>NC_060087.1:67781842-68406842 GCF_922984935.1 Meles meles
AGCAGGGGACTTTAACAGCACATTTACATGAATGAACAGATCCTCTAAACAGAACATCAATGAGGAAATAATGGCTTCGAATGACATATTGAAACAGATGGATTTAACACATATATTCAGAACAATCTATCCTAAGATAGCAGAATACACATTCTTTTCAGGTGTACATGGTACTGTCTCCAGAACAGATGATGCATTAGGCCACAAAAGAAGCCTAAACAAGTTCAAGAAGATCAAAGTCATACCATGCATCTTTTCTGACCATAATGCTATGAAACTAGGAAGTCAACTACAAGAAAAAAATGAGGAAAGACCACAAATATATGGAGGTCAAATAAAATGGTACTAAATAATGCATGGTCAACTAGGAAATGAAGAAGAAATAAAATATATATGGAAACAAATGAAAATGAAAACAGAATGGTCCAAAACCTTTGGAATGCAGAAAAATTGGTCCTAAGAGGGAGGGTAATAATAATATATGCCTACCTCAAAGTGAAAGAAAAATCTTCAACAACCTACCCTTATACCTAAAGGAGCTAGAAAAAGAAAAACAAAACCTATAGCCAGCAGAAAGAGAGAAATAGCAAAGATTAGAGGAAAAATAAATGATACAGAAACTAAAACAATAACAGAACAGATCAATAGAACCAGGAGCTGGTTGTTTGGAAAAAAAAATCAATCAAATTGATAAATCTCTAGTTAGATTTAAGATGAAAAAAGGATAAAGGGTCAAATAAGTAAAATCACAATTAGGAGAAATAACACCCAATACCACAGAAATACAAACAACCATAAGAGAACACTATGAAAAACTATATATACCAACAATATACCAACTGAACAACCCTGGAAGAAATGGATACATGCTTAGAAACATATAAACTATCACAAGTGAAACAAGAAGATATAGAAAATCTGGAAACAATAAAACCAGCAAAGAAATTGAATCAGTAATCAAAAACACAGAAGAAACAAAAGTCCAGAGCCAGATGGCTTCACAGGAGAATTCTACCAAATAGTTAACAAGAGTTACACTCATTCTCTTCCAAATACTCCAAAAAATAGAAAAGGAAGGAAAACTTCCAACTTCATTCTCTGAGGCCAGCTTTACCCTAATACCAAAACTAGATAAAGACACCACGAATAATAGAATTACAAGCCAATACAATACCTTTGATGAACACAGATGCAAAAAATCCTCAACAAAATAGTAGCAAACTGAATCCACCAATAAATTAGAAGAATCATTCACCATCAACAGGTGGGTTTTATTTCTGGGTTGCAAAGGTAGTTCAACATTCACAAATTAATGTGATACATGACATCAATAAGAGAAAGGATAAGAACCATATGATTATTTCAATAGACAAAGAAAAAGCATTTGACAAAGTACGACATCCATTCATGATAAAAACGTTCAATAAAGTAGGTTTCAAGGGAACATACCTGAACATCATAAAGGCCATATATGAAAACCCACAGATAAAATCATCCTTAATATGGCAAAACTAAGAGCTTTTTCTCTAAGGTCAGGAACAAGACAAGGATTGTCCACTCTCACCAGTTTTATTCAACATAGTACTGGAAGTCCCAGACAAAGCCATCAGGTAACAAAATGAAATAAAATTCATCCAAATAGGGAAGGAAGAAATAAAACTTTCACTATTTGCTGATGACATGATACTGTATAGAGAAAACCTGAAAGACTCCACACACATATACACACATACAAAACTGCCAGAACTGATAAACAAATTTAGTAACGCCACAGTATAAAAACATCAATGTACAGAAATCTGCTTCATTTCTATATATCAATAATGAAGCATCAGAAAGAAAAATTAAGAAAACAACCTCACTTACACAATTACTTAGGAATAAACCTAACCAAAGAGGTGAAAGACCTTGACTATGAAAACTACAAAATGCTGATTAAAGTAATTGAAGATGACACAAAGAAATGGAAAGACATTCTATGCTCATAGATTGAAAGAATAAGTATTGTCAAAATATCTGTAGTACCCAAAGCAATCTACACTTTTATTGGAATCCCAATCAAAATACCAACAATCTTTTTTACAGAACTAGAACAAACAATCCTAAAATTTATATGGCAATGGAAAGACCCCAAATAGCCAAAGCAATCCTGATTTAAAAAAAAAAAAAAAGCAAAGCTGGAGTCATCCAATACAAAGCTCTAGTAATCAAAATAGTATGGCACTGACACAAAAAAAGACAAACAGAACAATGGAACAGAATAGAAAACCCAGAAATAATCCTACTGCTATATGGTGCTGGAAAGAAAGTGGAAAGAAATATCCAATAGGAAAAAGCTTCTTCAACAACTGGTGTTGGGGAAATTGGATAGCAACATGCAAAAGGGTAAAAGTAGACACTTTCTTGAAACACACATAAAAATAAAATCAAAATGGATTAAAGACCTAAATGTGAGACCTGAAACCATGAAAGTCCTAGAAGAGAACACAAGCAGTGACCTTTTTGACACTGGTTGTAGCAACTTCTTACTACATATGTCTCCTGAGTGAAGGAAAACAAAAGCAAAAAGAAACTATTGGGACTACATCAAAATAAAAAGCTTCTACACAATGAAGGACATAATTAAGAAAACTACATAGCAACCTCCTGAATGGGAAAAGGTATTTTCAAGTATATCCAATAAAGAGTTAGTATCCAAAATATATAAAGAACTTATAAAACTAAATACTCCAAAACAAATAATCTAATTAAGAAATGGGCAGAAGACATGAACAGACGTTTCTTCAAGGAAGACATCGAGACATTCTGATGGCCAAAGACACATGAAAAGATGTTCACTGTCACTTACTGTGAGGGAAATGCAAATCAAAACTATAATGAGATACCACATCACACCTGTCAGAATGTCTAAAATCACCAACACAAGAAACACAGGTGTTGGAGAAGTTGTCAAGAGAATGGAACCCTCTTGCACTGCTGATGGGAATGCAATCTGGTATAGTCACTGTGCAAAACATTATGGTCCTCAAAAAGTTACAAACAGAACTACCTTATGATCCAGCAATCACACTATTGGCTATTGACCCAAAGAATAAAATACAAAGGCATACATGTGAATTTGGAGAGTCATCAGCTTAAAGATGATTGATGTAGTTATCAGATAATTTGCAGAAGACCCAAGAAAAAAAAAAAAAAGCCCAAAACAAACAAATCAAGAAACCTGTGGAAAACTCTGCAAATAGGAGGTAAGTACAGCCAAAGAAAAGAAACAGAAAATACAGAAATGTAAGAAAACAGAGATGTACAATAAGATCAGGAAAGAAGCCTGGCAGAATAGTTCCTAGGAGGGGTATTTAATAGTATGTAAAGACAGATAAAATCAAGGAGATAGAGACTAAGAAAAGAACACTGGTTGGTTACTAAAGAGAATTGGTGATTCTGGAAAGAACAGCTTTTGGAGAGTGGTGGTGTCAGAAGCCAGACAATTAAAAATAAAGGAATTTTTAGACAGAAAGAAAACAGAAGCAAGAAATAAAGGCTATTCTAATAGCTTGATAGTGAAGGGGAGGGAAAAAAGATAAGAAAGTGGCACAAGTAGTCAATGTGCAGCACAATCAGAGAAGAGAATAAAGATACAAATTGGGAAAAATAAAGGCACTAAATATTTTAAAGTAATCAAATATTTCAATATTTTTCATATACCGATATAAATTATATGTTTAGAAAAGTCCATTTTAAAGTAATTGATAGTTCAACAATAATGTATATGCTACTTAGTCTTTCATTAAAATTTACAAAAAATAAAAATGTTTCATATATTAAACTATATTAATAACAAAGGAAAAAATTCCAAAATCATCTTTAGATAGGCTTTATATTTTTAAGGGCTATCTCAAATTCAAAAAAGGATGTGGTTTGAAATAGCTCTTTATTTAGTTTTTCCTCCTTATTATCTCATATTTTATTTTAAAAGACTAAAATATATTTTGAAGTAGTTATTGGAATCTGCTCATGGCTTGTTCCTGATTGTGGATATGAACCCCTATCTTACTCAAATTTAATACAACATTAAAATTGTCATTAACTATAAGGGCATGCTAATTTTTACTACCTAAACACATCAGCTTTTAAATGATTCATCTGTCACCATAAGATAACAGAGAATAAATGCTGTCCATATTTATTTCCTACCTTGTTTAATTGGTAAAACTCTATTCCGAAATGATTTGGCCTTCCCTGGGTCATGGCTATTTCCACTCCTGCTATAACCGCTGAAGCTCGATGAAGAAAATGGCCCATCCATTTCGTCATCCAGTAAATATAACGAAAGGCCTTCAGCAGCATCTGAAACTTACATATAAAAAGACTGTAATATTAACATACATTATCATGTTTTCAGGAAAATTAAACAAGCTGTTTTTAAAACTATATCTCACTCAGTTACTTTACTCCAACATCAAAAATACAAGCTGTCTGAAGAGGGAAATATGAATATATTGAGAACAAATGTTTTATCACATCATTAAGTTTTCAAGCACAGAATGTCAGAAAAACTTGTCCAATAAAACCACCTCCCCAGATAATGAATTTTTAATTTTTATGTTTACAAATACGTTGTAAATGAGTGCTCTGAGATATTACATAGTTAAAAATTATAGTTAACAGAATTGTAAAACAAAAAGACTTCAAAATTCATCTAGTCTCAACACTTTGATTTTAAAAATAGAACTGAATTCTATGGCCTAATGTCTTACCCAGGGCCACACAATTAGAAGAAATGGGAATACAGCATAACTTTCTACATCCAAATCCAATGCTTTTTTTTTTTTTTTTAAAGGTTTTATTTATTTATTTGACAGAGAGAGATCACAAGTAGACAGAGAGGCAGGCAGAGAGAGAGAGAGAGGGAAGCAGGCTCCCCGCCGAGCAGAGAGCCTGACGCGGGACTCGATCCCAGGACCCTGAGATCATGACCTGAGCCGAAGGCAGCGGCCTAACCCACTGAGCCACCCAGGCGCCCCAATCCAATGTTTTTTGTACTATAAATCATGCTGCCTCTTCTACATGCTTACCATCCATATTAAACTGAAATACAGAACACCGAAAACAAAAGATATTTACCGGGAGACGAGAAAGGAGAGCTAGTCCTGGCATAAGACACTGAGGTATTCTGGTCATTTTTAGGCTGCAACTTCATTTGTTTCTGCTTCCCTTTGGGACTACAATTTAAAATATATAAAAATGAACATTTTTTTCTACCAGCAACATATTATGATAGACAGTGTGATACAAATGCTTAAGCTGACCAAAGAAATGCCTTATAATTTAAGTGAAATGCTTCAAACTGGTAATCATCAAAATTAAAAAAAATAGCTTTTGGCATAATAAAATCCACATAAACAAAGCTTTGGGTTACCAACTCCACCTTTACACAATAATAAGAGTTTTTAAAAAATCTTTTTGGTCTTTGGATCTTCTCAAACTATTCAATAAACCTTAAAAAATGAGGTAATATATACAAAGTGCCTTAAAACACAAAATTCTACATCAGTGTAACATACCTAGGAGCTCTGCTACTAGATAATGAACTGCTACTGCTTCTTAGACGTTTTCTGTACCGTGGCCTTCTCCTCTTCTGACTCTGCATTCCTGACTTATATTCAGAGATGATATTTTTAATATGACTTTCAAATAAGGCAGATAATCGCAGTGTCATGCTATAGATCTGAAAAGGTAGAAATCAACTACTTTAATTACATAAAATAGAAAGTATAAATATACCTAGACTGGCATCAGCATCAATCTTTCAGAAAAAATAAATGTGCAATTTTATACATTTGAAAACCTCTTCCTAAAGAATTAAAATACCATTTTCTCCTAGAAAGTAACAAAGATTATTTAAAAAATCATATCCAATGTTGGGAAGGGTAGAAGAAAGATTCTCATACATTGCCAGTGAATATTTTAACTGGAACAACATTCTAAAATACAATTTGCATTGTGTACCAAAAATGTTAAAATATATTGATCCTTTCACTAATAATTTTGCTTCTGGGAATTTATTCTAAATAAATATCAGAGAATTGCACACACAAAATAATTATGCTCAAGGATGTTAAAGATGAAAGCCACAGCATTATTCATGTAAAGTTAAAAACTAGAAACCACCTAAATCTCAAGCACTAGGGTACTGGTTAAATAACATAAAACCAACCATACAGCAGAATACTATGGAGACATTAGAAGTGTTCTCAAAGAGTCATAATGACATGGGAAAATGTTCATAATATATAAGCTGAAAAAGGGCTTCAAAATATGAAACTTAGAGTTTCAAATAGTATATAAACATATGTAAGTACATATGTAGGAAGAAAACCAAAAGTGAAAAAAAATTATGCCTGCAGATATTAGTGAAAATTCATTTTATACAAGTTGAAAGTGGGCAAATATATATCTAGTGCACAACTGATTTAAAAGTTAATCAGACACCAGTGATTACAAAAAAACAAAAATTATTATTACTATTTTTTTGTTCTTAAGATATTTAAGTTCTGACAAAACACAGGGAAAATATCACACTTCAGTAACCATGTCAGAACTGTAATATACTTCTTTAGAAAGTATAAGCAGTTTTAAAACTAATGAAAGAAAACTACCTGATATACATATATATGTAAATCCTTAAGTAATTAATCTACCTAATATTTTTTTTTTGCATACCCTTGACTTTTTATTAGAGGTATAAGTTTTGGAGTTGCTGAATATTTGGCGAACATCCTTATAAAATTCCAGAGGACTACCATAATTTCCTGCTTCCAAAGTTTCTTTCACAGTGCTGAAGTCCATAGGCGTGTCTGTAATATCTGGATAATCCTACAAGGAAGAGTTATTAAATATACAAGCTGGGTAACAATACTACATAATACAATGGTACTGAGATTTGCATCACCAATCCACCATGAAATAAACACACTGCTCTTCAATCTGCCAACTATCTACTCTAATCAAAACCATTCATTTAAACAGAATTACTTTGGTAGCTGAGGAAAAGAGCAGGGGTCTTTGGGAGAGTCTTAGCCTTCACCCTGAAATCGATAACCATATGATTCTCTCAAGTGACAGAATAGAAAATGCACAGCCACTGGCTTTATCCCTACAGAATACAAAATTCCATTTTTTGCTTAAAGGCTGAAGGAGCCCCCAATTGCCTAGCAAAGCGCCCAATGAAGATAGAAGATGGGTTTATTCACATATAATTACATAGTTCCATGTCACAAATTAACTACATATTTCCAAGCTGTTTCTAGCTAGGAGGGCATTCTACCAAAAATGTCATTTGTTGAAGGTCAAACTGGCCATGTCTGTGCCTAGCTCCTATATTTCTGCTTTTAGTGAATATGACACTTGTGCTTTATTGGAGGTCTGTGTCTCATAAATTATGAATTAGTTTGATTTTGATTAGGGAAGGGAGAAGATTCTATTTTAACCTAAATCTTTCAAGTCTTGTTAAGATATGCCTAGGCTTATCACATAGAATGTAATCTAAAAGTTATACTTATATATATCATAACCATCAAGAACTAAACATCTTGGAATGAAAACCACAGTCAGTATTAGATCTCTCATCCCATTTAAAATCATTAAGTAACAATCACCACATTTCTTTCAGAGAAGAAGCCAAAAATCCAGAAGAATGGGCAGAGAAAAAGTATATTACAAATTATAAGTTATAAAAAAAAGTGAAAATATTTTTCCAAGTGTAAGAGACCACAATTGCTCTTAATCTATCTTTAAAAATATTTTTGTCGGGGTGCCTGGGTGGCTCAGAGGGTTAAGCCTCTGCCTTCGGCTCAGGTCATGATCTCAGGGTCCTGGGATTGAGCCCCACGTCGAGCTCTCTGCACGGCGGGGAGCCTGCTCTGCCTACTTGTGATCTCTCTCTCTCTCTCTCTCTCTGTTGAATAAATAAATAAAATCCTAAAAAAAAACCTTTTAAAAATATTTTTGTCTTAAATCATAACAACCAAAGTATATTCCAACAAACATAGCTTATGAAACAAAGATTTTCATAGAGGAAATATGTTGGACTTGTATAATGTGACCAAAACTTGAAATATCCCATAAGGTGGCTGAATGAAGTGCCAGTGGATACAATCAGCTGCAATACAGACATATTGTCCAATTATTCTATAGAAACAATTTTTTCTATGCAGATGCCATAAAGAACACACTTGGAAACACGTGATGATTTTAAAACCAACAATACAAGTGTGCCTGGGTGGCTTAGTTGGTTAAAAGTTTGATTCTTGGCTTTGGCTCAGGTCATGATCTCAGGGTCTTGAGATCGAGCCCTGTTCAGGCTCCTCACTCAGTGCGGAGTATGCTTCTCTTCCTCTCCTTTTGCCCCTCCCCCCTGTTTGTGGTCTCTCTTGATCTAAACAAAATAAAAAAATCTTTTAAAAAAATAAAACCTTGAGAGGGGGAGTGGGGTTATGGACATTGGGGAGGGTATGCGCTATGGTGAGTGCTGTGAAGTGTGTAAACCTGGCGATTCACAGACCTGTACCCTTGGGGATAAAAATACATTATATGTTTATAAAAAAATTAAAAATAAATAAAAAATTAAACTAAATAAATAAATAAAACCTTAAAAAACCAAAAGAACCCCACAAAACAAAACAAAACAAAAACATAAACTACCAAAAAAATCAAAGACAAAAAGAGTGTGAAGAATTGGAAAACAGCTTTACAAATTATAAAAGTTTCATTTACAGTATGGAAATTTTAAAAAGTAGAACAATATAAAAACAACCAGTGCATGTCTTTTAGGAGACAACCTGGGTCTACCTCAGAAAGAGATGGCTCTTGTCTTTCTGCAACAACTGACTCTGAGGATTCTCCCTCTTGTTCTTGATGGCCCTATTAGGGTAAAGAAGATATATTTTATTTCCAGACTACTACAACAAAATATCAAGTTGACAAAGCAATAATGATTTAAAGCTTTAAGTAATAAATAGGATTTAGGTTTTTACTGACTGTACTTTAAGATGAAAGAATTCTACATTCACCATTGTCATCTACTATGAGAAACACAAGACTGATTTATTCTACTCAAACTCCCTACAAACAAAATGAGCTTTGTTGAACATAATTTTGTTTTTTATTTGAATATTTTTTTCCCAACTAAAACCTGTGTATGCATAAAACATTTATGTTTACTAATTTCAGAGGATGGTCTGATGCATTTCTGAAATACTGCTATAACTTTTCTCTGAAAAAGTTAAGATAAATTTGCTATCTACACTAAACAGTTATTCAACAGATACACTCCTAAAAAAAGAATCCTATAATAGTTTTCATGTTTTTATCTTTGACGAAAAGTAATATGGCATACATTAATTACTCTAAGTAATCCTATTGGATAACACATTAAGTATAAATTAAACAGGCTGACATATGTTATGAGGGGTCTCCAGTGAGTAGAAATGTATTAGAAATTAGTAAAATTTATTTAAAAATATCCAAAATGAAAGCAGGAAGGGATTGCAAAGATATTTAGATTCAGATTTGGTTCACAACTATATAATTTACACACAAAGTACATGACTGGAATTTCATTATCATTAATCATACTACCCACTTTCACAATTAAAAGACATGAAAAAGGAAGGAAGAGGAAGGAAGTAGGGAGGGAAGAAGGGATGGAGGAAAGACGGAAGGAAAAAAAGAGGAAAAGTGGCTTGAAACTATATTTTAGCATGTATATTTGTGGGAAATTACATATTGGCAATTATTTAAACAAGTGTATGTTTACTAGATAAGAAAGATGATTGGCTGGCTGTCGAAATGGTTCTGCGTCTTCACGTTCATAAATGAGGCTCAACAGTTCTTTGCATTGTTTTCTCCAAGCATCAGGATTACACCTTAAAGACTGTCTTCTGCCTCGGCATTTGACCTGTAGATTTTAACAGAATTATATATAAAAGCTCTTTTCTTAACTAATCATTGATTTTCTCCTGCATTCCTATGTTAATAAATCTATGTAACATAGAGGAGCTGCTATTTAAGTTTCTTAATTTAGACATCATTCTGCCTGACAAAAATATATATAATAAAAACTAGACAGTATATTCATGGAAATAGCAAGAATTCTAGTATTCTGAATTTTAATTTTAAGAAAATCTGAACCACAAATAAAACACAGAGGAACATATTTTTTTCTTTACGAGGTTAATAATCTTAATGCCTTAATATTTAGTGGTACTTAAGTATACTTAACAGTGGCATCATAATTTTCTCAAAACTCAAATATATACATGTTTGTATGTTATATATTTATTAATTGTGTGTGTGTGTATATATATATATATCTTTTGTTGTGTGAGAGTTTGTGTATACATATATATATATATCCATATTATCCATATGGTCTGTTGTGTGCATATGTGTATCTATATCTATATTTATATCTATATCTATATATCCTTTGTTGTCATGGTACATTCTAGCCTTTACCATTTGATGCCTTTTTAGAAGATTTCTTTCAGTATTTCAAAGAAAATTTTCCTTATATAAAATAAGAATTTGTCTAATTACTATGTAAGGGAAGTGTACAGAACAGAGTTAACATAATAGACCTGAGGCTGCTATCTTTACCAGGGCTTGCTTCTAAGGTTGGCCTTTGGTTGGCATTCTGAATACTTGGCACTTGAACCATTTCCTTAATACTAAAGGCGTTTTACTGTGCCTACACTATTTGTACAAACAATGTGATTTGTATGGAACACTTGCTTTCCTATACTTTTCCTATGCTTTCTTGCTTTCTGGGAGCCTGGAATCTTGGCAGGTGCTAGACAGACAGTGTCTATAGTCTATATATAACCAGTTCCAAATAAATTCTTGGGATGTTAGTCTCTAATCACATATACATTGCTACATTTTCATTGTACGGGAATAGTATGCTCTGTTTGGCCCCTCAAAGAAAAAAAGAAAGAAAAAAAAGCCTATACATGGATTCCTCCAGATTCTGCCTATGTTTATTTCCCTGTGATCCAACTGTGTATCCTTTATTATATGTCACCGTAATAAACCTTAGTAATAATCACAAGTATATATACTGAGTTCTAAGAGTCTTTATAGCAATTTTCCAAACAGGTGGAGTTGGTTTTAGGGATCCCTAACACAGGAAGCCTGAAAGTTTTTCTTTTTGGCAGGCTATTTTACTCACTCACCCTTCTCCCAGATGAAGTACCAGGACCATCTGAATCTAAATCAACCAATTCTGTATCCTAAAATTAAAAGGGAAGAGTGAGAAAACATGTTAATTTAAATTCAAAGTCTTACAAATTTGATATACATTTACAAAGAAATGGCAAATACAATCACAATTAACTCCCTCATTGCAACAGGCAGCAGGCAGAGCAAAGTTCCAAGGAACAATTACTCCAAACTTTGCCCATATGCTAGATACAAACTGAAAAATATATAGGGAGAGGAAGAGTAAACAAGGTCTCTTTAAATCAGAATAGGAAATGAATAAAATAGTATAGTGACTGGTATCTAAAGTTGTACCTAGTGTTAATATTAAAAAAAAAAAAAAACTTACTCTATATAACATGCTACTTCAATATATTATAATCACAAATTATTCATGATTAATCTTTTACTATGTCAAGAAATACATCTATTTTCTATAGGGAACTATGAATGTGTATTAAAACTTAAGATTCAGTTAAGTATCCCTCTGAGAAATAGTTTTTTAATACAAAGAGGCAAGCCCACACACCATTATTACCCTGATGGTGGTAAAGCACATAGGTAATGCCTAAGAGAAAATAAAAACATCAAAATCCAGGAGGAACAGAGAATCACCCTCAAAATCAATAAGAACAGGTCCACACCCCATCATCTAATAGCAAAATTTACAAGTCTTAGTGACAAAAAGAAAATCCTGAAAGCAGCCTGGGACAAGAAGTCTCTAACATACAATGGTAAAAATACTAGATTGGCAGCAGACATATCGACAGAGACCTGGCAGGCCAGAAAGAACTGGCATGATATATTCAGAGCACGAAATGAGAAAACATAGAGCCAAGAATACTCTATCCAGCTAGGCTATCATTGAAAATAGAAGGAGAGATAAAAAACTTCCAGGACAAACAAAACCTAAAAGAATTTGTAAACTCCAAACGAGCTCTACAGGAAATATTGAAAAGGGTCCTCTAAGCAAAGAGAGAGCCTAAAAGTAGTAGATCAGAATGGAGCAGAGAGAATATACAGTAATACTCACCTTAGAGGCAATACAATGGCACTAAATTCACATCTCTCAAGAGTTAACCCTGAATGTAAATAGGCTAAATGCCCCAATCAGAAGACACAGGGTATCCAAACGGATAAAAAAAAACAAAACCCATCAATATGCTATCTACAAGAAACTCATTTTAGATCCAAAGACACTGCCTGATTTAAAGTGAGGGGGTGGAAAACAATTTACCATGCTAATGGACATCAAAAGAAAGCTGGGGAGGCAATCCTTATATCAATTAGATTTTAAGCCAAAGACCATAATAAGAGAGGAGGAAGGACACTATATCATACTTGAAGGGTCTGTCCAAGAAGAAGATCTAACAATTTTAAATATCTATGCCCCTAAACACGGGAGCAGCCAACTACATAAACCAATTAACAAAATCAAAGAAACATATCAACAATAATACAATAATAGTAGGGGACTTTAACATCCCCTCACTGACATGGACAGATCATCCAAGCAAAAGATCAACAAGGAAATAAAGGCCTTAAATGACACACTGGACCAGAGGGACATCACAGATATATTCAGAACATTCCATCCCAGAGCAACAGAACACACATTCTTCTCTAGTCATGTGCAACATTCTCCAGAATAAACCACATGCTGGGTCAAAAATCAGGTCTCAACCGGTATCAAAAGATTGGGGGGGCGCCTGGGTGGCTCAGTGGGTTAAGCCGCTGCCTTCAGCTCAGGTCATGATCTCGGGGTCCTGGGATCAAGTCCCGCATTGGGCTCTCTGCTCAGCGGCAAGCCTGCTTCCCTCTCTCTCTCTCTCTCTGCCTGCCTCTCTGTCTACTTGTGATCTCTCTCTGTCAAATAAATAAATTAAAAAAATCTAAAAAAAAAAAAAAAGTTTGGGATCATTCCCTGCATATTTTCAGACCACAGTGCTCTGAAGCTAGAACTCAATCACAAGAGGAAATATGGAGAGAATCCAAATACATGGAGACTAAAGAGCATCCTTCTAATCAATGAATGGGTTAACCAGGAAATTAAAGAATAATTGAAAAAATTCATGGAGACAAATGATAATGAAAACACAATGGTTCGAAATCTGTGGGACACAGCAAAGGCCATCCTGGGAGGAAAATATATAGCGATACAAGCCTTTCTCAAGAAACAAGAAAGGTCTCCAATACACAACCTAACCCTACACCTAAAGGAGCTGGAGAAAGAACAACAAAAAAAGCCTAAACCCAGCAGGAGAAGACAAATAATAAAGATCAGAGCAGAAATCAATGAAATAGAAACCAAAAAAGAAAAAAAAAAAAAAAACAGAACAAATCAATGGAACTAGGACCTGGTTCTTTGAAAGAATTAATAAAGATTGATAAACCCTGGACAGACTTACCTCAAAGAAAGGAGAAATGACTCAAATAAATAAAATCATGAATGAAAGAGGAGAAATCATAACCAACACCAAAGAAATACAAACAATTACAAGAACATATTATGAGCAACTATACGCCAGCAAATTTGACAATCTGGAAGAAATGGATGCATTCCTAGAGACCTATAAACTCCCACAACTGAACCAGGAAGAAATAGAAAACCTGAACAGGCCCATAACCAGTAAGGAGATTGAAAGAGTCATCAAAAATCTCCCAACAAACAAGAGCCCAGGGCCAGACGGTTTCCCAGGGGAATTCTACCAAATAGTTAGAGAAGAATTAATTCCTATTCTCCTGAAACTGTTCCAAAAAATAGAAATGGAAGGAAAACGTCCAAACTCATTTTATGAGGACAGCATCACCTTGATCCCCAAACCAGGCAAGGATCCCATCAAAAAAGAGAACTACAGACCAATATCCTTGATGAACACAGATGTGAAAATTCTCACCAAAATACTAGCCAATAGGATCCAACAGTACATTAAAAAGATTATTCACCATGACCAAGTGGGATTTATTCCAGGGCTGAAACGTTGGTTCAACATCCACAAATCAATCAATGTGATACAATACATTAATAAAAGAAAGAACAAGACCATATGATATTCTCAATAGATGCTGAAAAAGCATTTGACAAAGTACAGCTTCCCTTCCTGATCAAAACTCTTCAGAGTGTAGGGATAGAGGCACATACCTTAATATCATCAACGCCATCTATGAAAAACCCACTGCAAATATCATTCTCAATGGAGAAAAACTGAGAGCTTTTCTGCTAAGGTCAGGAACACAGCAGGAATGTCCATGATCACCACTGCCATTCAACATAGTACTAGAAGTCCTAGCCTCAGCAATCAGACAATAAAAAGAAATTAAAGGCATACAAATCGGCAAAGAAGAAGTCAAACTATCACTCTTTGCAGATGATACGATACTATATGTGGAAAACCCAAAAGACTCCACTCCAAAACTGCTAGAACTTGTACAGGAATTCAGTAATGTGTCAGGATATAAAATCAATGCACAGAAATCAGTTGCATTTCTTTACACGAACAACAAGACAGAAGAAAGAGAAATTAAGGAGTCAATCCCATTTACAATTGCACCCAAAACTATTAAGATATGTAGGAATAGACCTAACCAAAGAGACAAAGAATCTATACTCAGAAAACTATAAAGTACTCATGAAAGAAATTGAGGAAGACACACAGAAATGGAAACATGTTCCATGCTTCTGGATTGGAAGAACAAATATTGTGAAAATGTCTATGTACCTAAAGCAATCTACACATTTAATGCAATCTCTATCAAAGTTCCATTCATTTTTATCAAAGAAATGGAACAAATAATCCGAAAATTTGTATGGAACCAGAAAAGACCTTGAATACCCAGAGAAGTGTTGAAAAAGAAAGGCAAAGTTGGTGGCATCACAATTCCGGACTTCAAGCTCTATTACAAAGCTGTCATCATCAACACAGTATGGTACTAGCACAAAAACAGACACATAGATCAATGGAACAGAATAGAGAGCCCAGAAATAGACCCTCAACTCTATGGTCAACTAATCTTGGACAAAGCAGGAAAGAATGTCCAATGGAAAAAAGACTCTTCAACAAATGGTGTTGGGAAAATTGGACAGCCACATGCAGAAAAATGAAACTGGACCATTTCCTTATACCACACACGAAAATAGACTCAAAATGGATGAAGGACCTCAATGTGAGAAAGGAAACCATCAAAATCCTTGAGGAGAACAGAGGCAGCAGTATCTTTGACCTCAGCCACAGCAACTTCTTCCTAGGAACATTGACAAAGGCAAGGGAAGCAAGGGCAAAAATGAACTCTTGGGACTTCATCAAGATGAAAAGCTTTTGCACAGCAAAGGAAACAGTTAACAAAACCAAAAAGACAACTGACAGAATAGGAGAAGATATTTGCAAACGACATATCAGATAAAGGGCTAGTATTCAACATCTATAACCAGCTTAGCAAACTCAATACCCAAAGAACAAAGAATCCAATTAAGAAATGGGCAGAGGACATGAACAGACATTTCTGCAAAGAAGACATCCAGATGGCCCACAGACAAATGAAAAAATGCTCCACATCACTGGGCATCAGGGAAATACAAATCAAAACCATAATGAGATACCACCTCACACCAGTCAGAATGGCTAATAAGTCAGGAAATGACAGATGCTGGCGAGGATGTGGAGAAAGGGGAACCCTCCTTCACTGTTGGTGGGAATGCAAGCTGGTGCAACTACTCTGGAAAACAGCATGAGGTTCCTCAAAAAGTTGAAAATAGAGCTACCCTACGACTCAGCAATTGCACTAATGGGTATTTACCCTAAAGATACAAACATAGTGATCTGAAGGGGCACGTGCACCCGAATGTTTATAGCAGCAATGTCCACAATAGCCAAACTATGGAAAGAACCAAGATGTCCATCAACAGATGAATGGATAAAGAAGAAGTGGTATATATATATACAATGGAATACTGTACAGCCATCAAAAGAAATGACATCTTGCCATTTGCAATGACGTGAATGGAACTAGAGGGTATTATGCTTAGTGAAATAAGTTGATCGGAGAAAGACAACTATCAAGTGATCTCTCTGATATGAGGATGTGGAGATGTGACGTGGGTGTTTGGGTGGTAGAAAAGAATAAATGAAACAAGAAGACATCGGGAGGGAGACAAACCATAAGAGACTCTTAGTCTCACAAAACAAACTGAGGGTTACTGAGGGGAGAGGGGTAGGGAGAGGGTGGTGGAGTTACAGACATTGGGGAGGGTATGTGCTATGATGAGTGCTATGAAATGTGTAAATCTAGCAATTCACAGACCTGTACCACTGGGGCTAATAATACATTATATATTAATTAAAAAATTAAAATAAATAAAATACGCACAAAAAAAGAGAATTTCCGACCAATATCCCATGAATATGAATGCCTATATTCTCAGCAAGATCCTAGCTAATAGGATCCAACAGTACATTAAAAAGATTATCCACCATGACCAGGTGGGATATATTCCTGGGATGCAATGGTGGTTCAATATTCGCAAATCAATGGGATAGAACAAATCAATAAGAGAAGAGAGAAGAGCCACATGGTCCTCTCAATGGATGCAGAAAAAGCATTTGACAAAATGCAGAATCTGTTCCTGATTAAAACAGTTCAAAGTATAGGGACAGAGGGAACATTCCTCAACTTCATAAAATCTATCTATGAACATTCCTCAACTTCATAAAATCTATGAAAAACCCAAAGAGAATATCATTCTCAATGGGGAAAGGGCCTTTCCTTTTAGATCAGGAACACAGGGATGCCCACTCTCACCACTATTTTTCAATATAGTACTAGAAGTCCTAGCAAAAGCAATCAGAGAACAAAAAGAAATACAAGGTATTCAAATTAGCAAAGAAGAAGCCAACTTCTTTCTCATTGCACATGACATGATATTTTATATGGAAAATCCAAAAAGACTCCATACCCAAATTACTAAAACTCATACAGCAGCTTAGTAATGTGGCAAGATACAAAAACAATGTACTCAGAAATCAGTTGCTTTCTTACACACTAACAATGAAAATACAGAAAGGGAAATTAGAGAATCAGTTCCATTTACTATAGCACCAATAACCCTAAGATACCTGGGAATAAAACTAATTAAAAAGGTAAAGGATCTGTACTCAAAGAACTAGAGAACACTCATGAATGAAACTGAGGAAGACACAGAAAGATGGAAGACCATTCCATGCTCATGGATCAGAAAAATAAAACATTGTTAAAATGTATATACTGCCTAGAGTAATCTATACTTTCAATGCCATCCCAATCAAAATTCCACTGGCATTCTTCAAAATGCTGGAAGAAACAATCCTAAAATTGTATGGGACCAGAGGAGACCCCAACCTGCTAAAGAAATATTTTGAAAAAGAAAACAAAACTGGGGGCATCACATTCCCTGATTTCAAGCTTTACTACAAAGCTTTTTTTTTTTTAATTTTATTTATTTATTTGACAGAGAGAGATCACAAGTAGGCAGAGAGACAAGCAGAGAGAGAGAGAGAGAGGAGGAAGCAGGCTCCCCACCAAGCAGAGAGCCCGATGCGGGACTCAATCCCAGGACCCTGGGATCATGACCTGAGCTAAAGGCAGAGGCTTAAACCACTGAGCCACCCAGGCGCCCCACTACAAAGCTTTTGTAATCACCAAGACAGCATGGTACTGGCACAAAAACAGACACATAGATCAGTGGAACAGAGTAGAGAGCCCAGATATGAACCTGCACCTCTATGGTCAACTAATTTTGACAAAGCAGGAAAAAATATTCAGTGGAAAAAAGACAGTGTCTTCAATAAATGGCGTGGGGAAAATTGGACAGCTATATATAGAAGAATGAAACTTGACCATTTTCTTACACCATATCAAGATAAATTCGAAATGGATAAAAGACCTCAATATGAGGCAGGAATCCGTCAAAAGCTTAGAGGAGAACATAGGCAGTAACTTCTTCACTTCTTCAACATCAGCCACAGCAGCTTCTTTCAAGACATGTCTCCAAAGTCAAAGGAAACAAAAGTGAAAATGAACTTTTGGGACTTCATCGAGATCAAATGCTTCTGCACAGCAAAGGAAACAGTCAACAAAACAAAGAGGCAACCCACAGAATGGGAGAAGATATTCACAAATGATACTACAGACAAAGTGCTAATATCCAAGATCTATAAAGAACTCCTCAAACTCAACACTCAAAAAACAGATAATCACATCAACAAATGGGCAGAAGACATGAAGAGACACTTCTTCAAGGAAGACATACAAATGGCTAACAGACACATGAAAAATGTTCATCATCTTTAGCCATGAGGGAAATTGAAATCAAAACCATAAATGACTCTTAATCTCACAAAACAAACTGGGGGTTGCTGGGGGGAGGTGGGATTGGGAGAGGGGGAGGGGGCTATGGACATTGGGGAGGGTATGTGCTATCGTTGAGTGCTGTGAAGTGTGTAAACCTGGCGATTCACAGACCTGTACCCCTGGGGATAAAAATACATTATGTGTTTATTAAAAAAAAAAAAATTTGGAAGGGGAGGCGAACCATAAGAGACTATGAACTCTGGAAAACAACCTGAGGGTTTTGAAGGGTCAGGGGTGGGAGGTTGGGGGAACAGGTGGTGGGTAATGGGGAGGGCACATTTTGCATGGAGCACTGGGTGTTGTGCAAAAACAATGAATACTGTTACGCTGAAAAAATAAATAAAATGGGGGAAAAAAAAGAAAAGAAAAAAAAAAACCACATTGAGATACCACCTTACACCAGTTAGAATGGCCAAAATCAAAAAGACAGTAAACAACAAGTGTTGGAGAGGATGTAGAGAAAGGGGAACCCTGTTACACTGTGGGTGGGAATGGAAGTTGGTGTAGCCGCTTTGGAAAACAGTGGGAAGATACCTTAAGAAATTAAAAATAGAGTTACTCTATGACCCTACAATTGCACTACTGGGTATTTACCTCAAAGATACAGATGAAGAAAAGAAGGGCCATCTGTACCCCAATGTTCAAAGCAGCAATGGCCACAGGTGTCAAACTGTGGAAAGAGCCACAATGTCCTTCAACAGATAAGTGGATAAAGAAAATATGGTCTATACATACAGTGGAGTATTAGGCCTCCATCAAAAAGGATGAATACCGAACTTTTGCATGAACATGGATAGGACTGGAGGAGATTATGCTGAGTCAAATAAGTCAATCAGAGAGAATCAATTATCATATGGTTTCACTTACTTGTGGAGCATAAGGAATAACAGGGAGGACATTTGTTGAACGAGAGAAGTGAGTTGGGGGAAATAGGAGGAGGTGAGGAACCATGAGATACTGTGGACTCTGAGAAACAAATTAAGGGGTTTGGAGGGGAGGGGATTGGGGTTTGGGGTGAGCCTTGTGGTGGGTATTATGGAGGGCACATATTGCATGGAGCACTGGATGTGGTGCATAAACAATGAATCTTGGAACACTGAAAAAATTAAACAACAAAATAAAGAATTAAATTTGACCCATATCTTATACCAAACATTAAACTCAACTCAAAATGGATTAAGGACTTGAGTGTAAGGCATGAAACTTTAAAACCCTTAGGGGGGAAAACAAACAAACAAACAAACACGTGGCCTAAGTGTGTTGACATTGGTCCTGGCATTGAATATTTTTGGATTAGACAAAATCCAAAAGCAACAAACAACAACAAAATCAGAAGTAAACAAACTTCAAACTACATAGCTTATGCACATCAAAGGAAACCACTGACAAATGAAAAGGGAACCTACAGAATGGGAGAAGGTATTTGCAAATCTTATATCTGATAAGGGTTTAATAGTCAAAACATATAATAATTTCATATAATTTAATAATAAAAATAAGATCCAATTTTAAAATGGGCATCGGGGTCCCCTGGGTGGCTCAGTTGGTTAAGCAGCTGCCTTCAGCTCAGGTCCTGATCTTAGGGTCCTGAGATTGAGCCCCGCATTGGGCTCCCTGCCCAGTGGGGAGTCTGCTTCTCCTGCTCCCTCTGTTCCTCCCCCTGCTTGTGTTCTCTTGCTTACATGTTTTCACTCTCTCTCAAATAAATAAATAAATAAATACTCTTAAAAAATGTGCATTGGAATTGAATAGACATTTTACAAAGAAGACATCCAAGTGGTCAACAAGCATGTGAAAAAGTATTCAATATCACTAATCATCAAGGAAATGCAAATCAAAATCACAATGAAATATCACCTCACACCTATTAAAATGGCTATCATCGGGGTGCCTGGGTGGCTTAGTGGGTTAAAGCTTCTGCCTTCAGCTCAGGTCCTGATCCCAGTGTCCTGGGATCGAGCCCTGCATCAGGCTCTCTGCTCAGCAGGAAGCCTGCTTCCTCCTCTCTCTCTGCCTGCTTCTCTGCCTACTTGTGATCTCTGTCTGTCAAATAAATAAATAAAATCTTTAAAATGGCTATCATCAAGAAGACAAGAATAAGTATTCATAAAGATATGGAGAAAAAGAACCCTTGAGCATGGTTGTTGGGAATGTAAACTGGTATACCCATTATACAAAACAGTATGGAGATTCCTCATAAAAGTAAAGATAGAAATATCATATGATCCTGCAATCCTACTTTTGAGTATATATCCAAAGGCAATGAAAACAGGGTATCAAAGAGAGAAAGCTATACTTACATATTCACTGCAGCAATATCCACAATAGCCAAGATATGGAAACAACCTAAGTGTGCTCAACAAATGGATGGATAAAGAAGATGTGATATATATATACACAATAGAATACCATTCTGTCTTGAAAAAAAAGTAATCCTGCCATTTGTGACAATGTGGGTGGACCCAAAGGGCATTATGCTAAGTGAAATAAGCCAGAGAAAAACAAATACTGCATGGTATCACTTATAGATGAATCTTTAAAAAAAAAAATTAAACTCATAGAAAGAGAGAATAGAAAAGTGGTAGCCAGCGGCTAAATGATGAGAGAAAGAAGGAGAGACTGGTAAAAGCAAATTTTCAGCAAAATAAGTAAGGTCTGAGGATCTAAGGCTCTTAAGTAAAACAAGGTGACCATGACTGATAACACTATATTGTATAATTGAAAGTTGCTAAGAGAGTAGAACTTAAATGTTCTCACCAAGATAAAAAGAAAGTTGTTGAATTACATTTTATTTTTAATTTTCCATTCTAACATAAGTAGTGCTATACTCTGAGGAGTAATTCTTGCTACATTAAATCCCGAGTCAAAATACATTTATATGAAAGGTCAGAGAAATTATCAGAAGTAAGAATGACAAATTTTTCACTAGTTTCAGGAGGATAATATCTAATTGGAATATCTCAGTTTTCCTTATTATATCAATAACATTTAACTCTGATAATACAATGTTATATAGTCAGATACATTTTTAGGGAAGAGTGAAAAACAACACTAGGAAAGAGAACAAACTGATGGTTGTAGCAAGAAAGGGGATCGAGTTGATGAGCGAAATGGGTGAAGGGGAATGGGAGATACAGATTTCCAGTTATGGAATGAATAAATCACAGGAATAAAAGGTACAGCATAGCGAATACAGTCAATAATATTGAAATAGCATTGTATGATGATAGATGGAAGTTACACTTGTGGTGAGCATTGCGTAACATGTAAAGAAGTTGAATGACTATGTTGTACACCTGAAACTAATGTTAACATTGCACGTCAACTATACTCAAATGAAAGAAATAAAAAACAAATAAAAACAAATAAAATGAGCAGAGAATGTAAATAGACATTTTTCCAAAGAAGATACAGATGACTGACCAGTAAATGAAAAGGCGTTCAACATCAATAACCATCAGGGAAATGCAAATCAAAACCACAATGAGATATCACCTCAAACTTGTCAGAATGGCTGTCATCAAAAAAAAAACAAGAAATAACAAGTGTTGGTAAGGATTTGGAGAAAGGGAACACTTGTGCACTTTTGGTGGAAATGTAAATTCATGTAACCTATGGAAAGCGGTATGGAGGTTCCTCAAAAAATTAAAAAAAAAAAAAAAGAACTATTTTATGATCTAGGAACTCCACTCCTGGGCTTTCCAAAGAAAATGAGAACACTAACTCTAAAAGATATATGTATTCTCATATTCATTGCAGGATTATTTACAATAGCCAACATATAGAAACAATGTTTAATTGTGCATTAATGAATAAATGGATAAACAAAAAAAATGGTAATATATACCTAATGGAATATTATTCAGCCATAAAAAGGAACTTTCCATTTGGGACAAAAATAGATGGACCCTGAGAACATTATGCTTAGTGAAATAAGAGAAATGCATCTATAATCTCATTTGTATGTGGAATCTAAAAAAAAAATTTACAGAAACACAAAACAGACTGTAGTTGCCTGAGATGGGGAGGACTAGAGTGAGGCTGGGGGGCAAAATACATGTAAATACATGTAAAATACATGTAAAAAGGTACAAGCTTCAGTTACAAAATAAATGAGTCTTGGGGATATAATATACAACATAATGGCTATAGCTTAATAATACTAGCTTGAATATATGAAAGTGGCTAAGAAAGTAAATTTTCAAAGTTATTATCACGTGAGGAAAAACTATAACTATGTATGGTGACCAGTCATATTTTGGTGATTTTTCCGAATATATGCAAATATAGAATCATTTGTTATACCTCTGAAACTAGTATGCTACATCAATTATACTTCAAAAAATAGAGAAAAAAAACATTGGGGACTTACTGTTCTAGATGGTAACAGTACAGACAACATAAACATGTAAAATATCTCTATATAATAGCCATTTCAATAAAATCTAGTATGTGAATTGTTTTCCACTAAAGATATTTGAACTATCACATTCCATTATTGTTTCATCCTCTTCTTGGTTTCTCCTTCTATCATAGCTTTCAATCAAAAATGGTTTTATGTAAACTGAGAATATGGCTAGGTGGGGAAACCAGATATGTGAAGATCTGCTGATAATATTAATTTAATTTCATTAAGGAAAACTGGCTTATGCTTGCAAATTTTCAAAAAGGAAATTAAATAGCAATTCCATGAAACTACTAAAAATGTACTTTGAAACCTAAAACTTTAAAATACTTTAATATATTGCACATATTGCATAAAAAATGAATCCCTATTAAAATTTCTAAAAACTAATCATTCATTTAAAATATTTAGTGCTTTGTCTTGTTTTTAAGACTGGAAGATGAATTGTTGATTTCTCATCACTGAAACCCACTGAGTCAAACATGATAACTGGCAACCTGTCTCTGACTAAAAATTGTAGCACCACTACATTTCTAATATATACCATCTAAATACATGTTAAAGAGTTTAATATAAAAAGATGCAGGTGCTCAGCCAGCTTTTAGAAATCAGCTTCAATGCTTATAGCCAGTTATAACACACACAGTACTTACTGTACTTCAAAAAACAGAAAAGAAATTCACTCCTATTAATCACGATTCTCACCTCCTCTGCATCAGTACTGTTTAGTTCTTCTGCTTTAATTTTATTATAAGTATCCAGTATATCAGTACAGCTCTGATCCCTAAGAAATAAGAAAGTCAAAACACTTCAATATATATTTTTTTAAAATCAGAAATCAGCTCTTGTGGAAGATAAAGCTGCTACCTACCCAATAAATCGAAGTAAGACATCAGTTACAATTTTGGCTGCTTTAACTATAGGACTGTCTGGCTCATTGAAAGTCCTGGCATTATGCTCAATGTAGCGCACCTCCCACATTAATGCTGATATTCTCCTATGAAAGAAAAACATACCCTGTTACTCTTGGTTGATACATTTAGAGTCTATTCTAAGAATATACAACATAGAACTAGGCACTCAATCATGGTATGTCAAAGGTGTTCTACTATCTGCATGTGACTTAATACATGTTTATAACGGATGCTCACTAATAAAGGTATATAGTTAGAGTATTTGAGCACAGGTAAGCATTAAGAATCATTGGACTTCATATTAAAAAGAACTGACCCAGGACATTATGGGGAAATAGTGATTTAACCATATATGTGTAAATACAAAGAAACAGTGTTTTGATAAAGTCCAAAAATGTTTAGTTTTCAAGGGAAGAAATGAGAACATCAAGGAAAAAAAGAAACCAGGTTTTAGAAAAAGATTTTTATCCAGTTACTTTTATGATATGTCTTATTAAATGAAAATTACAGGTAATGTTATAAAATACACCCAACTAGTTATATTTATAACCAGTTATAGTTATATAACTGGTTATATTTATAACGAGTTCATGTTGGGATGAATAACTATGGTTAGGATATAGTAGACTTTGGGGTGAGAGAGGTACCAAAAGCTGCCCTCTACCACTCTCTCAAAATTACTCCACTCCCAAATGAAACCAACAAAAAAATTACTTGGCTCTTTATCTAAACATATTTTGGGGCTGTTAATTAAATCTAGCTGCTGCCTAATTCCTCAACAGGGGATTTAATCATGCTCCACGTTTCTGTAGCACCTTAATTATGATGAATCCACAAACTATTTAATCTGCCTCTAATTAAACTAAAGTTAACTGTAGTTTTTGTTTCACATGTGATTTGTGCTACTCAAAATTTCATTCTTGTCCTTTATTCCATACTGCTTCTTACCCTGGAAGACTGAGAATCTATTGAATAAAGGGAAATGAGTGTTCCAAATTTTTAGAAGAAATTTTGGAGTGGGTATATTGAATGATTATTTTACACTACTAAAATACAGATCTCACTGTATCATCATACAAAAAGGAAAACAAAAGATGTGAAGCTATGAACTTTATAGTAAATAATAAAACTAAACAAACCTGTAAAAGCGATTTTCAAGTCTTCGCCTAATGGTGTTGAGGTCAGTTGGATAAGCAACTACAGTACAATACAAGGGATAGGCACTGAGATCTACTGGAACAGCAAAAGGGCTGGCAAAATCTATAGTATTACCAAAATAAGAAAAGGTAGTTATAAAAGACATTAATATTTCATATTAACAAAAACTCACATATAAATAAGAAGAGAGGGCAATATACTACATTACTAAAATGATAATGATTCAATTACGCAAATATTAGATGAATATTGTTAAAATGTCATTCTCTTTATTTGGACATAATATCTATGAATCATGCATGACACACTGGTTCAAATGAGATGAAATGAGACTAAATAAAGGAGAACTCGGTTTAATTTCAAACTGGTATCTTTTCTAGATAAATGCCAAGTAGCTCAAGTGATACATTTTAGATAATATAGCTTAGGCATGTGAGTAAAATATATTAGTCATCTACTATCTACCAAAAAACTCATCCAAAGTCAGGCTCAGGAAATACTTGGAGAGCCAAAGTGATTCAAGAAAGTAAAAGATAATTACATGCCTAATTTTACTACTGTAAGCTCCCAGAGAATAGAATACATTTATCAGTCATTACATTGGCCAAATATATCAAAATATTAATGTTAAGCTAGAATCATTTGATTAAAAGTGCCTCTTAGGTTAAAAGTGTACAGTGAAAAAATGTATTTCTTCTTGTAGAACTTAAAATTTTGCTGGTTTTCCTGTTTCTTCCTAATATCCTTTCACAGCTACCATACCCAGGGAAAGAAGGTGGTTGATGCCCTGAATAACCCGTTCACATTCCTCATCTCTGGAATGAGCCCCCCACTCTCCTTCCTGGGGTTTGTATAGCAAAGCAGTCAGTTCCTCCTGGGACACAGGAACACCAGCACCAACTTCATCTGGAAAGGCAGCTATGTACAAGATGAAAAAACAGGAATCATTAGTTTCCAATATTATGCTATTGACATTTTTTAGAAGAATTATAATTCATTTTTGAAAGCATATTTACTTCCTTCTGGAATTGGCTCCATATCCCAGGGGCTCATCTTTTCTCTCTCATTATTGTCCCAGCTATTAAAAAATAATAAGATACTAATGAAATTCACATGACACTTTCATATACTAGCATAATTTGCATGACTTCTTGGGGTAAAATTCTGAAAAGGGCAATATAATTTTTCTTAAAGTACAATTTCATTACACAAACATAGTAATAAACCTTTAATAGAGAAAACAAAAAAAAAATAGAGAATAGTCCACCAATAGGAAATACAAAGAGCAGTAAGCTTACACTTAGTTTTACCTGGCTTTAAAAAAAAATTCTAATAGAGCATATTCAATATTAAGCCAGGATATAGAATGAAAAGATCTTTTTGGAAAATGTCTTTCAGGTTAAAAAAGTCAATTTGATAGATAATTCTTTCTGTAGGATAATCTACTTTATCCTAACAGACTAAGTATTACAGTATCTCCAAAGTTTTATGATTCCCTTTTCATCAGCAATATGGAGATTAAAAGTCAGTCTTCACAGAATAAACCTTTATCTTTCTTGAGAAGAGAGCTTCATTATTAGGAATCTTACAGTGATGGGATTTAATGAAGAACTAAAGTAAATGTTGTAGACAAATATGATACCTCTGCCTAGAATTCATACCATTAAATAAAAGACTGGGTACTAATATTTATTGCTATATTCCAGCTATAACAATTACTTTAAACATTGAATTAATTTTAGTGTTCTTCCTGAAATAATATTTGCAATTCTTGTTTAAAACAGAAATATTTAAAAGAAAATACAGGACTAAGGGAGGTAGAAATAAGTCTTCAGTTCCTACTTTGTTTTAGCATGTATATTGGACCAAGAGGTTTATCATCAAATTCCTTCCTTACAGGTACTATGATTACTTCTTTACAGGTCAGATAAAGATACGTCAAATTAACAAGGTGTTATTCCTAATAGGGTTTATAGAAAGTCCATATAGTACTACAGTATTATATCAGGCATAAAATACTGTAACTGTACTTACTGAACACTGTAACACTGGAAAGAACTATCAGGATACTCTGGTTGAAAAGGCTGCTGACTCTCCACAGTCCCAAACCACCAGGCGTCATCTATTATACTGCGGAATCTATCACCTACAATGTTTTTAGAAATTCTTAAAAGGATGTTTTTGAGAAAAATCGCTTTGTTCACATTCTAAATTGCTACTTTGTGTTGGACACAGAAGCAGCATTATTAGAGGTTTCAATCTGAGTTTTCCAGATAAGTAAATTTTATACTTTATCTTCATTAAGGATTTTGATTTCTAAGTACTAGTAATCTTTCTGAAATAAATCAAACATGTCCATGTCTTCTTACATAAAAGCTACCAAGTATAATCTTTTATTAATTTAGGATCATCATTAAGCATACTTTTTCTTGTACTATACATGTTACTACAGTTGTTTCTTTTCCTTACCGCTTTCAGCTTTTTGCTTTTATTTATTTTTTATTTTATTTATTTATTTGACAGACGGAGATCACAAGTAGGCCGAGAGGCAGGCAGAGAGAGAGAAGAAGGGAAGCAGGCTCCCTGCTGGGCAGAGAGCCCGATGTGGGGCTCGATCCCAGGACCCTGGGATCATGACATGAGCTGAAGGCAGAGGCTTTAACCCATTGAGCCAACAAGGAGCCCCTCAGCTTTTTGCTTTTAAAAATCTCTTCATACTAATTTTCTGCCTCTAAAGGGGTAAGGATTATAAAACTAAACCACTGTGAACAAAAATTTTCTCCCACACAAAAAGGGAGAATTTAGAAGTACTAATAGCAAACATTTACATAGTATAAATTTTAAGTACTTGGGTACCATTTTAAGTGTTTCTTATATGTCAACTCATTTATTGCTCATATCAACTTTATAGGTGTGTTTTGATGATTCCCACTATAAAGATAATGGAAGTGGGACAAAGAGAGATTAAAAACTTGCCCAAGATCAAATAGCTAGTGAGGAGGTAAGGAAGGGAGAGAGGAGTAAAGGAGGGGGAGAGGAGGAGAAAAGGGGTAGAAAGAGGTAGAGGTACAGAGAGAAACAGAGAAAGACAGAGAAAGAGTGACAGACAGACAGAGGGAGAAAAAGAGAAAGAAAGAAAATCACAATCAGTAATGGTCTGCTTAAGAGCCCAAGTGTTAAGTATTTTATACTAGGGCAACTGACATTTGATGATTTTCTTTATAATTCACATTTGTATTCTAACAGATTAGATATTTGCAGAGTTTAGAGGCTATATGCCACATAGGATGGACATAAAATCACCTAAACATAACTGAGAAGGAAAATTTAATTTGATCTAATTTGGCTAAGAGCTTTACCAATTACATGTTAAACTACTTTATGTCTATTAAATTGGAGTTAAAAAGTTACTTACTCTATTTCAAACTTAATGGTTATTAAGTAAGAATTTTATACTTACCTATCTGCCAGTTCCTTTCTTTGGCTTCATTATAAAACTGATGGAGTACAAGGAAGTCAATGACATCTGGCATGTCATGATACCTGTACAAAAAATAAAGCACATATGAATCAATATACAAATAGAGTACCATATGTCACTAAATATCCAGAGATATATGTTTAATGTGGAGCCATTTAAAAACTGTTGAAAGGGCGCCTGGGTGGCTCAGTGGGTTGAAACCTCTGCCTTCCGCGCAGGTCATGATCCCGGGGTCCAGGGATCGAGCCCCACATCGGGCTCTCTGCTCAGTGGGGAGCCTGCTTCCCCTTCTCTCTCTCTGCCTGCCTCTGCCTACTTGTGATCTCTGTCTGTCAAATAAATAAATAAAATCTTAAAAAAAAAATTAAAAAAACTGTTGACAGCCTCAAGGTTTCTGCAAATGGCTTTAATTAAACTCCATCTGCCTTTATTTGTTTGGGAGTCCCCCACCTACTACTGTATCACTTCAAAAATATAAAGACACCAGTGAAGATCCTTAAAGCTTAGTATAAGGTATTATATATTAAGACCTCTTTAAGGGGGCACGTGGGTGGCTCAGTGGGTTAAAGCCTCTGCCTTCAGCTCAGGTCGTGATCCCAGGGTCCTGGGATCAAGCCCCACATCGGGCTCTCTGCTCAGCAGGAAGCCTGCTTCCTCCTCTCTGTCTCTACCTGCCTCTCTGCCTACTTGTGATCTCTGTCTGTCAAATAAGTAAATAAAATCTTTAAAAAAAAAAAACACCTCTTTAAGAAAGGTATGAAATGATGTTCTTTCATCTCCTTAGATTTCAAACTTTAAGAAACAAGCCACTGATTAGCTATTCCTATTATTATTAACAGAAATAAAAGCAACTACCATGTCTCAACCACACTCATATATAATATATATATAAAATCTCCAATTGACCCTTGAACAATATGGGTTTGAACTGTGCAGGTCCATATGCAGATTTTTTTCAATAAATATAGTACTGTAAATATATTTTCTCTCCCTTACGATTTTCTTCTTTTTCTCTTTTTTTTTAGATTTTTTTTTCATTTGTCAGAGATAGAGCACAAACAGGGAAAGTGGCAGGTAGAGCAGGCAGAGCGGGCAGAAGCAGGTTCCCTGTTGAGCAGGGAGCCCAGTGCGGGACTGGATCCCACTGGGATCATGACCTGAGCCAAAAGCAGATGCTTAATTGATTGATCTACCCAGGCATCCCATCCTTTATGATTTTCTTAACAATGTTTCATTTTCTCTAGCTTACTTTATTGTAAGAATACTAAATACAATACCTATTAGTCAAAAGTTTTTGTTATCAGTAAGGCTTCTGCTCAACAACTGGCTATTAGTAAAATTTTGGGGAATCAAAAGCTACATATATGCAGATTTTCAACTGTGTGGGAGTCAGTGCCCATAATCCCTTACACTGATCAAGGGTTAACTGTATACACACACACACACACACACACACACACACACACACACACACACACTACATTACATATATATTAGCTACACACATGCATGCATACACATGCAAGTTTTTATATCTATATATATACACACACACACACACACAGTTATGTGGAGAAACAAACCAGAAATTAAACATTAAACCCTGGACTTTATTTATTTATTTTTTAAATTTAAATTTAATTAGCCAACATATAGTACATCATTCGTTTTGATGTAGTGTTCAATGATTCATTAGTTGCGTATACACCCAGTGCTCATCAGGTCTTTGGAACTTTAAAGCCTGTACTCCACAGAATACATGATAGGGATTAAAACACACAGACATACAGACACAAATAGAGATAGCTACTCACTTAATGGAAAAAGATTCTCCAGTCATTTTGCCTGAAATGGGGTCCAGAAATGCAAGCTTCAAGCAACATAGTGTAGGTGGTCCAACCTCATATTTGATTCCTACAATCTTAACAAATTCTTGTTCCTATTCATGAGAATACCAATAAATTATTACTTTCAATATAAATAATTGCCTGACATTCATTATTTCACTATTTTTCAAACAATTAAAAATTATCTGAATAGCCACCAAATATTAAGCATTCCACTAAGTGCTAAAGACAATAAGACATGGTTATTGACCCTTAATACTTAATAGCAGGCTGTAGCATAATGCAGGACTCTAAACCAAGGATAAGCAACAGAATACCCTTAAGAACATTTTAAAAATTCATATTCTTAAACCCTATTCCTATAGAATTGAATTCAGTAGGTCTGGGGTACAAGGTTAGTCATGCATATTTTGAAAGAACTCCCCAGGGGAGTTAAAAATCAAGTAACTAGTGAGGAAGTAGGGAAGGGAGAGAGGAGTGGGGAGGGGAGGAAGAGAGAGATAAGGAGTGGAAAGAGGTAGAGGTACAGAGAAACAGAGAGAGACGGAGAAAGACAAGAATGACAAAGAGGGAGAAAAATGAAAGAAAGGAAACCAAAATCAGTAATGGTCTGCTTAAGAGCCCAAATGTTAAGTATTTTATATTAGGGCAACTGACATTTGATGATCGTTAAGATTCTTAGTTAAGAATTACTCCTCCAGCAGAAATACAGTATATAAGAAGGCAGGTAGAAATGTATGTATATATTTGGAGAAAGGACTTATATTTTTTTAATGTCCACAATATTATTTTACAAACCACCATTGTAACTGATTATTAGTAACACTTAACAGATGACAAAACTGAACCTCATTGGTATAGTAACTTGCTTAAAGTTATGTACTTGGGTATGTGTATATATATATCAGATCTGGATTGAAATTCAGGTTATATTCCAAAACCCACACTCTTGCACCCACACAAATGCTGCCTCCTATAATTTCCTAGAGCCACAATGTTAGAATTTAAAAAATGAAAAAATCATGTTTTATTCATTCTTGATTAAAAAAAAAAAAACAACCACCACAATTCAGCTTTCACCTTATTCAGAATAGATGGTGGTATCACTACCAGGAGATGACTGTGTAAAGATCACTTGATAAGAAACTTTGGTACCTTACAACCTTAATGTAATATTTTACAAGTGTCTATATCTTTATTTAAATAAATATACCTGCTTTCATGTATCCTTCCTGCTAAATATCATCACACAACAATCCTTCATTTACCTGGAAACCACTCTAAAATTGCTCTTTAGTCTCTTTTTCTCCAACTTGGAAAAATAAAAGAAGAAAACACCCATAAACCTAACTAGAAATGATGGTGTATGTATACTTATATCTGTTTCTTTGTATGTATTTATGTATATATGGATGAATGAATGAATATGTATTTATAGTCAGAGAAAACTCCTCTAAAAATAAACACATCTATCTTACTTAATACAATGTAGCTATAAGGTAATATATCAAAATAGGTAATCCATAAAACACCATAAAATTCTGAGTTTCTTGGGATTTATATTTACTAATATCTTAAATCACTGTAACCTCAAGGATATCTGTAGTCCACACATGTAGTCAGCTTACAGAGCTTCCAGAATGTACAAAGCTGCTGAGGAAAATATCCATACCAGGGAACTACTGTTCTGCTCCAAATACAGAAAGGTATATACACTAGATAATTTGAAGCTTGAAGGAAATTAGGTCAAATAATCAAGACAACAGGTAGCATACAAATTTTGGGAAACATAAAATATGACCCATAACACTCAATTGGTACATCATGTTATCTTAGACACACAATCAACACTGAAATATTTATGACACAAAAACATATAAGCAAGTAACTTAATTCCAAAGTTATTTCAACTGCACACTTATGAATATGTCAAATTTACCCTGAGATCCATTTTATTCCATGGCTGTTTTTGTAAATTAAGGCTGTATATTTTTGATTTCCTTACAGCCCGCACATAAGCTTCATGTCCTTGCCTGAAATAGATAAGCTAAAACAAAAAACATATGCTATTAAACAGCAGCATCTTATTTAACAACTCTATATATCCCAATATATACTCTTATAAATGTCTTCTTCTGTTTAAAACAAACATATTTATAATTTTTAAAAATGTATAATAAAGGTATTTGTCATCATTAAATAATGTTCAATCAGTACTCATAACTGTGTTGCCCTGCACTAAGTACTGTATATAAATAGACACTGTATACACAATTTTTTCCCCCTAGCTGGTTCAAAAATTTCTGAAGAAACAGGGATCAATGACAAAATTGTACAGAACACTGGTCATATTTTAAAGTACTATATTTCAAACTGCAATTAACATTCTAAACATCAATATTTTAATAGTCAGCCTACACATTTTTTGTATGTATGTATGTATGTGTGTGTGTGTACACACATATATATATATATATATATACACATATATAAAATTCTAACCACAGGCTTCTAAATAGAGCAATTTCCAAACAGACTAGAATTTTTATTTTTAAGAATTAATATCAGAACTGGCATATTATGGAAAGAAAATGAATTCAAGTGCTTAGTTAACACATTTCACCTCTTAGGACAGCATTCATATTCTGATTCGTTAAAAAAGGTTTCTTGTTCTCAATAATTTTAAAGTGGTAGTAGAGTTAATAAAATTAAAAAGAATGTAACATTGAAAAATACTGAGATTTAAAAAATACACTGGCCTACTCTACCAATCAACGGTGTCTTTTTTTAATTTTTATTTTTTAAAGATTTATTTATTTATTTGACCCAGAGAGAGAGAGAAATAGTGAGAGAGGGAACATAAGCAGTGGGAGTAAGAGAATGAGAAGCAGGCTTCCCACTGAGCAGGGAGCCTGATGTGGGACTTGATCCCAGGACCCTGAGATCATGACATGAGCTGAAGGCAGACACTTAATCAACTGAGCCACCCAGGCACCCCCAATCAACAGTGTCTAAGTCAGAAATTTTAATACTTAAAAACACAAGTAGAACACTAAAAAGATTTAAATACCATTATATAAACATAATTATAAGGGTAAAATATCAATAATAAACATGTTATTCAGATATCATTGATTATATATTTATTTCTGTATTCAACATATATTGATTGAACGTGTGTATAAGGCATTAGGTGCTGTGGTTAACATATCAAAATAAAATCCATTCCGTCAAGGATATAGGCAGACATGTGAGTATAAAATAAGGCAGAATAAGCAGAGTCGCACAGCGGAAGCGTGCTGGGCCCATAAAATAAGGCAGAATATACCAAGTATCATAAGAGATAAATAAATTAGGTGGGAAAGCTCAGGAGGAAAGAGTGGTAGGCAAATGGCAAGCAGGAGAAGTTGGCATTTAAGTTAGACTTTGGCAAATGAGCATTTTCAAAGGCAATGATCTGTGGGTATGGCCAGTCCAGGCAAAATAATGAGGGTTTAACATTTAAAGTAAAAAGTAATGCTGTCATTAAGAGCTGATTTTATAAAAAGTATGAGTTTTATGAGTTCTTTAAAAACATTATTTATGTATTTCACTAATTCACTTATATACCTCCTCCATTATCTGAACAACTGTCATTACCTAATACACACTAGTCTTGAAGCATATAAGCATGTGCTAAGTTTAGTGATTCCACCAAGATAAATATGATCCTATAGAGAGGAGTCTCATAATATCAAAGAAGATACATATCCTTGTGTTGCCTTATAAAGTGGTCTTTTTGTACAGACTTATTTATTTATTTATTAGAGAGAGAGAGAGCATGAGCAGGGGGAGTGGGCAGAGGGAGAGAGAATCTCAAAGAAGACTCCCTACTGAGGTTCAATCTCAGTTCAATGGGGTTCAATTTCATAAATGAGACCATGATCTGGGTCAAAATCAAGAGTCAGATACTTAACTGACTGAGCCATACAAGTTCCTCACATCTTATAAAGTCTCCGAAAATTAATTAAAAATTACTCCCCTTAGAGGAAGATGGCAGCCGAGTAGGATGACCCTAGGCTTGCATGGTCCCCAAAACACAACTAGATAACTCTCAAATCATCCTAAATATCCCAGAAATAGATCTCAGGAATGAAAGAACAAACTCCAAAACTAAAGGTAGAGAATAGGCCTCACTGAAGAAGGTAGGAATATAGGAAGTATGGAGACATGTAAATGCAAAAAAAAAAAAAAAAAGATTTCACATTTTTACATGTAAATTCAATGTCTTGGGGCACCTGGGTGGCTCAGTGGGTTAAAGCCTCTGCCTTCGGCTCAGGTCATGATCCCAGTGTCGTGGGATCGAGCCCCGCATTGGGCTCTCTGCTCAGTGGAGAGCCTGCTTCCCTTCCTCTCTCTCTCTGCCTGCCTCTCTGCCTACTTGTGATCTCTGTCTGTCAAATAAATAAATAAAATCTTTAAAAATAAATAAATAAATGAATAAATAAATAAATAAATAGATTTAATGTCTTCCTTCCCATATGTTTATCTGCTTTGTTTCTTAAATTCCACATATGAGTGAAACCATATAGTATTTGTATTTATCTGACTTATTTCACTTAGCATAATACACTCTAGCTCCATCCATATTGCTGCAAATGGCCAAATATCATTCTTTTTGATGACTGAGTAATAGTACATTATACACACATGCCACTTCTTCTCTACCCATTCATCAAAGGCCATTTGGTCACTTTCCATAATTAGGCTATTATTATTGATAATGCTGCTATAAACACTGGGATACAAGTGCTCCTTGAATCAGTAATTCTGTATCTTTTAGATAAATACCTAGTAGAAATCTTCAGTCTTAGGGTAGTTCTATTTTCAACTTTTTTTTAAAGATTTTATTTATTTATTTGACACACAGAGAGAGATCACAAGTAGGCAGAGAGGCAGGCAGAGAGAGAGAGGAGGAAGTAGGCTTCCCGCTGAGCAGAGAGCCCGATGCGGGGCTCGATCCCAGGACCCTGAGATCATGACCTGAGCGGAAGGCAGCGGCTTAACCCACTGAGCCACCCAGGCACCCCTCTATGTTCAACTTTTTGAGAGACCTCCATACTGTTTTCCAGAGTGGCTATATCAATTTCCATTCCCACCAACAGTGCAAGAGGGTTCCCCTTTCTCCGCATCCTCTCCAACATCTGTTGTTTTTAAGTTGTTAATTTTAGCCATTCTGACGAGTGTGAGATGGTATCTCATTGTGGTTTTGATTTGCACTTCCCTGATCATGAGTGATGTTGAATATTTTAACACATGTCAGACTTCTGAAGATCTTGTTTGGAAAAATGTCTATTCATGTGCTCTGCCCATTTCTTACCTGGATTATTTGGCTTTTTGGGTGTTCTTTTTGTTAGTTCTTTATATATTATGGATAATAACCCTTTATCAGGTATGTCATTTACAAATATCTTCTTCCATTCTGTGGGTTGCCTTTTAGTTTTGTTGATTTCTTCCTTTGCTGTGAAGAAGATTTTAACTTGAAGAAGTCCCAATAGTTCATTTTTGCTTTTCTTTCCCTTGCCTCCTAAAACTTGTCTAGAAAGAAGTTGCTATGGCTGATGACAAAGACGCTTCTCCCTTGTTCTCCTCTAGGAATGTGATGGATTCCTGTCTCATATTTAAGTCTTTAACCCATTTTGATTTTAGTTTAACATCTGGTGTACGAAAGCGGTCCAGTTTCATTCTTTTGCATGTTGCTCTCCAGTTTTCCCAACACCATAAGTTGAAGCGACTGTCTTTTTTCCATGGGATAGTCTCTCTGCTTTGTCAAAGATTAGTTGGCCATCTAGTTCTGGGTTCATTTCTGGGTTCTCTACTATGTACAACTGATCTATGTGTCTGTTTTTGTGCCAGTCACAGACTGTCAACATTGCTACAGCTTTGTAATACAGCTTGAAGTCTGGAATTGTGAGGCCTCCAAGTTTGCTTTTCTTTTTCAAGATTCCTTTGGTTATTTGGAGTCTTTTGTGGTTCCATACTAGTTTTAGGATTGTTTGTTCTTGCTCAGTGAAAAATGCTTGTAGTATTTTGATAGGGATTGCATTAAATGTATAGGTTGCTTTGGGTAGTATACACATTTTAACAATACTAGTTTTTCCAACCCATGAGCATGGGATATTTTTCAATTTCTCTGTGTCCTCTTCAATTTCTTTCATAATTATTCTAGCTTTCATAGTGCAGATCTCTTACTTCTGTGGTTAGGTTTATTCATAAGTATCTTTTGGTTTTTGGTAAATGGGATGGATTCCTTGATTTCTTTCTCCTGCTTAATTATGGTGTATAGAAATACAAAATGTTTCTATACATTGACTGTGTATCCTTCAACTTTATTGAATTCATGTACCAGTTCGAGGAATTTTTAGTGGGGTCCTTTGGGCTTCCTACACAGTATTATGACATTTGTGAATAGTGAAAGTTAGTTCTTCCTCACTGAGTTGGATGCTTTTTATGAAATTTTTTGGTCTATTTCCTGTGCTAGGACTTCCAGGTATGTCAAATAATGGTGATGAGACTGGACATCCATCCCCGTCTTCTTCCTGACTGAAAAGGAAAAACTGTTTTTCCCCATTGATGGTATTAGCAGTGGGTCTTTCACATAAGGCTTTTGTGATGTTGAGGTATGTTCCCTCTATCCCTACTTTGTTGAGGGTTTTTTTCAAGAAAAGATGCCATGGTTTGTCATATGCTTTTTCTGAATCTATTGAGAGGTCATATGTTCTTATTCTTTCTTTTATTAATATGGTGCTATCATGTTGATTCATTTATAAATATTTCATTACCCTTGCAGCCCAGGAATAAATCCCACTTTATTGTGGTGAATATTCTTTTAATGTATTGTTGGAGTCAATCTGCTAGCATCTTCTTGAGAATTTTTGCATCCATGTTCATCAGGGATACAGGCTTGTACTTCTCCACTTCTCCATTTTAGTCTTTTTTTTTTTTTCTTTTTAAGAGAGAGAGCAGGGGGAGGAGAAGAGGGAGAGGGACAAACAGACTCGACACTGAGCGTGGAGTCCAAAGTAGGAATCAAACTCACAACTCTGAGATCATCACTTCAACTGAAACTAAGAGTTAGTGCTTAACCGATTTAGCCACCCAGGCACCCTGTAGTGGGGTCTTTGTCTGATTTTGGAATCAAGGCAAGCCTGGCCTTGTAAAATGAGTCTGGAAGTTTTCCTTCAATTTCTATTTTTGCAAAAGTTTGAGGAAAATGGGTATTAACTCTTCTTCAAATGACTGGTAGAATTTCCCTGTGAAGCCATCTGGCCCTGGACTTTTGTTTGTTAGATTTGTGATTACTGATTCAATTTTTTGGTGGTTTTGGTCTCTTCAAGTTTTCTATTTGTTCCTTATTTCAGTTTTGATAGTTTATGTGTTTCTAGGAATTTATCCATTTCTTCTATATTTCCCAATTTGGGCCATACAATTTTTCACAATACTCTCTTATATTTTTTTAAAATATTTTTGTGGTGTTGTGATTTCTCCTCTTTCATTCATGATTTTATTTATTTGGGTCCTTTCTCTTTTCTTTTTGACAACTCTGGCTAGGGGTTTACCGATTTTATTAATTCTTTTAAAGAACCAGCTCCTAGTTTCATTGATCTGTTTTACTGGTTTTTCTTTGTTTCTATATTATTTATTTTCTGCTCTAGTCTTTATTTTTTTCCTGTCTTCTTCTGACCTTCTTCTACTTTAGAAGTAGACTTAAGTAGCAGACTTTAGAAGTAGACTTCTTCTACTTTAGGCTTTGTTTGCTTTTCTTTTTCTAGCTGCTCAAGGTATAAGGTTAGGTTGTATATTTGAGATTTCCTTGCTTCTTGAGGTAGGCCTGTTTTGTATACACTCCCTTCTTATGACTGCTTTTTCTGCATCCCAAAAGTTTTGGACTATTGTGTTTTCATCTTCATTTGTTTCCATGTATTTCTTTATTTCTTCTTTAATTTCATGGTTAACCCATTTGTTTTTTAGTAAGATATTCCTTAGCCTCCATGTATATGTGGTCTTTCCATTTTTTTCTTGTAGTTGACTTCATGTTTCATAGCATGGTCAGAAAATAAGCATTGTATGATCTCAATCTTTTTTATTTGTTGAGGCCTGATTTGTAACCCAGTATGTGTATATTCTGGAGAATACCCCATGTGTACACAAAAGAATGTGTATTCTGCTGCTTTAGGATGAAATGTTCTGAATATATCTGTTAAGTTTATCTCATCCAGCCTGCCATTCAAAGACATTGTTTCCTTGTTGATTTTCTGTTTAGATCATTTGTCCATTGCTGTAAGTGGGATGTTAAAGTCCCATAATATACTTGTATTATTATCACTGAGTTTTTTATGTTTGTTATTAATTCATTTATATATTTGGATGCTCTCAAATTGGCAGCATAAATATTTATATGCACTAGGTCTTTTTGTTGGATAGACCCCTTTATTATGATATAGTACCCTTCTTCATCTCTTGTTAAGTAGTCTTTGGTTTAAAATCTAGTTTGTCTGATATAAGTATTCTTACTCCAGCTTTTCTTTTCTTTTCTTTTTTTTGATGGCTATTAGTATGATAGATGGTTCTCCATCCCTTCACTTTCAGTATGTATGTGTCTTTGGGTCTAAAGTGAGTCTATGGTAGGTAGCACATGCATAGGTCTTGTTTTTTGATTCATTCTGATACCCTGTGTCTTTTAATTGGAGCATTTAGTCCATTTACATTCAGAGTAATTATTGACAGACATAAATTTAGTGCCATTGTGTCACCTGTATTACCTCATTGTTTCTGGAAATTTTCTCTGTTCCTGTCTAATCTTTGTTGCTTTTGGACTTACTTTCCCACTCAAAGAGTTCCTTTTAATATTTTTTGCAGGACTAGTATATTGTCCACGGACCCGTTTAGTTTTTGTTTGTCTAGGAAACTCTTTATTTCTCCTTCTATTCTGAATGAAGGCCTTGTTGGATCAAGTATTCTTGGCTGCATATTTTTCCCATTCAACACATTGAAAATACCATGTCATTCTCTTCTGGCCTGCCATGTTTCTGCTGATAAGTCTGGTGCTAGCCTGATTGTCTTCCTTTGTAAGTTAGGGATTTCTTTTCCCTTGCTGATCTGAAGATGATCTCCTTATCTCAATATTTTATAAATTTTACTATGATGTCTTCATTTTGGCCTGCTTTTGTTTATTTTAATAGGAGTCTTCTGTGCCTCCTAGATTTGGATGTTTGTTTCCTTTCACATTTTAGGGAAGTGTTCAGTTATAATTTCCTCAAAACACCTTCCACCCCCTTTCCCCCTTCTTCTTCTTCTTCTATGACACCTATGACATGAATGTTACTATGCTTTATGGAGTCACTGGGTTCCTGAAGTCTGCACTGATGATCCAATATTTTCCTTTCACTGTTATTTTCAGCTTGACTCTTTTCCACAATTTTATCTTCTATACCACTTACTCGTTCCTCTTCTTCCATCCTTTTCATTACATCCAATCTGTTTCATATCTCAGTTATAACATTTTTTATTTCAGCCTGACTAGTTTTTGAGTCTGCAGTAAGGGACTCTCTAGTGTCTTCTATGGTTTTCTCAAGCCCAACTACTACCCTTATGATTGTTGTCTCAAATTCTAGTTCAGGCATATTATATCTGTTTTGATTAGATCCTTGGCCATGATCTTGTTACTTCTTTGGGTATGAATTCCCCCAATGTGGCATGTTGCCTAGGTCTCTGTCTTCTGTCTCTTAGGAAAGCCTGTTCCTGAGAGTAATGGCTATATGAAGAAAATATCATATATTGACCAGGGCCTGGTACTTCAGGAAATATTTCTGTGTCTGTTGTATGCACTCTGCAGGTGTGTTTTGGCTGCTCTTTCCCTTATGTTAGTCCTCTGCATCATTTCTTCTTGCCTGCAGTAGGGAGTGTTTGGACCTTGTCCAGTGCACAGAGTTTTAGCTAGGTTTGCTCTGGTCAGCATTTTAAAATAAGCTAGATCCAATTTTCACTAGATCTTAAGTTTTGCCACACTCTATGGTCAGTAGACTTGGTGAGGGCAGGGTGGTTTGTGTTGATTTTCTGGGGGAGGTGCCTGTTGCTCTGGTTCTCAGGCAAGCTTACCTTAGGATAAAAGCACCTACAGAGCTCAGAGGGACAGGGTTTAGTGCATGCAGCTCCAGCCTCCACTGTGGGCACTGTGCTGTTCATTAAAGTCTGTCTGTGCTTCCATAATGTGGCCTCTTTTCTCCCTCTAGTTGTGCAATTTGTGCAAATTGTGCAATCAGTCCTCAGATTGATTTTGTGGGCTTTTGGAATGACCCAGTATTTATCTATCTGTGCTCAAGAGGCAAGGCAAACATAGGGTACCCCCACTACTCTACTATCTTAACTCTTTATAAACCTGATCATTTCAACAGATGCAGAAAAAAGCATTTAACAAACTACAGCCTCCATTCATGATAAAAATATTATTAAAATGTCTACAGTACCCAACATAGCCTACACATTTCATGCTATCCATATCAAAATACTATCAGCATTCTTCACAGAACTGGAACAAAGAATCATAAAATTTCTATGGAACCGCAGAAGACCCCCAAATAGCCAAAGCTACTTTGCAAAATATAAGCAAAGCTGGATGAATCGCAATTTCAGACTTCAATTTTTATTATAAAGCTGGAGTAATCAAAATAATACGGTATTGGCACAAAATCAGATATGTAGATCAATAGAAAACCCCAAAATACATCCAGAACTACATGATCAAGTAATATTTGACAAAGGAGGAAAGAATATCCTATGGGAGAAAGTCTCTTGGGGCGCCTGGGTGGCTCAGTGGGTTAAGCCTCTGCCTCTGGCTCAGGTCATGATCCCAAAGTCCCGGGATCGAGCCTCGCATCAGGCTCTCTGCTCAGCGGTGAGCCTGCTTCCTCCTCTCTCTCTGCCTGCCTCTCTGCCTACTTGTGATCTCGTCTGTCAAATAAATAAATAAAATCTTAAAAAATAAGAAAGAAAAAGACAGTCTCTTCAACAAATGGTGTTGGGAAAACTGAACAGAAACATACAAAATAATGAAACTGGACAACTTTCATATACCCAAAACCAAAAATAAATTCCAAATGGATTAAAGACCTAAATGTAAGACCTCAAATCATAAAAATTCTAGAAGAGAATGTAGGCACTAACTTCTTTGACACTGGTATAGCAACTTCTTTCTACATATGTTTCCTGAGTCAAGGGAAACAAAAGCAAAGATAAACCATTAGGACCACATCAAAATAAAATGTTTCTGCGCAGCAAAGGAAACAATCAACAAAGCTAAAAGGCAAACCACAGAATGGGAAAATATATTTGCAAATGATGTGTCTGGTAAAGGGTTAATATCTAAAGCACATAAAGAAGTTGTAACACTCAACATCCAAAAAACAAATAATACAATTGAAAAATAGGCAGAAGATATGAATAGACAATTTTTCAGAGAAGACCCCCGTGAAAAGATACTCAACATTACTCATCATTGGGGAACTGATAATCAAAATTACCATGAGATACCACCTCACACAAGTTAGAATGGCTACAGTCAACAACACAAGAAACAAGTCTTGACGAGGGTGTGGAGAAAAAGGCGCCCTTCTGCATTGTTGGTGGGAATGCAAAGTGGTGCAGCCACTGTGGAAAACAGCATGGAGGATCCCGAAAAAGTTAGAAATAGAATTACCCTAGGATACAGGATTTAACATACTAGGTATTTGCCTAAAGAATAAAAAAATACTAATGTAAGTGGATACATGCACCCCAATGTTCATTATGGTATTATGCACAAAGGCCAAATTGTGGAAACAACTCATGTGTCCACCGACTTATGTATGGATACAGCTTTATCCATACACAATGGAATATTACTCAGACACTGAAAAGAATGGAATTTTGCCATATTCAAGGACATAGACTTACCTAGAAAATATTATGGTAAGTGAAATAAGTCAGTCAGGGAAATACAAATAACATATGAATTCACTCATATGTGGAATTTAAGAAATAAAACAAAGTAGCAAAAGGAAAAAAAAGAGCAAGGGAAATCAGGAAAGAGACTTAACTATGGAGAACAAACTGATAGTTACTAGAGGGGAGGTAGGGGGATGGGTTATATAGGTGCTAGTGGTTAAGGTGTACACTTGTGATGAGCACCAGGTATTATATGAAAGTATTGAATAAATATATTGCATACTTGAAATAAACTAATATAAAACTATATATCAAGTAACTGGGATTAAAATAAAATCTTAAAAAAAATTACTCCCCTAAAGCCTCCATAAGAATAGGCAATAAGTTCAACAAATAATGATTTTGAATAAGCCAAAAGTTCTTTAGGTTTTTTTTTTTTTTAAGAAACCATTCATCAGAGCATGTTCTACTAAAACAACCACACAAACAAGCATTGCTCCTAATTTCAATACTTATTTGAAGACAAAATTATGAAAGGAAACAAAAAATAATCAGCAAGTAAGTATAAGACTACTTGATCATGGAGGAGGAGTCAAGATGGTGGAGAAGTAGCAGGCTGAGACAACATCAGATAGCAGGAGATCAGGTAGATAGCTTATTAAGACGTTCCAAACACCTACAAACCAACAGGAGATTGAAGAGAAGAAGAGCAGCAATTCTAGAAACAGAAAATCGACCACATTCTGAAAGGTAGGACCTGCAGAGAAGTGAATCCAAAGCAATGGGAAGATAGACCGCGGGGGGAGGGGCCGGCTCCCGGCAAGCGGCGGAGCAACAGACCACAAAGTCTGAACTTTTAGAAGTCTGCTCCACTGAGAGACATCACCAGAGACGAAACCAGGTGAATCCCACTCGGGGACAGCGTGGTTTCAGGTCCAGCGGGGTCACAGAAGGATCGGGGGTGTCTGAGTGTCAGAGAGCTCACAGGTATTAGAGCAGGGAAGCCAGCTACAGAGACGGAGCCGAGGAGTGAGCTCTCAACTCGGGGTTACCTTAAATTGTGATCTGTGGCAAAGGCCACAGCTCTGTAAGTGGGGATCCCACAAGATCTGGAGAGACACCCCTGGAAGAGTGCAGGGATCTGCGTGGTTTGGAGATGCCAGGAGAGGCTGTGTGCCGAGACAGAGACGCTTGGTCACAGGCTGGATGAGCTCGGAGTGCAGCCGGAGGCCAGGGAGACAGGAATGATTGAGCACTTTTCTCCGAAGATGCACTGAAGAGTGGGGCCCCAGCTCTCGGCTTGTCCAGGCCAGAGACTGGGAGGCCGCCATTTTCATTCCCGTCCTCTGAACTCTGGAAATTGTTCAGAGAACAAAAGCTCCCGAAAGCGAACCCAAGCAGATTACTTAGCCTGGCCCCTGGTAAGAGCAGTGTAATACTGCCTCAGACAAAGACACTTGAGAATCACTACAACAGGCCCTTCCCCCAAAAGATCAGGAAGAAATCCAGCCAAGACCAAGTTCACTTACCAAGGAGAACAGCGGAATTTCAGAGGAGGAGAAAGGAAAGGATGGAATTCATGGTTTTGTCGCCATGATTTTTTAATCTTGCAAAGTTAATTAATATTTTTAATTTTATTTTTTTATTTTGCTAAATTTTGTATAACTTTTACCCTTTCCTCTTTTAATATTTTTTAACTAGTTTATCTTAACAATACCTTCCAAAAAAAATCTTTTTTGAATCTAAAATTTTTTTGAACTGTTGTTACTATAGTCATATATTTTTCTTCATTTTTCTTCATTTTATCTAACTTTATTTTTTGTATACAAATAGGATTTTTCTTCTAAAAAAATTTTGGAATACAACTTCTTTTTTTGTATTTTTTGTATACAGATAGGATTTTTCTTCTAAAAAAATTTTGGAATACAACTTCTTCTAACAGATCAAAATATACCCTAATCTAGCACAGGGCTTTGTTCTAGTCTCCAGCCTGAGAAAATTCTCTCCACTTTCTTTTTCTTTATTCTTCCAAATAACTAATCTTATCAACACCTTTTTTAGAAATTTTTAAAAAAATTTCATCTTTATAGTCATATTCCATCCCTTCACCATGTTTACCCTTATATATGTTTTTCATTCTTTAAATTTTGGATGGTAGTTTCTTCTTTTTTTTTAAATTTTTTGTTTCTTATTTTTTTTATTTATTTTTTTCAGCCAAACAGTATTCATTTTTTTTTTGCACAATATCCAGTGCTCCATGCAATATGTGCCCTCCCTATTACCCACCACCTGGTTCCCCCAACCTCCCACCCCCGCCCCTTCAAAACCCTCAGGTTGTTTTTCAGGGTCCATAGTCTCTTACGGTTTGCCTCCCCTTCCAATTTTTTTTTTTTATAAACATATAATGTATTTTTTTTAAAGATTTTATTTATTTATTTGACAGATAGAGATCACAAGTAGGCAGAGAGGCAGGCAGAGGGAAGGGGGGGAAGCAGGCTCCCTGCTGAACAGAGAGCCCGATGCGGGGCTTGATCCCAGGACCTGAGATCATGACCTGAGCCGAAGGCAGCGGGTTAACCAACTGAGCCACCCAAGCGCCCCAAACATATAATGTATTTTTATCCCCAGGGGTACAGGTCTGTGAATCGCCAGGTTTACACACTTCACAGCACTCACCATAGCACATACCCTCGCCAATGTCTATAACCCACCTCCCCCTCTCCCACACCCACCTCCCCCCAGCAACCCCCAGTTTGTTTTGTGAGATTAAGAGTCACTTATGGTTTGTCTCCCTCCCAATCCCATCTTGTTTCATTTATTCTTCTCCTAAGAGACCAAACTACTCCCAAATTTAAGTGGGTGACCCTGTTCTATTCACTAGTCTAATATATATATATATTCTGTTTTATATTTTTTCTTTATTATTTTTATTTATTTATTTATTTATTTAATTTTTTTTCCTGAACTTCGTTTTACTCCCATTCTTCCCCCCATGATTTGGGGTCTCTTCTGATTTGGTGAAAGCATATTTTACTGGGATCTTTGCCACGCTTTTAGCATTTTATTCACTCCTTCATATATTCTTATATGGATAAAATGACAAGGCAGAAAAACTCACCACAAAAAAAAGAACAATATGCAGTACCAAAGGCCAAGGACCTATTCAAGACAAACACTGGCAATATGTCAGATCTAGAGTTCAGAATGACAATTCTCAGGGTGCTAGCTGGGCTCAAAAAAGACATGGAAGATATTAGAGAAACCTGGTCTGGAGAAATAAAAGCCCTTTCTGGAGAAATAAAAGAACTAAAATCTAACCAAGTTGAAATAAAAAAAGCTATTAATGAGGTGCAATCAAAAATGGAGGCTCTTACTGCTAGGACAAATGAGGCAGAAGAGAGAATTATTGATATAGAACACCAAATGACAGCGAATAAAGAAGCTAAGCAAAAGAGAGACAAACAAGTACTGGACCACAAGGGGAGAATTCAAGAGATAAGTGATACCATAAGATGAAACAACACTAGAATAACTGGGATTCCAGAAGAGGAAAGAGAGAGGGGAGCAGAAGGTATATTAGAGAGAATTATTGTAGAGAATTTCCCTCATATGGCAAAAGGAACAAGCATCAAAATCCAGGAGGCATAGAAAACCTCAAAATCAAAAGAATATGTCCACACCTCATCATCTAATATTAAAATTTACAAGTCTTAGTGACAAAGAGAAAATCCTGAAAGCAGCCCGGGACAAGAAGACTGTAATATACAACGGTAAAAATATTAGATTGGTAGCAGACTTACGCACAGAGACCTGGCAGGCCAGAAGGAACTGGCATGATACATTCAGAGCACTAAATGAGAAAAACATGAAGCCAAGAATACTATATCCAGCTAGGCTATCATTAAAAATAGAAGGAGACATAAAAAGCTTCCAGGACAAACAAAACATAAAAGAATTTGTAAATACCAAATCAGCTCTACAGGAAATATTGAAAGGGGTCCTCTAAGCAAAAAGAGAGCCTAAAAGTAGTAGATCAGAATGGATAAGAGACAATATACAGTAACAGTCACCCTATAGGCAATACAATGGCACTAAATTCATATCTCTCAATAGTTACTATGAATGTACATGGCCTAAATACCCCAATCAAAAGACACAGGGTATCAAAATACCATCAATATGCTGTCTAAAAGAAACTCATTTTAGATTCAAAGACACCTCCTGATTTAAAGTGAGGGGGTGGAAAACAATTTACCATGCTAATGGAAATCAAAGGAAAGCTGGGGTGGCAATCCTTATATCACATCAATTAGATTTTACGCCAAAGACCATAATAAGAGAGGAGGAAGGACACTATATCATACTTGAAGGGTCTGTCCAACAAGAAGATCTAACAATTTTAAATATCTATGCCCCTAAACACGGGAGCAGCCAACTACATAAACCAATTAATAACAAAATCAAAGAAACATATCAACAACAAAACAATAAAAGTAGAGGACTTTAACATCCCCTCACTGACATGGACAGATCATCCAAGCAAAAGATCAACAAGGAAATAAAGGCCTTAAATGACACACTGGACCAGAGGGACATCACAGATATATTCAGAACATTCCATCCCAGAGCAACAGAACACACATTCTTCTCTAGTGCACGTGCAACATTCTCCAGAATAAACCACATACAGGGTCAAAAATCAGGTATCAACCAGTATCAAAAGATTGGGATCATTCCCTGCATATTTTCAGACCACAGTGCTCTGAAGCTAGAACTCAATCACAAGAGGAAATATGGAGAGAATCCAAATACATGGAGACTAAAAAGCAACCTTCTAATCAATGAATGGGTTAACCAGGAAATTAAAGAATAATTGAAAAAATTCATGGAGACAAATGATAATGAAAACACAATGGTTCGAAATCTGTGGGACACAGCAAAGGCCATCCTGAGAGGAAAATATATAGTGATACAAGCCTTTCTCAAGAAACAAGAAAGGTCTCCAATACACAACCTAATCCTATACCTAAAGGAGCTGGAGAAAGAACAACAAAAAAAGCCTAAACCCAGCAGGAGAAGACAAATAATAAAGATAAGAGCAGAAATCAATGAAATAGAAACCAAAAAAGAAAAAAAAAAAAAAAACAGAACAAATCAATGGAACTAGGACCTGGTTCTTTGAAAGAATTAATAAACATTGATAAACCCTGGACAGACTTACCACAAAGAAAAGAGAAAGGACTCAAATAAATAAAATCATGAATGAAAGAGGAGAAATCACAACCAACACCAAAGAAATATAAACAATTACAAGAACATATTATGAGCAACTATACGCCAGCAAATTTGACAATCTGGAAGAAATGGATGCATTCCTAGAAACATATAAACTACCACAACTGAACCAGGAAGAAATAGAAAACCTCAACAGACCCATAACCAGTAAGGAGATTGAAGCAGTCATCAAAAATCTCCCAACAGGGGCGCCTGGGTGGCTCAGTGGATTAAGCCGCTGCCTTTGGCTCAGGTCATGATCTCAGGGTCCTGGGATTGAGCCCCGCATCGGGCTCTCTGATCCGCAGGGAGCCTGCTTCCTCCTCTCTCTCTGCCTGCCTCTCTGCCTACTTGTGATCTCTCTCTCTGTCAAATAAATAAATAAAATCTTTAAAAAAAAAAAAATCTCCCAACAAACAAGAGCCCAGGGCCAGACGGCTTCCCAGGGGAATTCTACCAAATAGTTAGAGATGAATTAATTCCTATTCTCCTGAAACTGTTCCAAAAAATAGAAATGGAAGGAAATCTTCAAACTCATTTTATGAGGACAGCATCACCTTGATCCCCAAACCAGGCAAGGATCCCATCAAAAAAGAGAACTACAGACCAATATCCTTGATGAACACAGATGTGAAAATTCTCACCAAAATACTAGCCAATAGGATCCAACAGTACATTAAAAAGATTATTCACCATGACCAAGTGGGATTTATTCCAGGGCTGAAACGTTGGTTTAACATCCACAAATCAATCAATGTGATACAATACGTTAATAAAAGAAAGAACAAGACCATATGATACTCTCAATAGATGCTGAAAAAGCACTTGACAAAGTACAGCATCCCTTCCTGATCAAAACTCTTCAGAGTGTAGGGATAGAGGGCACATACCTTAATATCATCAAAGCCATCTATGAAAAACCCACTGCAAATATCATTCTCAATGGAGAAAAACTGAGAGCCTTTCTGCTAAGGTCAGGAACACAGCAGGAATGTCCATGATCACCACTGCTATTCAACATAGTACTAGAAGTCCTAGCCTCAGCAATCAGACAACAAAAAGAAATTAAAGGCATACAAATCGGCAAAGAAGAAGTCAAACTATCACTCTTTGCAGATGATACGATACTATATGTGGAAAACCCAAAAGACTCCACTCCAAAACTGCTAGAACTTGTACAGGAATTCAGTAAAGTGTCAGGATATAAAATCAATGAACAGAAATCATTTGCATTTCTTTACACCAACAACAAGACAGAAGAAAGAGAAGTTAAGGAGTCAATCCCATTTACAATTGCACCCAAAACTATTAAGATATGTAGGAATAGACCTAACCAAAGAGGCAAAGAATCTATACTCAGAAAACTATAAAGTACTCATGAAAGAAATTGAGGGAGACACACAGAAATGGAAACATGTTCCATGCTTCTGGATTGGAAGAACAAATATTGTGAAAATGCCTATGTACCTAAAGCAATCTACACATTTAATGCAATCCCTATCAAAGTCCCATTCATTTTTATCAAAGAAATGGAACAAATAATCCGAAAATTTGTATGGAACCAGAAAAGACCTCAAATACCCAGAGGAATGTTGAAAAAGAAAGCCAAAGTTGGTGGCATCACAATTCCGGACTTCAAGCTCTATTGCAAAGCTGTCATCATCAACACAGTATGGTACTGGCACAAAAACAGACACAAAGACCAATGGAACAGAACAGAAAGCCCAGAAATAGACCCTCAACTCTATGGTCAACTAATCTTGGACAAAGCAGGAAAGAATGTCCAATGGAAAAAAGACAGACTCTTCAACAAATGGTGTTGGGAAAATTGGACAGCCACGTGCAGAAAAATGAAACTGGACCATTTCCTTACATCACACATGAAAATAGACTCAAAATGGATGAAGGACCTCAACGTGAGAAAGGAATCAATCAAAATCCTTGGGGAGAACACAGGCAGCAACCTCTTTGACCTCAGCCACAGCAACTTCTTCCTAGGAACATTGCCAAATCCAAGGGAAGCCAGGGCAAAATTGAACTATCGGGACTGCATCAAGATGGAAAGCTTTTGCACAGCAAAGGAAACAGTTAACAAAACCAAAAAAGATAACTGACAGAATGGGAGAAGATATTTGCAAACGACATATCAGATAAAGGGCTAGTATCCAACATCTATAAAGAACTTATCAAGCTCAACACCCAAAGAACAAAGAATCCAATTAAGAAATGGGCAGAGAACATGAACAGACATTTCTGCAAAGAAGACATTCAGATGGCCCACAGACACATGAAAAAGTGCTCCACATTACTCAGCATCAGGGAAATACAAGTCAAAACCACAATGAGATCCACTTCACACCAGTCAGAATGGCTAAAATTAACAAGTCAGGAAATGACAGATGCCGACGAGGATGCGGAGAAAGGGGAACCCTCCTACGCTGTTGGTGGGAATGCAAGGTGGTGCAACCACTGTGGAAAACAGCATGAGGTTCCTCAAAAAGTTGAAAATAGAGCTACCCTACCACCCAGCAATTGCACTGCTGGGTACTTACCCTAAAGATATAAATGTAGTGATTCGAAGGGGCAAGTGCACCCCAATGTTTATAGCAGCAATGTCCACAATAGCTAAACTATGAAAAGAACCTAGAGGTCCATCAACAGATGAACGGATAAAGAAGATGCGGTATATACACACAATGGAATACTATGGAGTCATCAAGAGACATGAAATCTTGCCATTTACGACGACGTGGATGGAACTAGAGGATATTATGCTTAGCGAAATAAGTCGATTGGAGAAAGTCAACTATCATATGATCTCCCTCATATGACGAAGTGGAGATGCAATGTCGGGGATTTTGGGGGTAGGAAAAGAGTAAATGAAACAAGATGGGATTGGGAGGGAGATAAACCGTAAGAGACTCTTAATCTCACAAAGCAAGCTGAAGGTTGTCAGGGGGAGGGGGCTAGGGAGAAGGTGGTGGGGTTATGGACATTGGGGAGGGTATATGCTATGATGAGTGCTGTGAAGTGTATAAACCTGGCGATTCACAGACCTCTACCCCTGGGGCTAATAATACATTATGTGTTAATTTAAATTAAAGCACCAAGCCAGCTAAAATCAGCCTTGTTTTTAATTCTTATTTTTATTTTTAATTTTAATTCTTGAAAAATGAAAATAATTTTTCTCTGAAAAAAAAAGAAGAAAGACTACTTGATCACTATGTCTGATATAAGATATCTATAAATGTCAGTTACAGAGGCATTTGGTGAAATTCTTATTGGTCCCATGGCTTTTAAATACATTTGCAAAGTTTTGCCCCTTTTTTATTATGATGACAATATTACATTGCTATTATTAGTCTTAAATTAAAAACTGCGAACATTTAATTACTCAGAAATGAATGACAATCAATGTATCAGAGAACATACAAGCCAATTTTAGTTAAATTTTGCAATATTACCATCATTTTGATAAGAAAATGAAAATTTTCTCACAAGACCGAATTTAAATCAATTATTGACTTACCAGTGATAAATATGGCTATGTTGTTCAATCACAGGCTTAGTAGGAAGGACTTACTCACAAAATAACATTCTTCTAATCACTGAAAGGGGTAATTGTCCTACAGTATGCTTTCTATCAGGTTCTTCATGGATTTTTTTTTTAAAGGACTCAAAATACCACTTTATTATTTTAATTTAACTTTATTTTATTTATTTATTTATTTATTTATTTTTTAAAAGATTTTATTTATTTATTTGACAGAGAGGGATCACAAGTAGACAGAGAGGCAGGCAGAGAGAGAGAGAGGGAAGCAGGCTCGCTGCTGAGCAGAGAGTCCGAAGTGGGACTCGATCCCAGGATCCTGAGATCATGACCTGAGCCGAAGGCAGCGGCTTAACCCACTGAGCCACCCAGGTGCCCTATTTATTTTATTTTTTAATTTATTTTATTTTCAAAATACCACTTTATTTATTAGGACTCAAAATACCACTTTAATCCTACTAAGTTGCAATTAGGCTAAAAATAGGTACAATTATTTCCATGAGTTCATAAGCCAATCAATTTATTTAAATAGTCTCTGAGCATCTAATATGTTGGAGATTCTATGCTAAATACTACAAGTATAATCATTTAAAGCATGAAGTTGAACAGAAATCAAAATGGCTATGCAAAGCAAAATAAGTCAATCAGAGAAAGACAATTATTGTATGATCTACTGGTATGTGATATTTGAGAAACAAGGCAAGGACCACAGCGGAAGAGAGGAAAAAATGAAGGAAGATGAAACCAGAGAGGGAGACAAACCTTAAGAGACTCTTAATCTCAGGAAACAAACTGAGGGTTGCTGGAGTGGGGGAATGGCAATAGGAGGGATGAGGTGGCTGGGTAATGGACACTGGGGAGGGTACGTGCTATGGAAGCAATGTGAACTGTGCAAGACTGATGAATCACAGACCTGTACCCCTGAAACAATACATTACATGTTAATAATAACAAAAAAGATATCAAAATGACTACAGTAATGCTTCAGTGAAGCTAGATTTTAAAGTATTCTTTTACAACTCTTCTGCAAACCTCCCCTCCTCCCTTCTTAACCTTTTGTTTTAGGAACCTGTTACTACCCTAAAGACATGACAAAAGAGCTGGTAGAAAGTACACAATTCCTATCAAACTGGCTTGATTTTATATTTCCCTAAATACCCCCATCCCCTTCTTCTAGTGGAACTGCAGGTTTGAAGGCCATAGCCTGCTGTAGCCTCCTTTGCCTGGGAAGGTAATAAAGCTACTGTTTCTCTTTGCCCAAACTCTGTCTTCAAGTTATAAGTTATATGTTTCTGAAGTACAGAGGTAGGTTTTTGACAACATTAAGGATATAAAAATTATTAAGATTCCATCCATACATAACAGAGGTGAGCAGTAAAGACAGTGTACATATAACTATAATATAATTGAGAATATAAATGCCTTAAGACTGACTAAAGTGAGTGCTCTTGAGGTTCTAAGAGAAAAAGATTATAACAGGTAACAATTACCTCATCTCCCATCTGTGGGACAAATGGGGAACGTCGTGGTATGGTATCCAAAATCCACTGAGGGGCAAACCATTCTTCATTGGGTTCACCTGCCATAGAAAGCAGTCCTCCTTTCTAAAATATAGTTCACAAATATATAAACCATAAATATATGAATAGTAGTATGAAAAATAACAGAGAATGTTAAAAAAATCAGGTTATAATAAAACCTAAAATATACAAATTTTTAACATTTCATTTATCAATTAAAATTATGTACAACTTTGTACCAATAAAACAGTCAAGTGAATTCTTTAATATGTTGCTCAATTTTGGCTGACAGATAATAATATGACATTATATACTATGTAAGAACCACAAATTTAGCTTATTATTTAAAACTCAACTATATTTTAAAAAATAATTATCAATATTTTAACAATAACTAAATAATAATATAGATATTCTAGCCTCTACTTTTGATAACAGAAAAAAATTAAAACATCTTTTTATTTTAAAGTCATTTTAAACAATTTTACTTAGTTTCTCAAATGGAATGTTATTTTTAGAGAAAAGTCAAGTGTTACTATTTTTCAAGTGTCAAAGGCAAAAACAAATACAACAAAAACAACTTAAAAATTTACAAACCTTCTTTCTAGTTTGTTTAGGTTTCTTTTGCCTTTCTTCTAGTGACTTCAAGTTCTCCTCCTCTGAGCTGCTGCATATTTTCCGTGTTGCCTGTCTGGTTTGTCTTTTTGGAGGCTGCAAATTTATTCCAGCATCTGCTGTCCAATCAGAATATTCACTTGATGAATCACTATAAATGTATCGAAATTATGAATATATAAGTTTAGGAAAGGAATAGTTTTGTCTCCTAATTTAAAGATGATCATTTTGTAATAAAACAGCATTATAAATGACATGGCTTGATTTTGTTCTAACTGAACAGAAAAAAATATCAATACAGATTTTAGATCATTAAGTGATATCAGTGAAATCCTTCTTGGATAAAGAATAATGGTTAGTTTTCCATAACAGAATTTAAAATTCAAAATTCCTGTCCAAGTAACAAAAGCTTCTTTAAACAAAGATGCCCCTAATCCCTAGAAATGGTTAAATGAAGCTGTTTTTAAAACTCAACTAAATAAACATAGCCTGCTAAGATGCAGAATCTTGGATTTACAAAGCATCTTATTTTACAAATGAGGAAACTAAAGCCCATAGTGACATGCCCAAAAAGGTAGAACCAGGATGAAACAAGTCTCTGAATTTCCAACCCAGTACTCTTTCTATTATGAAATACTATTTTAACTCGGGTTTTACCAAATTCCTCCTAGAAGATAATTTCACATTAAAATGGTCAGATAATTTTGATGAAATCAAAACCATTAAAACTACCTGGAAGAACTTTCACTTTGCCATTCAATAACAGGATCCTCTACAGAAGCATCACTTGTGCCAATTGTTTCATCTTCCTGCAACAAGGAGCCAGCAGTTGAGATATATGGTTATTAACTAGCATATTATTAATTAGCACACACTACCTATTTTATGACACTTTTTGTATTTCCTCCAACCAATACAACAATCCAGGTAAAATGAACATAATTAGGGGCGCCTGGCTCAGTAGGTTGAATGTTCGACTCGGTTTTGGCTCAGGTCATGATCTCATGGTGGTGGGATTGAGCTACATGTCAGGCTCTGCACTCAGTGATGAGTCTACTTGAGATTTTCACTCTCCTCTCCCCCTGCACCTTGCCCCACTCTCCCTTTCTCTCTCTCTAATAAATAAATTAATTTTAAAAATAATCATTTTTCTACATATATCTGTAACTCACAATTAAGTCTACCAGGTATTTAAAACCTTCTAACATCTACTATCTTACTGATATGGGACATCTTTTATTACTTCAAAGACTGAACAGACTCCTTAAGGTTCCCAAATATAATCCTCTTAAATATTAAAACCATTGCTTTAAAAAATATGCCTCTGCCAAGTTAATGTAATTACTCTTCATAAAATAATCTTTATAATATGTAAAATTTCAAACATTCCAAAGTAGAGGGAATAAATTACTCTTGTGTACACAATCTCCAGTATAGACAATAACTCACTGCCTATCATGTTTTATCTGTACCATCACCAACTGTCTCATACTCAAGTGATTATTTTAAAGTAAATCCTAACCAAAAAAAGCATTTTAACTATAAACATTTAGTAAGATTATGATTCTTTTTAAAAACAAAACCATACCACTATTATGACCTTAGAAAGGAAATAGTCCTCAATACCTGACTATTCCTTTTAGTTCAAGATTTTCACAGGTGAAGGAGAAGAGGAAGGACATCACTGGTAAGAATTAAAAAGCTGTGAATGCTGGAAGAATAATAGGAGGGCCATATATTATCAATGAATAATTAAGCCCACATTATCCACTTAATAATGAAAGTTGTTAAGAGAACAAAAAGAAAGGACTGGAGAAGAGAAGAAAAGAATTGGTAAACTCTATTCTATTACCATGAAAAATGTAGGTCTGAAAAAAGCCATCACTTCATAATCTCTATGACTGATGAAGTCAACAATAACGGAAAATGTGCCTTTCTGCTAATTACACAGTAAACCAGTTCCAGGACTGTAAATTAGTTATTATTGTTTATATTCCACTTCTTATTTATGGGTAGATTTCCTTTCACTCTTTTCTCATTGTCCCAAAGTCAAACTTACTGGCATATTTGATACTCTCAAACAAAATAGTATCTTAGGTATAAATCAGAGAAGATACCTAAAGGAATTCAATATAATGTTCAAATTTGCCTATTAAATGCGTTACTAATGGAAAATCTTAAAAGAAAATCATTAAAATTAGTTTCTATTAAAATCACTATTAAAAGTAAATCCAAGGTAATGATACTAACTGGTAAACAAAAAATTACACTGAGTAAATAAATGCAGATATCTAACCTCTGAGGAGCTGTCTGAGTCTTCCTGTACACCTGAATTTTGACACGATGCTTGTGAATTATGCTCTATGTTGGACCGTGTTTGGTAAGTATGTTGACGTTTGCGCTGTGTCCTCCGTAAAGACCGCCCACAGCTAGGCTGATAATCAGTCTGTAAAACAGAAATTTTTAAAAAATGAAAGGCCTGGAGTGCCTGGGTGGCTCAAATGGTTAAGTGTCTGCCTTTGGCTCAGCTCATAATCTCAAGAGTCCTGGGATCGATCCCAATGTTGGGCTCCCTGCTAAGTATAGAGCCTGCTTCTCCCTTTTTCTCTGCTATTTCCTCTGCTTGTGCTCTCTGGCTCTATCTCTCTGTCAAATAATAAAATAAAAATCTAAAAAAAAAATGAAAGGCTGAGTGAACAAACAGAAATATATAAAGCAAATAATTTGGGTGGGGGAGAGTGGAGGGATGCATGTAATAATTAGGAATAAATCCCCAAAAAGAAAATATAAGATATATCTATATATATTTCAGCTACCTTCCATTAATATTTATTACTTTCCTGTTTCAAAAATTTTGTGATCAAATTAAAGAGTGTGCTGAAAGTTTGGGCTGCAAGAATGGTCCCACTCAGAATTTACATATACTGTATTACTCACAATTTATTGCAAGGTGAAGCAAGATATATATACCATACCTATGTATATATAATTCTTAATATAATATGTACTTCCTTGTTCTTTTAAAAAACTACATTTAATAAACTGATAAAATATTTAATTTTTAACAACTAAAATTAAAGCAAAAATTATTTTCTTCTAACCTTTACAAGTATAAAATATTAATGATATTACCTTATGTTAAACTTAAAACCATAGCATGTTATCAGGAGTAAACAAGTTTAAAAGTCCTAAATAAATCAGTAACAAGGACTAGTTTCTTGCCCCATATGTAAATATTTCTCATTTCTGATACAAATAAAAATGTTTATAGACCCAACAACCCTGTTTATTATTATTAGTCTCAGACAAGTATATTTGAAAAATCAACTTAGCAGGAGAAAATAATATAAATCATAGATCTGAGTCATTCAAAATGTCTAAGAAAATAACATTAAGAGAGAACATCAAATAAGCTACCAAACCTCAACAGAAATTAATAAAGTGGGCATCAAAACGATCTAAGGATATTTGAAGATATTCATACAAAACTTACCTAAAATTGTGTTTATCAATACTGAAAAAAAAACATTTAAAATTCAGTGCCCATTGCCTAGATTTCTTCAATAAAATTAAAATCATCCTAGACTCTCCAAATTGCCATACTTTTTAGGAGTTACAGTTAGATCTGGGAATAAGAATATACATTGTTATGCAACTAGTTTGTTCAATCTCAGAATACTAGTAAGGGGTTTACTAAGTACCTAATGAAGTATAGGAATCTGACTCCCTTAAAAAAAAAAAAAAGGAATCTGACTCCCTACCTAGCTGTTTCTACTGGGAATATGAATCTTCCCAATGTATAGATCAGATTGTGCGTCTATATGATTAGGTAGGCCAAGAGTGGGCATTTCTGTAAAGGGTCAGAGTGTAAATAGTTTTGGCTCTGCAGGTCATATGACCTCTGTTATAACTACTCAACTCTATAGCATGAAAGCAGCCACAGATAATGTATTAATTAGTAAGTGTGGCTGTGTTCCAATAAAACTTTTATTAGCAGGAATAGGCTGTAGACTAGATTTAAACCATGCATAGTAGTTTGTTAACCTCTGACTTAGGATATCTAAACATTTATTTTATACTATGATTAGTGACCAGCCAGCAATTTTAAGGTTTTACTCTAACCATATGAAAATGGTATTTTAATACAAATGTTTTATACCTGCAATGACCACATGTCCTAAATTTTGGAGAACAGTCCTAACTTTGTGTAATTTTATCTTTATTAATAACTGCCATATATTTCAATTTCAGGTTTAAAAAACAGGTTATCTATACATGTAGTTAGCTAGCAAAATAGCCCCTTAATACATAATTGCTACCTTTGAAAAACCCAGTATCTGCAAATATTTACAAGTAGTGTAACCCAATGGACTGTAAAACTAAACTTACCCTTTGGGTAGTATAAGATGGCTTTTTCTTCTTTTCAACTGTATAAAGACTGATTTCTATGTCACCTTTTGCAGTTCGACATTCTTCCTGAACCCTAATAATAAAGGTCAAAGTGAGAGAAAATCATAAAAATCAAACCAATAGTCTAAAGGTCAGATAACAAAAATATCTTCAAATGTAAAATTTGCCATTTTAACTATTTTTAGGTGTACGTTAATGACATTTACAATGTTGTGTAACCACCATCACCACTCTTTCCAAAACTTTTTCATCACTTCAAACTTTGTAACCATTAAGCAGTAACTCTCAATTTCTCCTTCTTTCAGTCCTTATTAATCAACTTTATGTCTCTATAAATTTTTTCTGTATATGTCATAGAAGTAGAATCACATGCTATGTTTTTACTATTCATCCATGTTAGAGCATTTATTAGAATTTCATTCTTTTTTATGACTGAGCAATATTTCATTTTATGCATATATCACATTTTGTTTATCCATCCATTTGAGGACAGACACTGGAGTTATTTCTACTGTTCTGGTATTGTGAATAATATAGCAATGAACATTGGCATACAAGTATCCATTTGACTTCCTTCTTTTAACTGTACTTTAATGTTTTGAGTAAAGAATTATTTCAAATTCCTCTAATGCTAAGACTTCATAAATTACCTATGTTTCCCTAAGAAAAGGCAAAACTCAATTATGTTTGCTGCTTGTTGGATGAGAGAGTAAAAGAATTGGGAAAGGAAATAGCATTATTAAGAGATTTTGTATGTTCTCTGTCAAATGTCCTTTTTCTTTTCTATTTCCAGCCTATGTGGATTATCTGTTAGGATTTATAAATAAGAATAGGTATTCTAAATACCTATAAATAAGAATAGGTATTCTAAATTAAAAATTCATCCTAATAAAGTCCTTTCATACAAGGACGTCTACTTAAAGGGCATTTCAAAATATACCTTAAGCACTGGGGTCTACAACATATCTATGCTGCATTCCCAAACTATTCCAATATCAAAGTGATGGCCTTTTCCTCAGAACCACTGTTGAATTTTGGGTCTATATACCAAGGACATATTTAATAACATATGGTCTCATATTCTTACTTAATAGTATTTGTATTCTTATGTTCTAACCTAGACTATAAACTCATGGAAAACAAACTGTTTTTTATTTTTCAGTATTTCCCAAACCATTTAGTACAAAGCCAAGTAAATAAAAAAATAATCATTAAATAGTTGTTATGGAATGAACTAACTGGAATAATGTAGAAAAACTAATACAAAACTAAGCTTGATTAAAATATACGTTAGTTATTAAAATTTCCTAACAATAAAATTCTCAATTTTCTTATCAATGTTACCTTATTGACTCACCTACTAACTCCACTATTTAGTTCATTGACCACCACTCTTCTGCTCCATGCCATGAGATCTCGTTCAGTGGCCATCTGGCTTCGAGGAGCATTGTTATGCATTTGTCGGACACCTTCAATCTGACCACTACGTCGAAGCCCAATATTTGGGGATGAATATATGTCCATATTTGGACGTCTCAGAGCTAAAATAAAAAGAAAGGTACTACTTTCTCTGAGTAAAAGCACACATTTTTGGAGATCAGTACTCCAGAATAGGAGAGTGTAAGATGGTACTTCTAGACAATATTCCTATCCTTTTGTTCTACATTTTCTGTACCACCCTGAATAAAGCAAGGCACTAATTATTTAAAGTTTCTCTCACTTTTTTTTTCTTGTTTTATATGCACTTTTTTTTTCATTTTATTTATTTTTTCAGTGTAACAGTATTCATTCTTTTTGCACAACACCCAGTGCTCCATGCAAAACGTGCCCTCCCCATTACCCACCACCTGTTCCCCCAACCTCCCACCCCTGACCCTTCAAAACCCTCAGGTTGCCCCAACCTCCCACCCCAACCTGAGGGTTTTGAAGTTTCTCTCACTTTTTAAAATTTTTTCAAAGTACATTCATATCTGTCATCTAGTAAATACTGAGGAAATAGAAAAAGGATATTTAACATGATTAGGTAGATTCACAAATGTTTAATAGTACTATTTCAGAAAGCAGCTTTTAATCTAAATCCTGCATTAAGTCCATGAAAAGGTCTATGGATAAAGTTTCAATAGACTTTTGAAAGTAGTAATAAGAGAAAAAATATAAGCAAAAAATATTTTTATCAAAATTTCATTTTTAAAACTGGTAAGCAATGAAAGAAAGGAGAAATAAAGTAATAAAACCTTTTTTTAAGCACCTAGGCATTCTCTGTTAATTTATTTTGTTGTATTTGCAAATAAAATAAAAATGGAAATTGCATGATTTATTCAACTGTTAAAATAAGCACTCAGGAAAGACAATAAAAATAAACATTGGAAACAGAAGTCATTGGGGTCGCTTTTACTATGGCATTTCAAATCTATCAACAGAAATCTAGTATTGAGGGTAGAGCTGAATGTGGATTTCATTAATGAATCTCTAAATCAGGGTTCTAAGAAAGTTTTATATCAAGGAACAAAAAGGGCCTGATTATGTAGGATTATCAGCTCACTTCTTATTTTGTTCCATGTTAAGGAAAGCCAATCTGAGTTAGATGCTCCTTAGGTGAACAAAGAATGTTTTTATTTTAATTTTATGGGATACTTAAGAATCAGGAAATGAGTATAATACCTTGTGAATCACCTCTAACTTAAATTGTTTTATTCAATTCTTGGACTCCAAAAGCTATGATACCCAAAAAAAACCCAATTATATGAATGTAAAAAGAAACACATTTGCCAAAATCCCTTAAGACAGCATTTTGAAGTACAACTAATAGTTCTTGATAAAAATAAAATTGATGGTGCTCACTTTGGCAGCACTTACATTGAAATAATACAAAGAAGATTAGCATGGCCCCTGAGGATGACAGGCAAACTCATGAAGTATTCCATCATTAAAAGAAAAAAAGTAAAACTGACAGAAGCTAAGATTTATATAAAATTCAGATATATAGGGAACCTCGGTACCTCAGTTGGTTGGGCGTCTGCCTTCAGCTTGCGTCATGATCCTGGAGTCCCAGGGTCAAGTCCTGCCCTGGGCTCCTTGCTCAGCAAGGGAGTCTACTTCTCCCTTTGGCCCTCCCACCTCTCATGCTTTCTCTTTCTCACTCATTCTTTCTCAAGTTAATAAATAAAATCTTTAAAAAATTCAGATGCATAGTCACATTTCATGTAAAGTGAAGAAAAGATACAATAAATTAGAATATTGCTAGTATTTAAACTGTTGTGAAAATCAATCCACAAGTTGCATCGGTATTTCCTATGAATAGGGCTTATCTTCCAGTGTATTTTTGTAAATTCAAGAATTGAAGGAGATGTTGCTTTTTTTTTTTTTTTTTTTTTCAAAAAAGGTAGATAAATTTTTTCTTAGTTATTTTTACATTCAAGGGTTTTAATTTTGAAAATATAGGCTGGTTCTTCTTTTACAAAAAACATGTACTTACTATAGTACCTCATTTATTATAACAAAAGTGAAGACTGAAAATACATTCTTGAGTTAAGAGAAAACAGTATATTAAAATATACCACCTGTGAGACATATTAAGACCTTTAGCCACAAATGACAATGAGATTATGGCACTTCAGTGTATTTGATATCACAATTTTAAATTAATAAAAAATGTTCTTATTTCAAACCTAAAATGTTCCTTACATGTGATTACTTAGTGCAAATAAAATGAATGAAGTGTATCCATCACATATATACATACTTACCACCATTAGCAGAATACGATCTATTAATTGGAAAATGTGGAACATCTCCTTCGTTAATTAGTCTAAGATCTTGTTCTCTCTGTAGCTCCCTGATTATCCCATCAAGAATGCTTTCATCTTGGTCATTGGTTTGTTGTCCAATTACTTGTTCTACCACCTCACCATCACCTTAATGAGACCAAAGATATAAAGCCACAAAATTTTAATATAACCTACATGGAGTAAAACAATATAGTAAATACAGTAAAAACAACCTTAATCTATAACTTTTTAGATAAATAATAAAAACAAGATTAAAATGAAAATAAAACATATATCAAACAGTACTTGTAAAGAACTTTCAAATTTTTTTAAATTTAATTTTTCCAGTGTTCCAAGATTCATTGTTTATGTATCACATCCATTGCTCCGTGCAATATGTGCCCTCCTTAATATGCATCACGAGGCTCACCCATTCCCCACCCCCTCCCCCCTAAAACCCTCAGTTTGTTTCTCAGAGTCCACAGTCTCTTATGGTTTTCTCCCCCTCTAATTTCCCACAATTCACTTTTCCTTTCCTTCTCCTAATGTCCTCCATGTTATTCCTTATGGTCCACAAGTAAGTGAAACCATATGATAATTGACTTTCTCTGCTTGACTTATTTCACTCAGCATAATCTTCTCCAGTCCCCTCCATGTTGATACAAAAATTGGGTATTCATCCTTTCTGATGGCTGAGTAATATTCCATTGTGTGTATGGACCATATCTTCTTTATCCATTTGTCTGTTGAAGGGCATCTTGGCTCTTTCCAGTTTGGAGACTGTGGACATTGCTGCTATGAACATTGGGGTACCTATGGCCTTTTTTTTTTTCACTATATCTACATCTTTGGGGTAAATATGCAGTAGTGCAATTGCAGGGTGATAGGGAAGCTCTATTTTTAATTTTTTGAGGAATCTTCACACTGTTTTCCAAAGTGGCTATACCAACTTGCATTCCCACCAACAGTGTAAGAGAATTCCCCTTTCTCCACATCCTCTCCAACACTTGCTGTTTCCTGTCTTGCTAATTTTGGCCATTCTAACTGGTGTAAGGTGGTATCTCAATGTGGCTTTGATTTGAATTTCCCTGATGGCTAGTGATGATGAACATTTTTTCATGTGTCCATTAGCCATTTGTATGTCTTCTTTGGAGAAGTGTCTGTTCATGTCTTCTGCCCATTTTTTTGACATGATTATCTGTTGTGTGTGTGTTGAGTTTGAGAAGTTCTTTATAGATCTTGGCTATCAGCCCTTTATCTCTAGTGTCATTTATAAATATCTGCTCCCACTCCGTGGGTTGCCTCTTTGTTTTGTTGACTGTTTCCTTTGCTGTGCAGAAGATTTTTACATTGACGTAGTCCCAAAACTTCATTTTCACTTTTGTTTCTCTCTCCTTTGGGGATGTGTCTTGAAAGCAGTTGCTATAGTCAATGCCGAAGAGCTGACTGCCTATGTTCTCCTCTAGGATTTTGATGGCTTCCTGTCTCACATTGCAGTCTTTCATCAATTTTGAGTCTATCTTTGTTTATGCTGTAAGAGAATGGTCAAGCTTCATTCTTCTATACATAGCTGTCCAATATTCCCAGCACCATTCATTGAAGAGACTGTCTTTTTTCTACCGGATATTTTTCCTGCTTTGTTGAAGATTACCTGACCATAGATTTGCAGAACTTTTAAATTGTTTAATATGTCAGTTTGTGTGTACGTATGATGTAACAAATATCCCCAAATTAGCCATTATTAGGAAGGTACTTAAAAATAATTATTAAATTATGAATTTCCAAATGTACTTTTTTGATGAAATATCCAAAGCAAAAAGTCCAGAGTAGAGATCTGAGTAAAGTTTAAAGTTCAACTACAGATATAGAAAATGTTCTGCATCTTTCTTTCATGAGAATTTCCTTTCTGAAATAAATCAAAATGATTTATTTATTTCAGACACTATCTCTTTTGAAAACACCTCAGTATATTGATAATTATAGAAATTATTTCTATTTATATACTGAAACACAAGGATTACATCTGAATATTTTATTTACTTCTATATTATTTTTCTTTTAAAGATTTATTTATTTATTCCAGAGTGGGGAGGGAAAAAGGAGAGAAAGAAAGACAAAATCCTCAAGCAGACCCTATGCTGAGTATGGAGCCACAGGGAGCTGGATTCTAGGTACCTTAGAGCATGACTTGAGACAAAATCAAGAGTCAGATGCTCAACAAACTGAGCAACCCAGGCACCCTTATATTCTTTTTCTTAAATACATTTAGACATGTTTTTCACCTTGTCCTCTAGTCAGACTAAAATGTATCCTAAAGAGTAGCCAAGCAGCCAAGTCATCAGGTCTAATAGGAAATTAAATGTGATGAATTAGAGATTTTTTATTCAAATGTTTTTGGTTTTATCTCCTATTTAATATTCATGCTTTTCACCCTTGTTTACACATATGATATTGTAAAAGTTAATATTAGCAAATGTGTAACACTATTGTTCTACAAATCTTTATGAGAGAGTACATAAAAGGATATGCAATGTTTCACTATAAAAAACAATTCAAGTCTTAAATCCCTAGTGAGGAAATAAAATTCCATTTATAAATCAATACCTACCTCATACCTGGAAGAAAACCTACAATTAACAAACTAAGATATGAAGGCATTCTGATGTGAGGGATGGGGTGTGGGAATCAGAATATGCAAGAGAAATATATAAACAAGAAGATTTGCTATGGAGGGGAAGATGGCTGTGGAGTAGGAGGAGCCTAGGCTTACCTCCTTCCATGAATATTAGTAGATAAATACCAATTCAGCCTAACTACTCCAGAAATCGATTTGAAGACTAGCAGAACTAACTCTACAACTAAAGGTGGAGAAAAGACTGACTCAGAGAAGGCAAGAAGTGCTGAGACACGGTTTGGGATAGAAACAGATCATGGCCACCATGGTGGGGAGGGAGCCAAGGTCATAGAGAAGGGCAAGATACAGAACAGCACAAAGAGGAGTTCACAGGGAAAGATGAATCCTCGTAGCGACTGGCTTCGTAAGTCAGAGAATGTTAATTTCATGAGTTCTTGAAAATAGTGGGACTTAAAGCCTGTTGTTTTATAGGTCATTGGGTTTGGCTCTGGGAGAACATGCAAGTGTTGGGGCTGCTCTTCAAAAAAAGTCAAGGCAAACAGCTCATAGATATATGGCATAGAAACTGATCTCAAGAACGCCTGAGGCACACAGTGGGGAGCTGATCTGCCCATCTCAGAGTGTGTCCCAGAGAGACAGGATTCATGGAAAGACCTGTATGTGAACAAAGTAACTGGCAGCTGCCATTTCCCTCCCGGACCCAACTGCATAAGCACAGGGTCACCTATGGGAAACAGTATAGCACCATAACTTACTACCTAAATTGCTTATACCACATCCTACACCATTGTGCTCGGATGGAACTGACCTTCCACGTCACAGTTACCTCCAACACACCAGTTCTTTTCCCTCAGACCGCCCAAACTCCTGCCAACACTGCATCTCCTGACCCAGGAGTTTTGCAGGACCTGGATTCCAGTGGCAGTGACCAAATACCTCATTTCACAAGCAGACCAGAGCACAAATAGTTAAAGCTGACCACAATAGGCCAAGGACCAAAATTGCTGACAACAGGCAAAGACAGCATCTACAAAAGATGGGCCTAAAGAATAAAGTGGCCAGCACACAACAGCAGAGTGCATGTACCACACATTAGAAAAACTCACTGAAGTGCCAGGGCCTAGGGAAAAGGGTACACTACACTGAAAGGTGCTACAAGGATTTCTTCTTCAAAAGGTCAATACCCCCAAGAAGAGGAGACATAGCTGACTTCCCCAACACACAGAAAGAGACACAGAGAGGCAAACAAAATGAGAAGTCAGAGGAACTTCTCCCAAATTAAGAAAGAGGACAAAGCCACAGCAAGAGGTCTAAGCAAAAACAGATATAAGTAACATATTTGACAGAGAATTTAAAGTAATGATTATACAGATACGTACTGGACTTTAGAAAAGAGTGGAAGACATCAGTGAGACACTTAAAAGATAAGGAATAATATGCCAGGGATAAAGGATTCAATAAACAAAATGAATAATACACTTAACAGAATGAAGAGCAGTCTGAAAGAAGCAGAGGAACAAATTAATGACCTAGATGACAATAATGGAAAGTAGTCAAGCTAAACAAAAGAGAGAAAAAAGAATTAGGTAAAAGAATTATGGAGGTCAGTGACTCCATCAAACATAATAAAATTCATATTATGGGAGTCCTACAAGAAAGAAAGAAAGAGAGAAAAGAGGACAGAGAATATATTTGAAGGAATAATAGATGAAAACTTCCGTAATCTGGGGGAGGAAACAGATACCCAGATCCAGGAAGCACAGAGAATCCCCAACAAAATCAAAAAAAGCAGATCCACACAAAGACATATTGTAATTAAAATGGAAAAATACAGTGATAAATAAAAAGAAAATTAAGTCAGCAAAACAGAAGAAGACAGTTAACACATAAGGGAAATCCCTTAAGGCTACCAGCAGAATTTTTCAGCAGAAATGTTACAACAAAAAGGGAGTGGCATGATATACTCATAGTGCTGAATGGGGAAAATCTTCATGCAAGAGTACTCTATCAAGCAAGGTTATTTCAGAATAGGAAAGCTAAAGACTTTACCAGACAAATAAAAACTAATGGAGTTAATGACCAATAAATCAGCTCTGTAAGAAATATTTAAAAGAATCTTTGAGTGGAAAGTAAAGACCATAAGTGACAGTATCAAGTAGGAAATACAAAAGCAGTTAAAATGAATACTTCTGTAAGAAATCAGTCAAGGAAAACACAAAATAAAGGAATATAAACTATGACACCATACACCTAAAACGTAGGCAGTAAAGAATAGATTGACTCTTAAATGACCATCAACCTAATATAGACATCTAGAAGATGGTGGTGTAGTAGGTAGACCCTGGGATTGTCTCATCCCTCAAAAACAACTATATAACTATCAAATCACTCTGAATACCCAAGAAATAAACCTGAGGACTGACATAACAAACTCCGCAATTAGAGGGAGAGAAGAAGCACATCAAGAATGATAGTAAGTGTGGAGACATGGCTTAGGGGAGAAACAGAATGGGTGCTCTGAGGAAAGGGAGTACTGGTCACAGAGAAAGGCAGAAGAGTGAGGAGCACACAGGGAAATAGCAAGGAGAACACTTCCCCAGTCACTGGCTGGGAAAATAAGAAGGGCTGATTTTTGTGAGTTTTTGCAACCAGGGGGGTTTGAAGGCTGAGTTTTAAAGGTCGGTGGGCCTGGCTGGGATAGAACCCTGAGGGCACTGTGGTGCTCCTGGAGATTAGGTAGGCAAACAACCCTGGGGCAAATAGCATGAAAACTGCAACTGAAAAACACTAGGATACACTGGGAGAGATTATTTGCTCTTTTCAGAGTGCTTCCCTGAGAGCAGCAAGCAGAGACCCCTCTCCCAGGACAAAAGAACTGGCTGGCACCACTTCCCTCCCCTGCCCCTCACATAAACATAAGCCACCTTCAGTAAACCGTACAGTGCCAACGCTGGCTGCCTAACTTGCTTACACCAGGACCCACACCCTTGCACTCTGTCCTTCTAGGTAAAGATTGCCTCAGTTCCAGCGCAGCAGGCCCCTTGCCCAGAAGACCAGCAGAAAACCCTGCACACACCACAACTCCTGAGAAAGTTCTGCAAGGCTTTAGTTCTAGTAGAAGTACCATCAAGTCTCATTTAACAAGCAGGACAGAGCAAACATAATTAAAATACACCACACTCTGGCCAAGGTCCAAACACTGCCCACCGCAGGCAAGGAAAACCTCTGAAGAGGAATGGTCTGAAGGACAGGGCAGCTGAAACACAGCAGCAGAGTGTACTCAGTACATACCAGAGACATTCCTTGAAGCACCAGGCCTTGGACACTTTATGACTTCTTCTTCATAAACCCATAATTCTCAGGAGCAGGAAGCAATAACAGGCTTTTCTAACACAGAGAAGTAGACAGAGACTTGGAAAAAAATGCCAAGATGGAGGAATTCAAACACAAGATAAGGTCATGGCCAGAGATTTAAGCAAAACAGATATAAGTAATAGGCATGACAGAGAATTTGAAGCAACAGTCATAAGGATAATCACTGGGCTTGAGAAAAGCATGGAAGACTTAGGGGAGGCCCTTAACCCACAGATAAAAGGGTTAAAGAACTGTTAAAAACAAAGAATGCAATAATTGAGATTGAAAACAGACGGGTGCAATGAAGTTAATATAGACAGCTATATGCACAAGTGATTCTACATAAACCTAATGATAACCACAAATCAAAAAAACATTAATAGATAGGCAAAGAATAAAGAGAAAGGAATTCAAATACATTACCAAAGCAAATCAGCAAAACGTAGAGAGAAAGATAAGGTTCAGAAAAAAAACTTCAAAATAACCACAATACAAGTAATAAAATAGCAATACATACATATCTATCAATAATAACTTTGATGTAAATGGACTAAATGCTCCAATCAAAAGACACAGGGTGACAGAATGCACTTAAAAAATAACAACAACAACAACAAAACAAGAGTCATCTATATACTACCTACTGGAGACTCACTTTAGACCTAAAGATAGATGCAGACTGAAAGTGAGGGAATCAAAAAACAATTATCATGCAAATGCATGTGAAAAGCTGTAGTAGCAATATTTACATCAGAAAATATAGATTTTGAAACAAAGACTGTAACAAGAGACAAAGAAGGATTTTATATAATAATAAAGGGGACAATCTACTAGAAAGAATGATTGTAAATATTTACATATCCAACATGGGAGTACTAAATACATAAAACAGTAATAACAAATATAAAGGAACCAATCAATAATAATACAACAATAGTAGGGAACTTTAATATACTACTTACATCTAAACATAATTAAAAAACAAACAATGACACAGAGCACTGGGTGGATTTAACAGATATATTTAGAACATCCCATCTTAAAACAGCAGAATACACCTTCTTTTCAGATGCACACAGAACATTCTCCAGAAGAGATCACATATTAGGCCAGAAAAAAGAGTCTTATCAAATTCAAAGAGATTAAAGTCATACCATGCATATTTTTAATGACAAAGCTATGAAAGTAGAAGTTCAATACAAGAAAAAATCTGGAAGACCACAAATACATGGAGGTTAAATAACATGCTACTAAACAATGAATGGATTAACCATGAAATGAATGAAGAAATCCAAAAGTACATGGAAATAATGAAAATGAAAACACAATGGTCCAAAAGGTTTAAGATGTAGCAATAATGGCTCTAAATGGGAACTTTATCCTATACAGGACTTACTCAAGAAGCAAGAAAAACATCAAAGAAACAACTTACCCTTACACCTAAAGGAGTTAGAAAAAATACTAAACTACCTAAAACCAGCAGAAGTTAGGAACTAACAAAACGTAGAGCAGAAATAAATGACATAGAAACTAAAGAAACAGTAGAACAGGTCAATGAAACCAGGAGCTGTTTCTTTGAAAGATAAACAAATTTATAAACCTCTAGCCAGACTCATCAAAAAATGACCAAAAAAGAGACAAATAAATAAAATGAGCCTGGTGGTGGTATCATGGAAGGCACGTATTTCATGGAGCACTGGGTGTGGTGCATAAACAGTGAATTTTGGAACACTGAAAACAAACAAATAAATAAAATTGCAAAGGAAAGAGGAAAAATAGCAACCACACCACAAAAGTACAATTAGAATATTATGAAAAACTATACGCCAATAACAACGTAGAAGGAATGGATAACTTCCTAGAAACATATAAACTACCAAAACAGAAGCTGGAAGAAATAGAAAATGTGCATAGACTGACTGTCAGCAAGGAGGTTGAATCAGTAATCAAAAAAAAAGACCCAATGAACAAAAGTCCAGGATGAGAAGGCTTCACAGGCGACTTCTACCAAACATTTAAAGAAGAGTTAATATCGGGGCGCCTGGGTGGCTCAGTGGGTTAAGCCGCTGCCTTCGGCCCAGGTCATGATCTCAGGGTCCTGGGATCGAGCCCCACATCGGGCTCTCTGCTCAGCGGTGAGCCTGTTTCCCTCTCTCTCTCTCTGCCTGCCTCTCTGCCTGCCTCTCTGTCTACTTGTGATCTCTCTTTCTGGCAAATAAAAAAAAAAAAATTAAAAAAAATTTAAAAAAAAAAAAAAGAAGAGTTAATATCTATTCTTCTCAAAGTATTCCATAAAATACAAGAGGAAGAAAAATTTCCAGAATTATTCTATGAGCCCAGAAATATCCTAATACCAAAAAACGCAAAAATCCTCAACAAAATACTAACAAACAGAATCCAGCAATCAAGTAGGATCTATTCCTTGGCTGCAAGGGTGGCTCAGCATTCACAAAACAATCAACGTGATACATCACATTAATAAATGAAAGGATGAGAACCACATGATCCTTTCAATAGATGGAGAGAATACATTTGATATAGTATAACAGCCATTCATGATAAAAAACCCTCAACAAAGTAGGGATAGAGGGGACATGCCTAGACATCATGAAGGCTGTATACAACAACAACAACAACACACAAAACAAAACAAACAGAAAACCAGCTAATATAATCCTTGATGGGGAAAAACTGAGAGCTTTCCCCTTAAAGTAAGGTACTAGAAAATTATGTCTGCTCTCACCACTTTTATTCAAGATGGTACTGGAATCCTAGCCATAGCTATTAGATCACACACACAAAATATAAGGCATGTAAATTGGTAAGGACAAAGTTAAATGTTCACTATCTGCAGAAAACCCACTATATAGAAAACCCTAAAAACTGTGCCAATAAGCTACTAGAACTGACATATGAATTCAGGAGTCATGGGATAGAAAATGTGCAGAAATCTACTACATTTCTATATACTTATAATGAAACAGCAGAAAGAGAATTTAGGAAAACAATCACATTGAAAACGATACAAAAAATAATGTTACTTAGGAATAAATCTATAACCAAAGAGGTGAAAGACCTATCCTTTGAAAACTATAAAACACTAATTACAGAAATTGAAGATGACACCAAGAAATGGAAAAACATCCATGCTTATGGACTGGAAGAACAAATATTTAAGAATGTCTATACTGGGGAGCCTGGGTGGCTCAGTCCATTAAATGGCTGACTCTTGATTTCAGCTCAGGTCATGATCTCAGGGTCCAAGGATTGAACCCTGAGCTGGGCTCCATGCTCAGCAGGAAGTCTGCTTGGGAATTCTTCCTCCCTCTGCCCTTCTCGCCTCTCTCTCTCTCTCATAAATAAACACATCTTTAAAAAAAAATTTAAAAAGACCTAAATGTGAGTTCTGAAACCATAAAAATCCTAGAAGAGAGTATAGGCAATGATTTCTCTGATATCAGACATAGTAACATTTTTGTAGATAGGTCTCCTGTGGCAAGGGAAATAAAAGCCAAAATAAATTACTGGTACAGCATCAAAATAGAAAGCTTCTGCACAGCAACGGAAATAATCAACAAAACTAAATGGTATCCTACTGAATGGGAGAAAATATTTGCCAAGGACATATCCAATAAACAGTATCTAAAATATGTAAAGAACTTACCTAAATCAACACTCAAAACCAAATAATCCAATTAAAATACAGGCAGAAGAAATAAACAGACATTTCTCCAAAGAAGACATCTGAACATCCAGTCAGAACAACAAAAATTAATGAGGTAGGAAACAACAAATGTTGGAGAGGATGTGGAGACAGGGGCACCCTCTTACACTGTTGGTGGGAATGTGAGTTGATACAGGCACTTTGAAAAAAAGTACAGAAGTTCATCAAAGTTAAAAATAGAGCTACCCTATGACCCAGCAATTGCACTACTGGGTATTTACCCCAAAGATATAAATGCAGTGAAAAGAAGGGGCACATGCACCCCAATGTTCATAGCAGCAATGTCCACTATAGCCAAACTGTGGAAGGAGCTGAGATGACCTTCAACAGGTGAAAAGATAAAGAAGATGTGGTTCATACATACAATGGAATATTATGCAGCCATCAGAAAGGATGAATACCCACCATTTGTATCAACATGAATGGAACTGGAGGGGATTATGTTAAGTGAAATAAGTTAAGCAGAGAAAGACAATTATCATATAGTTTTACTCATATGTGGAACATAAGGAATAGCATAGAGGACATTAGGGGAAGGAAAAGAAAACTGAAAGGGGGGACATCAAAGGGGGAGACAAACCATGAGAGACTATGGACTTTAAGAAATAATCTGAGGGTTTTAGAGAGGAGGGGGGTGGGAGGATGGGTTAGCCCCATGATGGTTACTAAGGAGGGCATATGTTATAATGAACACTGGGTGTTACACACAAATAATGAGCCATGGAACGCTATATCAAGAACTAAAGATGGGGCTCCTGGGTGGCGCAGTGGGTTAAAGCCTCTGCCTTCGGCTCAGGTCATGATCTCAGGGTCCTGGGATCAAGCCCCGCATCGGGCTCTCTGCTCAGCGGGGAGCCTGCTTCCCTTCTTCTCTCTCTCTGTCTCCCTCTGCCTACTTGTGATCTCTGTCAAATAAATAAATAAAATCTTAAAAAAAAAACTAATGGGTAATAGGGAGGGCACTTACTGCATGGAGCACTGGGTGTGATGCCAAAACAATGAACACTGTTATGCTGTAAATAAACAAATAAACAAACAAACAAAAAAAACTAATGATGTACTGTATGGTGTCTAACATAACATAATAAAAAAATAAGATGTCCAAATGGCCAACAGACATATGAAAAGATGCTCAACCTCACAATCAAGGAAGTGCAAATCCAAACTACAATGAGATACCCCCTCACACTGTTCAGAATGGCTAAAATCAAAAACACAAGAAACATCAAGTGTTGGCAAGGATGTGGAGGAAAAGAATCCCTTTTTTGCCTTTGGTGGGAATGCAAATTAGTGTAGCTACTGTGGAAACAGTAACAAGGTTCCTCAAAAAGTTAAAAATAGTGGAGCACCTGGGTGGCATAGTCAGATAAGTGTCTGACTCTTGATTTTAGCTCAGGTCATGATCCCAGGATCATGAAATGGAGTCCAGTGTTGGGCTCTGCACTCAGCGGGGAGTCTGCCTGAGACTTTCTCTCTTTCTGCCCCTCCCCGCACTTGTGCTCTCTTTCTCTCTCTCAAATAAATAAATCTTTTTTAAAAAGTTAAAAATAGAGGTACCCTAAGATCCAGTAACCACACCACTGGGTATTCACCCAAAAAACACAAAAGGCCAATTTGAAATGATACACGTACCCCTAAGTTTTTTTTTTTAATATTTTATTTATATGACAGAGAGAAATCACAACTAGGCAGAGAGGCAGGCAGAGAGAGAAGAGGAAGCCAATGGAGGGGACAAAGACCGTGGCAAAATGGTCTTATCAGTGGAAAAAACAAACATTTCCCCTGACTTTGAGGAAAGGGATTTGACAGAGAGAAATCACAACTAGGCAGAGAGGCAGGCAGAGAGAGAGGAGGAAGCAGGCTCCCCACGGAGCAGAGAGCCCGATGTGGGGCTTGATCCCAGGACCCTGAGATCATGACCCGAGCTGAAGGCAGAGGCTTTAACCCACTGAGCCACCCAGGTGCCCCTGTACCCCTAAGTTTATAGCAACATTATTTACAATAGCCAACATACAGAAGCAGCCCAAGTGTCCATCAAGAGGTGAAAGGATAAAGATATAGTATACATACACACACAAAGGCACAATGGAATATTATTCAGCCATTAAAAAAGAATGAAATCTTGCCATTTGCAATGACAGGGATAGAGCTAGAGAATGTAATGTTAATCGAAGTTAAGTCAGTCAGAGAACGACAAATACTGTATTACTTCATTCATATGTGGAATTTAAGAAACAAAATAAATGAGCAAAGGAAAATAAAAGAGAGAGAAAGAGTCAAGCCAGGAAATGGTTTCTTAACTATAATGAAAAAGTTGATTGTTAGTAGAGGGGAGGCAGGTGGGGTGTGGGTCAAATAGGTGACAGGGATTAAGGTGTGCACTTGTGATGAGCACAGGGTGATACAAAGAATTGCTGAATCACTATATAGTATATAGTATGCCGAAACAAATATAACAATGTATGTTAACCATACTGGAATTAAAATGTGAAAAAGAAGAGTTCCTTTGAGAGGGAATACCATAGTTCAGTGTCTTATTCTAGTATCCTTACATCATGCATCATGCTCATCACGCTTCCTTTATATCCTCCAGGAGTGACTGTTATTTAAACACTAAATAACTCTTTGCATTTCATACCAGAGAATGGGTAAATGGCCATATCCCAGTTTCTGGTTTTTGGAAATTTCCTTATCTTTGGTTTATTAACTATGGACTGTCAAATTAAAATACCAATAATATGAGCAGTGGAATTTCACCAATGAGAAAAGCTTGGCACATTAAAGTTAGTAAATTTAATGTTCAGGGTTATAAGGAAGCAGGTCAATAACATTTTCTGCTTGAGTATATGCTTATTGTCCTAATCCATTTTTCTGTGTTTAAGTGACATAAAAAATGTAAAACTACTCTGGTAAGTACTATAAAACTGCAAATTAATAGATTAGGTAAAATATATTATAACTTAGTACCAAGTTTAGCAAGGGACATATAGAGAGAACAGCAGCAAGTATAACATTTTGTAAAATGTTTTACATTTAATTTTGGAAATAACATACCATTAGCCACATATCCCAGCTGTGGTATAAGTTGTTCATCTTTACAATTTTCCCGTCCTGGTACTAGTCTTTGGAATTTTGTAGGATGAGGATTGCCATCAACATCCACCAAGAATGGGGGAGGCATGAGGTGAGGAGCTTGTTGGGTTTGTTCATCCAGTACATAGTTGTTGGCATCACGGATAAGGGGTCGATAATCCGTGTGGAAGAACATCTGATCTGGAATCTTTATGACAGGATTTAAGTATTTAACATGCATAGGGAATTAATTTTTATTACTAGAGAGAATGCATTTTTCAAATCAGACACTTTTTACATACTCTTATAGCACTCTATTGCTTTGTGTTCCCTCCAGGTAGAAATGAATCACCTAAATGGTTAATTTTATCTCTTCTCCACAAAAATCCTATAACCTGTATTACTTTTTGGCCCTATATGTATTTCTCCAATTAGCACATGAAGGAGAGCAATAACACAGTAGATAAAGTTAGGTATTTTCACTTAAGTTGCAAACATACAAACCATTACAGCTATTTTTATTGCTTATTTATACCCAAGTAAGGATAGATGGGAGTATAATATAAAGGACAAAGCAGATAAGTACCAAATACCTAAAAAACACTCAAAGATGATATAAGTATTAAGCTAAACTCAATGATTCTGAGTTCTCTTCCAACTCTAAGAATCTATAATCTATTTCAAATTCATAACTAATAAAATATAAAGAACCAATTAAGGTAGTTTCCAAAGTATTTTAACAAGATGAGTAATGAAGTGGCCAAGCAAGAAAATTAACATTTGGTCACCAGCTGTTTATTTCTAACTTATGATGAGTTATAAGATGCAATCTGGTAAAGTTGTTCTCCATTACATCTGAAGGGCAGTACAGAGAATATGTTCTAAGCCAAAGGATTTCCTATGAAATTTTATATCTACATCACCCTATATCTTAATAGTGATTCAAACTAAAGGCCTATGTTCTGGCAGTGATGAAAACTTTTATCAAGAAAGGTGACTTTGTTATTTTGTATCTATTGACACACAATGACCCTTATTAACTGGAAGACTTGAAATAAAATTTATGAATGATACAATCCAAAATTAGAGTCTGTAACAAAAATTAAGTAGACTAACCTTTTCATAGTATTTACTGCATCCAAAACCAAAAAGCAGCAAATGACCATGAGAGTCTGTGCAGGCAAAATGGTTTCCATCTGGTGAAAATTTACAATCAAACACTGCACCATGGCCTTGGCCTTCAATCTGAAATTTAGAGGAGTCACTCTAAGTCATCTTTAAGAGGTAATTTTCAAATAATAAGTAGGCAATAGATTCTGCTTCCTAATATCTTGGAATCTGTGATGCATCAACATTCCAATGTACTCTCTGGCTTCTGTAGTCAGAACCCTACTCAAACAGTAAAGCTCTGAAAGAAGTTAAAAAGAAGGAAAATGCAATAGATGGCATCAAACATTACTAGCAAGGTCATATCTCAAGAAGTACTAAATGAATGACTGAGAATAAGAAAAGACCTAAACACAACCAAAATGACAAAAGTGCTATTTAAGCAAAACAAGATAATATCTTCACACCTTAAATTTTAATGCAACTAAGTCTTAAAATAATCTTCCTAAAATTAAAGCACACAAATCAATTTTACTGAAAAAAAAAAAAGGCAGGGTATTATTAACACTCTAGAACTATACAAAGCATATAAAAGAGAGCTCAAAGGTTGACAATTTAGAAATGTTTCCTCAGAACTATTCTTCAGAGAGGAACACGAAATAAGGAGGATATGAGTATTCCCATTACCGTAGGAGGATGTTCTATTGGGAAAAGAGATAGCTCACCAGATTTTTCCATGGTTTGAATGAAATATTTCTTAAGAGTATCTATACCTTCAATTCCATGTTTGCCAAACAACTTCCTGATTACTAACTAAGCCATATGGAGTTTACCAGAAGCAGATACAATACAGTCACTATTAGGATTTACACATTGTGATTATTGTTTAAGTATTACACTTTCTGTGATTTTGGTTACTGTTAGCGCCAAAAGCTTATTAAATTTGAGTTTCTAGAATTAAGAGCTGGGGACAAGAATTTAGAAAATGCTAATGCCATGATAACAGAGTCACTCTGAAAGGTGTAACTTTTGACTGGCCTTACTCTCAGGTCTTGAGACATTCTCTAAGTTATTGTATGGATTTAAACAAAGATGACAGAGGTTCCTTGGCACTAAGTATACTGTAATTACCAAGTTGTCATATAAGAGATATCTGTTTTAATATGAACTAAATACAGATTTTTCTTACCATGTTAAAATAATTCCGAATTTTGGTCCCCCGGTCAAGGTCCCAAATAAAAATGTTCCCATCGTGACCCGCTGAAAGTATAATCCTTTGATCAAATGGATGTGCTTCTAAAACAAATACTTCATCATCATGTCCCTGTGATAAAAATCAATATTAAAAATGAAAAGCAACACCAAGTATTTGGTTTATTTGGCCAGAGATTCATGGGAGTGTGCTATTAATCCCACTCAGATAAATTTATGTACATCACAGCATTTACTACACTGTCACTACAAGAAATAGTTCAGTTAGAGTTCCTATGTTAGGTGCTGATTTCAAGAAGTATTTAATACAGAAGACCCAAAAAGGGGTTTAAAGTGCAGTCCAAAACAATTACAGCTCATTAACCAGGTCCCTGAAATCAAATTTGCATTTCTATGGTTCTGCTATTTAAAAGACCCACAGAAAAAGGGACAAACAGAATCTTTCATTAACACCCAATTCTGCCACAGAAATGACACACAAACCTTTACTATTCTTTATCAAATTATTTGAGTAAATCAAATTTATTGAAATTATACCCTGGAAGACCCCAAGGTACATTCAAACAAAAAAGTGTAAGTATAGTGGCTCTGCTCTTTTATCTATTTTATAGTTGAAGGTTTCATTTAACATCTATCTGAAAAATAGGTTTGCTGCTAAAAAAATGTTTAAAATCCAATGGGTGGTTGGGTTATGGACATTGGGGAGGGTATGTGCTACAGTGAGTGCTGTAAAGTGTATAACCCTGAGGATTCACAGACCTGTACCCTTGGGGCAAGTAATACATTATATGTTAATTAAAAAAAAGAAAAAAAAAGTAAACAACAACAACAACAATGCTCTCCTTTGGAAATATATGTTTCCTTTACTAATGAATATCAGTAGATAGAGACCTTAGATCAGGAGTCTGCAACTGTAGCCGGCAATCCAAATCTAGGTCCCAGACATTTTTGTACACACAGTCCATGAGCTAAGAATGGTTTTTACATTAAAAGGTTTCGAAAAACAAAGAATATACAACAGAGACCATATATGGCCTGCAAAGCCTAAAATACTTACTATCTGGCCTTGAAGTAGTTTGCCAACACTTTAGATCATTGTTAAGGAGAATACATGATTAACAATAGGCTCCAAGTCTTAGAAAAGCAAGCATGACATCGTGAAGTGGCATTTCACTTAGGAACACATGAGCATATTACACAATAGGAGCTTTTAGAAATCATCATATAGGGTGCCTGGGTGGCTCAGTGGGTTAAAGCCTCTGTCTTCAGCTCAGGTCATGATCTCAGGGTCCTGGGCTCGAGTCCCACATCGGGCTCTCTCTCTGCTTGGCAGGGAGCCTGCTTCTCCCCCCACCCCTGCCTGCCTCTCTACCTACTTGTGATCTCTGTCTGTCAAATAAATAAAATCTTTAAAAAAAAAAGAAATCATCATATCTTATGACCCTAAAAAGTGCATTTTATCCCAAATCATCATATAAAAAATGGAATAATAGAGCACCCTACCATATCACCTTTATATAGAAAAATAACATTAAAAAATAACTGCAGACTGGCTCAAAATCTGTAGGTAAAATCCCATTACAATAAATACTTTTACAACTGATAATCTACTAAAACTTTTTTTCCCAGGGACCACTAAAAAATCACTTCATTATATGCTAAATAATCAACCTGATATAACAAATACTTCCTCAGGTTTCTAACAAGTAAACAGTAAATTACTTTGTTAAACTCAATGATAATGATACAACTATTTCACTGTATATTGGAAAATAAAAGTTTTTAAACAGGGGATTTAATTTGTTGGTCCTATCATAGGATAGGACATAATCACTGGAACATAGGGAACAAAACCTAACCAAATTCAATAATGTCTTAAGATGTATCATCTGTCTTATTAATTAATTAATTATTAAGCATACTTCTATTTTTACCACTGCCACACAAATCCAAATTATTATCATGTCCCATCCTACCATACATACCAGAGTCTCTCTTATCTTCATTCCAATCTATTCTCTCTATTCTGTTGCTAGAATTATACAATATCCTTCAAAAGCAAAATTCACACATCATCCCTTAGCTTTTAAATCTTTTAATGGTTTTCTGTTGGTCTAGGATAGATCCTATATGACCCTGAATGGTCTGGCCTCTGTCCATTTCCCCAGTCCTATCTGGTGATACTTTCTGTTCTCTATGCTCTAGCCAAAAATTGGCTTTCTTTCAACCTCCCTTCTACCTGAAGACCTTTGATGTGCTTTTCCCTCTTCCTGTAAGGACCTCCCAACTCTCTCACATATCTAATTTATCAAATATTTATTGATATCCTACCATATTGAGACAGAAAAGAAAAAATATCAGATACTGATAAATGCTATCATGAAAATAAAGCAAGGTGATAGAATAAGATAAAGACTTCAAGGCTACTCTAGAATGTTTGATCAGGGAAGGCCTTGTCAAGGAGGTAACACTTAGGCTGAGACCCAGGTGATTCCTATCTATCTTTCAAATCTTAACCCAAATTGAACTTCCTTAGGAAACCTCTCTGACCCTATTTTGACCAGGGTCAAATAGTTTTAGACCAGGTTTGGTCACCCTATTAGAAACTTGCATTGTATTTTTGCACTTCTTTTCTACTGACCATTTATTTTAATTAATTTTTGTGTGGCTTTTCTTGTCATTTTTATTTTTTTCTTAAAAGCCTGTAAATCCCAGGATGACAGGAACTTTCTAATTTACTGTTTATTCCTAACATCTAACTCAGTTGCTGGCACACAGTAGATGCTCAGTAAGTATTTGCTGAGTGGAAGAACTTTACACTACATTAAGAGCCCAATAAACAAATTGTTAATAGAGAAAAGATAAATATCAAAACTAAATAGATATTTGACTGTTATAGGGACTAAAAATAAACATACTCTGTTTTAAATTTTTTTTAGTAATATTCACTGAAAACAGATGACCCATGAATCAACCCATGGGAAGAGTACCACTCAACAAAATTCTAAATTAAGGTGCTTGTTAAGACAGAATTTTACACAGATCTATAAAACCAGTGGCTATGACACAAACTTTGAAATTGTGATTTTGAGAGATACAGACCTATGCTGTCTAATATGCAGTTAGCCCCATGTGGCTATTAAGCATCTGAAATGTGGCTAGTCCAAATTGAGATGTTATGTAAGTATAAAATACACACTAGATTTCAAAGACTTTGTATTTTAAAAACAGAAAATAGTTAATAATTTTCATATTAGTTACATTCTGAAATGCTACTATTTTGGATATACTGGGTTAAATGAAATATATATATATATTTTTTTTTTAATTTGACAGAGAGAGATCGCAAGTAGACAGAGAGGCAGGCAGAGAGAGAGAGGGAAGCAGGCTCGCCGCCGAGCAGAGAGCCTGATGCGGGACTCGATCCCAGGACCCTGAGATCATGACCTGAGCCGAAGGCAGCGGCTTAACCCACTGAGCCACCCAGGCGCCCCTAAATGAAATATATTTTTAAAATTAATTTCACCTACTGTGCTTTACTTTTTCTGTTGCAGCTACTAGAAAAATTACTAATTACATATGTGGCTCATACTGTATTTCTACTGAAGCATGAACACAGATGAACATTTATTAATAAAGAATCAAGCTAATAGTATATTTTTTTTACACATAATTCACAGAAACTTGTATCAGCGAATAGGGAAAGGCAGAAGAGGATAAAAATTGGTTAAGCAAATTAAAAAAAGAATCTAAAACTCCATTAACACAGTGTTAGCAAAGAGAATTGGGAGGTATATGGAAATCCTCCCAAAATTAAACAAATCTTTAGAAAATCTGACATAGGAGTTAAATAAGGATGATACCATGGTATACTATAAAATGAATTGAGTTAGGAGAGCCGGATTCTAGTCCTTATCACTTAACTGCTTTGTAAATCATAGGGCAATCATCTGGCCCTGTCCTTAAGTATTTAGGAACTGATAACTGAAGCAGATAGGAAATAAGGCTTTTAAGTGGTATTTAACCTGAAGAGCACATGATAAACAATAATAAACAACCCCACCTACATGACTTCTGTTATTAATCCTATCTTACTACAACAAATACATTTTTAGAAGAGGAAAAACCACCTTTTCTCTTACTTTTTCCCCTTACCTCTACTTCTTGCATAAATGAATCCCTGAGAGTAGAACATAAAGGAGGCTCTTGTCAAAATAAAGTTAGCTCTATCCCTAAAACAATAATAACAAAAATCCCAACTAATGCTAAAAACAAAATAACTTACATATCCTTAAATGCATTTTACAAAATAAATAATTACCAGACCTCAAAAGGATCTTGAAATGCTTTCATATCTGCTTTTAGCAGCTATACCATGTGCCATCCTTATTTTGTAGATACGTCAATAAATGTAACTGAAATATTTATTTCTCCAAGGGTTAGTAAGTCATAGAAAGTAACTAAAAATTACATTTCCTGTCTCCTGGAATAATGCCCTTTTTGATCAGTTTAATTATTCCAAAAATACTTACAGATAAAGTATGAAGAAGTTGCCCTGTGATAGAATTCCATACTTTCAAAAGGAAATTGTTCACTGCAGTAATAACTGTGGTGTCATAGCGATCCCAGGCCACCATAGTCACCTTAAGTTTAGTGACCTTGTCTTCTCCAGATGGCACATTATTCCTAAATAAAATAATTTGCAGTATTCATACACTGTAAATTACTGACAAAGGTATATCTAAAATAGCAAATTATGAAAAAAAAAAACCTCTCTGGTAGCTTGCAAATTTTTAGATTAAAAAATCCTAAACTATGCTTTTAAGTACTCACAAAATAAAATAATAAAAAGCACCTAAGTAGGGCAAAACCCATAAGCTTATGTTAGGAAGACAGAAGACACAAAATGACAAAAAATTTTCTAGTTAGTTACACAAGAACAAAAAAAGGTGAAACTAGAAAAAATCTATAATCCCTTGAAAAATAAAATATAAGGTCATGTTGGCTACCAGAAATTTTGAAGAAAACATAAAATGGACACTTGATTTCCTTAAGTAATACATTTTGAAATTAACAGATCTTGTAAAAGAGCAGCAAGAAATTCATTAACTTTAAATTTAGTTGAACATTATAAGAATAGCTGGCTAGGACTACAATGTCAGTTCCATATTGTTATTAATGGGAAGATAATTGGTTCCAGAGCCTTACCCTACAGAAACTGTAATGTCCTAAAGATGTAATCATGTATCTTCCAATCAACAGGGAAGAGGATGAAACAGAATGCTGATTAAGTGTACTTACACTATTGAGTAGGAATGTTAACAATATGTAACATTATAAAGGTAACCCCAGTAAGACAGATAAATAGTTAAGCTTATGATGACATCTGGACAACCCTCAAAGTAGAAAGTAGTATAGACAGATATTAAAAATGACCTATAGAAAACCAAGGCAGAAAATCACTCTGTGGGCATTAGCAGAGTAGAGCCCTTTGGTTCACAAGAGATCAGAATTTTGAATGACTATTAATGTTTCTATCATACAGTCTGTCAACAGCAAAAGGCAATTTACTTAGAGACTAAATATAGATGTATACTTCAGGTCTACCAAAGAACTCCAAATTGTTTACTAATCTAAAAAGATTTTCATTAATGAAATATAACTCAGTAAATCAAAAGATAGTATACCATATGAGAACCACTGAAATATCTAACAGCCAATCTTACCCAGTCATTTTAGTAGCCATGTCTAGCACTATACTCTTCCATTCTTGTTGCTGATATTGCCAAATTCTTGCTGTTCCATCTCTACTTCCACTAACAAATCTTAAACTGCAGAGAAACAGTGAAAATACCCTTATTACTTTTTTCCAAATTAGAAATCACTTTTTTTCAATTATGAAAGTAATGTGTTTATCCCCATATACTACTGGAATGAAAATTATACACTTTGGAACACAGTTTTGCAGTTCCTCAAAATGATAAACAGAGTCACCATATAACTCAACAATTCTACTCCCAGGTATAAATCCATGAGAAACCAAACATTAAGTCTACATAAAAACTTGTACAAGAATATCCATGGTATTATTCATCACAAGCCAAAAAGTTACAACAATCCGATGTCCATCAACTAATAAAGGGATGAACAAACTGTGGTATCCAACAATTAAATATTATTTAGCAATAAAGAGAAATGAAATAATGATACATGCTGCAACATGACTGAATCTTGAAAACAATACACTAACTGATAGAAATCAGTCACAAAAAATATATTGTATAATTCAATTTATATAAAATCTCCAGAAGAAGCAAATCTATAAAGATAAAAACTGGATTAAAGGCTGCCCAGAGTTAAGGGTGGGCATGTAAAGATATTGGAGAGTGATAGCTGAAGGGTATGAAAATTCTTTTTGGGGTGATAAAAATGTTCTGAAATTGATTGTGGTAGAGGCTGTACAACCCTGTGAATATACTAGAAAACACTGAAGTTATGTTATTTGCATTATATCTCAATAAAACTTACAAAAATACATTCATTCACCCATAATTCTATCACTGTTTATACTTTCATTTCTATTCCACCAAACTTAATTAAAAACATACATAAAGACTTATCTATTTTTCCCTTACAGGAAACAGAGTTGTACTATATATAATGATTTATGTTTTCCCCAAAGTTTATTTTATAGATATATCTCTAGGTTTATAGAAAACTGCCACTTTTAATAAGTATTCAGCTATATGGATGCATCAAAATTTATTTAATAACTCCCTAATGAAAATATTTATACTGTTTGTATTCTTCACCATTATAAATAATGTTGTGATGAGTATATGTATCTTTGTACAACCTTATACCTATCTTTGCTGAGTCAAATGGTCAGCACATTTTTAAAGCTTTTGATGAGTTATTTCCCTCAAAAGTTTTTTTTTAACATTTTACTATCTCTTAAAAGTTGTGGGAGAGGGAGTGCCCATTTTTCTTAAACCCTTGGCAATACTAGGTGCTAACATACTTTAATATCTTGTCATTCTGAAAGAAAAAAAATGTTACTTTTATTCTAAACTGCATCTTTATTAGTAAAATTGGACATCCTTTGTTTATTGTCCACATAACTAATGAAGATAAAATAATGTTTTTCCTTTAGGGAAAAGGCAAAGAATTAAAAAACTTCAGATTCCTCTAGCATGAAAGAATCATAGCTGTACAAACCTTCAAGTGTATACCTCAGTATAGTGCAATAAATCAACCTCAGAAAATTATCTGAAGGTTTTCTCATTCCTAATATAAACTTCACTCTATGTGGACCATCATTATTTACTCTTGCATTTAATAAAGATGAACAAATTCATCATAGCAATCACCCACTGTCTGAAAAATATTTAAAAATAAAAGATGGTCAAAAATTAAAAAAAATAAATTTAATAATATAAAACATGGTCACCCACATAAAGTTCTTCTAGAAATATAGGGATACACATTTATGTTAAGTGGTTACATTTTAAAATCTATTCTAGGTTAATTTTTAGACCAGGGCAAAAAGATTATCAACCTTTTGGGATCAAACATTTGAGAGGGTGCACAAATACCTGTACATAATTTCTGAGTTTACAGATACAGGAAATACGTATCATATGAGTAAGAGAGACAATAAGTAAAACAGATGTTCAAAGGAAGACAATATGGATAAAATCTGGAGCAGTCAGGAAAGGGTTCAGGTAGAACATGGGAAGACAGGACTCAGAAGAGAAAGGGACTCGGGGGAGAAGAAAAGCAGAGTAAAGGAAAGCAGAAGGGAGAGGGAGACTGTAGGAGGGAAAGAGAAGTGAGGGGGAGTAGGGGGTGATATTTCTGGTTAAGAATGGTATGAGGTAAAGTATAAGCAAATCAATGAACAAGAGAAAAAATACAGATACATGGATGTAACAAGAGCAATGATTAAGTCAATTAGGCTAAATGTAATGATTTATATGGGGGATAGTAAATGAGAAAGGAATGTAGGTCTAAGTTAAGTTATAAAAAATTTTGAATTCAGCAGAGTAGCGCAGCGGAAGTGTGCTGGGCCCATTAAAAGTTTTGAATTCAAAGCTAAGACATTTGAATTCTATTCTATAGACAAAGAGGAAACACAAAAGATTTCTGAACAGAGCAATGTGGATCTGGCAAAAGTGGACAGGATATATTTTGAAAGGAGAAGAAAACTGGAGGTAATGGGTTAAATAATGGAATCCTTGGCCAAGGTGAGTGATAATAGAAATGGAAAAAAACCCAAAATAAACAAAAAAGAAATCACTCAGAAAGGAAGAACTGATAAAGTATGGCTACTACTTGGATAGGAATTTAAAAGAAATGGGGTAAGGATGTCATCAAAAATAGACAAGGGCTTTCAGCTTAAGAAACTGAGCAGAAATAAAGTACTACAGTAGAGGGAGCTACTTCTGAAAGAACAGAGGTAAAATATGTCAAACATCTGTTTACACAGATATGTACTACATAGTTACCTGTCTCCATTGTTACAGAACTGAACAGCAACAACTTTGTCCTAAGACATAAAACAACAGATTTTTGGTTAGAGTTAATTTATTTGTAAAATAAATAAAGTACTCTTTCCTTCAAATTCACATGCAAAAGCATCATGGAGTAGACTTTTTAATGCTATAATTTTCTCAGAAAAAAACTCTAGTTTTCTTTAAAAAAAATTAATGAAGGTTGAAACAATGCATTGACTGAGGAGGAACACTTATTAGCAGGAATTTGAGACAAACCAGAATAAGCAAACCTATTTCTAAATCATAATCCCAATAGACAGTTTTGAATAGATATTAGTTTTTATGTCCCCATAATAGGAGCACACTAACCTACAATGTGACCTTAAAGTAACAGACTTAATAGAAGTTGAACTAATTTTCCCACTTATTTTTTTTAATTTCAGAAAAGAAATCAATCATTCCCTGCTTTTCAGATGGATTCTTTATTTTACAAAGGATTCATCTGTCTTTAGGTACAATATTTCAGATACTTCTCTTTGAATCTTCTTTTATAATGACTAAACTAATGACTTTTACAAATATAATGTGTATTATAGTGATGAAAATATTAAAGTATAAGGCAGAATGCATCTTTCTTCTCTTTATTCCTTGGTAATAATTATTCCTTGGTAATAAAGCTAAAATGTACCCTCAAATGTTGTACATATTTTCACAAAAGACTCAGTTACTGAACTGCATTTGAATTTTTAATAAAAGCTCAGACATTAAATATCTTTATATTTATTTTTCATTTTTAAAAATTGAACTGTCTTCATATGTTCAGAGGTATATTTACACTGTTCTGTGATTTCATTATAGTATTTATTTGATAGATTCTGAATTCTCACTGCCAATTGCAATAACTGGTTTTAGATGTTCTGAAAGTACATCTTATTTTCAGTGACTAACAGTAGCCACTGACTTCAACAGGGAATATTTAGGTTTTCTGACTTTGTCGTAGCAGCACCCTGGCAAAAAAATGCACAAAACTCTACTAATCAATTTTTCTTAATCTTTCCCCCGACTCAATTCTTGCCCGTTGTTTCTACTACCACCTTTTCACTCAGCTCTCAATAAACTTGACTGCACTTGTATACATACCCTGCTTGGGTGGTAATTGTAAAGATGCCTCCTTTGCATACTCTAGTACAAATGGATTTCTCCCAATGGATAGTCTCAGATTGATATCTTTATATATTTCCTAAGTTTTTCTCTTTCACAATTTAAATAATACTCCAGGATTTTAGTATCTAGGAATAAGTAACAGCAAGGTGAGAGCTCAGCTTGGTTCAGTAATGGTTTATAAGTAACTGTTCAGTTATGTTTATGGGATGGGACAAAACCAGGAGATTGTTTCCAAAAGCTCAAGAAGTTTCTAACAGGTCTCTTTTACTACAAATTTCAGGAACATGACTGATTTTGTAACTCACAAAGTATCTTTTTCTAATAGTGATGATTTAGGGAAACTGTGCATATTTTGTTGATGTGCACTAATACTATTCCAAATGAGAGGTCAACAGTACTAAAAACAGTAATCTTAATTAAGACTTGCAAAGCTGAGTACTTTCAACTGCTGACTATACAGCTTTGACAATAAGGTATATGAGGTGTATCGTAAGCTGAAAAACAAATACTCCCATATGCCACAGTAAATAATTATCTAGAGAAAAAGGCAAGGAAAGTAAGAGAAGAAAGAGATGAAAGGTACACAGAGATATGAAAAAAAACATTACTGGCGCCAAGCTTCTTAAATAAAGAAAGTGGAAATAGCTTTGAGGAAAAGGTCCAGTCACCAATGGCCAGTCACCAATAGCTGTCACCTAGGCATAAAGCTGTTCCCTGCTGTTGTTGATAACTAAGTAGGATTAGATTTCAGGAGTCTGTGATGGCATTCTGAAAATAATCAAACTAAAATCAACAAGCTAAATTAGTAAATTATTTTCCTCAAGATATATACTTAATATGTTTTTTATTATTTGAGGTAAAATGGGCATACAGCATTATATAAGTTTCAGCTGAACAATATTATAATTTGATATTTGCATATACTACAAAGTCATCACCACTGTTAGTTACCATTCACCACCATACAACATACAAATAAGCTCTCTTATCCATCCCCCAACACACTTTCTCCTCTGGTAATCATGGATCTTTGTATCTATGAGTTTCTTTTTGTTTGGTTTGGTTTGTCCATTTGTTTTGTTATTTTAGAAGCCACATATAGTAAACTCATGTTATTTGCCTTTTTCCATCAGATTTTTCACTCAGCATAATATCCTCAAGATCCATCCATATTGTCACAAATGGCAAGATTTCCTTATGTGTGGCTGAGTAGCATTCCAGTGTGTGTGTGTGTGTGTGTGTGTGTGTGTACCACATCTTTAGCCATTCATCCATGGATGGATACTTAGGTTGCTTCCATATTCTGGCTACTATAAAGACTGCTGCAATGAACATAGGGGTGCATATATCTACTTGAATTAGTGTTTTTGTATTCATCAATAAATACTCAGAAGTGGAATATCTGGATCCTATGGTCATTCTATTTTTAATTTTTTTTAAAGATTTTACTTATTTATTTGACACACAGAGAGAGATCACAAGTAGGCAGAGAGGCAGGCAGAGAGAGAGAGAGAGGGAGGAAGGGAAGCAGGCTCCCTGCAGAGCAGAGAGCCCGATGCGGGGCTCGATCCCAGGACCCCGGGATCATGACCTGAGCCGAAGGCAGAGGCTTTAACTCACTGAGCCACCTAGGCACCCCTATTTTTAATTTTTTTTAAGATTTTTTTTTTTATTTATTTGACAGATAGAGATCACAAGTAGGGAGAGAGGCAGGCAGAGAGAGAGAGAGGAGGAAGCAGGCTCCCTGCCAAGCAGAGAGCCCGATGCAGGGCTCGATCCCAGGACCCTGGGATCATGACCTGAGTGAAAGGCAGAGGCTTTAACCCACTGAGCCACCCAGGCGCCCCTATTTTTAATTTTTTGACAAATCTCCATACTGTTTTCCATAGTGGCTACACTAATTTACATTTACATTCCCACCAACAATGTATAAGAGTATCTTTTTCTTCACATATTCTCCAACACTTGTTACTTCTTGCCTTTTTGATAATAGCCATTCTAATAGGTGTGAGATGATATCACATTGTGGTTTTCATTTCACTGATAATTAGTGATGTGGAACATGTTTTCATGTGCCTATTAGCCATCATTATATCTTCTTTAGAAACATAGAAAGTGTCTGTTTAGTTCCCCTGCCCATTTTATAATTGGGTTGTTTTTGTTGTTGAGTTATATGACTCCTTTATATATTTTGGATATTAACCCCTTAATAGATGATATATTATTTACAAATACTGTTTCCCATTTACTAGGTTGCCTTTCTGTTTTATTGATGTTTTCCTTCACTGTGCACTAGCTTTTTACTAAGAAGTAGCCCCATTTGTTCATTTTTGCTTTTGTCTCCCTTGCACTTAGAGCCAGATTTTTAAAAAAAATCACTAAGACCAATGTCAAGGACCTTACCAGTGCTGGGGAGGGTCATGAAAAAGATACGACTAATAGGTTACCTGGAAGCTGGACCCCAGGCAATTACGGGCTCCTTACCCTCTTCCCTATCCTAGGATATGCGTTCCACTTGCCTTTCCCGCTCCCAGAGGCTGCTGTAAGGACACAGCCTTGAGACAATGATGTGGTATTGAGAACACCTGCACAGTATACTTGAATGAACCAAGTTAAGGCTTCTTTATAAACTTTTAAGATTTGGTGGGCAGGTTGGGGGCACCTGGGTGGCTCAGTCAGTTAAGCGGCTGCCTTCTGCTTGGGTCATGATCCTGGTCCTGGAATCGAGTCCCGCATAAGGCTCCCTGCTTGGCGGAGAGCCTGCTTCTCCCTCTCCTCCCTGCTCATGCTCTATCTCTGTTTGTCTTTCTCTCAAGTAAATAATAAATAAAATAAAAAAGATTTGGTGGGCAGGCACAAAGATTCATTCATCCTGCTGCCACCCAAAACAAACTTCATGTTTAAATTCCCTTTGCTAATTAAAACTACCACCTACCAACCCAGAGTGGACTACCTCTTTCTTTGGTCTTTCCTTGCCCTCTGAGTATAGGGGTCAGTTTCAGATTATAGCGAAGAAGCTCCCAAGAGGGCTGTAAAGACAACTGGCAAGCCAGCAAAGAAACCAAAGAAATGGGCTTTGGGAATGAGGCATCCACCGGAAAAACCCCAAATTAGCCATCAACTTCTTTGTAAGGAAATGTGGCCTGTATTTTAGATGCTTATGGACTACTACATGAATATGGGGACACCCAGAAAATGCCAGCCAATCTAAGGTAAACTTGGAGGAAATGCACATACCATACTGGGACAGAGAAGGGATACATGGTTGCTATAGTGGGCTTCTACTGTGGGTAGTTCAGCTGGCCACTGATGCCCAACTAGAGGGTGAAGAAAGTTAGAAGAGCTGAGTTTAGAAAAGGATAAGTGGTTGGGGGAAATTGGAGGGGGAGACAAACCATGAGAGACTGTGGACGCTGAGAAACAAACTGAGGGTTTTGGAGGGCAGGGGGTTGGGGGTTGGGTGAGCCTGGTGACGGGTATTACAGAAGGCATGAATTGCATGGAGCACTGGGTGTGGTACATAAACAATGAATCCTGGAACACTGAAAAGAAATAAAATGAAAAAAAAAAGGATATGTGACTGTCCACTACTCTGCTAGCTCTGGGGATGGCAGACAAGATGGAAGAGGAAAGTAATAAATTGGAGAACTTAGTGTCCTGTTTTACAAAAGCAAAGAGGGTACAATGTACTAAGATATGAGAACTTATGAGAAAGCCTGACTAGGATGCTCTGAGGTGGAATCTTGCAGAAAACGATGAAAATGAAGAGGAGGACGCTAGGTAATTGATGAGGAAACAGACAAAATGCCCCATACCTTCTGACCCCTACTTTTAAATAGCAATTACCCCAAAACTCCTAGGAGAAAACTTGTATCTTTCTCTGTCCCCTTAAGTTTATAAATCTTATCATGTCTTTGAAATATAAATACCTCTGGAGATAACCAAAACATTGTCAGAAAAAAGGGAGGGGCTTTTAAGTATACAACTATAGTTCTCTTGTCCATTGCATAATAATGAACCTTCATCAAATCAAATGACCATTTTTAGTCTTCTGTCATTTGCAGTTACTGTTTTGCTCTGATGCCTTGCAAAAAGTGTCCCTACAACAGTGCTTCATCTTTAAGAACACTCATGGAAAAGAATTTGATAGGTTTCTGATAACTAAGATTAAATTGCTTTCATGTTGGAGAGATAATAATGAACTTTACAAGTGCTCCCCTAAAACCATGTGTACAAGTGCCACAATATGTCATACAATGGTAGCTGGGGACCTATCCCTGTTCTCCTTCCCTACATCAACAAAATGGGCCCAATACACTGATAATACAATGTTAACATGTAAAGAGTTTACCTCTGCTGCAGGACACCTGCAGGCTTTGCTCAGGAACATCTGTGAGGAAGAAGATGGGCAATGAACCCAAAGAAAATTCAATGCCTACACACTGCTAGAAGGCTTAAGGTGTGATCTGGTCAGCTAAGACTCATAAAGCTGTAACTGAAAGGTACAAGGCTATCCAACTACTAAGAATGGGAAAGAGGTGCAGTCCTTTATAGGGATTTTGGGGTTTTGGAAGACTTTTAATGTCTACCTGGCACAGTACTCCCATTCCTTATGCTGCCTGGTAAAAAAGGACACATATAAGACTGGGGGCAATAGTAGCATGTTGCCTTTGAGAAGGCAAAAATATTAATAAAACAGATTAGGGGCACCTGGGTGGCTCAGTGGGTTAAAGCCTCTGCCTTCAGCTCAGGTCATGATTCCAGGGTCCTGGGATCAAGCCCTGCATCGGGCTCTCTGCTCAGAGGGGAGCCTGCTTCCTCCTCTCTCTCTGCCTGCCTCTCTGCCTACTTGTGATTTCTGTCTGTCAAATAAAAAAAATATATTAAAAAAAATAAAACAGATTAAAGCTCTGGACATCTCATAAGTAGTGCTACATTTTAATTTGATGTGTCTATGACTCCAAAAGATATGGGTCAGACACTATGGCAGAGATAACAAAAGGGGAGAATGCCCCTGAATTTTGGTTCCAGCTCTGGAAGGGGACAAAACCTCAATATACCCCCATAGAGCAACAGTGCCTAGCAATGTACACAGTGCTCCTCCAGGTAAAACTTCTCACACAGCAGCCAGTATAGCAACTAGTATACTGAGCTTATAGTGGTCTGGCTACTGATCACTTAGGCGCCCTTGCCATTAACCCTCTGTACTGATAATTAGACTATTTTGAGGGATTAAATTTATGGCTTGAACAATGGAAAGCTCATCATTAAAAAGTCTCTGTGGGGTCAAGATATATAGAATATGACATTTGGGTCCATCTGCAAGAGCCTGAAGTGATTCTCAATGTTTTACATGTCCCAATTCTTAAGACACAGACACCCCTCTAGCAATCAGGAAGTTGGTGCCCTAGCTTGGGAATGAGCCCTAGCTACTGACCAGTCAGTAGTTTAGGCAGGTTGGGTGTATATAAAGAGTGGCTCCCACAATGCCCAAGTAGGATGGCATATTGCCAAAGATGCCAGACTGCCCTCATGGTACACTGACTTGATTAAAGTAATAACAGCATGTCGTGTGTGCTAAATAACACCAAAGACAACTGCCAAAAGAATCAGGCCATCCACCGGAGTTCCTAACCTGTGAGAAATTGGCAAATTGATTATATTGGACTCCTTTAAGTGAGGGTTTTAAATATGCCCTGGTTTATGTAGATATTGCATCTGGTCTAACCCACACTTTTCCCTGCCACCCTACAAACCAGACTGTCATCATTAGGGGATTAAGGAACTGAGTACCATGTATGTAAAACCCCCATCAAACACATAATTATCAGAGGTCACATTTGAAAGGCCAGGATGTGCAAGAATGAGTAATAAAATGTGACATTAAACAAAGGTTCCATCTCCCCTACAATCACAAGCAGCAGGGTTGGTAGAAAGGAAAATGGGTATTAAAACAGCCCATTAAATACTTAACAGGCAAAGCTACCTCGGCCAACTGGACAAAAAGTACTGTCCTAGGTTTTAATATATTTAAATGACCAAACAATAGGGCCTATTGCCCCATATGCCAGACTAGGGATCCCTGCTCAGGGACCCAATACTGTAAAGATATAGAAGTTTCTGGAAACCACCACTGCCCAAAATCTCACAGTGGATCAACACACTATGCTATGGAAATCACACCCCTCATTCTCGAAAAAGGAATTACCTACTAGAATTTACAATGCAATACCCCACTGAGACAGGTGAGTTCTTTCACATCCCTAGGTGAAGAACCAGTCAATCTCCACTAAGACCTTTCTGTCCTGTTGCACACTGGAACTGTTAAAATGCACTATATCTGAAAAGAAGCAGGCACCATGGAAAGAATAGAGAAAATGGGGTGCCTGGTAATGGCATATCCTGTCCCCAGTTCATGTCTTCACACCTGACAGTGCTGCCTCCCCTGGACAACATGTCTGGTATGTATAACCAGGTCAAGTTTCCAAAGGTGCTAACCTGGGGCGCCTCGGTGGCTCAGTGGGTTAAAGCCTCTGCCTTCGGCTCAGGTCATGATCTCAGGGTTCTGGGATCGAGCCCCGCATCAGGCTCTCTGCTCCGTGGGGAGCCTGCTTCCTCCTCTCTCTCTGCCTGCCTCTTTGCCTAGTTGTGATTTCTCTCTGTCAAATAAATAAAATATTTAAAAAATAAATAAATAAAGGTGCTAACCTCCCTTTCCTCAAAGTCAGGGGAAATGTTTGTTTTTTCCACTGATAAGACCATTTTGCCATGGTCTTTGTCCCCTCCATTGGCTTAGATTTAGAAGACATTAATAGCGGGGTGCCTGGGTGGCTCAGTGGGTTAAGCCGCTGCCTTCGGCTCAAGTCATGATCTCAGGGTCCTGGGATCGAGTCCCGCATCAGGCTCTCTGCTCAGCAGGGAGCCTGCTTCCCTCTCTCTCTCTCTGCCTGCCTCTCTATCTACTTGTGATCTCTCTCTGTCAAATAAATAAAATCTTAAAAAAAAGAAGACATTAATAGCAAACGTGAAGCCCTTAATAAATTCACTCAGCAAGCACTGAATGATAGCAATAAAACCTGTCCTTAATGAATACTGAAATGTCTCTGGTAAGCTGTACTTATTACTTATAAAGCTCCAAAAATAAAATATAAAACGAAAATGAAACTCCAAAATAAAATGGCCTTAGACATTCTTACTGCCTCATAAGGAGGTACCTGTGCCATTAACCAAACACAATGTGTGTTCACCCCAATGAATCTGCTAATATGTCATCTTTATTAAATCACATGACATACAAGTGAATGCCCTAAGTAATCCAATCCTCAGCTTAGGAGACTTAATAAGTCAATAGCTCAGACCAAGGGCTCTTATAAAAGAATTGTCATCGATTTTGTAATCAACGTCTTATTTAATCTGTGTTTCCTTACATGCATGCACCTGTATTGTTGCTGCGGCATTAGACTCCAATGCAGCAAGACAGTCACCAAAGGAGCCACTCCATGCTAATAAAACCCCATGCTGTGGGGTGCCTGGGTGGCTCAGTGGGTTAAAGCCTCTGCCTTCAGATCAGGTCATGATCCCGGGGTCCTGGGATCGAGGCCCGCATTGGGCTCTCTGCTTGGCAGGGAGCCTGCTTCCTCCTCTCTCTCTCTCTCTGCCTGCCTCTCTGCCTACTTGTGATCTCTGTCAAATAAATAAAATCTTTGAAAAAAAAAACCCTGCTGAACACTTAAGGCTCATTTCACAAGGGAGCACATGAACTTATAAAAGCTGGTCATGAGGAGTGGAATGTTGGGGAAGGTCATTGAAAAGATGTGATGACCAGCTGACCTGTGAGCTGGACCCCAGGCAATCAAAGGCTTGCTACCTCCTCCGTTGGAATGTGGGTTCCTCTTGCCTTTCCTGCTTCCAGAGGTTGCTCCAAGGGCAAAGCCTTGAGATAATGATGCAGTGCTGAGAATACCTGCACAGTGTATTTGACTGGACCCAGTTAATATCTCTTGCTAGACTTTTAAGATTTGGCAGGTGGTCACGGGGATCCATTTGTCTTGCTGCCACCCAAGACATGCCTTATATGTAAGTTCCTTTTACTTACTAAAACTATCACTTACCAACTTGGAGTGTCTTACCACCTTGTCCTCTGAGTAAAGGGGCCAGTTTCAGATTACACTCAATAAGCTCCTGAGAGGATTACAAAGTGACAACTGCGTACGTTTTCTTCTAGGAATTTTGACTACACGTAGGTCTTACTTTTGAGTTAATTTTGGTGTATTGTGTAAAATAGTGGTCCAGAGTTTCATTCTTTTGAATATGGCTGTCCAGTTTTCCAAACACTACTTATTGAAGAAACTACCATTTCTCCATTGTATATTCTTGGCTCCTTCACTGTAAATTAATTGACCATGTATGTGCAGGTTTATTTCTGGGTTCTTTATTTTCTTCCATTGATCTATTTGTCTGTTTTACAGCCAATACCATACTGTTTTGATGACTAGAACTTTGTAGTACAGTTAAAAATCAGAAAGAGTGATGCCTCCAGTTTTGTTCTCCTTTCTTAAGTTTGTTTTGGCTACTTGTGATCTTCTGGGATTTCTACAAATTTTATATCTGTTCCAGTTCTAAATATCTGTTCCAGTTCTAAAAATTGCCACTGGGATTTTGATTTTGATGGGGATTGCATGTAACCTCTACCTAATTTGGGGCAGCCAGCCTGGACATGATATTAATTCTTCCAGTTCATGAGCATGGAATATCTTTCCATTTATTTGTCTTCTTCAATTTCTTTCATCAGTTCTGGCTTTCAGTGTGTATATCTACATTTCCTTGGTTAAATTTATTCCTAGGTATGTCATTCTTTTCTAAAGAATTTGAAATTGCTTCTCGCAATTGTAAATGGGACTGTTTTCTTAGTATATGTATTTTTTTCTGATAGTCTGTTCTCAGTATATAGAAACACAAAAGATTTCTGTATATAGATTTTCTATCCTGCAATTTTACTAAATACATTTATGAGTTCTAATAATTTTTTTAGTGGAAACTTTAGGGTTTTCTATATATAGAACTATGTTACTTGCAAATAGTTTTACTTCTTCCTTTCCAACCTGGATGCCTATTATCTCTCTCTCTTTTTTTTTTTTTTTTGTTTATTTACAGCATAACAGTGTTCATTGTTTTGGCATCACACCCGGTGCTCCATGCAGTACTGCCCTCCCTATTACCTACCACCTGGTGCCTATTATCTCTTTTACATGGCTAATTACTGTTGCTAGGAGTTCCAATACTATGTTGAATAAAGTGGCAAAAATGGACATCCTTGTCTTGTTCCTGATCTTAAAGAAAAGCTTTCACCTTTTCAACACTGAGTATGATGTTAGTTGTGGATCTGTCATATATGACCTTTATTATATTCCGTTCCTTCTGTCACAACTGAGATTTTATCATAAACAAACGTGGAATATTGTCAAATACTTTTGCTGCAACTATTGAGATGATGATATGATTTTTATCCTTAATTTTGCAATGTGGTGTATCAGGTTGATCGATTTGCAGATGTTGAATCATTCTTGATTGTAGGAATCCTCACCTGATCACAGCATATGATCCTTTGAATACATTGTTGAATTCAGTTCACTAATATTTTTTTAAGATTTTTGCATTTCTATACATCAGGGATATTGGCTTGCAATTTCCTCATTTTCAGTGCCCTTGTCTGCTTTTTTTGTTATCAGAAATTGACCTTGTAAAATGAGTTTGGAAGCATTACCTTAATTTTTAGGAAGAGTCTGGGGACAGTGATTAAATCTTTCAATGTTTAGCATTATTCACTGAAGCCATCTGTTTATGGACTTTTTTATGTTAGATGGGTTTTGATTACTGATTCGGTCTCCTTTCTAGGAATCAATCAATACAGATTTTTTATTTCTTTATCATTCATCTTAGGAAACTGTATGTTTTGAGAACTTATCCACATCTGAGTCCAAGACGGCATAGGAGTAGGAGACAAAATTTCATCTGGTCCCAGGAATTCAGCTAGATAGGTATCAAATCATTCTGAACACCTACAAACTCAACCAGGGACCAAAGAATAAAATTACTGCAACTATATGAACAGAAAACAACCACTTTCTGCAAGGTAAAAGATGTGGAGAAGTGAATCTGAGGTGATAAATGGGAAGATCGACATGGGGGTAAGAAGCCTCTGTCATCCAGCTGCCACCAAGTAATATAGCAGCAGAACACAAAATCAGAACTTTTAAAAGTCTGCTCCAGTGAGGGATGAGGTCAGGGTGGATCCCCACATAGGACAGTGTGGTCTCAGGATACTCAAGGTCACAGGGAGACAGGGGTGCCTGAATGTGGCAGAGTTCCCAGGCATCGGAGTGAAAAATCCAGCTGCAAAGAATGAGCACAGAAGTGGGCTCTCAGCTCAGGATAGCCATAAACTGTGAAATGCAGCATTCAGGTGACTGCTCTCTAAGAAGGGGCCCAATAAGCAGCAGAACCTGTGAGACACCCTCCCTCCCCCCAAGAGAAGCAGTATAGGAGCACCCAGGAGGAATCTGCAGGGTTCATAGACTCCAAAAGGGGTAGCTTGCCTGAGACAGAAACAGTCAATCACAGGCTGGGTGAACAGGGAGTTCGGACAGAGACCAGGGAGATAGGCGCGATTAACTGTTTTTTTCCGAGGGCACATTGAGGAGTGCAGCCCCAAGCGTTAGATTCTGAGGCTAGAGATTAGGAGGTGGCCATTTTCATTCTTATCCTCTAAGACTGTGGGGAAATCCTTCAGGGAACAAAAGCCAGTTACAGTGAACCAGAGCAGATAACAGCCTGGCCCCCTGGCAAGGGCTGTACAATTCTGCCTAAAGCAAATACACTTGAGAATCAATGCAACAGGCCCCTCTCCCAGAAGATCAGGAAGGACATCCAGCCAAGACCAAGTTTAACAATCAAGGAGAAGTGCCCAACAAAATTCCAGCTCTAGGGGAATATAGCACATAGAATTCATGGCCTTTTTCACATGATTCCTTAGCTTTTCAACCTTAACATTTTAAAATTGTTTTTCTTTTCATTTTCAAAAAAATTTCTTATTTTATCAATTCATTTTTAAAATGTTTTTAAATGTTCATTTTTACAATTATATCCTATCCTTTCATTGTATTTAATCTCATTTGTGTATATACATAAGTTTTTCTTACTTTATAATTTTGGGAAGCAGTTTCTTCTAACAGACCAAAATACACCCACAATCGAGTGCAAATACTCTACCACTGAGCTATACCCCCACATCTCCCCAAATCTAGTGTATGGCTCTGTTCCAGTCACCTGTCGGATCATTTTCTCTTTTAAGTTTGGCTTTGTTTTGCTTTGTTTTTGTTTTTCATTTCATCTTTTTCTGTTTTCTTTTATTTTGTTAAAGTCTTTTATAATTTTCATGTGTACAGTCATATTCTAGCCCTTCAAAGGTATTTTAGTTTTGTATATTCTCTCTTCTCAATTTAATTTTATTTTTGTATATATAAGGTTTTCTTTTGAGATGTAATTTCTTCTAACAATCTGACCAAAATACACTCATGAGATAGTGTACTGCTTTGTTCTATTTACCTATCTTACTTCCATTATTTTTTCTGCAGTTGTTTTCTTTTCCTCTTTTCTTGTATTCTTATATATGATTTCCATATTTACAGTTACATTCTATCTTTTCATTGGATTTAATTTTATTTTTGTACATATATGTTTTTCCTTCTTGACAATGTTGGATCTAGTTTTCTAAAAAACAGACCAAAATACACAAAAGAACCCAGTGTATTGCTCTATTCTGCTCACCTGTCTGATTATATTCTCTTTTTTTCTTCCTTTTTCCCTTTTTTTTAACTCTTGGTTTCAGATTTCATCTGATTTGTTTAGTATATAATTCTCTGGGGTTGTTGTTGCCATCTTAGTATTTTGTTCTCTCATTCAGCTATTCTCCTCTAGACAGAATGACAAAATGAAAAACTCACGTCAAAAAAGAGAATAAGAGGCAGTACTGACTGCTAGGGACCCAATCAGAATGGAAATAAGATGTGAGATCTAGAGTTCAGAAAAAATGATTATAAAGATAGTATCTGGGCCTGAAAAAAAGCATAAGAGACACTAGAAAATCCCTTTCTGGAAAGATAAAAGAACCAAACTATAACCAAGTCAAAAAAAAAAAAAAGGCTATTAGTGAGATGCAATAACAAATGGAGGCTCTAACTGCAAGGATAAGAGAATTAGTGATATAGAAGACAAAATGATGGAGAATAAAGATGCTGAGAGAAAGAGATATACAACTACTGGATCAGGAAAGGAGAATTTTGAGATGTAACTGATACAATAAGGTGAAAAAAATAATTAGAAAAACTGGGATCCCAGAAGAGGAAATGGGGGCTGGGGAGAAGGTATACTGGAGGAAATAATAGTGGAGAACTTCCCTACTCTGGGGAAGGAAACAGGCATCCATCTCCAGTAGACACAGAAAATCAATAATTTGATCTATTAAAATTAAATACCCAACTTTTGTATCAACATGGGCAGGACTGGAAGAGATTATGCTGAGTGAAATAAGTCAAGCAGAGAGAGTCAAGTATCATATGGTTTCACTTATTTGTGGAGCTTAACAAAGAACATGGAGGACATGGGGAGATGGAGAGGAGAAGGGAGTTGAGGGAAATTGGAAGGGGAGATAAACTATGAGAGACTATGGACTCTGAAAAACAAGACTCTGAAAAACAAAAACTCTGAGGGTTATGAATGGGCGGGGGGTGGGAGGTTGGGGAAGCCTAGTGGTGGGTATTATAGAGGGCACGTATTGCATGGAGCACTGGGTGTGGTGCATAAACAATGAATTCTGTTACACTGAAAAGAAATTAAATAAAAAAATGAAATCTTAAAAAAAAAAGAAAAAGGAAAAACAGGTCAACACCCCAACATATAATAGTGAAACTTAAAAATCTCAGAGACAAAGGAAAAATCTTAAAAGCAGCCAGGGACAAGAGATCTCTATGTAACCTAGAACAGTAGAAACATTACACTGTCAGCAGACCCATCCACAGAGGCCTAGCAGGCCCAAAGGGACTGGCATGATAACTTCAGGGTGCTAAATGAGAAAAATATGCAGCCAAGAATACTTTTGCCAGCTAGGATGTCACTCAAAATAGGACTGATAAAAAGGCTTCCAGGACAAATAGAAACTAAAAATTTGTGATCACCAAACCAGCCCTACAGGAATACAGGAAATATTATAAGGAATCCTCTAAACAAAGAGAGAGCCCAAAACTAATACAGATATATATATATATGTATGTGTATGTGTATATATATATATATATATATATGTATGTGTATGTATATATATATATATATATATATGTGTATGTATATATATATACGCATGCAGTCACTATACAGATAATACAATTTTACTCAATTCACATCCTTCAGTAGTTACTCTGAATGTAAATGGGCTAAAATGTCCCATTCAAAGACACAGGGATTCAGACTGGATACAAAAGCAAGACTCATCAGTATGCTATCTGTAAGAGATTAATTTTAAAGCCAATGACACCTCCAGATTTAAAGTAATAGGGGTGTTTATCCATTTATCAAGTGAATGGACATCAAAGAAAGCTGGGGTGGCCATCTTTATACCAGACAAATTAGATTTTAAAACAAAGACTGTAATAAGAGATATGGAAGGACACTATATCATAATTCAAGGGTTTATCCAACAAGAAGATCTAAAACTGTACATATTTACGTTCCTAACATGGGAGCAGCCAATAATATAAGCCAATTAATAACAAAACCAAGAAAACACATCAATAATAATACAAGAATAGTAGGGGATTGTAACACCTCCCTCATTGCAATGGACAATTTGTCTAAGCAGAAGATAAACAAGGAGATAAGGGTTTTCTTTGACACACAGGACCAGATCGAATTCACGGATATATTCAGAACATTCCATCCTAAAGGGCAGAATACACATTCTTCTCAAGTGCACATGGAACATTCTCCAGAATAGATTACATACTGGGTCACAAATCAGGTCTCAACTGGTACAAAAGGATTGGTATCATTCTTACATATTTTCAGAACACAGTGCTTTGAAACTGGAACTTAATCAAAAGAGGAAATTTAGAAAGAACTCAAATAGATGGAGGCGAAAGAGCATCTTACTAAAGAATGAATGGGTCAACCAGGAAGTTAAAGAAGAATTTTTTTAAAAAATCATGAAAATGAAAACACAACTGTTCAAAACATAAGGGGTGTAGCAAAGATGGTCCTAAGAAGGGAGTATATTGCAACACAAGACTTTCTCAAGGAAAAAGAAAGGTCTCAAAAGCACAACCTGCCTTTACACCTAAAGGAGCTGGAGAAAAAACAGCAAATAAAGCTTAAATCCAGCAGAAGAGAACTAATAAAGATTAGAATGGAAATCAGTGAAACAGAAACTAAAAGATCAGTAGAACAGATCAACAAAACTAGGAGCTGGTTCTTTGAAAGAATTAATAAGACTGATAAACCCCTGGCCAAACCTAACGATAAGAAAAGAGAAAGGACCCAAATTAATAAAATCATGAGTAAAAGAGGAGCGATCACAACAAACACCAACAAAACAAAAAGGCTATTAATGAGATGCAATAAAAATGGAGGCATGCAATCAGAAGAACATACGAGCAAGTATATGCCAACAAATTAGGCAATCTGGAAGAAATGGATGCATTCCTAGAGCCATATAAATGAACAAAAGTGAAACAGGAGGAAATAGAAAAACAAAACAGACCCATGACTAGCAAGGAAATTGAAGCAGTCATCAAAAATCTCCCAACAACCAAGAGCCAAGTGGCAGAGAGCTTCTTAGGAGAATTCTACCAAACAGTTAAAGAAGAATTAATACCTATTTTTCTGAAGCTGTTTCAAGAAATAGAAAATGGAAGGGAAACTTGCAAACTCTTTCTATGAGGCCAGCATTATCTTGATCCCAAAAACAGACAAAGACCCCATCAAAAAGAAGAATCACAGAAGAATACCCCTGATGAACACTGATGCAACAATTCTCACCAACATACTAGCTAATAGGATCCAAAAGTACAATAAAAGGATTATTCACCATGACCAGGTGGGATTTATTCCTGGGCTGCAAGGGTGATTCAATATTTACAAATCAAGCAATGTGATACACTACATAAATAAAGAAAGAAGAACCATATGATCTTCTCAAAAGATGCAGAAAAAGCATTTTACAAAGTACAGTATTCTTTCCTGATTACAACCCTTCACAATGTAGGGATAGAGTGAACATACCTCAATACCATAAAAGCTATCCATGAAAAGCACACAGCAAATATCATTCTCAATGGGGGAAAAACTGGAGCTTTTCTCCTGAGGTCAGGAACATGGCAGCAGTGTCCACTATCACTGCTGCTATTCATCATAGTACTAGAATTCCTAGCCTCAGCAATCAGACAAAAAGAAATAAAAGGCATCAAAATCGGCCAAGAAAAAAATCAAACTCTCACTCTGCAGATGATATGATACTTTATGTGAAAAACCCAAAAAACTCCACCACAAAATTGCTAGAACTCATACAGCAATTCAGCAACATGGCAAGAAATAAAATCAATGCACAGAAATCAGTTGCATTTCCATACATTAACAATGTTACAGAATAAAGAGAAATTAAGGTGTCGATTCCATTTACAATTGCACCAAAACCCATCAAGATACCTAGGAATAACCCTAACCCCAGAGGCAAGGATCTGTACTCAGAAAATAGAACAGTCATGAAAGAAATTGAGGAAGACACAAAGAAATACAAAAATATTCTATGCTTATGGATTGGAAGAACAAATATTGTGAAAATGTCTATGCTACCCAGAACAATCTACACATTCAATACAGTCCCGCTCAAAATACCATCAACTTTTTTCATAGAACTTGAACAAATAATCCTAAAATATTTTTGGAACCACAAAAGACACCCAATGGTCAAAGGAATGTTGAAAATGAAAACCAAAACTGGTGGCATCACAGTTCTGGACTTCAAGCTCTATTCCAAAGCTGTAATCATCAAGCAAAAACAGACACACAGATCAATGGAACAGAATAAAGAACCCAGAAATGGACCCTCAACTCTATGGTCAACTAAACTTTGACAAAGCAGGAAAAAATATCCAATGGAAAAAGACAGTAACTTCAACAAATGGTGTTGGGAAAATCAGACAGCCACATGCAGAAGAATGAAACTGGACCATTTCCTTACATCATACACAAAAAGAATCAAAATGGATGATCGACCTAAATGCGAGATAGGAATCCTTCAACATCCTTAAGGAGAACACAGGCAGCAACCTCTTTGACCTTGGCCACAGCAACTTCTTGCTAGAAAGGTCTCCAAAGGCAAGGGAAACAAAAGGAAAAATCAACTACTGGGACTTTATCAAGATAAATTGCTTTTGCACAGAAAAGGAATCAGCCAAAAAAACAAAAACAAAAGACAACTGACAGAATGGGAGATAATATTTGAAAATAATGCATCAGATAAAGGGCTAGCTAGTATCAAAATCTATAAAGAACTTATCAAACTCAACACCCAAAGAACAAATAATCCAATCAAGAAATGGTCAGCAGAAATGAACAGACATTTCTCCAAAGAAGACATCCAGAGAGACAACAGACACATGAAAAAATGCTCCACATCACTTGGCGTCAGGGAAATACAAACCAAAACCACAATGAGATACCAACGCACACAGGTCAGAATGACTAAAACTAACAAGTCAGGAAATGACAGGTGTTGGCCAGGATGTGGAGAAAGGGGAACTCTCCTACACTGTTGGTGGGAATGCAAGCTGGTGCAGCTATGCTGGAAAACAGTACGGAGGTTCCTCAAAATGTCGAAAATAGAGCTACTGTACAACCCAGCAACTGTACTACTGGGTATTTACCACAATGATATAAATGTAGTGAAACAAAGGGGCAGCTGCCTACCAATGTTTATAGCAGCCATGTTCATAATAGCCGAACTATGGAAAGAGCCCAGATGCCCACTGACAGATGAATGGATCGAGAAGATGTGGTATATATATATATATATATATATATATATATATATATATACACATACATACAGTGGAATATTGCTCAGCCATAAAAAAATGAAATCTTCCCATTTGCAAGGACATGGATGGAACTAGAGGGTATTATGCTAAGCAAAATAAGTCAATCAAAACAATTATCATATGATCTCACTGATATGTGGAATTTAAGAAAAAAAAAAGAGGATCATAGGGGAAGAAAGGAAAAAATAAGACAAAACCAGAGAGGGAGAGAAACCATAATAGACTCAATCATTAGAAACAGAGGGTTGCTGGAGGTGATGGGGTGGAGGGATAGGGTAACTGGGTGATGGACACTAAGGAGGGCATGTGATGTAATGAGCACTCTGTATTATATAAGACTGATAAATCACAGGCTTCTATTTCTGAAACCAATAACACATTATATGTGAATTAATTGCATTAAAATAAAAATTTTAAAAAAGAATTTTTCTAGGTTATCCCATTTGTAGGCATATAATGGCTTATATACTCTTTTATGATCCCTTGTGATTTTATGGTATCAACTGGAACTTCTCTTTTGTTTCTGATTATCCATTTGAGTCCACTCATTTTTTTCTTGATGAATATAGCTAAATATCTGTCAAAAGAACCAGCTCTTATTTTCATTGATCTTTTCTACTGTCATTTAGTCTCTATTTCATTTATTTCTCCTTTGATCTTTATTTCCTTCCTTTTAGTAACTTTGGTCTTTGTTTTTCTTTTTCTTTAGATCTTTTATGTGTAGAGTAAGATTATTTTTGATTTCCCTTGTTTGTATTACATATATATGTATATGTACATGCATATGCCTGTATTGCTGTTAAATTTAACTCTTAAAACTGCTTGTGTTGTATTATACATGTTTTGGACTGTCATATTGCCATTTTTATTTGTCTCCAGGTACTTTGTTTTCTTTTTTTTTTTTAAGATTTTATTTATTTATTTGACAGAGAGAGATCACAAGTAGATAGAGAGGCAGGCAGAGAGAGAGAGAGGGAAGCAGGCTCCCTGCTAAGCAGAGAGCCCGATATGGGACTCGATCCCAGGATCCCGAGATCATGACCTGAGCCGAAGGCAGCGGCTTAACCCATTGAGCCACCCAGGCACCCTTTGTTTTCTCTTTTGATCTCTGAATCAATCCAGTGAGTATTCAGTAGCATCTTGTTTCATCTCCACATACCTGTGATTTCCTACCAGTTGTCCTTATATAATTGATTTCTATTTTTATAGCACTGTGATCAGAAAAGATAGCTGATATGCTTTCAACCTTTTTGAATTACTGAGACTCAATATGATCCATCCTAGACAATGTTTCAGGGGTACTCTGTAGTTTTATTTTTTTTAAGTTTTTTTAAGATTTTATTTATTTATTTGACAGACAGAGATCACAAGTAGGCACAGAGTCAGGCAGAGAGAGGAAGGAAAGCAGGCTCCCTGCTGAGCAGAGAGCCCGATGCGGGGCTCGATCCCAGGAACCTGGGATCATGACCTGATCTGAAGGTAGCGGCTTAACCCACTGAGCCACCCAGGTGCCCCTACTCTGTACTTTTAGATGGAGCATTTTTTAATGTATCTATTAAATCCATCTGGTCTAATGTGTCCTTTAAGGTCAATCTTTCCTTATTGGTTTTTTGCCTGGAAAATCTATCCAGTGATGTCAGTTGGATATTAAAGTCCCCTACTATTATTTTATTGCTTTCAAATTCTCCCTTAAACTCTGTTAATTTTTGCTTTGTATATTTTGGTGTTTAAATATTTACAAATACTATATCCCCCTGTTGCACTGATGCTTTTATCATTTGATAACACCCTTCTATACCTTTCATTACTACTTTTGTTTGAAAGTTTGTCTGGTATATGCAGTTTCACAAGGGTTCATTTTTTTCTCCTTGAAAGCTTTCGTTTTTGGAAGTTTTTGTTTAAACCCAGTTAACATTCAAGGTTATATTGGTTTCAGGTGTGCAATATACTGATCACCACATCCATACAACACCCTGTGCCTATCAGGAGTACACTCTGTAATCCTCATCAACAACTTAATCCATCACATACCCACCACCCCTCTGATAACCATCAGTTTGTTCGCAATTGTTAAGTCTGTTTCTACATTTGCCTCTCTCTTTTGTTCCTTTGATGTTTTATTTTGTTCCTTAAATTCCACATGTGAGTGAAGTCGTCTAGTATTTGTCATTTTCTGACTGACTTTTTTCACTTAGCATAATATCAAGTTCCATCCACATCATTGCAAGTGGCAAGATTTTAATACTTCTTATGGCTAATATTCCAGTGTGTATTTGTGTGTGTGTGTTCTTTATCCATTCATCAATCCATGAGCACATATTTGTCCATTCATCAGTCAATGGACACATCTAATTTATCTATTCATGACTTGATGGACACTTGGGCTGTTTTCACAGTTTGACTATCATAGATAACATTGCTATAAAAAACCTAGAATGCATGTATCCCTTTTTTAATTTTTTAAATTTTTTATCCCTTTTTTTAAAAACATAGCCATTTTAACTTTTATTTCATTGTGAGTATGTATCCCTTTAAATTATTATTTTTGTATTTTGTATTTTGTATTCTTTGGGTAAATACCAAGTAGTGCAATTGCCAGATCATAGGGTAGTTCATTTTTTAACTTTTTGAGGATCCTCCATACAGTTTTCCAGAGTTGCTGCACCAGTTTCCATTCCCTCCACCAGGGTAAGAGGGTTCCCCTTGCTTCACTTCCTCACCAACACCTGTTGCTGCTTGTGTTGTTGATTTTAGTCATTCCGTCAGGTGTGAAGTAATATATCAATGTTATTTAATTGTGTATTTCCCTAATTATCAGTGATGCTGAGCATCTTTTCATATCTCTGTTGGCCTTTTGTATGTCTTCTTTGGAAAAATGCCTATTCATGTCTTCTGTCCACTTTTTAACTACATTGTCTTCAGAGGGTTGTGGGCTTGTCTTTTTAGTTTTTTGTTTTTTGTTTTTTTTTAATGGGGAATCTGGGTGGCTCAGTTGGTTAAGCATCTGTTTTCGGCTCAGGTCATGATCTCTGGGTCCTGGGATCAAGCCAGCATCAGGCTCTGTGCTCAGAGGGGAGCCTCCTTCTCCCTCTCCCTCTGCCCTTCCAACCCCACTCATGGTCTTTCTTGTTCTGTTTTTGTTTTCTTGAGAGTGAGAGTGAGTGGGGGCAGGTGCAGAGGGAGAGGGAGAGAGTATCTCAAGCAGACTCCATACTGAGCAGAATCTGATGCAGGATTTGATCCAATACCCTGAGACCATGACCTGAGCCAAAACCAAGTGTTGTACACAACCAAACCACCCAGGTGCCCCAGGGGTTTGGGTTTTATACTTTCTTTATATAGTTTGGATACCAAACCATTAATAGATATATCATTTGAATATATCTTCTCCCATTCCATTGGCTGGCTTTTATTTTTGTTCATTGTTTCCTTCCATGACCAGTAGCTTTTCATATTGATGAAGTCCCAAAAGATTATTTTTGCTTTGGTTTCATTAGCCTCAGGAGACATATCTACTAAGAAGTTGCTACAACCAGTGTCAAAGAGGTTAATGCCTAGGTAATACTCTAGGATTTTTAATGGCTTCAGGTCTTGCATTTAGAACTTTAAACCATTTTTTTTTTTTTTGGTGTAAGAAAGTAGCCTAGTTGCATTCTTTTGTATGTTGCTTTCCAGTTTTTCCAACCTCATTTGTTGAAAGTACTGTTTTTTCCCATTGGATAGTCTTCCATTTTGTCAAAAATTAATTCACCATAGAACTGTGGGTTCATTTCTGGGTTATCTATTCTGTTCCATTGACCTATGTGTCTATTTTTGTGCAGGTACCACACTGTCTTGATGATTACAGCTTGTTGTAGTTCTGTGAAAAAGGCTGTTGGTATTTAATAGGTACTGTATGAAACATGTACATTGCTTGGGGTAGTATAGACATTTTAGCAGTATTTGTTCTAATCCATGAGCGTGTGATGTCCTTCCATTTCTTTGTGTTATCTTCAGTATCTTTCATCCAGTGTTTTATAGTTTACAGAGTAAAGGTCTTTCACCTATTTAGTTAGGATTATTCCTAGGTATATTATTTCTGATGCAATTGAAAATGGAACTGATATCTTCATTTTTTCTTTCTGCTGCTTCATTATTGGTGTAAAGAAATGGAACAGATTTCTGTACATTGGTTTTGGATCTTGCAACTTAACTGAATCTCTTTATCAGTTCTAACAGTGTTTTGGTAGTCTACTGGGATTTCTATATAGAATATCATGTTATCTGTAAATAGTGAAAGCTTGACTTTTTCCTTGCTCATTTGGATGCCTTTTATATCTTTTTGTTATCTGATTTGTGATTAGGACTTCCAGTATTATGTTAAATAACACTGATGAGAGTGGAAATTCCTACCTTGTTGCTGAGTGTAGTTCCCCATTAAATATGATGCTAGCTGTGGGTTTTTCAAATTAGGTCTTTATGATATTTAAGTATGTTCCCCCTAAACCTACTCAGTTAAGGGTTTTATCAAGAATGGATGCTGTATTTTGTCAAACGCTTTTTCTGCATCTAGTGAAAGTTTCATATGTTTCTTATCCTTTCCCTTATGAGGTGTATCACATTGATTTATTTATGAATATTGTACCACCCTTATAACTGAGTAATAAATTCCATTTGATCATGGTGAATGATTTTATCAATATACTGTTGGATGTGGATTACTAGTATTTTATTAAGAATGTTTGCATCCATGTTCATCAGGGATATTGGCCTATAGTTCTCCTTTTTAGTAGTCTTTATCTGATTTTGGTTCAGGTTAATGCTGGTTCACAGAATTAATGTGGAAGTTTTCTGTCATTTTCTACTTTTTGGAATGGTTTGAGAAGAATAGGTTTTAATTCTTCTTTACATATATGTTAGAAACTGCCTCTGAACCATCTGACTCTGGAATTCTGTTTATTGGGAGTTTTGCGCAGGAAAAGTGTTCCTAAAAGGGAAGTTTACAGTAATACAGGCCTCAAGAAGCAAGAAAAATCTCATATAAACAATCTAAACTTACACCTAAAGGAGATAGAAAAAGAACAACAATGAAGCCTAAAGCCAACAGAAGGAAACAAATAATACAGATTAGAACACAAAACAATGATATAGAAACTAAAAAAAAAAAAATAGAACAAATCAAGAAACCAGTAGCTGCTTTTTTGAGGAAAAAAAAAATGAAAAATCATTATTCAGACTTAACAAAAAGAAAAGAGAAAGAACCCAAATAAATAAAATCACAAGTGAGAAAGGGGACATAACAACCAACACCACAGAAATACAAACAATTATAGGAGAATATTGGGAAAAACTATATGACAACAAATTGGACAATCTTAAAGAAACTGATTAATTCCTAAAAACATAAAAACTACCAAAAACTGAAACAGAAATAGAAAACCTGAAGATACCAATAACCAGCAAAGGAACTGAATTAGAAATCAAAAGTTCCCAACATGCAAAAGACCAGTTTTCTTTTCATTTCCATTTGCATTGAACATCTTTTTCTATAATTTCACTTTAAGTTTCTTTGTGTTCTTAGACCTGAAATGAGTGTGCAGGCAACATAATAATGAGTCTTGCTGTTTTTTTTTTTTTTAATCAATTCATCTACTCCATGTCTTTGACGAGAGAATTTAGTCCATTTAACCTTATAGTATTTATAGATAGGAATGTACTTATTGACAATTGTTGAGTATTTTCTGGCAGTTTTTTTATTTCTTCTCTTTTCTTCCTTTATTTCTTTCTTTCTTTTTTTTTCAGCACTCTTACTTGTGGTTTGGTAATTTTCTTTAGTGTATGTGTTTTTTCATTTTCTGTGTTCTACTATAGATTTCTGCTTTGTATTAAATGAGTTTCACATTTAATATCCTATACATATCACTCTATTTTAAGGTGATAGTATCTGATGCATGAATACTTTCTAGAACTATACATCTTTATCGCCCCTCATGTGTTATTTTTTATTAACACATTAATAAATTATTTTAATTATTAATTATTTATTATTTAATTATATGATTATTTAATGTAATTTAAATTAAATAATTATTTAGTAATTTAAGTAATTTAAATAATCATTATTTATTATTTAATTATTATATAATTATTTAATGTATTAATTATTTTGATTTTTTTAACTTATTTTTTTATTGATGTTGATTTTAACTCTGGTCATTTTGGATGCCTACCAGGAAAGACGGCAGAGAAGGAGGACCCAACCTCACCCTATATCACTAGATATAATCCACATCTAAGTCAATAAACTGGAGAGTAATCTGAATACTGTTAGAACAAACTCAACAACTAAATACAGAGAAAAAGCTGCATCTGAGAGGTTAGGAAGCTCAGAAAGGCAGAGAGAGGCTTCTGGCAGAAGGGAGGGAGCTGTGTGTATGGAGAGGGCTTAACACCAAAAAATTTGCAGTGAGAATAATCCCCAAAATGTTTGACTTTGAAAACCAGAGGGGCTGAATTCTTTAAGTTTGTATAATCAGTGGGACTTGGAGCCTGAAGCTTTAAAACTCAGCTGACTCAGAACTAGAGTAGCCAGGAGGGTGAGCAATATGCTGGGCCACTGCCATTAAAGAGACAGCAACTTGCATAGAGAAGCAACATAAAAACAGTAGGTTACACAATGCTGAGGAACAAACAGGGGACAGATCTATCCGTACTGATTTCAGAGCATGTTGGGGGACTTTAAAAATGAAGGACCCAACAGACAAGATTTTCACCCCCACCTCTCAGCATAAACAAACTGTCATCGGGAGGAGGTAGAACTGCACAGACACTTGCTATCTAACCTACAGGCAGTAGGTCACCTCCATGAGTTCTCCTGAGCACTCAACCACTCCAAGCCTGCTTCCCTGTTACTGTGGGCTCAGGGCAAATTTTGCTAAAGCCACATACTCTTCACCCACTCACCAGTGCATAGGTGCCCTGTTGCACTAAGCGCAGCCATCTCATAAGATATAGTTACTTTGCCACACTGAGCCATAATGACCATACAATGACCAGATGCTGAGTGGTGCTGCTGCTGCAGGCCACTCCTCACCATATGCCCCAAGCCACTATCGTGTACCAAGCCCAACCACATCCAGGCATCATGACATATAGCACTAAGCCTCTGACCCCAGGCCAACCTGGCAAGCAGTTCCCAGCCAATGCAGTATTTCTGTGGATGCAGCATAGGACTAGTGGCCCAGTACAACTGTTGCTAACACTGCTACCCTACTCCCAAGTTTCTGGGTAGGCATGACCCCTATAGCTACCCTGCTTAGATCCCACTAACAATATAGAGAGCAAATACAGCCCACAACAGGCAGAGAGAAAATACAGCCCACAACATCCCACAAAGGAAAAGTGATTCAGACACAACAGCAGAGCACAAGCAACACACAAACACACACAGAGGATATGCTCCTGAAATGTAAGATTCAGGCAAACATGGGATAGTGCACTTCAAGGAACGCTGGGATCTCTTCCTTATAAAAGCACTACTTTGAAGAGCAGAAGACATAGCTGACTTTATTAACACAGAAATAGACATAGATAGGGAGGGAAAAGGGGGGAAATTTCTCCCATATGAAAGAATAGAAAAAAGACATGGCTAAAGATCTAAGTGAAATCGATATAAGTAATGTGCCTAGTAGAGAATTTAAAGTATTGTTCATAAGAATACTCATGAACTTAAGAAAGGAGTAGAAGACATGAGTGAGACCTTAACACCCAGATAAAGAATACCATAGCAGAGATGAAGGGGCCAATAAACAAAATAAGACACATGCTTGATGGAATGAAGAGAACATTAGAAGAAGCAGAGGAACAAATTATGATCTAGAAGACAAAGTAATGAAGGATATTCAAGGTGAACAAAAAAAGAGAAAAAAAGAATTACGCCTAATGAGAATAGACTTTGGGAACTCATGGACTCATCAAATTTAATAATATTTGTATTATGGGAGTCCCAGAAGAACAAGAGAAAAGGGGGCAGAAAATCTATGTGAAGAAATAACAGCTGGAAACTTCCCTAATCTAGGAAAAGAAACAGATACACAGATCAGGAAGCAAAGAAAATCCCATCAAAATCAACAAAAACAGGCCAACACCAACACATACTGTAATTAAATGTACAAAATATAGTGACAGAGACAAAATCTTAAAAGCAAAAAAAACAAAAAAGACAGTAACTTAAAAGGGAAAGTCAGTTAGCAGGACACTTTTAAATGGAAAATCTGCAAGAACAGAGTGATGTAATATATCAAAGTGTTGAAAGGGAAAAATCTTAAGCACAGAATACTTTATGAAAGGCTATGATTCAGAACAGAAGGAGACAGAAAGAGTTTCCGGACAAACAAACAAACAACTTAAAGGAATTCATGACTACTAAACCAGCCCTGCTACAAATATTTAAGGGGACTCTGAGTGGAAAGAAGAAACAAAAAGTGACAGTATAAACAAAAAGTGACAAGAAAGTGACAGGAAACAAAAGCAGTAAAAATGAATATTTCTGTAAAAAGTCAGTCAGTCAATGATTTCACAAAATAAAAGGATATAAATTATAACAACATACACATTAAGCATGGGGATTAGAGCAGTAAGGAATGGGTTCAAACTTAAAAAACCATAAACTTAATATAGACTCCAATATAAAGACCAGGTTACATACAAAACTAATGGTAACCATATAAAATGAATCATCAATAAATATGCAAAAAATTGAGAGAAAGAAATCCAAACACAACAGTAATGAAAATCAGGAAAACATGAAAGAGAAAAACAAGAATCAGAGAAAATATTCAGAAACAACTACAAAATAAATAATAAACAATAAACACATATCTATCAATAATTACTTTGAATATAAATGACCTAAAAGCTCTAATCAAATAATGGGGTGATGTAATGGGTACAAAACAAGACCCATCTCTACGCTATCTACAGAAGACTGATTTTAGACCTAAGGAAACCTGCAGATTGAAAGTGAGGGATGGAGAAACATCATGCAAGTGTTAGCCGAAAGAAAGGTGGACTAGCAATGTTTACATCAGAAAAAAAAAAAAGAGAGAGACATTAAAAAACAGTAGGAGGGAAAGATGGCAGAGGAGTAGTGGACCCTATTTCAACCAGTCCCCTGAACTGAGCTATATATCTACCAGACCACTCTAAATACCCATGAAATCAGCCTGAGATATAATAAGATATATCTGGATCTCTATAAACAGAATATCTCCGGTGGCTGGTATCAAGGTATGATGTGGGAAGCTGTGATTCTGCAGACAGATACTGGAAGATAAATGGAAGGGGCAGGGAAGGATCCAGGACCCTCTGCAGCCAGAGTACAAAAGCCTCCCGTGCTGGGGACTGGGCAAAGACTCGCAGACTGGTAGTGGGGTGGGGAGACAATGGGGCAACCCCCCAGACTAAAACCTGGAGCTGCAGGGGCACACATGCAAACTGGGGATGGCTGGCAATTTTTAGAAGCACAAAGAGCAGTAACATGCCTGGACCTGGAAGTGAGGGCTGGGAGCGCTACTGTGGGGCTCACAACCCAGGACGCTGTGGATTTTAACAGCACAAACAGAAATGGAGACAGTGTGGCATGGAGAGTGCACTGAGAGGCAGACTGTGATCTCTGGGTTCTGAGACAGAGCTTTGGATCAGCCAATTCTGCTCTGACTCTGTTGCTTTCTGCAACCCCCCAGAGAACAAAAGGCCCCCAAAACCGGTTTTCACTGAGCCCATCCCCCCATAGGGGGCAGGGCAACTCTGCCCAAATAGGGTTGCCTGAGTAACAGCATGACAGGCCCCTGGACCAGAAGACAGCCTGGAAGAACAAAAGGTCAATAACCCTAACGTTCCTAAAAAACAGGTGCATCTCATTTGGGTGGTGGTCACTAATTTGGACTCTGTACATTCCCTGAATCACACCGCAACAGAATGACTAAGAGGAACCCCCAACACAGGAAAAATTCAGACTGTGACCTCTGCTATAAAACAAACAGATATACACATAAGCAAGATGTTGAAAATAGACTTCAGGGTAAGTTATGCAGACAATAGCTATGATGGAGAAAACCATTAATGGCAACATAGATTCTCTAAGGGCAGAACTGAGAGCTGATCTAGAGGATCTTGAAACTGCTATCAATGAGATCCAATCTAATCTACATACTCTAACAGCTAGGGTAAACAAGGCAGAAGAAAGAATCACTGATCTAGAAGACAAACTGATAGAAAAGAAGGAACAGGAAGAGTCCTGGAACAAATAGCTTAAAGTCCATGAAAACAGAATTAGAGAAATAAACAATGCCAACACACATTCCAAGGTCAGAATTATTGGGATCTTTGAGGGCAGTGGACACAGAGAGAGGCCTAGAAGTAATATTTGAGCAAATCGTAGCTGAGAACTTCCCTAATCTGGGGAAGGAAACAAGTATTCATGTCCTAGAGGCAGAGAGAACCCCTCCCAAGATCAAGGGAAATACCAATGCCCAAGCATGTAGTAGTAAAACTCACAAATCTTAGAACCAAGGAAACCATCTTACGGGCAGTTAGGGGCAAGAGATATCTTACGTACAGAGGAAGGAACATCAGAATAATGTCAGACCTGTCCACAGAGCCCTAGCAAGCCAGGAAGGACAGGCAAGACATATTGAGGGTAATAAATGAGAAGAACATGCAATCATGAATAATTTATCCACCAAGTCTGTCATGTACAATGGATGGAGAGATAAGAAGCATCCAAGACTGGCAAAAACCGAAAGAATGTGTGACCACTAAACCAGCCCTGCAAGAAAAATAAACTGGGATTCTATTAAAGAAGAAAGATCACAAGAGTGATATGCAACAGAAAAGTACAAAGAAAATCTATAGAAACAAAGACTTCACAGACAACACGATGACAATAAACTCCTATCTTTCAATAATCACTCTCAAGGTGAATGGCCTAAAGGCTCCTATAAAACAGCACAGGCTTGCAGATTGGATAAAAAAAAACAGTACCCATACATATGCTATCTATAAATGACACATTTTGAACCTACAGATACATCCATACTGAAGGGAAACAGATGGAGAACCATATTTCATACCAATGGACCGCATAAGAAAGCTGGGGCAGCAATTCTCCTATCGGACAAATTAGATTTTAAGCTAAAGACTACAGTTAGAGATACAGAAGGACACTATATCACTCTTAAAGGGTCTATCTAACAAGAATATCTAACAATGTAAATACCTATGTCCCCAACATGGGAGCAGCCAAACACATAAGTCAACCCTTAACCCAAACAAAGAGACATTGATAATAAAACATGAATAGTAGGAGACCTCAACAACCCACTCTCTGCAACAGACAGATCATCTAAACAGAAGATCAACAAAGAAACAAGATCTTTGAATGACACACTGGACCTCATAGAAATATATAGAACATTCCACCCTAAAACAACAGAATACTCATTCTTCTCAAGTGCATATGGAACTTTCTCCAGAAGAGACCACATACTCGGTCACAAATCAGGTCTCAACGATTACCAAAAGACTGAGATTCTTCCCTGCATATTCTCCAACCACAATACTTTGAAACTGGAACTCAATCCCCAGAAAAGTTTGGAAGGAAGAAATTCAAACACTTAGCTAAAGACCATCCTGCTCAAGAATGTTTGGGTCAACGAGGAAATCAAAGAACTTAAACAATTCATGGAAAACAATGAGAATGAAAACACTTTGGTCCAAAACCTACGGGATATGGCAAAGGTGGTCCTAAGGAGAAGTACGTAGCCATCCAAGGCTCACTAAGAAAAAGTAGAGAAATCCTGAATACACAATCTATCTTTATATCTTAAAGTACTAGAGAATCAACAACAAATTAAGCCTAACCATGCATGGTAAGGGAAATAATTAAGATTATAGCAGAGATTGATGAATTAGAGATAAAAAATATAGGAGAACATATCAACGAAACTAGAAGCTGATTCTTTGAAACAATTAATATGATTGATAAACCACTGGCCAGACATATCCAAAAGAAAAGAGAAAGGACCCAAATTAATAAAATTATGAACAAAAGGGGAGAGATCACGACTAATACAAAGGAATAGAAATAATCATCAGAAGTTATTATCAACAGCGATATGTCAGTAAGTTAACCAACCTAGAAGAAATGGATGCATTGCTGGAAACCTATAAACCACCAAGACTGAAACAGGAAGAAATTGACAACCTGAATATACCAATATCTAGTAATGAGACTGAAGCAGCAAGCAAAAACCTCCCAAAACATAAGAGTCCAGGACATGAAAGCGACCCTGGGGAATTATACCAAACATTCAAAGAAGAACTAATACCTATTGTCCTGAAGCTGTTCTAAGAAAACAGAAATAAGGAAAATTTCCATATTCTTTCTAGGAGGCCAGCATTACCTTGATCCCAAAACCAGGCAAAGACCCCATCAAAAAGGAGAATTTCAGGGGCTCTTGGGTGGCTCAGTGGGTTAAAGCCTCTGCCTTCGGCTCAGGTCAAAATCCCAGAGTCCGGGGATTGAGCCCTGCATCAGGGTCTTTGCTCAGCAGGGAGCCTACTTCCCTCTCTCTCTCTCTCTGCCTGCCTCTCTGCCTACTTGTAATCTCTGTCTGTCAAACAAATAAATAAATAAAATCTTTTAAAAAAAAGGAGAATTTCAGAATTCCAGACTAATGTACCTGATGAATATGGATGAAAAAATTCTCAACAAGATACTAGCTAATAGGATCTAGCAGTACATTAAAAGGACAATCTACCACACCACGTGGGATTTATCCCCGGGATGCAAGGGTGGTTCAACATTCGCAAATCAATGTTAATAATCAATAAATTAATTGGGGCGCCTGGGTGGCTCAGTGGTTTAAGCTGCTGCCTTCAGCTCGGGTCATGATCTCAGGGTCCTGGGATCGAGTCCCATGTCTGGCTCTCTGCTCTGAAGGGAGCCTGCTTCCCTCTCACTCTCTCTGCCTGCCTCTCTGCCTACTTGTGATCTCTCTCTGTCAAATAAATAAATAAAATCTTTAAAAAAATCAATAAATTAATTAAAATTTTTAAAAGTTAATAGAAATTAAGTAATTTAATTAATAAAATTAATAGAAAAATAATAAATTAATAAAAAATCAATAGGTGAGAGAAAAAAATTACAGAAAAAATTAATAGGAGAGAGAAAAACCACATGTTCTTTTGAATGGATGCAGAAAAAGCATTTAACATAATACAGAATCCTTTCCTGATTAAAATTCTTCAGAGTATAGTGATGGGGGGAACATTCCTCAATTTTATAAAATCCATCTATGAAACTCCCAGAGTGAATATCATTCGCAATGGGGAAAAGCTGACAGCCTTCCCTTTGAGATCAGGAACATGACAAGAATGGCCACTATCACCACTGTTGTTCAATATAGTACTAGAAGTCCCAACAACAGCAATCAGTCAACAAAAAGAAATAAAAGATATTCAAACTAGCAAAGAAGAAGTCAAACAAATTCTCTCTCCCTACAGATGACATGATACTTTATATAGAAAACCCAAAAGACTCCACCCCTAAATTACTAGAACTCATACAGCAATTTAGTAATGTGGCAGGATATAAAATCAATGCACAGCAGTCAGTCGCTTTGTTATACACTAAAACGTAACTGCAGAAATAGAAATTAGAGAATCAATTCCATTTACAATAGCACCAAAAATAAGATACCTTGGAATAAACCTAACTAAAGAGGTGAAGGATCTATAATCTAGGAACTACAGAATACTCCTGAAAGAAATCAAGGAAGACACAAAGAAATCAAGGAAGATACAAAGAAAAATATTCCACACTCATGAACTGGAAGAATAAATGTTGTTAAAATGTTGATGGAGCAGCCTATACTTTCAACACCATCCTGTCCAAAATACCAACAGCATTTTTCAAAGTGCTGGAACAAACAATCCTAAAATTTGTATGGAACCAGAAAATACCCCAAATTGGCAAGGAAATGTTGAAAAAGAAAGCAATGCTGGAGGCATCATGCTTCCTTATTTCGAGCTACATTACAAGGCTGTGATCACCAAGTGAGCATAGTACAGTCACAAAAGCAGATACATAGACCAATGGACCAGAATATAGAGCCCAGATATGGACCCTCAACTCTATGGTCAACTAATCTTCAAAAAAGCAGGAAAAAGTATCCAATGGGAAAAAGACAGTCTCTTCAATAAATGGTGCTGGGAAAACTGGACAGTTATATACAGAAAAAGGAAACGCGACCATTCTCTGACACCATACACAGATACACTCTAAATGGATGAAAGCTCAATATGAGACAGGAATCCACCAAATCCTAGAAGAGAACATAGGCAGTAATTTCTTTGACATCAACCACAGTGGGTTCTTTCAAGACAGGGGGAAAAAAAGCAAAAATGAACTTTGGGGCTTCATCAAGTCTCCTGCCCACCAAAGGAAACAGTCAACAAAACCAAGAGGCAATCAGGGAATGGGAGAAGAAATTTGCAAATGATACTACAGACAAAGGGGTGATGTGATATTCAAGATCTATAAAGAATTTCTAAAACTCAACACTCAAAAAACAAATAATCAAGTCAAAAAATGGGCAGAAGACATGAACAGACACTTCTTCAAAGAAGACATACAAATGGCTATCAGACACATGAAAAAGTGTTTATCCTCATTTGCCATCAGGGAAATTCAAATGAAAACCACACTAAGATACCACTTCACACCAAATAGAATGGCAAAAATTGACAAGGCAAGAAACAACAAATGTTGGAGCGGTTGTGGAGAAAGGGGAATCCTTTTACTCTGTTGGTGGGAATGAAAGCAGGTACAGCCACTTTGGAAAACAGTATGGAGGTTCCTCAAGGCGTTAAAGATAGAAGCACCTTACAACCCAGCAACTGCACTACTGGCTATTTACTCCAAAGATACACATGTAGTGTAAAGAAAGGACACATGCTCCCCAGTGTTCATAGCAGCCATGTCTAGAGTAGCCAAACTGTGGAAAGAGCTGAAATGCCATTCAACAGACAAACGGATAAAAGAGATGTGGTCCATATGTACAATGGAATATTACTCAGCCATCAGAAAGGATGAATATCCAGCTATTGCATCAACATGGATGGAACTGAAGGAGATTATGCTGACTGAAATAAGTCAATCAGAGAAAGTCAATTATCATATGGTTTCAGTTACCTGTGGAACATAAGGAATAGCATGGAGGACGTTAGAAGGAAGGGAAAAATAAAGGGAGGGGGGAATCAGGAGGGAGACAAACAATGAGAAACTACGGAATCCGGGAAACAAACTGAGAGTTTTAGAGGGATGGGGTGTGGGGGGATGGTTTAGCCCACTGATGGGAACTAAGGAGGGCATATACTGCATGGAACACTGGGTGTTACACACAAACAATGAATCATGGAACACTGCATCAAAAACCAATAATGTAGTGTATGGTGGTTAACATAAATAAACAAACAAACAAATAAATAAATAAATAAAAATGCATGGTAATCCAGGGCAAAAAAAAAAAAAAGACATAAAATGACTAACAAGAGACAAAGAAGGACACTATATAATAATAAAGGGGAAAATCGGAGGGGAGTCAAGATGGCGGGGAAGTACGAGGAGGCACCATTTCAACCTGTACCCTAAAGTGAGCTGATTACCTACCAAAGAACTCCGACCACCCATGAAATCAGCCTGAGATCAGAATTATACACGTCTGGATCTCTACTGGAGCAGAAGGCGCCAGTGGCAGGTAAAGCAGACTGGGAGCGTCGGACTGATATCAGAAGATAAACAAAAGGGGGAGGGAGCCACCAGAGGTGACCAATTGGAAAGTAACACCCCAACATGAGAGTGCTCTGCGTCTGGGGACCAGCATTAACTTGGAGTCTGGTTGAAAGCACTCAAAAAACAAACAGCAAAGGATCGCGGGGGGTAATAGTGGGAACCTGGGCAGTTAGGGTCAGGGACCTAAGTCCCCGGACCCAGGACAGCCTACCCTGGCGCGGAGCCAGAGAGAGTGCGTCGGAGAAATCAGGTCTCCGTCCCTGAGCCGCCAGTGCGCCTGAACACCAGCGCGCCCGAGAACGAGTGGGGTCTGGCTCCTGTGAGGGGCTGGGAGCCTGGCCAGACGGCAATCCTGAAACACACGCGTCCCACACCCTCCCTTGGGATACGTGCTCATAGGCGCTAGCCTGGAGCTCCGGCATCCGGAAAAACCAGACATTCCCAGCCCGGGACAGCGGGAAAATCTCAGTGTGCGATCTCTGCTCGGAACCTCTCTGGTCTGGAGCTGCCTAGACAGCCACCGCTGCCCTGGTTTTGGGTACAACGAGGAGCTCCTGCATCCACAGGGACAGTGACTCAGAACCGACTCTGCCAGCAGCTTTTGCAAAACAGTCTGAGGCTTCTCTCTGAGAGGGAGGCTGGGGTGCTGTTTGCTCTCCTCTAAACCTCCAAAAACCATCAAAAGCTGTCAAGGCGAGAGAGAGCAGATGAAAGAACATAAAAACCCCCAGAGAACAAAAGGCTGAAAAAAACAGTTTCCTGAAAAAAAAAGAGCTCACCCCCATGAGGGGAGTGGGAGGACCTAACTCAGGGAACATCATTGTCTGAAAACCCACGTGGCAGGCCCCTCCCCCAGAAAACCAACCAAGAAGGAAGAAAAAAAAAAAAAAGACTACAAGAGAACAACCACCACTACTTCGTAAATACAACTTTTATTTTTAACTCTTTACCAATATTCTGGTTCTTTTTTTTTATACATACAAATTTTTAACCTATTTACCATCACACTGAGATGTCCAGTACATCAAATTCTTTAATAACCTTCTAACCTGAACTTTTTGATACATACACCCATGTTTTTCTTTTGCTTTTCTATTTTTTTAATTCTTTTTTAATTTTAACTTAATTTAGTCTAGTTTATTATTTTTTAATTTTTATTTTCTACTATACATATAGAGTTAAACTTCAACGTAATCCCCTTTCCCCAATCAATGCTACCCCTATAGGCAAACCAGTTTCTAATTCCCCTGTAACTTAGGAAAGTTGAGTCCCTTAACAAAAACATCAAGATACCTTCAGGAAGAATCAAAATAAACTTCCTCACCCACACTGAGAATCTATAACCACTCTCCCAATTTTTCCTTCGGTCAGTGTTTCTGTGAATTTGTGTTTGTCCTGATAATACATAAATCTTATACTTGGGGTTCTTTCTGATGAGGTTCTTCCCTTTTTTTTGCTTATATATACATATTTTTTTCTCTTGTCATATACTTTTATCACTCTTTTTGTTTGTCTGTTTTTGTTTGTATACTCCACAAATCTTACCTTGTGGCCCATTTGGGCTGAGCCTTATCTTTTATCTTCCCTTTTTTTCCTATCTCTCTCTTTCTTTTTTCCTTTTTTCTTTCCCCTTTTTTTCCTTTCTTCTTCTCTATTTCTTTTTCTTTTCTTTTTTCTCTCATTTGGGTGGGGAATCCTGACTGCACAGAAGCGTTCCAGGGTGCACATTGACTGCACCACAATCGATAAGTCCAGCTGCATCTGTTTAGTCATCTCTTTCCAAAATGACTAGGAGGAGGAATACCCAACAGAAGAAAAATACAGAGGATGGGCCTTCTGCAACAGAGCTAATGGCTATCGACATAGACAATATGTCAGAAAAGAAATTCAGACTAACAATTATCCAGGCAATAGCTAGGTTGGAGAAAGCCATGGATGACCAAACAGAATTGATTAGGGCAGAACTGAAAGCCACCAGGGATGATGTTCACAATGTTAGGGCAGAACTGAAAGCCACCAGGGATGATGTTTAAAATGCTCTCAATGAGTTCCAATCCAATCTAAATTCTCTAAAAGCTAGGGTAACTGAGACAGAAGATAGAATTAGTGATCTGGAGGACAAACAGATAGAGAGAAAGGATCAGGAGGAAGCCTGGAACAAACAGCTCAGAAGCCACGAAAACACAATCAGGGAAATAAACGATGCCATGAAACGTTCCAACGTCAGAATTATTGGAATCCCTGAAGGGGAAGAAAAAGAAAGAAGTCTAGAAGATATAGTGGAAGAAATGGTCTATGAAAATTTTCCCAATCTCAGGAATGGAAACAACGTTCATGTACTAGAGGCAGAAAGATTTCCTCCGAAGATTTTAGATTCTCGAAAGTCCTCACGGCACCTTATAGTTAGAATGGGGAATTATGTTTCAAGAGACACCCTCTTAAAAGCAGCTAGGACAAAGAAGCTTCTTAAATACAGAGGAAAGCCCATTAGAATATCGTCAGACCTTTCCACAGAGACCTGGCAAGCCAGGAAGGGCTGGCAAAATATATTCAGAGTACTAAATGGGAAGAACATGCAACCAAGAATACCCTATCCAGCAAGACTGACATTTAAAATGGATGGAGAGATAAAGAGTTTCCAAGACCGGCAAGGCTTAAAAGATTATGCAACCACCAAGCCGACACTGCAGGAAATATTAAGGGGGGTCCTATAAGAGAGAAAAAATCCTAAGAATATCATTGAACAGAAATATAGAAACAATCTACAGACAGAAAGACTTCAAAGGCAACACGATGTCAATAAAAACCTATCTCTCAATAATCACTCTCAATGTGAATGGCCTAAATGCGCCCATAAAATGACACAGGGTTGCAGATTGGATAAAACGACAGGATCCATCCATATGTTGTCTACAAGAGACCCATTTTGAACCTAAGGATACACCCAGACTGAAAGTGAAGGAATGGAGAAGCATCTTTCATGCCAATGGGCCTCAAAAGAAGGCCGGGGTAGCGATTCTCATATCAGATAAATTATATTTTAAACTAAAGACTGTAGTCAGAGATACAGAAGGACACTACATAATTCTTAAAGGGATTATCCGCCAAGACGATCTAACAATTGTGAATATCTATGCCCCCAATATGGTAGCACCCAATTACATAAGAAAACTATTAATCAAGATAAAGAGTCATATTGATATGAATACAATAATAGTAGGAGATCTTAATACGCCTATCTCAGAAATAGACAGATCATCGAAGCAGAAAATTAATAAAGAAATAAGAGCATTGAATGAAACATTGGACCAGATGGACCTCATAGACATATACAGAACATTCCACCCTAAAACAACAGAATACTCATTCTTCTCAAGTGCACATGGAACCTTCTCCAGAACAGACCACATACTGGGTCACAAAGCAGGACTCAACCGATACCAAAAGACTGACATTATTCCCTGCATATTCTCAGATCACAATGCTTTGAAACTGAAGCTCAATCACAAGGAAAACTTCAGAAGGAACTCAAACACCTGGAAGCTAAAGACCACCTTGCTTAAGAATGCTTGGATCAACCAGGAGATCAAAGATGAACTTAAACAATTCATGGAAACCAATGAGAACGAAGACACTTTAGTCCAAAACCTATGGGATACAGCAAAGGCGGTTCTAAGGGGGAAATACATAGCCATCCAAGCCTCCCTCAAAAACATTGAAAAATCCAGAATACACCAGCTGTCTCTACACCTTAAAGAACTGGAGAATCAACAACAAATCAAACCAACTCCACATGCAAGAAGGGAAATAATCAAGATTAGAGCAGAGATCAATGAGGTAGAAACGAGAGATACAGTAGAACGTATCAATGAAACTAGAAGCTGGTTTTTTGAAAGAATCAATAAGATCAATAAACCATTGGCCACACTAATCCAAAAGAAAAGAGAGAAAGCCCAAATTAATAAAATTATGAATGAAAAGGGAGAGATCACAACTAACACCAAGGAAATAGAAACAATCATCAGAAATTATTACCAACAGTTGGGGCGCCTGGGTGGCTCAGCGGGTTAAAGCCTCTGCTTTCAGCTCGGGTCATGATCCCAGGGTACTGGGATCGAGCCCCGCGTCGGGCTCTCTGCTTGGCTGGGAGCCTGCTTCCTCCTCTCTCTCTCTCTGCCTGCCTCTCTGCCTACTTGTAATCTCTATCTGTCAAATAAGTAAATCTTTAAAAAAAAAAAAAAAAGAAATTATTACCAACAGTTATATGCCAATAAGCTAAGCAATTTAGATGAAATACACGCATTCCTGGAAAGCTACAAACTCCCAAAATTGAACCATGAAGAAATTGACAACCTGAATAGACCGATATCTAGTAATGAGATTGAAGCAGTGATCAAAAACCTCCCAAAAACCTGAGCCAAGGACCTGACGGATTCCCTGGGGAATTCTACCAAACTTTCAAAGAAGAAATAACACCAATTCTCCTGAAGCTGTTCCAAAAAATTGAAGCAGAAGGAAAACTTAAAGACTCTTTTTATGAAGCCAGCATTACCCTGATCCCCAAACCAGGCAAAGACCCTACCAAAAAGGAGAATTTCAGACCAATATCACTGATGAATATGGATGCAAAGATTCTCAACAAGATCCTAGCAAACAGGATCCAGCAGCACATTAAAAAGATTATCCACCATGACCAGGTGGGATTCATCCCTGGGTTGCAAGGTTGGTTCAACATTCGCAAATCAATCAGTGTGATAGAACACATCAATAAGAGAAGAGAGAAGAACCACATGGTCCTCTCAATGGATGCAGAAAAAGCATTTGACAAAATCCAGCATCCGTTCCTGATGAAAACGCTTCAAAGTATAGGGATAGAGGGAACAATCCTGAACTTCATAAAATCTATCTATGAAAGACCCACAGCAAATATCATCCTCAATGGGAAAAAGCTTGCAGCCTTCCCGTTGAGATCAGGAACACGACAAGGATGCCCACTCTCACCACTCTTGTTCAACATAGTATTAGAAGTTCTAGCAACGGCAATCAGACAACAAAGAGAAATAAAAGGTATCCAAATTGGCAAGGAAGAAGTCAAACTCTCTCTCTTCGCAGATGACATGATTCTTTATATGAAAAACCCCAAAGACTCCACCCCCAAACTACTAGAACTCATACAGCAATTCAGTAACGTGGCAGGATACAAAGTCAATGTACAGAAATCAGTGGCTTTTTTATACACCAACAATGAAAATACAGAAAGGGAAATTAGAGAATCGATTCCATTTACTATAGCACCAAGAACCATAAGATACCTGGGCATAAACCTAACCAAAGAAGTAAAGGACCTATACTCGAGGAACTACAGAACACTCATGAAAGAAATTGAAGAAGACACAAAAAGATGGAAGACTGTTCCATGCTCTTGGATTGGAAGAATAAACATTGTTAAAATGTCTATACTGCCTAGAGCAATCTATACTTTTAATGCCATTCCGATCAAAATTCCACCGATATTTTTCAAAGAGCTGGAGCAAATAATCCTAAAATTTGTATGGAGCCAGAAGAGACCCCGAATTGCTAAGGAAATGTTGAAAAACAAAAACAAAACTGGCGGCATCATGTTACCCGATTTCAAGCTTTACTACAAAGCTGTGATCACCAAGACAGCGTGGTACTGGCATAAAAACAGACACATAGACCAGTGGAACAGAGTGGAGAGCCCAGATATGGACCCTCAACTCTATGGTCAAATAATCTTCGACAAAACAGGAAAAAATATTCAATGGAAAAAAGACAGTCTCTTCAATAAATGGTGCTGGGAAAACTGGACAGCGATATGTAGAAGAATGAAACTCGACCATTCTCTTACACCGTACACAAAGATAAACTCGAAATGGATAAAAGACCTCAACGTGAGACAGGAATCTATCAGAATCCTAGAGGAGAACGTAGGCAGTAACCTCTTCGATATCAGCCACAGCAACTTTTTTCAAGATATGTCTCCAAAGGCCAAGGAAACAAAAGCAAAAATGAACTTTTGGGACTTCCTCAAGATCAAAAGCTTCTGCACAGCAAAGGAAACAGTCAACAAAACAAAGAGGCAACCCACGGAATGGGAGAAGATATTTGCAAATGACAGTACAGACAGAAGGTTGATATCCAGGATCTATAAAGAACTTCTCAAACTCAACACACACAAAACAGATAATCATATCAAAAAATGGGCAGAAGATATGAACAGACACTTCTCCAACGAAGACATACAAATGGCTATCAGACACTTGAAAAAATGTTCATCATCACTAGCCATCAGGGAGATTCAAATTAAAACCACATTGAGATACCACCTGACACCAGTTAGAATGGCCAAAATTAGCAAGACAGGAAACAACGTGTGTTGGAGAGGATGTGGAGAAAGAGGAACCCTCTTACACTGTTGGTAGGAATGCAAGTTAGTGCAGCCACTTTGGAGAACAGTGTGGAGATTCCTGAAGAAATTAAAAATAGAGCTTCCCTATGACCCTGCAATTGCACTGCTGGGTATTTACCCCAAAGATACAGATGTAGTGAAAAGAAGGGCCATTTGTACCCCAATGTTTATTGCAGCAATGGCTACGGTCGCCAAACTGTGGAAAGAACCAAGATGCCCTTCAACGGATGAATGGATAAGGAAGATGTGGTCCATATACACAATGGAGTATTATGACTCCATCAGAAAGGACGAATACCCAACTTTTGTAGCAACATGGACGGGACTGGAAGAAATTATGCTGAGCGAAATAAGTCAAGCAGAGAGAGTCAAGTATCATATGGTCTCACTTATTTGTGGAGCATAACAAATAACATGGAGGGCATGGGGAGATGGAGAGGAGAGGGAGTTGAGGGAAACTGGAAGGGGAGATGAACCATGAGAGACTATGGACTCTGAAAAACAACTAGAGGGTTATGAAGGGGCGGCTGGGGAGTGGGGGGTTGGAAGGTTGAGGGACCAGGTGGTGGGTAATGAGGAGGGCACGTACTGCATGGAGCACTGGGTGTGATGCCAAAACAATGAACACTGTTATGCTGTAAATAAACAAATAAAAATTAAAAAAAAAAAAAAAAAAAAAAAAAGATTATCCACCATGACCAGGTGGGATTCATCCCTGGGTTGCAAGGTTGGTTCAACATTCGCAAATCAATCAGTGTGATAGAACACATCAATAAGAGAAGAGAGAAGAACCACATGGTCCTCTCAATGGATGCAGAAAAAGCATTTGACAAAATCCAGCATCCGTTCCTGATGAAAACGCTTCAAAGTATAGGGATAGAGGGAACATTCCTGAACTTCATAAAATCTATCTATGAAAGACCCACAGCAAATATCATCCTCAATGGGAAAAAGCTTGCAGCCTTCCCGTTGAGATCAGGAACACGACAAGGATGCCCACTCTCACCACTCTTGTTCAACATAGTATTAGAAGTTCTAGCAACGGCAATCAGACAACAAAGAGAAATAAAAAGTATCCAAATTGGCAAGGAAGAAGTCAAACTCTCTGTCTTTGCAGATGACATGATTCTTTATATGGAAAACCCCAAAGACTCCACCCCCAAACTACTAGAACTCATACAGCAATTCAGTAACGTGGCAGGATACAAAGTCAATGTACAGAAATCAGTGGCTTTCTTATACACTGACAATGAAAATACAGAAAGGGAAATTAGAGAATCGATTCCATTTACTATAGCACCAAGAACCATAAGACACCTGGGCATAAACCTAACCAAAGAAGTAAAGGACCTGTAGTCGAGGAACTACAGAACACTCATGAAAGAAATTGAAGAAGACACAAAAAGATGGAAGACTGTTCCATGCTCTTGGATTGGAAGAATAAACATTGTTAAAATGTCTATACTGCCTAGAGCAATCTATACTTTTAATGCCATTCCGATCAAAATTCCACCGATATTTTTCAAAGAGCTGGAGCAAATAATCCTAAAATTTGTATGGAGCCAGAAGAGACCCCGAATTGCTAAGGAAATGTTGAAAAACAAAAACAAAACTGGCGGCATCACGTTACCCGATTTCAAGCTTTACTACAAAGCTGTGATCACCAAGACAGCGTGGTACTGGCAGAAAAACAGACACATAGACCAGTGGAACAGAGTGGAGAGCCCAGATATGGACCCTCAACTCTATGGTCAAATAATCTTCGACAAAACAGGAAAAAATATTCAATGGAAAAAAGACAGTCTCTTCAATAAATGGTGCTGGGAAAACTGGACAGCGATATGTAGAAGAATGAAACTCGACCATTCTCTTACACCGTACACAAAGATAAACTCGAAATGGATAAAAGACCTCAATGTGAGACAGGAATCTATCAAAATCCTAGAGGAGAACATAGGCAGTAACCTCTTCGATATCAGCCACAGCAACTTCTTTCAAGATATGTCTCCAAAGGCCAAGGAAACAAAAGCAAAAATGAACTTTTGGGACTTCCTCAAGATCAAAAGCCTCTGCACAGCAAAGGAAACAGTCAACAAAACAAAGAGGCAACCCACGGAATGGGAGAAGATATTTGCAAATGACAGTACAGACAAAAGGCTGATATCCAGGATCTATAAAGAACTTCTCAAACTCAACACACACAAAACAGATAATCATATCAAAAAATGGGCAGAAGATATGAACAGACACTTCTCCAATGAAGACATACAAATGGCTATCAGACACATGAAAAAATGTTCATCATCACTAGCCATCAGGGAGATTCAAATTAAAACAACATTGAGATACCACCTGACACCAGTTAGAATGGCCAAAATTAGCAAGACAGGAAACAACGTGTGTTGGAGAGGATGTGGAGAAAGGGGAACCCTCTTACACTGTTGGTAGGAATGCAAGTTAGTGCAGCCACTTTGGAGAACAGTGTGGAGATTCCTGAAGAAATTAAGAATAGAGCTTCCCTATGACCCTGCAATTGCACTGCTGGGTATTTACCCCAAAGATACAGATGTAGTGAAAAGAAGGGCCATTTGTACCCCAATGTTTATTGCAGCAATGGCTACGGTCGCCAAACTGTGGAAAGAACCAAGATGCCCTTCAACGGATGAATGGATAAGGAAGATGTGGTCCATATACACAATGGAGTATTATGACTCCATCAGAAAGGACGAATACCCAACTTTTGTAGCAACATGGACGGGACTGGAAGAAATTATGCTGAGCGAAATAAGTCAAGCAGAGAGAGTCAAGTATCATATGGTCTCACTTATTTGTGGAGCATAACAAATAACATGGAGGGCATGGGGAGATGGAGAGGAGAGGGAGTTGAGGGAAACTGGAAGGGGAGATGAACCATGAGAGACTATGGACTCTGAAAAACAACTAGAGGGTTATGAAGGGGCGGCTGGGGAGTGGGGGGGTTGGAAGGTTGAGGGACCAGGTGGTGGGTAATGAGGAGGGCACGTACTGCATGGAGCACTGGGTGTGATGCCAAAACAATGAACACTGTTATGCTGTAAATAAACAAATAAAAATTAAAAAAAAAAAAAAAAAAAGATTATCCACCATGACCAGGTGGGATTCATCCCTGGGTTGCAAGGTTGGTTCAACATTCGCAAATCAATCAGTGTGATAGAACACATCAATAAGAGAAGAGAGAAGAACCACATGGTCCTCTCAATGGATGCAGAAAAAGCATTTGACAAAATCCAGCATCCGTTCCTGATGAAAACGCTTCAAAGTATAGGGATAGAGGGAACATTCCTGAACTTCATAAAATCTATCTATGAAAGACCCACAGCAAATATCATCCTCAATGGGAAAAAGCTTGCAGCCTTCCCGTTGAGATCAGGAACACGACAAGGATGCCCACTCTCACCACTCTTGTTCAACATAGTATTAGAAGTTCTAGCAACGGCAATCAGACAACAAAGAGAAATAAAAAGTATCCAAATTGGCAAGGAAGAAGTCAAACTCTCTGTCTTTGCAGATGACATGATTCTTTATATGGAAAACCCCAAAGACTCCACCCCCAAACTACTAGAACTAATACAGCAATTCAGTAACGTGGCAGGATACAAAGTCAATGTACAGAAATCAGTGGCTTTCTTATACACTGACAATGAAAATACAGAAAGGGAAATTAGAGAATCGATTCCATTTACTATAGCACCAAGAACCATAAGACACCTGGGCATAAATCTAACCAAAGAAGTAAAGGACCTGTAGTCGAGGAACTACAGAACACTCATGAAAGAAATTGAAGAAGACACAAAAAGATGGAAGACTGTTCCATGCTCTTGGATTGGAAGAATAAACATTGTTAAAATGTCTATACTGCCTAGAGCAATCTATACTTTTAATGCCATTCCGATCAAAATTCCACCGATATTTTTCAAAGAGCTGGAGCAAATAATCCTAAAATTTGTATGGAGCCAGAAGAGACCCCGAATTGCTAAGGAAATGTTGAAAAACAAAAACAAAACTGGCGGCATCACGTTACCCGATTTCAAGCTTTACTACAAAGCTGTGATCACCAAGACAGCGTGGTACTGGCAGAAAAACAGACACATAGACCAGTGGAACAGAGTGGAGAGCCCAGATATGGACCCTCAACTCTATGGTCAAATAATCTTCGACAAAACAGGAAAAAATATTCAATGGAAAAAAGACAGTCTCTTCAATAAATGGTGCTGGGAAAACTGGACAGCGATATGTAGAAGAATGAAACTCGACCATTCTCTTACACCGTACACAAAGATAAACTCGAAATGGATAAAAGACCTCAATGTGAGACAGGAATCTATCAAAATCCTAGAGGAGAACATAGGCAGTAACCTCTTCGATATCAGCCACAGCAACTTCTTTCAAGATATGTCTCCAAAGGCCAAGGAAACAAAAGCAAAAATGAACTTTTGGGACTTCCTCAAGATCAAAAGCCTCTGCACAGCAAAGGAAACAGTCAACAAAACAAAGAGGCAACCCACGGAATGGGAGAAGATATTTGCAAATGACAGTACAGACAAAAGGCTGATATCCAGGATCTATAAAGAACTTCTCAAACTCAACACACACAAAACAGATAATCATATCAAAAAATGGGCAGAAGATATGAACAGACACTTCTCCAATGAAGACATACAAATGGCTATCAGACACATGAAAAAATGTTCATCATCACTAGCCATCAGGGAGATTCAAATTAAAACAACATTGAGATACCACCTGACACCAGTTAGAATGGCCAAAATTAGCAAGACAGGAAACAACGTGTGTTGGAGAGGATGTGGAGAAAGAGGAACCCTCTTACACTGTTGGTGGGAATGCAAGTTAGTGCAGCCACTTTGGAGAACAGTGTGGAGATTCCTGAAGAAATTAAAAATAGAGCTTCCCTATGACCCTGCAATTGCACTGCTGGGTATTTACCCCAAAGATACAGATGTAGTGAAAAGAAGGGCCATTTGTACCCCAATGTTTATTGCAGCAATGGCTACGGTCGCCAAACTGTGGAAAGAACCAAGATGCCCTTCAACGGATGAATGGATAAGGAAGATGTGGTCCATATACACAATGGAGTATTATGACTCCATCAGAAAGGACGAATACCCAACTTTTGTAGCAACATGGACGGGACTGGAAGAAATTATGCTGAGCGAAATAAGTCAAGCAGAGAGAGTCAAGTATCATATGGTCTCACTTATTTGTGGAGCATAACAAATAACATGGAGGGCATGGGGAGATGGAGAGGAGAGGGAGTTGAGGGAAACTGGAAGAGGAGATGAACCATGAGAGACTATGGACTCTGAAAAATAACCAGAGGGTTATGAAGGGGCGGCGGGGGGGGCGGGGGGTGGGAAGTTGAGGAACCAGGTGGTGGGTAATGAGGAGGGCACGTACTGCATGGAGCACTGGGTGTGATGCCAAAACAATGAACACTGTTATGCTGTAAATAAACAAATAAAAATAAATAATAAAAAAAGTAATAAAGGGGAAAATCCAAGAAGAAGATATAACAATTATAAGGATTTATGCACCTAACATAGCTGCACACAAATATATAACAGTTAATAACAAAGAAGGAATTAATTGACAATAATACAATTATAGTACAGGATTTTATCACCCACTTAGGTTAGTGGACAGTTTTCTGAACAGAAATGCAAGAGGGAAAAAATGGCTTTAAATGACACACAGGAACACATGAATTTAACATATATATTCAGAACATTCCTTCCTAAAACAGCAAAATACACATGCTTTTCAAGTGTACATGGAACATTATCCAGAATAGATCACATATTATCCCACAAAACACCCTCAACAAATTAAACAATATGAAATTCATACTATGCATCTTTTCTGACCAGAATACTATGAAACTAGAAGTCCATTACAATAAAAAATCTGGAAAGAATACAATAAGTCGAGATTAAATAACATGTTAACTCAACAATGATAGGTCAACTAGGAAACAAAGGAAGAGATTTAAAAATACATAAAAGCAGATAAAAATGAAAATACAACAGTGCAAAATCCCTGGCACAGCAACGGTGGTTGTAAAAGGAAAGTTTGTGGTAATATAGGCCTTCTTGAAGAAGCAAGAGAAAACCCAAATAAACAACCTAACATTACACCTAAAGGAGCTAGAAAAAGCAGGACAAACTATACGTAAAGCCAGTAGAAAGAAGGCAATAAAAAGAGTAGAGCAGTAATAAATGACAGAGATACTAAAACAAACTATACAGATCAATAAAACATGGAACTTGGTTTCTTGAAAAAATAATAAAACTGATAAACTAGCCAGACTCAAGAAAAAACGAGAAAGGACTCCAATAAATAAAATTGCATATGAGAAAGGAGAAATAACCAATACCACAGAAATATAAACAATTATAAGAGAACATAATGAAAAACAATATGTCAACATATTAAACAAGAGGTAAGAAATGGATAAATTCTATAAATATATTACCAAACTGAAACACACAGAAACATACATTTTTAAAGATCTCATTTATTTATTTATTTAATTTGACAGAGAGAGAGAGACAGCAAGAGAGAGAGAGAGAGAGAAAATGAGCATAAGCAGAAGCAGCAGAGGGAGAGGGAAAAGCAGGCCCTCCACTGAGCAAGGAGCTCAATGTGAGGCTCGATTTCAAGACCCCAGGATCACGACCTGAGCCGAAGGCAGACGCCCAACTACTGAGCTACCCCGGTGCCCCGAGAAACATAAAATTTGAACAGACCAATAACCAGCAAAGAAAATGAATTAGTAATTTAAAAACCTCCCAATCACAAAAGTCTAGGACCAAAGGGTTTTACAGGTGAATTATACCAAATACTTAAAGAAGAGTTAATACCTCTTCTTCTCAAACAATTCCAAGGAAAACTTCCCAATTCATTCTATGAGACCATCATTACCCTGATACCAAAACCAGATAAAAGACACCACTAAAAACGAATGACAGGCTGATCCCTGATGAATGGAGATGCCAAAATATTCACCAAAATGCTAGTAAATGAAATTCATCAATACATTAATAAAATCATTTAACAAGATAAAGTGGAATTTATTCCTGGGTTGGAAGGGTGATTCAATATTTGCAAATAAATCAACGTGATACATCACATAAATAAGAGAAAAGATAATAAACATATGTTGAACATCTGTTGAATGGTCAACAGATGCAGAAAACATTTTTGACAAAGTACAGCATCCATGATAAAAACCCTCAACTAAGTAGGTTTAGAGGGAACATACCTCAACATGACGAAGGCCATATACAGAAAAACGGACGGCTAACATCATCCTCAATGGGGTACAACTGAGAGCTTTTCCTCTACATTCAGAAACAAGATAGGAATTGTCTATTCTCACCACTGTTAACATAGTATAGGAAGTCCTAATCACAGCAATCAAACACAAAGAAATAAAAGGCATCCAAATCGGTAAGAAGAAATGAAATATTCACCATTTCCAATTGTCATGATACTCTATATAAAAAACCCCAAAGACACCACCAAAACACTGCTAGAACTGATAAATAAATTTAGTTAAGTTGCAGGATACAAAATCAACATACAGAAATCTGTTGCATTACTGTACATTAATGATAAAGCAGCAGAAAGAGAAATTAAGGATTCAATCCAACTTAAAATCACACAAGAAATAATAAGATACACAGGAGTAAACCTAACCAAAGAAGTAAAAGACCCGGACTGTGGAAAGTATAAAACACTGATGAAAGAAACTGAGGATCATAGAAATAGAAGACATTTCATGCTCAAGGATCAGAACGAATATTGTTAAAATGTCTATTCCACCCAATGTAATCTACACATTTACTGCAATCCCTATCAAAATACCACTAGCATTTTTCAGAGTTAGAACAAACAATCCAAAAATTTGTAGGGAACCACAAAATACCTTGAATAACCAATGCAATCCTGAAAAAGAAAAGCAAAGCTGGAGGCATCACAATTCTGGACTTCACATTATATTACAAAGCTATGGTGATCAGAATAGTATGGTAGTAGTACAAAAATGGACACATATATTAACAGAAAAGAATAGGAATCCCAGAAATGAACCCACAAATATATGGCCAATTAATCTAGAAACACAGGAAGGGTCGTCTGAGTGGCTCAGTGGGCTAATCTCTGCCTTTGGCTCAGGTCATGATCTCAGGGTCTTGGGATTGAGTCCCAATTCTGACTCCCTGCTCAGCAGGGAGCCTGCTTCCCCCTCTCTCTGCCTGCTGCTCTGCCAACTTGTAATATCTCTCTCTGTGTCAAATGAATAAATAAAATCTTTTTAAAAAAACAGGAAAGAATATCTAACAGGTAAAAGAGAGTCTCTCTAACAAATGGTGTTAGGAAAACTGGATAGCCACATGCAAAAGAAAAAACTACCATTTTCTTACACTGCACACAAAAATAAATTCAAAATGGATGAAAGACCTAAATGTGAGACAGGAAACCATCAAAAATCCCAAAAAAGAACAGAGGCAGTAATCTCTTTGACTCAGCCATAACAACTTCTTTCTTGATATATCTCCTGAGGCAAGGGAAACAAAAGCAAAAATAAACTACTGGGGGCACATCAAAATAAAAAAGTGTCTGCACAATGAAGGAAACAATCAACAAAACTAAAAGGCAACCTAAGCAATGGGTGAAGATATTTGCACAGGACATATCTGATAAAAGGTTAGTATCCAAAATATATAAGGAACTTATAAAACTCAACATCCAGAAATCAAATAATCCAGTTAAAAAATGGACAGAAGAAATAAACAGTTTTTCAAAAAAAGACATACAGATGGCCCAGAGGCACATGAAAAGATGTTCATCATTATTTACTATCTGAGAAATTCAGATCAAAACTACAATGAGATATCACCTCATACTTGCCAGAATGGCTAAAATCAACAACACAAGAAACAAAAGGTGTTGGTGAGGATATGAAGAAAGGAGAACCATCTTGCACTGTTGGTAGGAATGCAAACTGGGTGCATCCACTCTGGAAAATAGTATGGTGGTTCCTCAAAAAGTTAAAAGTCAAACTACCCTATGATCCAGCAATTGCAATACCGGGTAATTACCCAAAGAATACAAAAACACTAATTCAGAGGGATATATGAATCCCTATTTTTATAGCAGCACTTTTTTTACAATAGCCAAGACATGGTAGCAACACATGTGTATCAATTGATGAATGGATAAAGAATACAGACAATGGGATATTCAGTTTTTAAAAAGAATGCAATCTTGTCATTTGCAATGACATGGACGGAGCTACAGAGTATAATGCTAAGTGAAATGGCAGTCAGAGAAAGACAAATACTGTATGTTTTCATGCACCTGTGGAATTTAAGAAGCAAAAGAAAGGAGCAAAGGGAAAGAAAGAGACAAATCAAGAAAAAGACTCTTACTTATAGAGAACAAACTGATGGTTACCAGAGGAGTTTTGGGGGAATGGGTTAAATAGGTGATGGGGATTAAAGAGTGCACTTTTCATGATGAGCACAAGGTGATGTATGGAATTGTTGAATCACTATATTGTCCAGCTGAAACTAATAAAACACTGTTAAGCAACAAAATTTAAAACTAAAAAAAAATTTAATAAATAAAACTTTTCATTTTGTGTATCCCTGTACCAATTACTATATAATTTTATCAATTTTTTTGTTCTGAACTTCATATTAGCTTTATATGTGTTTAATCCCCTATCTTTAATACATGCCTGTCTTTTTCAGTGAGATATTTTACTTTCATACAATTTCTTATTACTAGTTAATTCCTTTTCTTTTCAGAAGAAATTTATCTCCTTAACATTTTTTTTAGATTGAATTTTTTTTCAGTGTTCCAAAATTCATTGTTTATGCACCATACCCAGTGGTCCATGCAATACGTGCCCTCCATAATACCCACTACCAGGCTCTTCCCACCCCCACCCCCCTCCAAAACCTTCAGTTTGTTTCTCAGAGTCCACAGTCTCTCATGGTTTGTCTCCCCTCCGATTCCCCCCAAGTCACTTCTCCATAACATTTCTTATACAACTGTTTTAATGGTGACAAGTTCATTTAGTTTTTGCTTGTCTGGAAAACTATTTATCTCCCCTTAAATTCTGAATATTACAAGGTGGAATTCTTGGTTGCACATTTTCTTTTTTTTCACTTTCAGCACCTTCAATACACCATGTCATACCATGCCACTCCCTTTTGACCTACAAAGTTTCCACTGAAAAATCAGTTGATGGGCTTATGGGGGCCCTTTTAATGCAACAAGTCGTTTATCTGTGGCTGCTCTTAAGAGTCTCTTTAATCTTTAACATTTTAACTTGAATGTTCTTTAATGTGGGTCTCTTTGTTTTTTCTTATTTGGAATTCTGTGGGCTCCCTGGAACTGAGTATCTGTTTCCTTCCCTAGGTTAGGGAAATTTTCAGCCATTATTTATTGAACTACGTTTTCTACCTTTTTTGTTTTTCCTTCTGTCTTCATTTGGGACTCCCTATAATGCAGATGTTATTCTGCTAGATGTTGTCCAGTATGTACCTTAAACTATCTTAATTTTTCTATTTTTTCCCCTTTTCCTGTTCTTGGTACTTCTGGTGTCTTGTCTTCCAGGTTGCTCATCTGTTCTATTTTGTTTATTCTGCCATTGAACCCTCTAGGTATATTTACTACTTATTGTATTCTTCAGCTTTGTGACTTCTCTTTGTTACTTTCTTGTGGTCTGTATCTCTCTGTTGAAGTTTTCACTGTGTTCATCCATTCCTCTCCCGAGTTTGGTAAGCATATTTATGACCATTACTTTGAATTCTTTATCAGGTAGATTACTTATCTCCACTTCATTAAGGTCTTTTTCTGAGGTTTTCTCATTCTTTCATCAGGAACATGTCTGCTCATTTTGCTTGACTCCATTTTTGTTTCTATGTGTTAGGTAAAATAGTTACCTTTCCTCTTTGAAAAAAATTAATTTTTAATTAATTAATTAATAACACACAATGTTATATTAATCTCAGGTGTACAACATAGTGATTTGACAAGTTTATACATTACACTATGTTCACCAGAAGTGTAGCTACCATCTGTCACCATATAATGCTATTAAAATATGATTGACTATATCCCCTATTCAGTAATTTTTACCCCATGATTTATTTATCCCATAACTGAAAACCTGTATCACTCATCCCCTTCACCCATTTTACCAATTACACTACTTCCCTCCTGAATTGCAATCACAAGTTTCTTCTCTGCATTTATGGGTCCCTGCTTCTGCTTTTTGTTCATTTGTTTTACTTTTCAGATTCCACATATAAATGAAATTATATAGTGTGATCTTGCATTGGAGATAAACTTTATCAGTTCAACCATGGCCTAGCCTAGTTGTTTCTCATACCTCTGATATTGTCTATAAGTAGCACAATTTGTTCTTGATAGGTCTCAGTTGTTGAGGGTACGCCAAGACCTGTCACTGTTCCAAAGGAAGGGATCTCAGACAGTGCCTAGTTTCAGGCTAATTTTAAGACAGATTATCAGGCAATATATTCTTAAGATATGCAAATATGTAGTCTGTGGTCCACAATCATTAACCCTGTTGACTTCCAGACCAATTCCAGAGGTGTCCCTGCGCAATAGTTCCAAAAATCGTAGATTTAGACATGTATATAACCTCCTTTCTGTGAGGTATCAGTGAGCTACGATGATGTCAAGATGATGTCAAGTTGAGGGTTCCAATATAGTGAATACCCCTGCCCATGTTCCCTGGGAGCCTTTCTGTAACCTCTGGATGTGTGAGCTGCCCCCATGACAAAAAAAACAGGAATTTTTTCATATCAAGAATGGGGGTGTATATCAGTCTTCTGGTTGTGCAGTGCCCTGGGTATGGTAGCCTGTCAAAAACTGTCTCTCTAACTTCTTCAAACACATTGGGTCCAGAAACAATATCCTGGGCCACTAGAGCCAGGTGGTCAAGGGGTTTCCTGTGTGGGGTGTGCATGCCCACCAACTATGGCAGGCAGGCTGTGAATGTGGTATGGGGGTGGGGTACTCAGCCCACCTGGCTGTGGTGGGATAGGCCAAAGCTGCAGAATGCATGGGTAGGGTGTTCCCATTGAAGCTAGCGGACTTAAAGACTTAAAGGAGGGGTTCTACAACAGTGTCCATCTACACCATGACCAACACGGGAGGAGAATCCAAAAATGGTGCCCACTTCTGCCCCTGGAGAGAGTCCCAAGAGGTTCTTGCTTCTCCAGCAGATGCTTTAAGAAGAGCAAATGAGTCTCCTTCACATAGAGTCTAGTTGCCTTGCAAACTATTGTTTTTGAGCTGGGTCCCATGACAAGTGAGTCTGTGCAGGACCCTTTAAGAGTATATTTTTCATTCCCTACAATTCTCCTAGAAGTAAGCCCCACTGGTTCTCATAGCCAGATGCTTTGGGGGCTCATTTCTCCAGTGCAGGTCCCAAGGGTTAGGGTGTCTGATGTGGGACATAGATACCTTGCTCCTCAAGAACAAGTTCCATATTATGAGATCACTCCCAACTGTGGATTGCTGCTCCTGAGGTGGAGTTTTTTTGAAGGACCACATCTCTACCTCTTCTACCCATCTCAATGTGGCCCATTTATGCTTTGTTGTAGAGCCACTGTTTACCTAGCTTTCAGGTCCTTTTCAGAGGAAATTGTCCCATATATAGCTACGGATTTGTTGTTTCATAGAAGGAGGTAGTTTCAGGATCTTTCTAGGCCACCATTTTTCAATGTGTTTTAAAAAGTATGTAGATTGTAAATGCCTAAGAACCACTGATTGGTCATATTTGAGCATCACCAATACATGCTACTAAAGAGAATATGGTTTATTTATTAAAAAAATTAAAAGTATGTAATTTTAAAGTAACAAACAGCTCACATAATTAATTGAATACAACAGGCTCAAAGAGGATTTTCATTAACTGTTACTATAATATATGTTTTCTTCCTTTCTATGTAATCAAATAGAACTTGTTTTATATACTACAGCCATACTAAATCCAGAATTTCACACTGATCTTCATTACTACCGAGATATCTTACCATGTATATTTCAGCACCGATATATATTAATTAAGGTACAGATTAGAAAAGAAGAAATAAAACCAACTTTCCAGAGATATTAAAAAAGAAAGCAACATACTTAAGTTTCTCATTTTGCTCTTACCGTATGTGATTCTAATTCAGCAATTTTCTCAGGGGTCTCAGAACCCAAATAATATATTCTAATCACATGGTCAGTGCTACCTGTTGTAATGAACATACCACCTGGAAGATTAAAAAATAAACAAGCAAACATTACACCAAGGAACTTTAAAAACCTTTTAATTGCCTTCTTAGTTATATGTTACCTGATATTAATAAGAGGTTATCTTCTTATCATTAAAGACAGATTATCTTCTAATCATTAAAAACATATAAAATTTCAGAGAAAAATAGGTAAAATTCAAGAAAGATATTTAAAGGACAACTATACCATTCACCCAACAAAAATCCAACAACTATACACTAAATACAGGCCTTTGAATAATAAATATTAAAGGTCAGAGCCTTGAGGAATTCTTTATATTTTATGCAAAATCCTAACGCTCAAAAATTTTTTTATAAAATGACCTACAGCTACAGTTCTCTTTACAGTGGCTATAATAGTGTAATCTAAAAACTCAACCACTTTTGGGATTATGAAAAATTCTAGAGATGGAAGGTGGTAATATATCAAAAACACTGTGAATATATTTAATGTCACAAAACTACTCTCCTAGAAATAGTTATTAAAATAATAAATTTTAGCGGCACCTGGGTGGTTTTGTCAGTTGAGTGTGCCACTCTTGGTTTCAGCTCAGGTCATGATCTGCGGTCCTGACATTGAGCACTACATCCATGCTCAGCATGGAGTTTGCCTGAGAGTCTCTTCTTCTGTCCTTCCCCCAACTGAAGTGCTCATGGGTACATGTGTGCACTCTCTCTCTCTCTTTGTCTCAAATAAATAAATCTTTTTTTTAAATAGTAAATTTTATGTTAAATTTATCACAACGAAAGAAACGGTCAACTAGCATATAATTCTTAGCAGTAGAAAAGCAACCTATACACACTGTAAAAGTGTCTTCTATATGGAACCACAGTATGTATTTTCTGAAACGTCAGGTCAGGATTTTAATGTTGACCTGTGTGTGTTTGGGGGGAGAGCTGTACTTTTTACCAACCAAATTCTGATTTATATAAAAACATATTAGAAAAATTTAAAAAAAAACCTTCAAATGCTATTACATGTTAGTTAAAATCCACAAAGATCCATTTACTATATCATATGGTTCACATTTTGGGTATGTTTCTATTAAGAAACATATACCTTTTTCTCTACAAAATTAAACATATATCTTTTACAACTGGATCATTTAATATTTTGGGTACTTGAAACTTCCAATGTTTACACATACCAGAACTGAAAGATGAGCAAGATATCTGAACTCCAGGTCTGGATCTCTCAGTAAATTTCACTGGGCGATCTCTAAGGGAAAAGTAAGATATTTGTATTTTCTATCATGTTCATTTAACATACAAGAATCTTGGCACACTGCTAGATTGACAGATTTAACATCAGTATTATAAAAAAACACAACTGAAGTAGTCAGTGGTATTCCCATCATTTGGGTTAAAAATACATTAAACCTTGCAAATATACTTTAAGATACCAACATTATTATTATAACTTTACAAACTACCACATAACTTACTACCATTAAGAAGTTCAAAGTCTTCTTACCAGAATAATAAATGATACAAATACTCTCTACAAAAATTTTGTGTATAAGTTAAATAGTCTCTTCAACACTAGTTTCATAAGAATTTAATTCTAAAATCTTTAACATCTAATTGAAGTAGGCATAGATGTATTTTATATATTTATACATAATTAAATACATGGACTATTAAGAATTTCTCAAGGTAATAAAGAAAAATAAACATGACTGATTTTGCACAAAATTTCTAATCCAATTCTAAACTTACCGAAACTTCATTGTTTTTACATGCCATTGCCAGAAACAGATTGTTCCATCAGCACCAGTAGAAGTGAGGTATCTGGTTGTGCCTTTAGTTGATGGACAAAACTAAAAAAAAAAAATTCTAATTCAAATAGAAAGTTTTCATGTTCAAATTATTTTAAACACAGCATGTTCTAAAATCATAGTCACTTAAAAAATAATTTAAATAAATTCAATCAAGAATTTCACTTTCAAGAAATCAGTTAAATTTCCTAGATTAATGGATACCTTACAAAAATTTAAAATATCAAGAAACTGTAGGAAAAAAAGTCAGTTAACAAATTTAGGATTAAATATATTAGTCTTTTTTTTATTTTATTTATTTATTTGACAGAGAGAGAGGTCACAAGTAGGCAGAGAGGCAGGCAGAGAGAGAGGGAGAAACAGGCTCCTCACTGAGCAGAGAGCCCGATGCGGGGCCCGATCCCAGGACCCTGAGATCATGACCTGAGCCGAAGGCAGAGGCTTAAACCACTGAGCCACCCAGGTGCCCCTAAATATATTAGTCTTAAAAATAATTACTTTTAGGGGTCCCTGGGTGGCTCAATCAATAGAGCATGCAACTTTTGATCTCAGGGTTATGAATGTAGAGATTACCTAAAAATAAAATCTCAAATAACTATTTTAAAGTATTGAATATCACACTTTAAGATTACTTTTCATTACTTTTAATGGAGAAAAAAAATCACAAGGTGGTTACTATTTAAACCATTACAAATCTGCTAAATATATGTTTAACAGCAATAATTGTGGAATTTTTAGCTTATATGACCACAGCATCAGAAACCATTCGAAAATCAATGCTTAGGAAGTTACTATCTAAATATTTTGGCATTAATGCTTAACTTTAAATTCCAGCTTCAATGTCATATGATATAAATTTTGTTCTTTTTAAATTTAAATCATTTTCATTTGTCAGAATAAGCAGAATGGTCAAATCACTATATCACTGTGGAAAAAAAGATTAAAAAATATACTTAAGTTACCAATTTAAAGGATGACTAATACCCTAGATGAAACATGGACAGCCTTATCAAATAGGATTCTCAAACTCTGACTCTCAGTATTTTATACATCCTCAGAAAAGAATCACAGATAAGGAAAGAGCCATTGGGCTCCTGATGCCTGAGATACAGGAAAAAGTTGAAAATCAAACCATGGTCTCTGCATGCCATGAGTTTTAAAAATCCCTAATAGAGATAATCAACACCACTAAGATAAATATTAAGGACCAAGATGCATAGGGTTTGAATAAATTTTGACCATAAATCTGAAGAAAATGATCACTACATATTAGAAGTCATTTATACAGTTTTCTTGATTGGAAACACATAACTTCTATAAAGACTAGAGTTTAAATAAAAAATTATCAATTAATGTTACCCATTAATAATTGATAATATAGTAAAGAAACTAGTACTCAGGTAGCATGCCTACACTTTCCTTTCTGAGATAGAGAAGCTTGAATTGGAAAACGTAATCCACAATTTACAGGCAGAGTCCGCAAACTACAGCCCACATGCCAATTCCATCTTGCTGTGTATTTCTGTAAATGAAGTTTTACTAGAACAAATTCACCTCACACTGCCTATGGCTGCTTTTGCACTGGAATGCAGAGTTAAGTAGGTGTGACAGATACCATATGGCCTGTAAATCCTAAAATATTTACCTATCTGATCTGTAAATTTGCTGATCCCTGATTTATACAAATGAGATAAATATAAAACTCTATAATTTTATTAAGTTTGAACAAACACTAGAACCTTTATTATCACCATTATATTTAAGTAAATTCATCAGTCACAAAGGGGCATCTGCCCCATTAATGTAGTCCAATTGAATTGTTTTTAAATAATAAACCATGTTAGAAATTATAAAAACACTTGTATTTATATTTCTTAATATAAATATATCATTTTTTAAAAGATTTTATTTATTTATTTGACAGAAAGAGAGTGATCAAAAGTAGGCAGAGAGGTAGGCAGAGAGAGAGGAAGAAGCAGGCTCCTTGCTGAGCAGAGAGCCCGACATGGGGCTCAATCCCAAGACCCTGAGATCATGACCTGAGTTGAAGGCAGAGGCTTAACCCACTGAGCACCCAGGTGCCCCTAATATATCATTATTGAAGAAAATTTAGTAAATACAGAAAACAATAAAAGGTACTTATAATCCCACCATCCAGAGGCAACCACTATTGAAATCATACCATTTTATCTCAATTTTGCTTACAAAAAAGAATCTGGAAAGATAAACACCATGATATTAAGAGAGACAGTTAATTAGCCAAGAATAAGTAACACATATAGAATGCTAAATAAAATTAAGAGGAGATAAAGAGTTCTGGTGCAGGGAACAACTTAAAATTTTAGAATGGTAAAACAGTCAGAGAAAAGTCTCCCTGAGAAAGACAATTTGCACAAGGTGGTTAGAAAGGGAAGGAATAAGCCATGTGACTATGCAAGGAAGAGCCATTCCACGGCCATGAAACAGAAAAAACAAAGGCAGCAGTGTAGCTAGAGTGGTCTAAAAAAGCAGAGAGGTAGCACCTAAAGCAGAATGCAAATGGGAAACAAGTAGTAGACAATGAGGTCAAAGAGAGCAAGGGGTTGAGAATATAGGCCTTACAATGTGGGTCATTTAGACTTCAACTTAAATCTGAATTTGGAAGCTACTGAAGTTTCTGAGTACCAGTGACATGATTTAACTTCCATTTAAAAAATCACTCAGCTTGCTATACAGAGGTTGGACTGGGGTAAGAAAGAGGGAAGGAAAGAAGCAGGAAGATCAATTAGATGTCTGTCTCAATAATCTAGGTTACCAATGATAATGGTATGAAATGGAATAGTAATTATTAAAGTCATGATAATTTGTCAGATTCTGGATTAATTCTGAGGGTAGAGCCAACATGATATGCTAACAAATTAGATATGAGATATAAGAGAAAGAAAAAAAGTCAGGGATGACTACTCTGAGCAACTGAAAGGATAAAATTGCCATATGTTGAGCTGAAGAAAGCTCTTGGAAAAGTAGATTTGAGGAAGGAAGACAAGTTCAATTTTGAATATGTTGAGTTTGAGATTCATGACATTTATATGATGGTACCAAGTAGGTATTTGAATATATAAGTATGGGACTAAAAGAAAGGTTCCAAAATGAAAATATAAGTTTGAAAATCATCAGCCTACAGATAAACCTAAAGCCATGAAACTTAATGAGATCACTAAGAGAAAGAATGTGATAGAGATCCATGGATTTTTAGGGCGTTCCCACGTATAAATGAAATGAGATAGAAAGTAGAAAATCAAACTATGAAGGAACCAAACAGTATCATAAACGTTTTTCAATATAAGCAGTTATTTTTTTATGTTATATGAGAGTTGCTTCCAAATTCCAGAAATAATCTGTCAGATAAATAAATAAATAATCACCTAAAAGTCCATGAAATAATTTCCATTGGTCAAAAATTTGATACAAAATTTTTAAAATCTAATATACGTTAAACCTAATCAAGAGGCGCCTGGGTGGCTCAGTCGTTTAAACAGCTGCCTTCAGCTCAGTTCATGATCCCAGAGTCCTGGGATCAAGCCCCAAGTTGGGCTCCCTGCTCAGCAGAGAGCCTGCTTCTCCCTCTCCTTCTGCCTGCCACTCTGCCTACTTGTGTGCGCTCTATCAATTAAATAAATAAAATCTTAAAAAAAATCTTACTAACTCCTCATAAACAGGTGATATTAAATTAAATAACACAAAATTAATGGACATACTTTCTAGTGACTAAAGAACAAAGAAAAGTAAATGGGAGTAATTATCTCATCCACAAAAGTAGTCTCCTTGACCACAGTATAAAATACGGTTTCAGGATTCCTTTTTGCTCTCAACACAAAGAAGAGAACAAGTTCAACTTAGTTTTCTTAAATAAAAGGTTTTTTTGGAGGTATCCAGGATTTTCATTATCAACATTTAGTAGAAACACTCTGTGAATAAGAATTGAAAAGAAGTCAATGCATTTTATGTCAAACATCAAGCTGAAACAGGAAATCACTGAAACGAAGAATAAAATTTTCTTTAACATTAAACCATACACACACACTCTGACTGACAAACATCTTGCATTAAATATTAACACAAAGTGTGCCAATATTGAAATTAGAACCTGTTTCCAACCTAACAGGTATCAGTGTTGCTTCCTTATAGCATTTATAAGTCTTCTCCCTTCTTCACAAATACTAGTCAGATAAATGTCTTGCACTATATTTGGAAAACATATTCAGTGATTTTTGAATTATCTCTAAAACAATAAATTTATATGAAAACGGAATTTTAAAAATACCAGAGAAGGGTAGGGCAAAGCCCTTAGAGATCATTTTTCTGTTGCCATTCTTTATAATAATATCCACACAAAATAAGAAAAACTGAGAGAATTTTCATCCTCATTACATAGGTCAGTGATACCTTTTCATTTTTCCTACCTGTATGGAAGTAATAGAAGCTGAATGTCCCTGAAGGACTGCAACTGGTGCACAAGTTCGAAGACACCACACTCTTACAACCTTATCACAGCTGCCTGCAGCAATAAGAGTGTTTTCATAGTTAACAGCCATATCAGAAATTTCAGCAGAGTGCCCTCGGAGTGTAGCAAGGAGACGTCCATCATCCGTTGCCCAAATTTTCACCAAACAGTCATCTGAACCCTATAGTAACACAGAAGGACAGATTCCCAATGAAGCAAAAATTTGCACCACCAGCTCCCTTTCCAGAAAAAAAAAGAGCCAAAATGACAAAGGGAGGATTTTTTTAAAGATTTTATTTATTTATTTGACAGAGAGAGAGAGATCACACATAGGCAGAGAGAGAAGCAGCGAGAGGGGGGAGCAGACTCCCTGCTGAGCAGAGAGCCCCATGCGGGGTTCCATCCCAGGACCCTGAGATCGTGACCTGAGCGAAGGCAGAGGCTTAACCCACTGAGCCACCCAGGCACCCCAACGGGAGGATTTTTATTAAGTTACTTCTGAGCCTTTACTTTCTAATCTCCTCTGCCCATATAATATGGATCTAGGAAGAAATATAAATCATCTCCAAATGACAGCACTGACAAAGCATTATGTAAACTGATGAAATTTGTGAAGAACTCCCCAAAACTACCAATCCTGACAACTCAAATATTTAAAACTCACTTTAAGTGATTTGGCATTAAATATATCTGCCATTATTTTTTTTTAAAGATTTTATTTATTTATTTGACAGAGAGAGAGAGAGATCATATACAGGCAGAGAGAGAAGCAGAGAGAGTGGGGAGCAGGCTCCCTGCTGAGCAGAGAGCCCAATGCAGGGCTCCATCCCAGGACCCTGGGATCATGACCTGAGCCAAAGGCAGAGGGTTAACCCACTGAGCCACCCAGGTGCCCCTGCCATTATTTCTTTCCTTATGCCTGACAGCCTTTTTTCATGATTCCTTGAATATTTTTCTATAAATATTTAAAAATTTAGCCTAAACTCTACATGCATTTTCTCAATAAGTTGAGTCTTTGTTAATAAACTCTGCTGAAAATGTTAAGTTGAACTTCCTATTGATAATTCCAAAAGAGCTTTAAAAATAGTAAAAGGCAATTCTACTCCAATGTAGTAAATAAGTTAGTTCATAATTATTGGTTTATAAAAAAATAATTGGACACCTGGGTGGCGCAGCCAGTTAAGTGTCTCCCTTCAACTCAGGTCATGATCCCAGGGCCCTGAGATCTAGCCCAGAGCCCCAGTCAGAGCCCCAGGTCAGGCTCCCTGCTCAGCGGGAAGTCTGCTTCTCCCTCTCCCTCTGCCCCCACCCTCACCACCCCTGCTCATGCTCTCTTTCCCTTTCTCTCTCAAATAAATAAATAAAACCTTTAAAAAAATAAAAAATAAAAAGATAGCAATTGTCATTCTCATCATGATCATTAACACCCAAATACTTAAGTGATGCATTTGGAGTTATGAAAATGTCAATGGAAGAGTCTTTAATGAACTCCAAGGAGTCATAAGTTCTCAAAATGCAAACTATTTCATTTACTATAGTACAGAAAGTTAAAAAGAAAATTATGACACTAAATACACTTCTATGTTAACTTACTACTAAAATAGTGAGACTAAAACCCTTCTTAGAAATATTAGCATGCTACAATTTTGTACTCAAAAGCCCACGATATTATCTGGTTAATAAAATGCTAAGCAAAGCAAGTCAGTCAGAGAAAGACAAATACCATATTATTTCACTCATATGTGGAATTTAAGAAACAAAACAAATGAGCAAAGGGGAAAAAAGGAGAGAGAGAGAGGCAAACCAAGAAAGACTCTTAACTATAGAGAACAAACCTATGGTTACCAGAGGGGAGGCGGGTGTGGGGAAGAGGTAAAATAGACGACCAGAATTAAGGAGTGTGCTTGCTGTGATGAGCACCAGGTGATGTATGGAAGTGCCGAATCACTATATCGTACACCTGAAACTAATATTACACTGTATGTTAACTAACTGGAATTTAAATAAAACTTTAAAAACCCAGATTTAAGGATGCCTGGGTGTTTCAGTTGGTCGAGCATCCAAGTCTTGATCTCAGACAGGTCTTAATCTCAGGATCATGAGTTCAAACCCCATTTGCAAAATTTAAAAAAAAATTAGTACTGGGGCACCTGGGTGGCTCAATCAGTTAAGCATCTACTTTTGGCTCAGGTCATGATCTCAGAGTCCTGGAATTGAGCCCAGAGATGGGTTCCCTACTCAGGCAGAAGTCTGCTTCTCCCTCTGCCCCTTCCCCCTGCTCTCTCTCCCAGAAAAATAGATGAAATCTTAAAAAAAAATTATTAGTACTGAAATAAAAGAAAGACATACACAATAAATGTAATTTTGGTTACAAACTCTGTATGGACTACAATTACTCAACCATAAGAATGACATAATCATTTTAATTAAGCAGAATAGGCACCAATTACACTAAGTGACAAATGCAAAATGCATTTTAATGTTTGCTACAATGAAATAAAATGCAGTAGATAAATTTGTTTCACACAAATTAACCTCTAGAATATAAGGCCTACTTAAGACTTAATTTTTTAAATTAGATTTCCCAAAACATAGAGGACATTATAGTTCATCCACTTATTTATATAGAGTGAGAAAAGATTTTCAATTTTTTTTAAGTTACATATTTCTTCTCTTTTTTTAGATTTTACTTAAATTCAAATTAGTTAATATATAATGTATTATTAGTTTCAGAGGTAGAATTTGGTGATTCATCAGTTGCATATAATACCCAGTGCTCATTACATCAAGTTCCCTCCTTAATGTCCCTCATCCAATTATCCATCCCCCACCCACCGCCCCTCCAGCAACACTGTTTGTAAATTCACCTTTTTACTCATCTTTCCTTGCATTCATGTGTCTAAGAAGGATGAATTGCTTACAAAGTATAATTCAATGCCATGAAGCCTACCTTCAACTGTAGTAAATCTCAAACATGCTACAGTATCATTAATTTTAAACTCACTGTAAAAATTCTTCTCCCACTTCGGTCAAATGCTACACAATAGACAGATGACAAGTGCCCCAGAATTCTCTTATGCATCTTAATGTGCTGGTAAGCAGATGAAGGGAAAATATGGCTGAAGCGACTGCATCCAGTTAATTGCCGGGCAGAGGTGATATTCACTGAAAAACATAAAATAGAATAGATTCCTCCTTAAAACCTAAAAGCAAAACGTAATTCATAAAGTTAAATCATAAATATTAAGATGAGATAAAATAGGGTACACACTCCATAGCAATTTTACCCTGTGAAAAGCCTAAATTCCATTATACATTTCATGATTTTATGAATTCAAGTTTACTACCACAAAGCACTAAGAGTACTCTTCTTTTAAATCTGATTTTCTAAGTCTAATTTTCTGTTTGCCTTACTGTGGGTTCTCAAGTACATTTTTATTTTACCTTTCTTGGTAAACTATAGCCAAAGACACTGTCACTTTAAATATATAGGTAAATCTTATCATAACATAAAGGAATTTTAGAATAGAGACTATATTTGATTAAATAAATACATTTTAAAAGTTACATAGGGAATTGTATGAACTCCTATCCTACCTCCTCAAACCTATTCACTTCATATGCAGCTACACAGCTGTCTCTAAACTTTCAAGAGTAATAGACTTATACAGTGAGACGCCTGGGTGGCTCAGTCAAGCATCTGCCTTTGGCTCAAGTTATGATCCCAGGGTCCCAGGATGGAGTCCTGCATCAGCCACCCTGCTCAGTGGGGAGCCTGCTTCTCCCCCTGTTTGTGCTCTCTCTCTGACAAATAAATACATAAAATCTTAAAAAAAAACAGACTTATACAGTGATAAAAGAAAGGAAGCTATGATAATACATTAAGTTTTCAGTAACAAACAATCCTTTCCAGGTTTGTATATAGGTTCTCCATTTTTTGGTTTCTGAAACAGTAGACTCTCCACTAGTTACCAATAAATTTTTGAAACTGCATCTTCTATATAAAGTCATCATAGTTCTTTTTGTTTGTTGTTTTGCCTTATTAATTTCCTTTAAAAAAAACAGACAGAATAAACCAGAAATCTGTCCAGTTCTCTTTCAAACGCCACCTGGATTCTTCTCACTTACCTAAAATGGAGATCTTAATCCCCATCCATAAGGATTTACAAGCATCCGCTTGCTCTGTGAAATTCCTCCAGTCTTTCCTTATACACTAAAAATATTTAACATCCCATATATTATATTTTAATCAAAACATAAGATCCTTATAAAAGCAAAGTCACCTTGAAGCAACGTGACATTTTACTGTAGTGCATAAATAATATAGTACAGATGGTAACAGCTTTATGTTGAAGTAAGGCAAAATTAATGCAAGAATGGGTTTGTAGCTAGATTAAAACAATTAGAACCATGCCACAATAGGGGTGCCTGGGTGGCTCAGTGGGTTAATCCTCTGCCTTCGGCTAAGGTCATGATCTCAGGGCCCTGGGACTGAGCCCCACATCGGGCTCTCTGCTCAGCAGGGAGTCTACTTTCGCCTTTCTTTCTGCCTGCCTCTCCATCTACTTGTGATCTCTCTCTCTCTCTGTCAAACAAATAAATAAAAATCTTAAAAAAAATGTCAGGGTCATGTTAAAAAAAAATAACACTATAAAAAATATGAAGCCTTCACAAATCTCAATCTTAAAAGCAATAGAGTCTTTTTTTTTTCCAGGCAAAGGCAGATCCACTGGTCATTTTAAAATCAAAAAATGACAACAAATGAATGAGGAATAGCAAAACCAATGAGACTATGAATGGAAATCATAAGAACACAATAGAGATCTGAGGATTTATAGAACACTGTGAGATGCTGAGTAAATAATGGTAGAAAACCCACAAGCATCACTACTACCAGCTCAGAGGATTTCTTTTTGGCACCTCTCCCCATCCCAACCTCTAGAAATTTTAACAACTCTAAGATGGAAAGAGCAGACACCATTAACTTTGGGACAGTAATCTTCCTTCACCAGTCAAACATTTCTTACTGCTCTTAGTTCCCTAAAACAATCAACCATCACTTCTGCTTTGCTTTTTTTCTACCCATACTTTTCAAATAGATAGAAGAAAAGGTGTGTTACTTTAGGGCATGGTTTGTCAGCCTCAGCAATACTGGCACTTTGGGCCTGATGAACCTTCACTGTGTGGGACCTGTCTACTGAAAATTTTTTTTTTTTAATTTTTTTTTTCTTTTTTACAGATAGAGAGAGAGAGAGAGAGAGAGAGAGAGAGACAGATTACAAGTAGGCAGAGCAGCAGCCAGAGAGGGGAGGAAGCAGGCTCCCTGCCAAGCAGAGAGCCCGATACGGGGCTCGATCCCAGAGACCCTGAGATCATGACCTGAGCTGAAGGCAGAGGCTTAACCCACTGAGCCACCCAGGCGCCCCCTGTCTACTGAAAATTATTCCTTGGCCTCTACCCACTAGATTTTAGTAGAACCCTACCACCATTAAGCTGTGACAAGGAAAAATATCTCTAGACATTGCCAAATGTCTCCTGGTGGTAATAAACAAAAACAAAAAACATGACAACTGTTCCCAGTTTAAAAACACTACTTAAAGTAGAAAAACAAAAAACAATTATCAATAGGAATAAAAATAATCAGAAAAGCAGAAACATAAGGAAAAAGAAGTAGTGAAAGACACAGGGGAGAGATAAAGAGCTACCAGAAAGCTACCAGAAATCATTCCTCTAATAAATACCCGTGTTTTTTGAAGGCCAAAGGAATACAACTAAGCATATAAACAATATATTCTTAACCCCACTAAGAGATCCCATTAGCACCACAGGCCAAAACTGTTAAATCAGAACAATGACTAAAAACTTTATGCAACTTTACAATCTATACAAATTAGCTTTTACTTTTTAAGACTCCTTTACAAAGAAAACTATTAATTGAAAAAAATGGAAAATATATCCAACAAATATGACAAAATCTTAATATTTTAAAACACATATAAAACTAGTCATCTATAAGAATACCACTAAGGGGGCACCTAAGTAGCTCAGGTCCTGATCCCAGAATCCTGGGACAGAGTCGCACATCGGGCTTCTAGCTCAGCAGAGAGCCTGCTTCTCCCTCTCCCTCTGACCGCCCCTCCTTGATCTCTTTCTCAACTCAGCTCTCTCTCTAATAAATAAATAGAATCTTTAAAAAAATTCCACTAAGATCTAATAGATGAATGGATAAAAGGAAATTAACAGGTAAGTCACAATATAGGAAATACAAATAAACAGAATTAAAATAATAAATTGAGAATCTATTCTAGTGACACAGCTTATTAGCAAAAGTGAGGTACATGCACAAATGTTTAATGAAGTACTATTTATAATACCAAAGAATGATAAATAGTCTAAGTCCAACAACAGGAGAATGGTTGATCAAATAACAGAATATGTGATGGACTATTCTATAGAAATTAAAATTAAAATACAAAATTAAAGCACTGTGAAAAAATTTAGGAACTACAAAGCACAAAATATAAAATACAACCTTACAAGTATACTATGATTTAAATTATGGAAAAATATGCATACATACATAATAAAGACTAAAAAGAAACAAGGGAAAGGAAACCAACTGCTTTGTGATTAAACTATAGGTAAATTTTTTATATTTCACCTAATACACTTAACAATACATTTTTAACTTAAACACAACTTTTCTATTGCGTTCTTCCTAGTTACTGTTAATAGCTATTCAAAAAATTTATAATATAAGGTACATTGTATATTTGACAGCAGCAGCATCAAATATTCCTTCTTTCCAATCTCAGTGATTTTTTGTTTATTCACCTAGCACCTGAGATGATAACATTTATACACTTTCTGTTATTTGAGATCAACAGTAATGTCATTACTCATGCTCACTATTAAGCCTTCTAAAATTCCTAGTAAATCTATAGGTTCTTCCCCTACATGCCAATTGGGACTTTAAAGGTGTTTTGTGGTAATCCTATATGGGTTGAGCTGAATGAAACTTGGTATTTGACTACTTTTTACATAAAAAACAGTGATTTTAGATGGTTCAGTGTAATACATAAAATTGGAGTGTGGGGATGGGCAGACATCAAGCTTTAGTTTGATGTAGGTATCCTGCCCTCTTTACTTCTCCATTAGGAAAGCATCATCCACACCGTCAGGTCTGTAGTATCATCTCATACAAATTTCTCATTCCTTTTATCTCTACCAAGTGTTTTTCATAGTATAGTCACATTTTTTTCTATTTGTAACCAAGTTTAATAATTTATTTGAACTATTCAATTTATAAAAATGACTTCCAGTTAACAAAAAAATTTATTTTTCTTTTATTTTTTTCAGCGTAACAGTATTCATTGTTTTTGCACAACACCCAGTGCTCCATGCAATACATGCCCTCCCTATTACCCAACACCTGGTTCCCCCAACCTCCCACCCCCGGCCCTTCAAAACCCTCAGGTTATTTTCAGAGTCCATAGTCTCTTATGGTTCGCCTCCCCTTCCAAATTTTTTTTTTATATACATATAATGTATTTTTATCCCCAGGGGTACAGGTCTGTGAATCACCAGGTTTACACAATTCACAGCAGTCACGATAGCACATACCCTCCCCAATGTCCATAACCCCCTCCCCCTCTCCCAACCCCACCTCCCCCCAGCAACCCCCAGTTTGTTTTGTGAGATTAAGAGTCATTTATGCTTTGTCTCCCTCCCAATCCCATCTTCTTTCATTTATTCTTCTCCTATCCCCCGAACCCCCCATGCTGCATCTCCATGTCCTCATATCAGGGAGATCATATGATAGCTGTCTTTCCCCAATTGACTTATGTCACTAAGCATGATACCCTCTAGTTCCATCCACGTCGTCGCAAATGGCAAGATTTCATTTCTTTTGATGGCTGCATAGTATTCCATTGTGTATATATACCACTTCTTCTTTATCCATTCATCTGTTGATGGACATCTAGGTTCTTTCCATAGTTTGGCTATTGTAGACATTGCTGCTATAAACATTCGGGTACAAGTGCCCCTTTGGATCACTGTGTTTGTATCTTTAGGGTAAATACCAGTAGTGCAATTGCTAGGTCATAGGGTACTTCTATTTTCAACATTTTGAGGAACCTCCATGCTGTATTCCAGAGTGGTTGCACCAGCTTCCATTCCCACCAACAGTGGAGGAGGGTTCCCCTTTCTCCGCATCCTCGCCAGCATCTGTCATTTCCTGACTTGTTCATTTTAGCCATTCTGACTGGTGTGAGGTGATATCTCATTGTGGTTTTGATTTGTATTTCCCTGATGCCGAGTGACGTGGAGCACTTTTTCATGTGTCTGTTGGCCAAATGGATGTCTTCTTTGCAGAAATGACTGTTCATGTCCTCTGCCCATTTCTTGATTGGATTGTTTGTTCTTTGGGTGTTGAGTTTGCTAAGTTCCTTATAGATTTTGGATACTAGCCCTTTATCTGATATGTCGTTTGCAAATATCTTCTCCCATTCTGTCAGTTGTCTTTTGGTTTGGTTAACTGTTTCCTTTGCTGTGCAAAAGCTTTTGATCTTGATGAAATCCCAATAGTTCATTTTTGCCCTTGCTTCCCTTGCTTTTGCCGATGTTCCTAGGAAGATGTTGCTGGGGCTGAGGTCGAAGAGGTGGCTGGCTGCATTCTCCTCAAGTATTTTGATGGATTCCTTTCTCACATTGAGGTCCTTCATTCATTTGGAGTCTATTTTCGTGTGTGGTGTAAGGAAGTGGTCCAATTTCATTTTTCTGCATGTGGCTGTCCAATGTTCCCAACACCATTTGTTGAAGAGGCTGTCTTTTTCCATTGGACATTCTTTCCCGCTTTGTCAAAGATTAGTTGACCATAGAGTTGAGGGTCTATTTCTGGGCTCTCTATTCTGTTCCATTGATCTATGTGTCTGGTTTTGTGCCAGTACCATGCTGTCTTGATGATGACAGCTTTGTAATAGAGCTTGAAGTCCGGAATTGTGATGCCACGAACTTTGGCTTTCTTTTTCAATATTCCTTTGGCTATTCGAGGTCTTTTCTACTTCCATATAAATTTTAGAATTATTTGTTCCATTTCTTTGAAAAAAATGGATGCGTTTTTGATAAGGATTGCATTAAATGTGTAGATTGCTTTAGGTAGCATGGACATTTTCACAATATTTATTCTTCCAATCCAGGAGCATGGAACATTTTTCCATTTCTTTGTGTCTCCTCAATTTCTTTCATGAGTACTTTATAGTTTTCTGTGTATAGATTCTTAGCCTCTTTGGTTAGGTTTATTCCTAAGTATCCTATAGTTTTGGGTGCAGTTGTAAATGGGATTGACTCCTTAATTTCTCTTTCTTCTTTCTTGTTGTTGGTGTACAGAAATGCAACTGATTTCTGTGCATTGAGTTTATATCCTGACACTTTACTGAATTCCTGTACATGTTCTAGCAGTTTTGGAGTGGAGTCTTTTGGGTTTTCCACATATAGTATCATATCATCTGTGAAGTGTGATAGTTTGACTTCTTCTTTGCCGATTTGGATGCCTTTAATTTCTTTTTATTGTCTGATTGCTGAGGCTAGGACTTCTAGTACTATGTTGAATAGCAGTGGTGATAATGGACATCCCTGCCGTGTTCCTGACCTTAGCGGAAAAGCTTTCAGTTTTTCTCCATTGAGAATGATATTTGCGGTGGGTTTTTCATAGATGGCTTTGATAATATTGAGGTATGTGCCCTCTATCCCTACACTTTGAAGAGTTTTGATCAGGAAGGGATGCTGTACTTTGTCAAATGCTTTTTCAGCATCTATGGAGAGTATCATATGGTTCTTGTTCTTTCTTTTATTAATGTGTTGTATCACATTGATTGATTTGCGGATGTTGAACCAACCCTGCAGCCCTGGAATAAATCCCACTTGGTCGTGGTGAATAATCCTTTTAATGTACTGCTGAATCCTATTGGCTAGTATTTTGGTGAGAATTTTTGCATCTGTGTTCATCAAGGATATTGGTCTGTAGTTCTCTTTTTTGGTGGGATCCTTGTCTGGTTTGGGATCAAGGTGGTGCTGGCCTCATAAAATGAGTTTGGAAGTTTTCCTTCCATTTCTATTTTTTGGAACAGTTTGAGGAGAATAGGAATTAGTTCTTCTTTAAAATGTTTGGTAGAATTCCCCCGGGAGGTTGTCTGGCCCTGGGCTTTTGTTTGTTTGGAGATTTTTGATGACTGTTTCAATCTCCTTACTGGTTATGGGCCTGTTCAGGTTTTCTATTTCTTCCTGGTTCAGTTGTGGTAGTTTATATGTCTCTAGGAATGCATCCATTTCTTCCAGATTGTCAAATTTGTTGGTGTAGGGTTGCTCATAGTATGTTCTTATAATTGTCTGTATTTCTTTGGTGTTAGTTGTGATCTCTCCTCTTTCATTCATGATTTTATTTATTTGGGTCCTTTCTCTTTTCTTTTTGATGAGTCTAGCCAGGGGTTTATCAATCTTATTGAGTCTTTCAAAGAACCAGCTCCCAGTTTCATTGATTTTTTCTATTGTTTCTTTGGTTTCTATTTCATTGATTTCTGCTCTGATCTTTATGATTTCTCTTCTCCTGCTGGCTTTAGGGTTTCTTTCTTGTTCTTTCTCCAGCTCCTTTACGTGTAGGGTTAGGTTGTGTACTTGAGACCTTTCTTGTTTCTTGAGAAAGGCTTGTACCGCTATATATTTTCCTCTCAGGACTGCCTTTGCTGTGTCCCACAGATTTTGAACCGTTGTGTTTTCATTATCATTTGTTTCCATGAATTTTTTTCAATTCTTCTTTAATTTCCTGGTTGACCCATTCATTCTTTAGAAGGATGCTGTTTAGTCTCCATGTATTTGGGTTCTTTCCAGCTTTCCTCTTGTGATTGAGTTCTAGCTTCAGAGCATTGTGGTCTGAAAATATGCAGGGAATGATCCTAATATTTTGATACCGGTTGAGACCTGATTTGTGACCCAGGATGTGATCTATTCTGGAGAAGATTCCATGTGCACTAGAGAAGAATGTGTATTCTGTTGCTTTGGGATGAAATGTTCTGAATAGATCTGTGATGTCCATCTGGTCCAGTGTGTCATTTAAGGCCTTTATTTCCTTGTTGATCTTTTGCTTGGATGATCTGTCCATTTCAGGGAGGGGAGTGTAAAGTCCCCTACTATTATTGTATTATTATTGATGTGTTTCTTTGATTTTGTTATTAATTGGTTGATATAGTTGGCTGCTCCCACGTTAGGGGCATAGATATTTAAAATTGTTAGATCTTCTTGTTGGACAGACGCTTTGAGTAGGATATAGTGTCTTTCCTCATCTCTTATTATAGTCTTTGGCTTAAAATCTAATTGATCTGATATAAGGATTGCCACCCCAGCATTCTTCTGATGCCCATTAGCATGGTAAATTGTTTTCCACCCCCTCACTTTAAATCTGGAGGTGTCTTTGCGTCTAAAATGAGTTTCTTGTAGGCAACATACTGATGGGTTTTGTTTTCTTATCCATTCTGATACCCTGTGTCTTTTTATTGGGGCATTTAGCCCATTAACATATAGGGTAACTATTGAGAGATATGAATTTAGTGCCATTATTAGCCTGTAAGATGACTGTTACTGTATATTGTCTCTGTACCTTTCTGATCTACTACTTTTAGGCTTTCTCTTTGCTTAGAGGACCCCTTTCAATATTTCCTGTAGAGCTGGTTTGGTGTTTGCACATTCTTTCAGTTTTTGTTTGTCCTGGAAGCTTTTTATCTCTCCTTCTATTTTCAATGATAGCCTAGCTGGATAGAGTATTCTTGGCTGCATGTTTTTCTCGTTTAGTGCTCTGAATATATCATGCCAGCTCTTCCTGGCCTGCCAGGTCTCTGTGGATAAGTCTGCCGCCAATCTAATATTTTTACCATTGTATGTTATAGACTTCTTTTCCCAGGCTGCTTTTAGGATTTTCTCTTTGTCACTAAGACTTGTAAATTTTACTATTAGGTGACGGGGTGTGGACCTATTCTTGTTGACTTTGAGGGGGGTTCTCTGCATCTCCTGGATGTTGATGCTTGTTCCCTTTGCCATATTAGGGAAATTCTCTCCAATAATTCTCTCCAATAGACCTTCTGCTCCCCTCTCTGTTTCTTCTTCTTCTGGAATCCCAATTATTCTAATGTTGTTTCGTCTTATGGTGTCACTTATCTCTCGAATTCTCCCCTCGTGGTCCAGTAGCTGTTTGCCCCTCTTTTGTTCGGCTTCTTTATTCTCTGTCATTTGGTCTTCTATATCACTAATTCTTTCTTCTGCCTCGTTTATCCTACCAGTGAGAGCCTCCATTTTTTATTGCACCTCATTAATAGCTTTTTTGATTTCTACTTCGTTAGATTTGAGTTCTTTAATTTCTCCAGAAAGCGCTTTTATCTCTCCAGAGAGGGTTTCTCTAATATCTTCCATGCCTTTTTCGAGCCTGGCTAGAACGTTCAGAATCGTCATTCTGAACTCTTGATCTGACATATTACCAATGTCTGTTGATTAGGTCCCTAGCCTTCGGTACTGCCTCTTGTTCTTTTGTTTGTGATGATTTCTTCCGCCTTGTCATTTTGTCCAGATAAGAGGATATGAAGGATCAAATAAAATACTAAAAGGGTTGCAAAGGCCCCAGAAAAATGTGCTGTAACCAAATCAGAAGAGACCCCAAATTGTGGGGGGGGAGAAAGGGGATAAAGAGGTTCAGAAAAAAAAAGAAAAACATTTAAAAAATAAAACAAATAAAGAAAAAATATAAAAAAGAAAAACATATATATATTTAGATAAACTAGTCAAAAAACGTTAAAAAAGGAAACGGTAAAAGTTTTAAAAAAATTAGCAGAATAAGAAAAAAGAAAAAAAAATTGAGAGAAGAAAAAAAAATTGAATTAACCGCAAGACTACAGAATAATGGGGAGAAAGCCATGAGTTCCATGCTTTGCTTTCTCCTCCTCTGGAATTGGGCTGCTGTCTTAGGAATTCAACCTGCTTTCCTTGATAGATGAACTTTGTCCTGGCTGGATATTTTGTTGATCTTCTGGGGGAGGGGCCTGTTGTAGTGACTCTCAAGTGTCTTTGCCCGAGGCGGGATTGCACTGTCCTTACCGGGGGCCGGACTAAGTAATCGGCTTGGGTTCGCTTTTGGGAGCTTCTGTTCCCTGAACGCTTTCCGTAGAGTTCCGGAGGACGGGAATGAAAATGGCGGCCTCCTAATCTCCGGCCCGGAGGAGTCGAGAGCCCGGGGCCCCACTCCTCAGTGCGCCCCTAGAGGACAGCACCCAATCACTCCCGTATCCCCAGCCTCTAGCCGCGCTCCGAGCTCACCCAGCCCGCGACCAGTTCAAGGTAACCCCGAGCTGAGAGTTCAGTCCTCGGCTCTGTCTCTGTAGCTGGCTTCTCTGTTCTAATACCTGGCGAGCTCTGCGACACTCCGACACCCCCGATCCTTCTGTGACCCTGCGGGACCTGGGCCCAGGCTGACTCCGCGTGGGCTTCACCCCAGTTTAGCCTCTGGAGCGATGTCCCTCAGTGGAACAGACTTTTAAAAGTCCTGATTTTGTGCTCCGTTGCTCCGCCACTTGCCGGGAGCCAGCCCCTCCCCCGCGGTCTATCTTCCCGTCGTTTTAGATTCACTTCTCCGCCAGTCCTACCTTTCAGAAAGTGGTTGATTTTCTGTTTCTAGAATTGCTGTTCTTCTTCTCTTTGATCTCCCGTTGGATTTGTAGGTGTTTGCAATGTTTAGATAAGCTATTGAGCTGATCTCCTGCTACCTGATGTAGTCTCAGCCTGCTACTTCTCCACCATCTTGACTCCTCAGTATAGTCACATTTATACCATTTCAAGTTTGTATCTCCTTATGTAAAATTTTCTAGTTCACTTTCTTGCATTATACCTAGTAATTATAAATACTCTGCCCAACCAAATTTTTCTCTTGTGACTTATTGTCACTTCCACCTTTGTGGGTCTTTCTCCTATGTTATAGGCACTGCATTTCATCATGCCATTTTCTTAAAAACTGGGTAATTTTATAAGTGTCCCTAACAAGCAGTAAAATTAACTTATTTCAATTTAATTTTCTATGCTTCCTCAACATCAATTAAAAGTGCTAGTGAATAGGGACACCTGGGTGGGTCAGTCGGTTAAGCCTCTGCCTTTGGCTCAGGTCATGATCCCAGGGTCCTGGGATCTAGATCCGCATCAGGCTCTCCACTCAGTGGGGAGCTTGCTTCCCCCCTCTCTCTGCCTGCCTCTCTGCCTACTTGTGATCTGTCAAATAAATAAATTAATTAAAAAAAAGAAGTGTTAGTGAATAGTAAAAGGGAGAGAATATGAGATCACAATTATCCCGTAAGAAGACTCAAAACTTTATGAAGCATTTTTTTACTATTTTATCTATTTTTTGGAGAGAGACAGAGTTAGTGACATAGAGCCCAAACAGGGATGAGAGAGAGAAGCAAGCTTCCTTCCAAGCAGAGATCCCAATGCAGATCTCGATCCCAGGACCCTGGGATCATGACCTGAGCTAAAGGCAAACACTTATACAACTGAGCCACCCAGATGCCCATCAAGAATATTTAAATAATTAAAACTGAGTAAAATTCATATGAAGTTTCTCCTGAAATGTTATTTTTTCTAATACCATTTTATTATTATCATTTATTTGAGAGATTGAGAGAGAGAGAGAGAGCAGGAGAGAGCACAAGCAGGGGGGAGAAGCTGAGGTAGAGGGAGAAGCAGACTTCCTGCCAAGCAGGAAACCCGATGCAGGACTTGATCCCAGGACCCTGGGATCATGACCCAAGCTGAAGGCCAGACACTTAACCGACTGAGCCACCCCTCTATTAACATTTTAAACACTACTGAAATGTCTTTAGAAATTAAGACCGCTGAATGGTCTTTGAAAAAAAGCACAGAAAAATGTAATTTTAAGTGCATGATATTCCAGTACATGCTACATATTAATACATCATTTCACATACTAAAATTCTACCAAATTAATAAGGTTCAAACGAGACTGTTTTTTTCAGGTATTCTTCAACAATAGCTTTGCCTTGCTCACTCTGTGGCATCCTGAATTTATTATAAGGATGTGCTTCTTTTCTTATGTTAAACCTTTCTTCACTGTTCTCTCCATTAGTGATCCATGCTGTCATTTTAGAGAAAAAAAGCTACCAACAACCTGATAAAATCCTGGTGTTACAAAAACTGTGTCCAATTTAGAATATTTGTTGCATGCAGCACAAGATGTACTATTTATTATCTTGGTTAAAGCTTAGTATTAGAATTTCAAATATTAAATGGTAATAAAAAACCCTGAAAAACAATACAGGACCCAATATCAAAAACATTTAATAACAATAAACCAAAATCAAAGATTTATTACAGGGTTATAATACTAAGAAAACGTTATTACTGCATAAGCTTTTCTTACAACAGTTAAGACCACACAGTCTGTTCTCCTAAATTCAGTCAATCATATCACAAGACCTAGGTCAGTAAGCAAGAAGAAACAGAAGGATCACTGCAAATAACTTCTGTGAAAAACATCTCAAAGCAAAGTAAGAAGGGACATTATTAGACAAAAAGATCAGGAAGCCTATGCAGAAAGATACTGAAACAACTGTGTAACAAGTAGGATAAAAATTATAAAGTAATAATTTAAAAACTGGAAAAAGTATAAAAGTAGTAATAAAGTATACAATATTTATTTTATACTAAAGTTAAGGTTTTACATTTTATATATTCAGCAAAGAAAAATCTGACTTAGATTTCTAAAGTATTTTAAGAGTCCTAGCTTATTATATAATATATTCAAAATAATTCCATTTTAGATATAAAATTATTTTTTCTTCTGGAGTCTCATATCACACATGCTTTGCTAAGATACAGCCATTAAAGTTCATTAAGGGAATGATGTCAGCATCATGGCAGATTAATTGTTCTACTTTTCTCTCCACTTTAACAACTAATTAGACATTCATAGCAGAACAAAAGTGCTTCTGCACATCATACCAGAACACCCCAGAGGTTCCTACCTACCTGTACATCTATAGGTAGACAGGGCTTTGGTGGAGGCTGCAAGCCAAAGGATTGGGCAAGCATGCCCCACCTCAATTTATGGTGATCATGGGATAAAAGTAACCTGGACAGCACAAAAGAAGTGGATATCCACAGGCAATAGAGACTTTGTGGGGGTCCAGCCTGCATGAAAGGAGAATCTGGCATGCTATCAGAGTGGAATAGAGAAAAACATTGACACCGAGGAGATGGAGGAACTTGCCAAGTGTGCACTGCTTCCCAGGATGACAATGCAAGGGTCTGAGATTTGGGCAGCTTCAGCAGCACCCTCTTCAGTAGAGGTGGAATACTGCAACCACTCCCACAGAAAAGGAAGAAATCAAAAGTGGTTAAGCACTGGGTGTGATGCCAAAACAATGAACACTGTTATGCTGTAAATAAACAAATAAAAAAAATAATAAAATTTTTTAAAAAAGTGGTTAACTGACTGCCCAGCTGCTGCAAAAGTACAGGTTACAACTGAAAGGACCTGTTTCTCTCAGGCAGCACCAGAACTTTCGAGGACAGACCTCCCTGATTGGGGGGAGGGAGAGGAATAGGGGAAAAGCAGATGAGAATATCAAAGGGCACTGAAGGAACAAGTTTCATGCTGTCTGCTTCAGATCATGAATAGGCCTACCCCACCGCTCTCTGGGAGTGCTCCACTTAGAGGATCCACCCACTGGCCAGTGGGCACCATCAAAGCCCTAGGTGCTAAGCCCATGCCACTCTCACTCCACTTCCAGGTCCTTCTACATGCTCCCAGTGCATCTGAGGGAACTAACGCCAGACAGAAGAACCACACATGAGTTACTGTGACATATTCTAGAATACAAAAGAAAGGATTCTAATAGCCAGCCTGTTTAATTATAAGAATCAAAGAAGACATAAGAAAAATTAAGGAAACAAAACTGAAACATACTTTAGACCAAATAGATTTAATAGACATTTATAGAACATGACATCCAACATCATGAGAATACATTCTTCCAAGTGCACACATAACACTCTCCAAAGATAGATCATATGATAATACACAAAACAATTCATAGCAAATTTAAGACTGAAATCATGCCACTTATCTTTTCAGACCACAACAGCATGAAACTAGAAGTCAACAAGAGGAAAGGTGAAAATTCTACAAATGTGAAAAATAAACACACTTCTGAACAATCAATGGGTCAAACAAAAAAAAATCAAAAGGGAAATAAAAAATACCTTGAAAAAAATGGAAACACAACATATCAATTCCTATGGGATGCTGAGAAAGCAGTTCTGAAAGGAAGGCTTATAAAGATAAATGCATATATTAAAAAGTATAAAAATCTAAAATAAACACAATTTTACACCTTAAGGAACTAGAGAGAAAAAGAACAAATTAAGCACTAATTAGCAAAAAGAAAGAGAATAAAGATAAGAGCAGAAATAAATGAAATAGAGGCCAAAAGAATAAGTATAAAGATCAACAAAACTTAGAGCCAGTTTTCCTGAAAGATAAAATTGCTGCACTAAGAAAAAAGAGAGAGAAGACTCAAAAAATATTATAAATGAAAGAGGACATATTACAACAGAAATACATAGGACTATAAGAGACTACAATTGATAATTATACACCAACAAATTAGTTAAACCTAGAAAAAATGAATATATTCTTAGAAATGAGCAGCCTAAAAAGACTAATCAAGAAGAAATAGAAAATCTGAACTGATCAGTAACCAGTAAAGAGACTGAATCAGTAATCAAAATCCGCCCCCCCACAGAAAACCTCAGGACAGGCAGCATCACAGACAAATTCTACCAAATCGTAAAGAATTAACGCCAATCCTCAAACTTTTTCAAAAAATTGAAGAAAGAACATTTCCAAAATCATTCAACAAGACCAACATTACTCTGAGGCCAAAGTCAGATAAGGACACTACAAGAAAACTATTATAATAGACCAATATCCCTGATAAACACAGAAGCAAAAATTCACAATAAAATATTAGCAAGAGAAATCCAAGTGCACATTAAAAGAATTATACATGACCAAGTGTGATTTAACTCCGGGATTCAAAGATAAATCAACATACTCAAACCAATAAATGTAATACACCACATTAATAGAAAGATAAAAATCACATGATTATGTCAATAGATGCTGCAAAAAGTATTTACAAAATATGACATCCTTTCATGACAAAAACCTTCAAAAGGATTGGTATAGAAGGAGCATACTTCAACATAATAAAAGTCATATACAACAAACTCATAAGTAACATTATACTCAATTGTGAAAAATTGAAAACCTTTCCTCTATAATCATGAACAAGACAAGGATGCCCACTCTCATCTGTCTTTCCAATATAGTACTGGAAGTCCTAGATATAGCAATTGGGTAAGACAAAGAAAAAGCATTTGAATCAGAAAAAAAGAAATATAATTGTTATTTGTACATAATATAATTTTAGAAAATTCAAGCTTCAAACAAAAAACTTGGAAAAAATCACACTTAGTGAAGTTGCAGGATATAAGATCAACATGCCATTATCAGATTTCATTTATTTTTAAAGTTCTTATTTAAATTCCAGTTAGTTGAATACGGTATATTACTAGTTCAAAAGGTATACTTTCATTAAACACTCTGTGAGTTCAAGGCTTTCACTAAACACCCTGTGCTCGTCACAACAGGTGCACTCTTTAATACCCATCACTTATTTTACTCCCACCACCACCAATCTACCCTCCTATAACCAACAGGTTGTTCCCTATACCTAAGGGTCTGTTTCTTGGTTTGCCTGTTTTTTCCCTTTCTTTGATTGTTGTGCTTCTTAAATTTCACATATGAGTAAAATCGTATGGTATTTCTCTTCATCTGATTACCTTGTTTTGCTTAGCATAATACACTCTAGCTACATCCCCACTGTTGCAAATTACCATACTTTATTCTTTTCTGTGGCTAAAAAATTACATTGTATACATGTATATATCACTTCTTCTTCATCCATTCCTTGGTTAATGGAGACTTCAGCTGTTTCCATAAGTTGGCTATTATAGATAACGCCAATATAAAAATCAGGCACATATCCCTTGGAATTAGAATTTGTGTATTCTTTGAGTAATACTTAGTAGTGTGATTGCTGGATCATAGGGTAGGGCAATTCCATATTTAAGATTTCCAGGAACCTGCATCCCGTTTTCCAAAGGGGCTGCACCAGTTTGCATTCCCACCAAGAATGCAAGAGGGGTACCATTATTCCACATCCTTGCCAAAACCTGTTGTTTCTTGTGTTGTTAATTTTAGCCATTCTGAATAGTGTGAGGTGATATCTTATTGTACTTTTGATTTGTATTTCCCTGATGATCAGTGATGTTGAGTATCTTTTCATGTGTCTGTTAGCCATCAGTATGTGTTCTATAGAAAAATGCCTATTCATGCCTTCTGCCCACTTATTAATTGCATTATGCATTTTTGGGGTGTTCAGTTCTATAAGTTCTTAGAATATTTTGGATACTAACCCATTACCATGTCATTTACAAATATTTTTCCCATTCCACAGATTTTCTTTCAGGATAGCTGATTGATTCCCTCACTATGCACAAGCTTTTTTATTTTTATTAAGTCCCAATACATTATTCCTGCTTTTATTTCCCGTCTCAGGAGACATACCTAGAAAGAAGCTGCTACAACCAGGTCAAGAGGTTACTCTCTGTGTTCTCCTCTAAGGTTTTTAGGGTTTCAGGTCTCCTTTTTAGATCTTTAATCCATTTTGAATTTATTTTTGTGTGTGGTATAAGAAAGTGGTCCAGATGCATTCTTTTGCATGTTGCCGTCATTTTCCCAACACCCATTTATTGAACTAACTGTCCTTTCCCCATTGGATATTCTTTCCTGCTTTGTCAAAGATTAATTGCCATATAGTTGTGGGCTCATTTCTGGGTTTTCTATTCTATACCATTTACCTGTGTCTATTTTTGTGCCAGTTCACTACAGCTTTTAATACACTTGTTTTGATCACTACAGCTTTTAATACAGCTTGAAGTCCACAACTGTGATGTCTCCAGATTTGCTTTTCTTTTACAAGGTAGCTTTGGCTATTCATGGTCTTCTGTGGCTCCATACAAATTTTAGGATTGTTTGTTCTAGCTCTGTGAAAAATGGTGGTGGTATTTTGATAGGGATTGCATTATACACATAGATTACCTTGGTAGCATGGATATTTTAACAGTATTTATTCTTCCAATCCATGAGTATGGAATGTCTTTCTATTTCTTTGTGTCATCCTCAATCTCTTTCATCAGTGTTTTATAGTTTACAGAATTTGGGTCTTTCACTTATTTTGTTAGGTTTACTCCTAGGTTTGATTTTGGTGGAACTGTAAATGGGACTGATACCTTGCTTTCTTTTTCTGCAACATCACTGTTAGAGTATAGAAATGCAGCAGATCTCTAAATATTGGCGTTGTATTCTGTGACTCTAGTGAATTCATTTATCAACTGAAGGTTTTCCATATACAGTATCATGTCATCAGCAAATAGTGAAAGTTTGACTTCTTCCCTGCCTATTTGGGTGCCTTTTATTTCTTTGTGTTGTATCATTGCTGTGACTAGGACTTCTAGTACTATGTTAAATAACTGGTGAGAGTGGACATACCTGTCTTGCTCCTGACTATAGAAGAAAAGGTCTCAGTTTTTCCCCATTGAGAATGATTATTAGCTGGTTTTTTTTTTCAAATTTTATTTTATTTTTGTGTGTTCCAAAGTTCATTGTTTATGCACCACACCCAGTGCTCCATGCAATATGTGCCCTCCATAATACCTACCACCAGGCTCACCCAACCCCCCACTCCCCCTCTTCTCCAAAACCCTGTTTGTTTCTCAGAGTCCACAGTCTCTCATGGTCAATCCCCCCACTCCAATTTCCCCCAACTCACTTCTCCTCTCCATCTCCCCATTTTCTCCGTGTTATTCCTTATGCTCCTCAAGTAAGTGAAACCATATGATAATTGATTCTCGCTGCTTGACTTATTTCACTCAGCATAATCTTCTCGAGTCCCGTCCATGTTGATACAAAAGTTGGATATTCATCCTTTCTGATGGAAGCATAATACTCCATTGAAAATATGGACCATATCTTCTTTATCCATTAGTCTGTTGAAGGGCATTTTGGTCCCTTCCACAGTTTGGCAACTGTGGTCACTGCTGCTATGAACATTGGGGTACAGATGGCCCTTCCTTTGACTACATCTGTATCTTTAGGGTAAATACCCAGTAGTGCAATTGCAGTGTCATAGGGGAGCTCAATTTTTAATTTCTTATGGAATCTCCACACTGTTTTCCAAAGAGGCTGCACCAACTTGCATTCCCACCAACCGTGTAAGAGGGTTCCCCTTTCTCTACATCCTCTGGCCTTTCTGATTTTGAGGTATAGTCCCTCTAAACCTGTTTCATTGAGGGCTTTTATTATGAATGGATGTTGTACTTTTTCAAAGGCTTTTTCTACATCTATTGAAATGACCTATGGTTCTTATCATTTCTTTTATTAATGTGGTGTCTCACATTGATTGATTTGCAAATATGGAAGCACGCTTGCAACCCAGGAATAAATCCCATTTGATGGTGATGAATGTTTTTTTTAATGTATTGTTGGATTCTGTTTAAAAGTATTTTATTGAGAATTTTTGCATCCATATTCACCAGGGATACTGGCTTGTAGTTCTTTTCCTTAGTGGTGTTTTTTTGTTTTGTTTTAAGATTTTATTTATTTGAGAGAGAGAGAGAAAGAGAGAGAGCATGAGCAGGGCGGAGAGGGAGAAGCAGGATCCCCACTGAACAGGGGGCCTGATGTGGGGCTAGAACTCAGGACCTGAGCCAAAGGCAGAGGCTAAACCAACTGAGCCACCCAGACACTCTCTTAGTGGTGTTTTTATCTCATTTTAGTAATTAGAGTAATGCTGCCCTCATATAATGAATTTGAAAGTTTTCCTCATCTATTTTTTAGAAGACTTTGAGAATAGGTATTAACTCTCCTCTAAATGTTTGATACATTTCTCCTGTGAAGCCATCTGGCCCTGGGCTTTTCTTTCTTTTTGATTTCTTTCATGTTTGTTTGTTTGTTTATATTTATGTTTACTTAAATTTATTTATTTATTTGAATTCATTTATTTAAATTGATTGATTGAGCATGTAGGGAGCAGGGGAGAGGGAGAGAGAGAATCTCAAGCAGACTTCTCCCTGAGCATGGAGTCTGATGAGGAGTTCAATCTCACATCCCTAAGAATATGACCTGAGCCAAAACAAAGAGTCAGAAGCTTAACTCACTGAGCCACCTTGGTGCCCCTGGGCTTTACTTTGTTGCAAGATTTTTGATAACTGATTCAATTTCTGTGCTGTTTATCAGTCTTTTCAAGTGTTCTAATTCTTCCTATTTCAGTTCTGGCAGTTTATATGTTTCTAGGAATTTATCCGTTTCTTCCAACTTGTCAAACTCCTGACATAAAGTTTTTCATAATATTCTCTTTACTTGTTTTTATTTATGTGTTGTTGGCTGTCATTTCTCCTCTCCATTTTTAAAATTTTATTACTTTGGGTGTTTTCTCTATTATTTTTGATATGTCTGGCTAGAGGTATTCCAGTTTCATTATTTTTTTAAAGATTTTATTTATTTGACAGAAAGAAATCACAAGTAGGCAGAGAGGCAGGCACAGAGAGAGGGGGAGGCAGGCTCCCTGCCGAGCAGGGAGCCTGATGCAGGGCTCGATCCCAGGACCTAGGATCATGACCTGAGCCGAAGGCAGAGGCTTTAACCCACTGAGCCACCCAGGCACTCCTCATTATTTTTTTTTCTTCAAGAAACCAGCTCTTGGGGTGCCCAGCTGGCTCAGTCGGTTAAGTGTCTTCCTTTAGCTCAAGTCACGATCCCACAGTCCTGGGATAGAGCCCCGCATCAGGCTCCTTGCTCAACAATAAGCCTGATCCTCCCTCTCCTTCTGCCGCCCCTAACCACTTGCATTCTCTCACTCTCCCTCAAATAAATAATTTAAAAAAAACAGTTCCTGATCACATTGATATGTTCTATTGTTTCCCTAGCTTCTATATCATTTATTTTTGCCCCAATATTTATTATTTCCTTCCTTCTGCTGGCTTTACACTTTGCTTCTTTTTCTCTCTCTAGATCCTTTGTGTAAGGTTAGGTTGTTTCTTTGAGATTTTCTTCCATCTTGAGGTAGGCCTGTAATGCTGTATATTTCCATTTCAGGCCCACTTTGGCTGCAATCCAAAGTTTTTGGATGATCATGTTTTCATTTTCAACAGTTTCCATATTTTTTTAATTCCTTCTTGATTTCCCGGTTGATTCATTCACTGTTTACAAGCATCTTGTTTCACCTTCTTATATTTGTGGGCTTTCCAGGCTCTGTGTGTGTGTGTGTGTGTGTGTGTGTGTGTGTGTGTGTGTGTGGTTTACATCTAGTTTCATAGTGATGCAGTCAGAAAACAGGCATGGTATGATTTCCATTTTTTGTATTTGTTGAAGCCTGTTTTGAGGGCTAATATGTGATCTATTCTGGAGACTGTTCCATGTGAGCTTGTAAAGAATGTGTATTCTGTTGCTTTAGGATGGAATGTTGTAAATTTATCTGTTAAGTCCATCTGGTCCAGTCTGTCATTCAAGGCCACTGTGTCCTTGTTGATTTTCTACTTAGAGAATCTGTCCATTGATGTAAGTGGGATGTTAAAGTCCCCTACTATAATTGTATTATTATAAATTAGTTCCTTATGTCTGTTATTGTTTTATATATTTGGATGCTCATATGTTGGAGGCTAAAATATTTACAACTATTAGATCTTCTTGTTGGATTATCCTCTTTATGATTATATAATGCCATTCTTTGTCTCTTTCCAAAGTATTTTTTTTAATTTTTTAAAATTTTATTTATTTATTTATTTATTTGTCAGAGAGAGAGAGAGAGAGAGAGCACAAGCAGGCAGAGGCAGAGAGAGAAGCAGGCTCCCTGCTGAGCAAGGAGCCCGATGTGGGACTTGATCCCAGGACCCTGGGATCATGACCTGAGCAGAAGGCAGCTTAACGGAATGAGCCACCCAGGTGTTCCCAAAGTATTTGTTTTAAAGTATAGTTTGCCCAATATAAGTACTGCTAATCTGGTTTTCTTTTGACGTCCTTTCCCATGATAAACATTTCTCCATTCCCTCACTTTCAATCTGTAAGTGTCTTTACTTCTAAAATGAGTCTTTTGTAGGCAGCATATAGACGGTTCTTATATTTTTATCCACTCTGACATTCTGTCTTTTGATTGAAGCATTTAGTCCATTTATATTCAAAGTTAAGTATTGATAGATATATATTTATTACCATTTTATTTCTTGTTCTATTGTTGAATATGGAGATTTTCTCTGATCCTTTCTTGTCTTTGTCACCTTTGGTCTCTTCTTTGCACTCAGAGTCCCTCTTACTATTTCTTACATAGCTGGTTTAGGGATCAGGAACTTCTTCAGGTTTTGTCTGGGAAACTATTTTATCTCTCCTTCTATTCTGAATGATAGCCTTGATGGAGAGAGTATTTTTGGCTAAAGACTTTTCCCATTTGGCACTCTGAATGTATCATGCCACTCCCTTCTGGCTTGCTGAGTTTCTGTTGATAAATCTCCAGCTAGCCCTATGGGTTTTTTCCTGCAACTTAAGGATCTCTTTTGTCTTGTGTCTTTTAAGATTTTTTTTTTTATTTATCACTACACTTTGCAAACGTAATTACGATGTATCTTGGTATTGGCCCACTTTTGTTGAAAAGTTGGGAATTCTGTGTGTCTCCTGGATCTGGATGTCTGTTTTCTTCTCCTGGCTTAGGGAAAGTTTCTGCTATTTCTTGAAATAAATGCTCTGCCCCCTTCTCTCTCTGTTCCCTTCTCCTATAATACAAATGCTATTATGTTTGGTGGAGTCACTGAGTTCCCTAAGTCTATTCTTGTGATGCATAATTCTTCTCTCTTTTGTTCAGCCACATTATTTTCCATTATTTTGTCTTCTGGATCACTAATTCATTCCTCTGCATCTTATCATCTGCTGTTCACTGCATCAAGCCTGTTTCAAATCTCATTTATTGCATTCTGCATCTCTGACTCTTTTTTAATTTCTTTTATCTCTATGCTAAGAGTCTCACTCTGATTATTTGCCTGCCTTCTCTCCAGGAGCAGTATAGTGTCTTCCAGGCTCTATTCCAGCCAAGCCCACTGGCATTCAAAACTCTAGGAGCATAACAAATGACATGGAGGACATTGGGAGATGGAGAGGAGAAGGAAGTTGAGGGAAATTGGAAGGGGAGGCAAACCATAAGAGACTATGGAATCTGAAAAACAACCTGAGGGTTTTGAAGGGGCAGGGTAGGAGGTTGGGGGAAGCAGATGGTGGGTAATAGGGAGGGCACGTATTGCATGGAGCACTGGGTGTTGTGAAAAAACAATGAATACTGTTACGCTGAAAAAGAATAAATTAATTAATTTAAAAAAAACACAAAACTCTAGGCTTTAAGCCTTACTGTTTTCAAGAGCTTATGAAATTCTTCCCCTATTGTTTTCCAAGTCAATGGCTTTGGGGGAACATTCTCGTTATGCATTCCCCTGTGTCCTCCTCACTCTTGCCCTTTTATGCAACCACAGCACCTAGGACCTTTTTGTCCCCTAAACAACGTCTCTTCACTTCCTACCTTCTTTGATGTGGCCTCTTCTTTCCTTTCAGTTGTGGAGTATTTTTCTGTCAGTCATCAGGCCAGTTTCTGGGGTATTTAGAATGACTTGATAGTTATCTCATTGTGTTTGTGGGACAAGACAAGTCTAGGGTCCTCCTACTCTGCCCCCATCTTCCCCTTCATCAGTTACCTTTCTATATACTAATAATGAAACACTGGAAAACAAAACTATCCTATTCACAGTAGCATCAAAAAATAAGACACCTAGGAATAAATTTAACCAAGGAAGTAAACGATCTAAACAACAAAAACTATAAGACTCTGTTGAAAAAAAAATCAAAGACATAAACAAATAAGACATCTCATGTTCATGCATTAGCATTATAAATAACATTAAAATGTCCATACTACCCTAAGCCACCTATAGATTCAGTGCAATCTCTACCAAAATTTTCATGCCGGGGCACCTGGGTGGCTCAGTTGGTTAAGTGTCCAACTCTTGGTTTCGGCTCCAGTCATAATCTCAGGAGGTCAGGTTCTGCCCTCTGAGCAGAGTCTATTCAAGTTCCTTTCTCCCTCTCCCTTCCCCTCTGCTCTTCTCCTTGCTCTCTTGTTCATGTGCACACTTTCTCTCTCTAACATAAGTAAATAAAATCTTTTTAAAAATTTTAATGGTATAATTCACAGAAACAGAAGAAAAATACTCCTAAAATTTGTATGGAACTATGTAAGACTACAAGTAGTCAAAGAAATCCTGAGAAAGAACAAATTCAGAGGTATCACACCTAATTTCAAATTATACAAAACTATGGTAATAACAACAGTATCATACTGGCATATAAACAGACACACAGACGAGTGGAACCGAATACAGATCCCAGAATGAATCCTACCATTTACAGTCAACTAATATTCAAAAAAGGGACCAAGAACACCCAATGGGAAAAAAGTGGTCTCTTCAATAAATGATGCTGGATACCAATGGACCACATGCTGAACAATAAAACTGGATCCCTAGCTTATACCACTCACAAAAATCAACTCAAAATGGATTTAAACATAAGACTTGATGCCATAAAACTCACAGAAAGAAACAAGAAGCTCTTCAACATTGGATTTGATAACAATATTTTGAACATGACACAAAAAGCACAACTGACAATGACAGCAAAGATAAACAAGTGGGACAACATCAAATTTAAAAATTTATGCACAATAAAAAAAAATTTATGCACAGTAAAAGAAACAATTGGTAAAATGAAAAGGAACCCTAAATAATGGGAAAAAATGTCTGCAAACAGTATTTTGAACAGAGGGTTAATATCCAGAATATATAAAGAAATTTACAACTTAATAACAATAACAACAACAGTAAAACATATTATTTGATTTAAAATGGGCTTTAAATCCCTTTTTAAAAAGGGAACCGAATAGACATTTGTTTTCCAAAAAACAATATTCAAAAGCCCACCAGGTATATGAAAAAAAAAATGGTCAACATCACTAATCATCAGGGACATGCAAATCAAAACCACTCTGGGATTCCCACTTCATACCTATTTCAATGGCTATCATCAAGAATACAAGAGGCTAGTAAGTGTTAGTGAGGATGGGAAGAAAAGGGAAACCTTGGCCACAGTTGGTAGAAATATACATTGGTTTAGCCACTATGGAAAACAATATGAATCTTCATCAATAAATTAAAAATAGAACTACCATATGATCCAGCAATTCCATTTCTAACTATATACCCATAGGAAATGAAAACAGGATATTAAAGAGATATATGCACTTCAATATTTATTGTAGTGCTTTTCAAAGTAGCCATAATATGGAAACAACCCACATTCCCATCAATGGATGAATGAATAAAAATAGAAAATCTGTGGTATTGAGGCACCTGGGTGGCTCAGTCATTGAGCGCCTGCCTTCAGCTCAAGTCATGATCCCAGTGTCCTGGGATCAAGCCCCGCACTGGGCTCCCTGCTCAATGGGGAACCTGCTCCTCCCTCCCCAGTTCCCCTGTGGCTTGTGTTCCCTCCCTCACTATCTCTGTCATAAATAAATAAAATCTTTAAAAAAAAAAAAGATGTGGCATATATGTAAATGGAGTATTATTCAGCCATGAGAAAGAAAGGCATCCTGACATTTGTGACAACATGAATGGACCTTGATCAAATTATACTAATTTGATGAAAGAACTCAACCAGGGATCACTTATATGTGGAATCTAAAAAACTCAAACTTGTAAAACCAGAGAGGCAAATGGTAGTTACCAGGGGCTGGTGGTTGGGGGATAGGACAGTTGTTGTATGGGTACAAACTTGCAACAAATAGTAAGTCCTAGGGATCTAATGCATAGTATGGTGACTATAAACAAATGTATTGAATTAAAATCAACAAAACTACTAAGAAACTAGAACTTAATTATTGCAATAAAAGGAAATGATAATTATATAATGTGATACAGTACTAATTATTGCCACAATGGCAATCATATTACAATATATAGATATATCAAATTAACATATAGTAGAATATAAATCTATACAATGCTTTATATCACATATATTTCAATCTGAAAAGTACATTAAGAAGGCCTTTTTCTAGAAAGCATAGGTTCAAATAAGCATTTGAATCAACCACATGAAGAGACACTTGTCCACATGTATAACTAGAAATTTAATATTTCTACTCATTTTCTATGATTTTAGGAAATTTTCATTGTGATTTTAAAATTTAACTGAGCTTTGTGCTCTTTAATTCTAAACACACAAAATGCAGGAGACAAAAAAAACAACCAGCTGCCTTTGGCAATAGGTAAATGCAATCCTACCTTCTGCAACAACAAGGATGAGCTTGGTAGACATTATGCTAAGTGAAAGAAGCCAGACAAAGACAAAAATCACATGACTTCACTGATACATGGAATTTTATAAAAAAAAGTTCAATTCATATTAACAACAATTTGAATGGTGGTTACCAGAGGCTGGAAGGGTATGGGAAAAGGGGAGACACTGATCAAAAGTTACAAACATTTAATTACCTAATATACAGTAGGGTGACTATAATAGCTAATAATGTACTGTATACTTGCAATTTGTTAAGAAAGTAGATCTCAAGTGTTCTCTTAAAAGAAATGATTACTAAAGTAGTTGCTGCACATGTTAATTTTTTATTGCAATAATCACTTCATAACATAGACATATATCAAAACATCATGTTGCACACTTTCAAAATACACTATTTTAATTTGTTGAAAATAAATAAGAAAAAAATGCAAACCATCAAAAGGGAAATACAGATCAAAACAACAATGAGATATCACCTCACACCTGTCAGAATGGATGAGATTAACAACACAGGAAACAAGAGATGTTGGCAAGGATCTGGAGAAAAGGGGACCCTCTTACACTAATGGTGGGAATGCAAACTGGTACAGTCACTCTGGAAAACAGTATGGAGGTTCTTCAAAATGCTAAAAATAGATCCTACAATCGAGCAATCACACTACTAGGATATTTACTCAAAGGATACAAAAATATGGATTCAAAGGGATACGTACACCCCTTTGTGTATAGCAGCATTATCAGTAGTAGCCAAACTATGGAAACAGCCCAAATGTCCATGGACTGATGAATGGATAAAGATGTGGTATATACACACACACACAGGTGCACACATGTGCACATAAACATACTGGAACATTATTCAACCATCAAAAAGACTGAAATCTTGCAATTTGCAATGATGTCACATGTATAATGTTAAATGAAATAAGTCAGAGAAAGAAAATACCATATGGTTTCACTCATATGTGGAAGTTAAGAAAGAAAATAGATGAACATAGTGGAAGGAGGAAAAAGAAAAAAGGGAGGGAAACAAGCCAAAAGTAACTCATAACGATAGAGAACAAACTGAGCATTCATGGAGGGAGGTGGGAAGGGGATGGGTTAGATGGGCATTAAAGAGGGCACTTGTTGTGATGAGCACTGGGTCTTGTATATAACTGATGAACTGCTGGATTCTACTCCAGAAACCAACATTGCACTGTATGCTAATTAACGAAATTTAAATTAAAAAATTACCCATACTGCTATGAACATTGGGGTACAGATGACCCTTCTTTTTACTACATCTGTATCTTTGGGGTAAATACCCAGTAGTGCAATTGCAGGGTCATAGGGTAGCTCTATTTTTTACTTTCTTAAGGAATCTCCACAGTTTTCCAAAGTGGCTGCACCAACTTGCATTCCCACCAACAGTGTAAGAGGGTTCCTCTTTCTCCACAGTTGCCAAACTGTGGAAAGAACCAAGATGCCCTTTATCAGATGAATGGATAAAGAAGATATGGTCCATATATACAATGGAGTATTATGCCTCCATCAGAAAGGATGAATACCCAACTTTTGTATCAACATGGACGGGACTGGAAGAGATTATGTTGAATGAAGTAAGCCAAGCAGAGAGTCAATTATCATATGGTTTCACTTACTTGTGGAACATAAGGAATAACATGGAGGACATGGGGAGATGGAAAGGAGAAGTGAGTTGGGGGAAACTGGAGGGGGAAACAAACCATAAGAGACTGTGGACTCTGAGAAACAAAATGAGGATTTGGGGGTGGGGGTGAGCCTGGTGGTAGGTATTATGGAGGGCACATATTGCATGGAGCACTGGGTATGGTGCATAAACAACGAATTTTAGAACACTGAAATAAAATAAAATTAAATGAAATTTTTTAAAATTACCCATACTTTTCTGACCAAAATTGACAAAAACATCCTTTGCTATATATAACAAAACTTAACATTTACGACTTCCCATGTGCCAGGCATTGTGCTAAGCACTTTATATGTTTAACTTATTTAATCATATAAATTGATATCCCCTTTTTAAAGATATGGAAAATGAAAAATAGAGGGGTAATCTCTCCAAGACCCCAATCTAGTAAATGGCAAAGCAAGGATTCAAACCCAAGCAATCTGGCTTCAGAAGTTAATCTCTTAACCAATACTATATAATACTTTTTCTGAAAATGAGAAAAAAAATAAATTTTCATTTGCCCCAAAGTTATACTATGTTCCAATGACTATAACAGTTTTCACCCAAAACTTTAAATTCTAGTTCACACCAACCTAGAACATAATTAAATCTGTCAAATCATCCAATTCCAAAACTGTAATATAAAAATAGCAGGATGGAATATGTTTTAAAAGAATTTGAAACCTTCTAGAAATAATAGAAGAACTCAATCAGGCAGGAGGAAATAAAATCAACAAACACAAATTAATTGCATTTCTACATACTAACAATGAATACACAGAAATCAAAATTAAGAATATGATACCATTTACAATCATTCAAAAATTAAATACTTAGATATAAATTTAGAAAAGCATGTATAATATCTGTGTACTGTAATTGTAAAATGCTGATGAAAGAAATCAAAGACCTCAATAAATGGAGAGACATACCGTGGTCAAGGATTAGAAGGCTCCACACAGTCAGTTTTCCCAAATTAATTAATAGGCTGAAAGCAATTCCTTTCAAAAGGCTGTTCCAGATACCAACAAGCTTACTCTAAAATATATATGGAAATATATATTTCCATATATATATATATATATATATATATATATGGCTCAGTTGGTTAAGTGTCCAACTCTTGATTTCAGATTAGGTCATGATCTCAGGGTTGTGAGATTGAGCCCTCCACCAAGCTCCATGCTAGGCATGGAGCCTGCTTAAGATTCTTTCTCCCCCTCTTCACCTCCATCCTCCCTCTCAAACATTAAAAAAAAAATTAAAATAAAAATAATTAATAAAATAAAATAAAATGGAAAAGCACTGACCCTAGAATATTGCAAATAATCCTGACAAAGAAAAAGTGGGAGGTATTACTCTTCTCAACATTAAAGCTTACTATGCAACTATAGTAATCAAAACAATCTGGTACCCGTGAGGAGATAAACACATAAATCAGTAGACTAGAGAACCAAAAAATAGATACTTGAAGATGTCTGAAATATTCTTGACTGATATTTGAAAAAAGTGCAAATCAAATTCTACGGAAGAATAGACTTTCCAACAAATGGTGCTAGAGCAATTAGACATTCATAGGTTAAAAAAACAATGAACCTCCACCTAAAATTCATACATTACACAATTTAACTCAAAATGGATCACAGAATTAAATGTAAAACTATCAAGCTGCTCAAAAAACAGATACAATAAAAAATCTTCAGAATTCTGAAGCAAAGAATTTTTAGTCTTGACAATAAAAGCATGATCCAAAAAGAGAAAATATGATATGTTGGAAGTCATCAAAATTTAAAACTTTTGGTCTGTGAAAGCCTATGTAAAGAGGATGAACAAAACAAGCTATACACAAGGAGAAAATATTTGCAAATGACATCTAACAAAGGAATGGTATCTAGAATATATAAAGAACTCTTAAAGCTCAAGAACAGAATGAAAATAACCCAATTATAAAATGGGTGAAAGACTCAGACATTTTATCAGAGGATATGCATACAGTAAATAGCACTAAGAAAGATGTTCAACATCAGTAGCCATCAGGGAAATGCAAAGCCACAATAATACATACAGCACACTGCACAGGCATGAAAAAAACCTAAAATAAAATATTGTGCCAATACCAAATGCTGGCAAAGATGTGGAAATTGGATAGATTGCTGGTGGGAATGTAAAATGCTACAGCCACTCTGGAAAACAGTTCAGCAGTTTCTTTAAAAAACTCAACATGTAATTACCATATGACCCACAATTGTACTCTTGGGATTTTATCCCAGTGAAATGAAAGCTTACCAGAGAAAAGAAAGCTTATGTTCACACATACACCAAAGCAAAACAAAACACCATTGCACAAATGTTCATAGTATTTTCATTTGTAACTGCCAAAAGCTACAGTCCACCTAGATGCCCTTTAACTGGTGAACAAATAAACTGTGGAATACCCATATCATGGAATACCACTCTGCAATAAAAAGGAATGAATATTAACACAACTTTAATGAATGTCCAGATAATTATGCTGAGCGAAATAAAGTCATAGATTATATGATTCCATTTACATAACATTCTTAAAATGACAAAAGTATACAAATGGAGTACAGACTAGTAGTTGACAAGATAAAGGCAGTGGGAAGACAGGCAGATGATAGGTAGATGTGGTTATAAAAAGTTAATACGAGGGATCCTTGTGGTGATAAAAACTCTTAACTGTGGAGGTGAATACACAAGTGATAAAACGGTATAGACTTAACTATGCACATAGAATCAAATAAGTACCAACAAAACTGACAATTTCTGATTAAGACAATCGGAAATTCCAAGTCTTACACTTAAACTAAACTTCTCACACAGTTTACCACCCTGGCATCTTTGCTATCCTATTCTTTTAGCCTTATGCCTATGTCTGCTATTTTACCCTGTCAATATCTTCCTTAACCTTGGAAACATAGCCTAAAACTACCTCCTTAAAAAAAAATCTTTCTCAATCACTTCAGCCAAAAGAGAACTCTCCTACATCACTTCTGGACATTATCATGGTACATTGCTTCTGCATATCTCTGATCTAATAAGATTATAAGCATTGTAAAGACACAGATTCATGTTTAATACATCATGGAGTGACCTAGCTCAGTCCCTTGGAAGCAACACACTCAAGTATTTGTTCAATTAATCTGCTCTCACCTTTCTCAAAATATCTAACAACAATTCTTACTTCCCTTGAACATAAATTTTCCACTTGAAATCAGACAAATCTTGTCTGTCCTATGCAGATATCCTCTTACCTGGAATGTTCCACCCTTCAAAGTTCACCTCAAAGGCAACTTATTCCTAAAAATTGTTCCTTGTTTCTTTTAATCAGTTTCATCTCTCCTTCCTGAATGCCAATTACACTTTGTATCTCCCTTAAATCACTTAGTCTACATGTCTGCTATAGACTTGTTTGTGGTCCTACCCACAAATTCATGTTGAACACCTAATGTCCAATATGATGGTATTGGGATGTGGGTCCTTTGGGGAAGTGATTATTAGATCATGGGGCACAGTGCTCACTAATGGAATCAGTACCCTTTAGAGAGGCCTGAGAAATCTCCCTTGCCCCTTCTTCCATGGGAAGTTACAGTGAGAAGGTACCACCTATGCACCAGAAAGTAGACCCTCACCAGACACTGAATGGGCTGATGCCATGATCTTAGACTTCTCAGACTCCAGAACGGTGAGAAACAAATGTTTGTTGTTTATAAACCACCTAGTCTATGTCAGTTTGTTGCAGTAGCCTGAAAGGACTGAGACAGTGCCCTATACTATAATCATATTCTGTCATCTGTCCAAACATCCCCCAAAAGTAAAATCCTTGAGAGCAAGGACTTCCTTAAACACTTGGAAAAGGCTTTTCATATATTTCATGTTCAAATATTTGCTAAACTGAATTAAAAATTATTTCTAGAAAGTTAAGTAATTTTGATTATCCTTCAATCTTCCAAAACCATTCAGAATTTACATTCCGTAGTCAATAAGTTTTATAGGGAATTTTGATCAATGATACAGCACATTGCTGTATCTTAGGACTGCTTAGCACACTTAGCACACTTAGCACACTGCTCTTCTTAGGACTTATAAGATCTTATTTCTGATTCTCCCCCTACTCTCTAAACCCTGCCCTCTTAATTTCTTGTATTGTTTTTTATCCTGACTCACTACTGATGAAATGCTGATAGTTCATTCAAATGTTATCCAGGGTTCTCATCTATCGTCATGCTACTGGCAATCTCATTTACCCAAATACTAATTACTGCCAAATTTTTATCTCTAACCTTTGTCCTTCACCTTAGCTCCTGCCCCACATTTTCAACCACCTCATGGACATCCATCCCCTCTATCTGGATATGACATAGATGGAGATTTCCCATATCAAGTTAATTATCCTCCCATCACAAGTTTCTTATATTCTCCCTCGCTTCAATTTTGCCACTAACATTATTTCTTAAATTTCCTCTTTATTCACCATATCCAACCAAATTGTATTATTACCTATCTCCAAAATTTTGCTTGAATCAATCCAGTAATCTCCATTTCTACTGCCATTAATTGCCACACTTATCATCTCCCATCTATATTCACAGTGATAGCCTTCCCTCTGATTTCCTTGTCTGCCTCTTACAGTCTCTCTTCTCTCCAATTTACCCTACTCTCTGCCATCTGTGTTATCTCTTCAAAATAAAAATCTGATCACATAATTTTCTTATTCAAAAATATCCAGTGGTACATTAATATCTACAAGATAAAATCTAAACTCATCAGTATTATCATAGAACAGAGGTTGACAAACTATAGTCCATGGTCCAAATTCAGCCCACCACCTCTTTATGTAAAGACAGTTTTATTAGAAAACAATGATTCTCATTCATTGACATATTATCCATGGCTGCTTTTACATTACCACACAGCTGAGTAGCTGCAACAGAGACCAAAGGGCTATACACAAAGCCAAAACTTACTATCCAGCCTTTTATCCGAAAATTCTATAGAATCCTAGCATGGACAGTTCAGAATAATTGGGCCCCAACCTCCCTTTCTAGTCACATCTCCCACTGAAAATTCCAGGCTCTTATTTTATCAAACAGCAATTCTCTTCTCAGTACTACTACTCTTTGATACAGATGGACCTCAAAGTATATTGAATAAAATAGTGTTTACTAATTCCCATGATATTATTTCATGTCTTATTTAAAACACATGTATCACATGTGAAAACTATGATTCTAAACATTAATCAGAGGTTGGTAACTATTTGGGAAAGTGACAGCAAATATGAAGATTATAAATATTTCAGAATACCTACAATGGTCGACAAGAGGTTCTACTAAGGCAAACAGTTAATATGTATTATTGACTTTGCTAAGAATTTTGTGTGAAGACCACTAGAATTATAGTCAAAGCACAGGTCTGACAAGTTTACATACTAAAGTAGCACCTCACTATAGTTGTGTGTGAGTTAGACAATATTTTCACAAGGATAACTAAAATACACCTTTAATCTATGAGTAATTATTATCATTATTCACATAACTATTAGCACCTGTGACCCAATATCATAATTACAAATTACATCTACATGACATTTTAAAGCTTACGAATTAATTACATAGACATCTCATTTGAGATCACGGTCATTCTGTGAGATATGAAAGAAAAGATTTTCTTCAATTTGCTAATGAGGAAATTAAGGCCCAAAGAAACTAAGTGATTTGTTTAACATCACAGAGCCATTTAAGAGTCAAGTCTAGCATCATCACTAGCCATCAGGGAGATTCAAATCAAAACCACATTGAGATATCACCTTACACCAGTTAGAATGGCCAAAATTAGCAAGACAGGAAACAACATGTGTTGGAGAGGATGTGGAGAAAGGGGAACCCTCTTACACTGTTGGTGGGAATGCAAGTTGGTGCAGCCACTTTGGAGAACAGTGTGGAGATTCCTCAAGAAATTAAAAACAGAGCTTCCCTATGACCCTGCAATTGCACTGCTGGGTATTTACCCCAAAGATACAGATGTAGTGAAAAGAAGAGCCATCTGTACCCCAATGTTTATAGCAGCAATGGCCATGGTCACCAAACTGTGGAAAGAACCAAGATGCCCTTCAAGGGACGAATGGATAAGGAAGATGTAGTCCATATACACGATGGTATTATGCCTCTATCAGAAAGGATGAATACCCAACTTTTGTATCAACATGGACGGGACTGGAAGAGATTATGCTGAGTGAAATAAGTCAAGCAGAGAGAGTCAAGTATCATATGGTTTCACTTATTTGTGGAGCTTAACAAAGAACATGGAGGACATGGGGAGATGGAGAGGAGAAGGGAGTTGAGGGAAATTGGAAGGGGAGATGAACCATGAGAGACTATGGACTCTGAAAAACCTGAGGGTTTTGAAGGGGTGGGAGGTGGGAGGCTGGGGAAGCAGGTGGTGGGTAATAGGGAGGGCACGTATTGCATGGAGCACTGGGTGTGGTGCAAAAACAATGAATACTGTTACGCTGAAAATAAATAAAAATATATATATATAGGAATGAAAAAAAAAAAAAAAAAAAGAGCCAAGCCTAGGCTCAATCCAGATCTCCAAATTCTAGTTCAATATTATTCACACTTTTCAGTGCTATCAACTTTAACGAAATTAAACAAAGGGCAATCTCCTATGAGCCTGAAAAACTAACTTTAACAGCAAAAATTCTACATTTTTCTACATTATATACTTACATCATACTCCAAAAGTCAGTAACAGTATCAACATAAACTCTGGCTCTATTAAAATTTGGTTTTACTGGAAAGTTCACCAGACTTAAAGACTATTCTAAAATGGCAACATCAGAGCTCTTAGACCATAAGTTTATTCAAATCATTCTCTAATTAACGTGAAGAAAAATCTGTTCTAAAATTATTTTACAGTGACATGGAAAATTTAACTGGTATCAAAAATATTTCTAGGGCGCCTGGGTGGCTCAGTGGGTTAAAGCCTCTGCCTTCCGCTCAGGTCATGATCCCAGAGTTCTGGGATCGAGTCCGGCATCGGGCTCTCTGCTCCGCAGGGAGCCTGCTTCCTCCTCTCTCTCTCTCTGCCTTCTTCTCTGCCTAGTTGTGGTTTCTCTCTGTCAAATAAATAAAATATTAAAAACATTTCTAGGGTGAAACAAATGATTTGTTTTGAAAAAAAAAATCATTTGTTTCAACTCCATAGCCTAAAAATATGCAGAAAAGCCCTTAAGTAAAATTGATAACAAATTCTTATATGCCAACTATGTGGTTTTAAAAGATTTACAATCATGAATAATCATGTACCCAACAAGAGAGCACCCAAATATATAAAATAATAAATAGCAAACATAAAAGAATTAATAGTAACACAGTATGTGCAAAGGACTTTATTATCCCAATTACATCAATAGACAGATCATCTAAACAGAAAATAACCAAGGAAACAATGGCTTTGATGAGACACTGAACCAGATGGACTTAACAGATATATTCAGAACATTCCATCCTAAAGCAGCAAAGTACATATTCTTTTCAAGTACAAATGGAAAATTCTCCAGAACAGATTACACATTAGCCCTCAAAACAGACCTCAACAAATAGAGAAAGATGGACAACATACCAGGAACCTTTATGACCACAAAACTATGTAACTAGAAGTCAACCAGAAGAAAAAATGGGGTAAGACCATAAATACATGGAGGTTCAACAACAGGCTACAATACTTGGGTGAACCAGGAAATCAAAGAAATTTAAAAATACATGTTAACAAATCAAAATGAAACATGTAACAGTCTAAACCTGTGGGATACAGCAAAAGCAGTCCTAAGAGAGAAGTATATAGTAATACATACAGTCTACCTCAATACATATAGCCTACCTCAAGAAGCAAGAAAAATCTCAAAGAAACAACCTAACCTTACAACTAAGAGAACCAGAAAAAGAATGCATGAGGCCTAAAGACAGCAGAAAGAAGGGAATAATAATGATTAGAGCAGAAATAAATTACATAGAAGCTAAAAAAAAACAATAGAACAGGTCAATGAAACCAAGAACTGGTACCTTGAGAAATGAAATAAAATTAACAAACCCATAGCCAGACTTCTAAAAAATAAGGACCCAAAAAATAAAATGACAAATGAGAGAGGAGAAATAACAACTAACACCACAGAAATACAAACAATTATAAGAGAATATTATGAAAACCTATATGCAAACAAATTGAACAACCTGGAAGAAATGGGTAAATTCCTAGAAACATTGTCAAAACAGAAACAGAAAGAAATAGAAAACCTGAACAGACAAATCAACAGCAAAGAAATTGCATTAGTAATAAAAAAAAGTTCCAACAAAGAAAAGCCCAGAACTGGTTGGCTTCACTGGTGAATTCTAGCAAACCTTTAAAAATAGTTAATGCCTATTCTTCTCAACTTATTCCAAAAAGTAAAAACAGTAAAGAAAACTTCCAAATTCATCATATGAGGTGAGCATTACATGACACCAAAACCATACAAATACCCCACTAAAAAAGACAACTACAGGCCAATATCCCTAATGAACATAGATCCAAAAATTCTTAATAAAATACTAGCAAACCAAATCCAACAGTACATTAAAAATATCATTCACCACAATCAAATGATATTTATTCCTGGTGTGCAAGGGTGGTTCTATATTCATAAATCAATCAACATGATACACCACATTAATAAAAGAAAGGATGGGGGGCGCTGGAGTGGCTCAGTGGGTTAAGCCTCTGCCTTAGGCTCAGGTCATGGTCTCAGAGTCCTGGGATTGAGCCCCGCCTCAGGCTCTCTGCTCATTGGGGAGCCTGCTTCCCTCTCTCTCTCTGCCTGCCTCTCTGCCTACTTGTGCTCTCTCTCCCTCTGTCAAATAAATAAATAAAACCTTAAAAAATTAAAAAATAAAAGAAAGAATAGGAAACATATGTCATTTTGACAGGTGTAGAAAAAGACTTTGAAAAAGTAAAACACCCATTCCTGATAAAAGCCCTCAACAAAATAGGGTTAGAGGGAATATACCTCAACATCATAAAGGCCATATATGAAAAACCCACAGCTATTATCATTCTCAGTGGGGAAAAACTGAGACATTTTCTTCTGTAGTCAGGAGCAAGACAGGGATGTCCACTCTCACCAGTTATTTAACATAGTACTAGAAGTCCTAGCCACAGCAATGATACAACACAAAGAAGTAAAAGGCACCCAAATAGGCAGGGAAGAAGTCAACCTTTTGCTATTTGCAGACGACATGATACTGTATATGGAAAACCTGAAAGACTCTACCAAAAAACCACTATAGTTGATAAAAGAATTCAGTAGAGTCACAAAATAAAAATCAATATTCAGAGATCTGCTGCATTTCTATACTCCAACAATGAAGTAGCAGAAAAAGAATGCAAGGAATCAGTCCCACTTATAGTTCCACCAAAATCAATAAGATACCTAGGAGTAAACCTAACAAAATAAGTGAAAGACCCAAATTCTGTAAACTATAAAACACTGATGAAAAAGATTGAGGATGACACAAAGAAACAGAAAGACATTCCATACTCATGGATTGGAAGAACAAATACTGTTAAAATATCTATGCTGCCAAAGTAATCTACATGTATAATGCAATCCCTATCAAAATACCACCAACAGAGGCGCCTGGGTGGCTCAGTGAGTTAAAGCCTCTGCCTTCGGCTCAGGTCATAATACCAGGATCCTGGGACCTAGCCCCACATTGGGCTCTCTGCTCAGCAGGGAACCTGTTTCCTCCTCTCTCTCTGCCTGCTTCTCTGCCTACTTGTGATCTCTGTCTGTCAAATAAATAAATAAAATCTTTAAAAAAAAATACCACCAGGGTGCCTGGGTGGCTCAGTGGGTTAAGCCTCTGCCTTCAGCTCAGGTCATGATCTCAGGGTCCTGGGATCGAGTCCCGCATCAGGCTCTCTGCTTGGTGGGGAGCCTGCTTCCTCCTCCTCTCTCTCTCTGAATGTCTCTCTGCCTACTTGTGATCTCTGTCTGTCAAATAAATAAATAAAATTAAAAAAAAAAAATCCTAGAGCAGAACACAGAGAATAACCTCTTAACATTGTTCAGGGCAGCTTCTAGAAAGAAGGACAAGGGAAATAAAAGCAGAAACAATGTACTGGGACCTAATAAAAATAAAAAGCTTGTACACAGTGAGGGAAACAATCAACAAAACTAAAGGCAACCTATGGAATGGGAGAAGATATCTGCAAATGACATATCTGATAAAGGGTTAGTATACAATATATTTAAGTAACTTGTAAAACTCAGTACCCAAAAAGAATAATCTAATTAACAAATGGGCAGAAGACATGAATAGACATTTTTCCAAAGAAGACATGCCAATGGCCAACAAACACATGAAAAGATGCTCAACATCACTCATCATTAGGGAAATACAAATTAAAACTATACCTGTCTGAATGGCTAAAATTAACAACACAAGAAACAACAGGTGTTGGCAAGGATGTGAAAAAAGGGTAACCCTCTTGCTTTGTTGTTGGGAATGTGAACTGGGGAAACCACTCTGGAAAGAGTATGGAGGTTCCTCTAAACTTAAATATGGACTTACCCTACAATCCAGCAATCACACTTTTAGGTATTTACTCAAAGAATACAAAAGTACTAATTCAAAGGGATTCAGGCAATCCTATGTTTATAGCAACATTATGTACAATAGCCAAACTATGGAAACAGCGCATGTGTCCATCAACTGATGAATGGACAAAGAAGTTGTGAGGTATATACATATATACGTGTGTGTGTGTGTATGTGTGTGTGTGTCTATGTGTGTGTATTCTTCAGCCACGGAGAGGAATGAAATCTTGTCAATTGCAATGACATAGATGGAGGTATGCTAAGTGAAATAAGTCAGTCAGAGAAAGACAAATATGTATAATTTCAGTGCTATGTGGAATTTAAGAAGCAAAACACAAAAGCAAAAGGACAAAAAGAGAGAAAGGACACTAAGAAACAGTCTCTTAACTATGGAGAACAAACTGATGGCTACCACAGGGGAGGTAGGTGGGACAATGGGTTAAAGAGATGATGAGCATTAAGGAGTGCACTTATTGAGATAAAGATCAGTGATGTATGGAAGTGTTGGATCATTACATTGTACACATGAAACAAATATTGCACTGTATATTAACTGGCATTTAAATAAAAACTTTTTAAAAAAGATTTGTAAGACCATATGTTGAAAGAATCAAAACATATCTGGGACTGAAAGAATGAATATCAGCTATGAATTAAAAAAAAAAATCAGCCCTGCAATTAATCAGGCTAGGAGGATAGACACAGATAAAGCGAACTACAAAGTTAAGAGAAAACACTGTTTTTCCCAAGGTCATGTACCAGTTGTAAAATATCATAATGACCCCTTATTTGAGTGATTATTGCTTTCTTACCAATGATGTCTCCAGACTTGCTTTGCTATTTTCATTTATTACTGGCAGAAGATACCAAATTCCTAAACCACCCTGCTTCATGACAGCACCCAATCCCTAGTTAATTCCTACTTCTCTCAATCTGCTGCAAAAGGAGCCACCAATCTAGAAATAATCCTGGCTGACTTCAGACCCTTCTCAGAATTCTTCAGCGGCAATCCAAAATTTACAAAAAACACTTCCCTTCTCCCTCTTATCCAGAGGCCTTGTGTGGTTCTTCTGGAGTATACTCCCTCACTAATGAATGAATAAATCTGATTTTTGTCATACTATGGGCTTGTTCCTTGTGGTCTCTAGTTGGTAAGGCTTTAACAAGGTCAATTTTTTTAAAGATCTATATTTTATTGAGAGAACGAGCAGGGGTGGGGAGTTGAGGGGGGAAATGGAGAAAAGAAAGAAAGAAGGAAAGAAAGAAAGAAACAAACAAACAAACAAGAAAAAAAGAAGAAAAGTCTTAAGCAGACACCTAGCTGACTATGGAGCCCTCAGGGCTCTATCTCAAGATCCTGAAATCATGACCCAAACCAAAATCAAGAGCTGGACTCTTAACTGAGCCACCCAGATGCCCTCCAAGTAAATTATTTTTAATTACCCTAGAGATTCAACAGTTTAGTACTGACAAAAAGCACCACCCTCCCTCTCTTCCCAAAACATAAAAAGAAAAAAAAAAAAACACTTCTGCACTTAAACCAGAAAATCATTAGCCATAAGTGACTTTCACTACCAAGATGAACTTACTGAATTCTACTACTTATATCACAGGAAGTATCTGATCAATGATGCTAAGAGATATAATATTTAACCAAAGCCAGGTAACTTTAACACTTTAAAAAGATTCTGAGTTTATTTTCCAGCTCTGATTACTTTCAAGTGTGACAAGAAACCCCTGCTCCTCTCCAGATACATATAAGTAATGACTTTAGAATCAACTTGTTTCATGCACAATTATGTGAGTACAAAAAGGAGGAAGATGGTAAAGTACAGAGGAGGAGGGAAGGAAAAGCAAGGCCTGGCAAAAGTGTTATCTACGGACAAGATAAGAACCATATAAAATTAGAGAAGGAGGATGACACATATTCCTGGCAGAAACCCAGTCATCTCAGCCAAATAAAAAAAAAATTTAAGATTTTATTTATTTATTTGACAGGCAGAGATCACAAGTAGGCATAGAGGCAAGCGGAGAGAGAGAGGTGGAAGCAGGCTCCCGGCTGAGCAGCGAGCCCAATGTGGGGCTCGATCGCAGGACCCTGGCATCATGACCTGAGCCAAAGGCAGAGGCTTTAACTCACTGAGCCACACAGGTGCCCCATAATAAAAAATTTAAATTAAACTTTCTTTCAATTTACATTTACAAATTAATAAGAGGCGAGTTTCCCACCTTCAAGTAAATTATGGGTTAAAGTGTGACATATAACCATACAATGGCCAGTAAGTCAAGAGCCAATCAATGCTAAATGGAAGCTCGCAGCAATACATAAATATTAATTTGGCTTTAGAGTTAATACAAGCCTCCTGAGCAAAATACAGTATAAATTACAGGCCTACTATGAAATTATAGGACAATGCTATGTATCAATTTTACTCAAGATAAAAGAGAAAAAAAGGCTTAAAAATAGTCCTGTCGTATCATGCCCTCGATTCAGTTTAGAAAGTTAAGTTTGCACATCTGTTCCTTGGGTAATAATGTCAGTCTCAAACTAGAATCAACAAGCTACCCTGTCATCATTTCTACAGATAATTTTATGGAAATTGTTTAGAATATAATAATTAGGAAAATTTCTGAAACTTTTAATATGATATAAAAATAGACTATAAGGCTAGTTCTTTCAAAAATTCATTTCAAATGGACAAGAAATGGACTTTTGAAATTACTTCTGTACTGAAAAACTAGCTCAGCAGCAGAGTTGTGTTTGTGTGAAATTTTATTTTCAAATTTTAGTACAACTACTTACAAAGTTTCCAAAACAAATACTGATCTTTAAAGGAATGAAAAAACAAAAATATTTAGTTATTATAGTGCAAGATCTCAAATGACACAACAAATATTAACTACATATGCTCCAGGATTTTTTTTGAGTGGCATTAGTTATTAATATTATTTTCAATTTAGTTCAACATTCTTCCTTTGATTTAAGCCAAGCATATAGCTAATGAAATGGCATGACTAGAGCTTAGACTTGTAATAACATAAATATCATAGGTACCTGTGCTCTTTCCCTATAGGGATTAGGAAATTCACCCTTGGTAAACTTAAGTACACATATATGTAAAGTATTACAGTAGTTAGTCTATGCTATGCCATGATCCCCCACCTCCATTTCATTAAATTACTAAATAACACTGTTGGGTTAACTGCACAAAGGATAGGAACATTTGAATAAAAATAATCTCATATTGTAGAAAGTCCAGATAAGGTCAGAATCTTATTGTTTTTGGCCAAAGACAATTTTGAAACTCATTAGAAAGAAGTGGCACAATATGATCTTTGAAGTGAGTTACTAAAATCAAAATAGGACAAGATAAAGTTTCTAAGTACAAAAGTAGAAAACACTCCAGGTTTAAATTTATAAAATGAATCATTAGTTAATATATTATTACTAAATTATGTACCTATCCAGAAAGCTGCTTACTAGTTTTCATATTGTTCTAGATCCTCACTGTCCATTACAGTGGTTATATGTGGTTATAGAATTTAAAACTAGTAAAAATTCTGTAAAATTAAAAATTCAATTTCCTGGATATGAAAGCCACATGTGGCTGGGCCTACTGTTTTAGATGGCACCAAATAGAACATTTCCATTATCAAAGGAAGTTCTATTGGATAGCACTATTTTATATAAAATGCCAGTTAAAATGAGCCCCAATAAATAACTGATATAAGACTAACTATACTGGATAAAATTAAAAAGTGGAAGATATCTATTTATGATAAAAGTTCTATGCAATGTAGGAACAGAAAGGAACATCCTCAAACTGATAAAGGCATATAAAATTATATTTAAGGGTGAAAGACTGCCTGCTTTCCCCCTAAAATCAGCAACAAGGGAAGGATATCCAGTCTCATCACTTTTTTAATTCACCATTATACCTGAAGCACTAGCAGTTCACCAGTGCAAGACAAAGAACCATAACACAGACAAGATTAGAAAGGAAAAGTAAACCTATCTTTATTTGTAGACAAGGTGATTATCCATGTAGAGAATTCTTAAGAATTTTTAAAAAATGCTATTAGATCTAGGTGAATTTAGCAAGATCAACATACAAAAACAAAACAAAACCCCTCCATTTACTGTCAACAAACAAGTGTAAATTTGAAAATTTAAAATATGTAATTTAAAATAGCACCCAAAAAACCATGAAACCCTTAGCAAAAAAATTCACAATACATGTGTAAAACCTATACATAGAAAACTACAAAATATTGCTATGAGAAATTACAGATGACCTAAATAAATGGGAAATTATACCATGTTCCTAGATTATAAGGTTCAATATTGTCAAGATGTTAATCTTCCCCCAAATTATCTACAGAGTCAGTGTAATCCCAAACAAAATCCTAATTGTTTCTTGGTAGAAACTGAGAAGCTAATTCTAAAATTATACATTGCTAGTAGAAATAAACTGGGATAGCCACTTTCAAAATAGTTCTGCAGTTTCTTAAAAAGTTAGAATGCAAGCTGGTGCAACCACTCTGGAAAACAGCATGGAGGTTCCTCAAAATGTTGAAAATAGAACTACCCTATGACCCAGCAATTGCACTACTGGGTATTTACCCTAAAGATACAAACATAGTGATCTGAAGGGGCACGTGTACCCGAATGTTTATAGCAACAATGTCTACAATAGCCAAACTATGGAAAGAACCTAGATGTCCATCAACAGATGAATGGATAAAGAAGAAGTGGTATATATACACAATGGAATACTATGCAGCCATCAAAAGAAATGAAATCTTGCCATTTGCGACGACGTGGATGGAACTAGAGGGTATCATGCTTAGTGAAATAAGTCAATCGGAGAAAGACAACTATCATATGATCTCCCTGATATGAGGACATGGAGAAGCAACATGGGGGGTTAGGGGGATAGGAGAAGAATAAATGAAAACAAGATGGGATTGGGAGGGAGACAAACCATAAATGACTCTTAATCTCACAAAACAAACTAGGGGTTGCTGGGCGGAGATGGGATTGGGAGAGGGGGAGGGGGTTATGGACATTGGGTAGGGTATGTACTATCGTGAGTGCTGTGAAGTGTGTAAACCTGGCGATTCACAGACCTGTACCCTTGGGGATAAAAATACATTATATGTTTATAAAAAAAAAAAAACTGGAAGGGGAGGCGAACCATAAGAGACTATGGACTCTGAAAAACAACCTGAGGGTTTTGAAGGGTCAGGGGTGGGAGGTTGGGGGAACAGGTGGTGGGTAATAGGGGAGGGCACGTTTTGCATGGAGCACTGGGTGTTGTGCAAAAACAATGAATACTGTTACACTGAAAAAATAAATAAATTAAATTTAAAAAAAAAGAAAAGTTAAACCAATACTTACCATATGATCCAACAATCCCATTAACTAGATATTTACCCAAGAGAAATGAAAACCAACGTTCATGCAAAGACATATATAAGAAAGTTTATAACAGCCTTATTTATAATAGCCAAAATCTGAAAAACCTTAAATGCCCATCAATTGATGAATTAACAAATATATCACAGTATATCCATCCATACAATGAAATACTGCTCAGTAATAAAAAGGAATAAATATCTGATACGTGAAATGACATGCATAAATCAAAAAAAGCACTAGGTTCCAAGCAAAATCAGTTATAAATAAAAGACTATGTGTTTATCATTTCATTTAGATAAAACTATAAATGAGGTAAAAGTAGAGTGGACAGAGAGGTTCCTGGTTTCCAGAAATACAAGGAAGGGCAGAGGCTGGACTACAATGAGACATAGGAAATTCAGGATATGACAGAAATGTTCTAAATTTTTACTTGCTATTATTTATACAAATGCATATGTTTGTCAAAACTCATTGGACACTTAAAAAGGGAAAATTTTATTTTACATGAATGAATTTATATGATTTTTTATGAATGAATTTATATGAATTTTTATGAATTTATATGAATTAACATTTGACTTAAAAAATAAGTCCCTATTAAGGGGCACCTGGGTGGCTCAGTCATTTAAGCATCCAACTCTTGATTTCAGATCAAGTCATAGATCCAGCCCCAAGTCAGGGTACCCACTTAGCGGGGAGTCGCCTTCCTCCCTCTCCCTCTGCCCCTCTCCCCCACCCATGCTACACGCACACATACTCTCTCTCTAAAAATAAATAAGCAAATCTAAATAAATAAATGTAATATGGCTAACCTTCTATTTTGGTGCTTTATTAACAGATCTGGTATAACAGATCTGTTATACCAAGGAAATATGGTATAGAAATAGACTGTCTGGAAGGCAAACAGCATAACTTATGTCAATCCCATACTTCTCTGGACTTCAGCTTCTTCTGGTATAAACAGGGGTTTATAACCCAGTTTCTCAAATCTGTTTCCAGGAAATTTTCAGAATGTTACAGGTATTTTGGGAAAGGGGTTTCTACTGTCAAATTACCTAGGAATTTCACAATGCATTTAGCATATGAAAAGCTCTGAGCAGGCCTACATGAATTCATTTTCTTTCTATAATTCTTTAAACTCAGTGTTTCCCACATTTACTTGACCAAGAAACACTTCTATGAAAAAATGGTGTTAGTGGGGCAACTGGGTGGCTCAGTCAGTTAAGCATCCAACTCTTGATTTTGACGCAGGTCATGATCTCAGAGTAGTGAGATGGACCCTACTTAAAATTCTCTCTCTCCCTCTCCTTCTGCCTCTCCAACCCCCACCCCCTGCTCCCTCTTTCAATGGATAAATAAATAAATAATGTTTTAGATGGTATTGCTAAAGTTCTAAAATTCATTGAATTTTCAAGATTACCTTCTTGATGAAATTTTCTTAAAACTTATTTATTAGAGACAGAAAGAGAGACAGAGTGTGCACATGAACACACACACACACACACACACACACACAAACACACACAGGAGTAAGTTGGAGGAGTGGCAGAGGGAGACTCTTTCAAGCAGACTCCTTGCTGAGCACAGAGCCTGACAGGAGGCTCAATCTCAGGACCCATGAGATCATGACCCACGAGATCACAACCTGAGCTGAAACCAAGAGTCAGATCTTCAAGGGACTGAGTCACTCTGGTGCCCCACCTTCTTGATTAAGTTTTATTTACACTGAGAAAATATATAACTGATTGACTTTAAAGCAGCTATGCAGAACTGCAGCCCTTAATGAGAATACTTTTAAATCACAAATTTTAAAGGACTTCTTATTCATCTTGCTACTTTCCTAGTCAACTCCTCTGAGTTTTTACCAGGTTCTGAATTCTAAATATCCTAAACTTAAATATTTTTACTCCTATATACTACATGAAAATACATCATGGTTGAATTATCTCTATTTGAATACCTCCTCTTCAAATAACAGGGCAGAATTAAGAATGTGAAAACATCAATGCCAAGAACACTAAAATTCCTGAGCAATTACTATAAAAATAACAAAGTGATCTAAGAAAGTAAGTGTTCACTGAACAAAACTGGTATAAGTTTGAATATATAGTTAAAATAGTTTTTAAAAAGGGAAGGAAAGGGGACGCCTGGGTGGCTCAGTTGGTTAAGCAGCTGCCTTCGTCTCAGGTCATGATCCTAGCGTCCTGGGATCGAGTCCCATATCGGGCTCCTTGCTTGGCAGGGAGCCTGCTTCTCCCTCTGTCTCTGCCTGCCTCTCTGCCTACTTGTGATCTTTCTCTCTCTCTGACAAATAAATAAATAAAATCTTTAAAAAAAAAAAGGGAAGGAAAGAAAGACTAAACAAAGATGGAAAACCAATATTCTAAATGCTGCTCTTCAGCACTTTACATGGGATCACTGAAAGAAGTACAAAGCATTACAAATGTTGGTAGTGTGGTTAAAAATACTGTATCTTTTGAATGTAAATAAATAGATGAATAATAAGAGCCATCTTTTTTTTTTTTTTTTTTTTTTTTATTTGACAGAGAGAAATCACAACTAGGCAGAGAGGCAGGCAGAGAGAGAGGAGGAAGCAGGCTCCCTGCGGAGCAGAGAGCCCGATGTGGGGCTCGATCCCAGGACCCTGGGATCATGACCTGAGCCGAAGGCAGAGGCTTTAACCCACTGAGCCACCCAGGCGCCCCAATAAGAGCCATCTTAAGTCAGTAATTTAATTAGGAATAAAGCTTTAGGGGAAAAGTGAACACTGGAAAATTCTAAAGGGTAAACAAACCACTCCTGAAAATGAAAAAAAAATGTTAGAAATGCCATGTCCAATTAGACCCAAATCAGTAGTCTTCTTCACCCAGTAACAGCCAGGCTATGGAAGAGTATTGTTAGTAATGTATACTGAAATATCTAATTTACTTCAATAACCCTTATGACTCTTTATCAGTAATTTTGTCTACATAATTTTGAAATTATTTCTAGCCTAAATTTGTTTAAACTCTTGGGGTAAATAACTTCTATAAGATTATTATATAAAGTAGTATTCCTTTTAAAAAGTATTTTTACTTTTCAATTTGAGTTTAAGGAATATTCTCTGGGCCCAAGGCACTACATAAAATAATTTTTAGAAGAGTAAAAAAATAGGGAAGCAGAGTGGCAATTACTCATCTAGCTCTTTATACATTCTTTTTAAGAGTTAAATTTTAGTACAAATGGTTTCGTAGCTAGGTCTCCTTGGAAACCACTAGTAGTATTTCTCCATAATGGTCTGGCCAGAGATGTCCCAGGAATAATCCAAATGGAACATGCAAATTTCAGTAAACTTTAAAAAGGGGAAGGGTGATCTTTCTTGTTTTAATAAAGACATATAAAATTTATCACATCATTATTTTAGTAAACAGATATAAGCAGAATGTATTTTGTTTTGTTCTGAAAGTTATCTTTATGTAGTTCCCTGTAAAATCTTTAAGCTTAGCACATAGATATGTAAACAGGCATCCATATGGTTAAAAACATGTATAGTATATAAAAAAGGAAATTCTTTTGCTAAGAAGAAAGATGGAAAGAAAGAAAGAAAATAAGGCAATATCACAAAACCATAATCACATTAAATAACAATGTTTTAAAAAAGTTGGACCAACCATGAAGCCCCTCAAGAATGTAAGCAGCTTGTTTATATTTCAAATTTAATTCTGGTACCTATTTTTGGCTGTATAATGAATTCAGGAAGAAAAAAATCAAGAATATGTTCATAGTTCACATGGATGTTACTCACCCACATTTGGAGGTTTCACATAATTTGCAGGTAGTTCTGGAGGTCTGCCTCTATGCAGAGCTGCAAAAGCAGACCCATTCCATAGTGTACTCTTACAGTCTATTCAGAAAGATTGAAAAGTTAGTCAAGAAATAGAACAGTGTTTTTTTAAATTGTACCTTAGAGGTAAATGTCTGTTTTCAATTTGTTTGTTGGAGTATATTTTTAACTATTAATACCACAATAAAAAATAACATGCATATTTTTGAACATGTTATAAACTACATTATGATTGTTAAGTAACAACACTTTAATATAACACCCAGATATTTTATTTCTGTGCTGATCTAGAATTAAAGCTTTTATTCAGCATGTATTTGAATCATACAAATATGTCATGGATTAATAAGGTTTTAATTTTATATTGGTCCTTCATGATCTTTAGGCTTATATATTTCTACTTACATAAAACTATATAAGCAAGGTTAGGACTACAGCACAAGTATACCAGGTAAAATTCGAAACATTTATACTTGGTGCATCGTCATACTATAGAATGCCTGCCAATTGCGCCGTAATCGGTAACAATATTGCAGATGATAAATGACTATGAATAGTTGTGTTTTTTGTCTTTCATGTTTATGTCAAGAAACTCAAGTAAATGTGAAATCTTCCTAATAATTCAACTATGATACAAGAATATTGCACTACTCTCTTTTGAGGAGGGGAAGAGCAGAGGGAAAGGGAGAGAGAGAATCCCAAGCAGGCTCCATGCCAAGCATAGTGCCCAACACGGGGCTCCGTCTCACAAACCCGAGATCACGACCTGAGCTGAAATTAAGAGTTGGACACTTAACTGACTGAGCCACCCAGGCACCCCTCTACTGCTCTCTTGAAAACTTCCAAATTAAATGATTTGAAGAATTTCCTTATACTATAAAATTAGATGTTTAAAACTGGTATTTTTGAAGCTATTTTACCTTTGTGAACTAGAATTTTTAAAAAACATGATGCTAATAAAATAAAACAAATTAGCTGCTAGACCTGAAGTATGTATTACACTAACAGGTATCCTTAATGCCTAATTTCACATTTTTATATTCATAAAATATTATTTTATATACTTTACATATTGGGGTTCCATGAAAAACTTTGGGAAAAATCTTTAAAAGACTGAAAACAGTGGAGTACAAAAACTATTACTGAACAGTCACTAATAGGTTGATACATGTTTTTAATATTTTCAATTATAAAAATTTTTATATATCACATATAAGTTTTTACATATTTTCCATTTTCTTGTTATAAAACATACAACGTGATTAGGATGATATAAAGACTCATAATACTAAAATCTAAAAATATTAAAACATAATAAAAGACTTTTAAGCATTCATACTATACTAATCAGAGCAATGATCTTTCAAGATCCCTATCCCACAGGATTACAAAAAGATTTTACATTCTATACTTCTATTGTATTCACTGTTTTATAGCAGAGGGCTTCTTTTAGGCCTCTAAAAATTTATTTGTACACTAAGAAAATAAGATTGACAAAATAAGAAAAACTAGAAGAAAATTAGTATTTAGGAAAGCATGGGAACATTTACTTAACATAAAAATATGCTGTTCTCCACTCCTTCCTCTGAAAACTATGAAAATCTTACCTTTGGCATCCCGTAACAGAGACTGCCGACCAACACCTAGTAATGTCTGTACCCCAGGAACACTCTGAGGGATCTCCTTATCTAGTAAGGGACCAATCCGCTCACAAATTTTAAGGAGGTAGTCTGGAGGAATGTGTGCATTGGCTGCCACCTAAAAAGCATAAATAAAACAGAAAAACCAATATGGTTTAAAAATATAATTTACTCCATTACCAAACTATTCCATCATGGAACAAAGTGCGATTTTTAATATACAGGATCAAAAAATAATATTTTAAATATTTAATACTTTAGCCAAACTAAAGAAACAGCTACAAAAATTAAGCACATCTAAATGATAACATTTAAATGACATGGCACTCAAACTTACTTTTACATGCCTTGATTAAATCATTTGCTTAGCTGTTAATCTTATGAAATAAGTGTTGCAAAACAGCAAAAGTGCGCATGCCTAAAATTAAAGTACAAAGACAACGGGTAAACTCTACTAGTACTTGATTTATTCAGTAGTGATGAGGTGATCAAAAATCAGAGAATCTAGATTCTATATAAATGATAAGAATACAAACAAAAGGTATTACTTGCATCAAACTCTCACCTAAATCCCTTTAGGATTAACAGGACAAATTTGCTTAAAGAGCAAAACTGGTTTTCCTTAAAAAAGTTAACTGGTTTCCAAAACAGTATCCAATTAATGTTTTTATAAATACTATGATCCAAATAACTACGCTATATACTCAAAATTCATCACAACATTGACTCATTTTTTAAACACACAAGAAAATTTCTGAAGATGGTAAACATACGTACACAGGGATGAGAAAATTAACAAAACTGTTCATTTTTTATCTAAGTTAATGGTCAAGTCCTGGATGTGTTTCATAAATACCTAATTATTAAAGGAGCAAACAGAAAACTAGATATTAAAAATCCTTATATTAAAAAAATTTACATTCTCATCTTGACATAAAGGGAAAGAAAGAATAAAAAATAAATATAAATAAAAATTTAATAAATATATGTTATATTAATATATAATAAAAATGTAAATAAATATTTATTTATTTATACCATCACATAGGACCTCACATCAATATATTATCACCAGGTCAAGAACAATACAACACAAAAGAATAATTTTGAAAATCATCCCTAATGAGCACCATGAGAAAATAAATTATGTGTGTTCTTGGTAGGTATTTGTTCAATGAATCAATGAACATTAAAAAACCAAAGTAAACAAACTGAGGGTTTTGGAGGGGAGGGGGAGGGGGTTGGGAGGACCTGGTGGTGGGTATTAAGGAGGGCATGTATTTCATGGAGCACTGGGTGTAGTGCTTAAACAATGAATCTTGGAACACTGAAAAAATAAAATTAAATTAAAAAAAAAAAAAACAAAGTAAAGTCCATCTATAAGAAATATCACATGAATTCATAGAGGAAAAATCTTAGATTCTCCTATCAAGGTACCTTTTTTGTTTTCTCAGAAAACATACTTTAAAGAACTACAATCCAACATGTATTCAGAATTCTGTGAATAAGGGATTCTATTGTGATTTTTAAAAAATCGTTTCCTGCCAGTTATCTTTTTTAAATCCCAGCAAAAATTAGTTTTAATCTACCAAAATAAGTGTCTCTTGGTAACTGTCAATGAGGCTCAGAAAGAATGGCAACTAAGCCTGATTAATTTATATTTTCGTCAACATGGTTTGGCTTCTAGATTGGGACAAAGGATCAAGCAAATTCTTTGTTATTTCTCCCATCTCTAGTTTGTTTTCCAAGCAAATAACTCTATAGAACCACCCCTTAGAAAAACATACAGGTAACATTAAAGTCAAAGCAGCTGATAATTCAATTTAATCTAATTATTATCTATAGACAATGATATCTTAAAATCCTAGTTTGTAATTCATTCCCTCCACATTAAAACATTTCTTAAATATGCCCACAGGCAAGTACACTTAGTACCCCCAAAAATACATATCTCAAAGAAAAAAAGCTTTAAAATACTGTATATAAAAATCTATAACAACTTACGCCTTTTTTCCCACCAACAGTCTCAGATATACTCCACTTCCATTATCAGTCATCATTTTTTCAAGTAAACACTGTATGAAGTCTTTACATAGGATAGCAGTTCATGTCTTCACTGGCATTTTCTTTTTTGTTTGTTTCTTTGGGTTTGAGGGGGGAGTTGGTTTATTTCTTTAATTTAAATTTAAGTTATTTAACATATGGTGTATTATTAGTTTCAGGGTAGAATTTAGTGATTCATCAGTCTGTATCACACCCAGTGCTCATTACAAGTGCCCTCCTTAACTGACATTTTCTTTTTGATTTTCTTTTTTTTTTCATCCTGTTACCATGTCAAGAGTTATTCACCTGCCTAGAAATTGCAATATATCTAGCCATATATAATCCAGAAAATAATTCTTTAATACGAATTTTTAAAATCACCCCCTTACAGAAAATCTGTCAGAACTATATCCTAAACAGACAATTTAACTCTCCTGGCTACTTCATTTTACAGAAACAATGATGTTTGATTTTCAGTGAATTACATAAACCTTCATATCAATTCCTCAGTAATAAATTTAAAATATAGAATCATTAATTAAGCAACCAAAACAAGGCTTATCTACACCCAAATTCTCCCCCTTGAGATTCTTATTATAAGCCATTAAATAAATTTTACATGTTTGAATTCCACCTTATACAATTGGAAATTCCTTAATTTCTAAATGGTTCCATTCAACAAGTCCCTTCCTCTAAAATCAATAAAAATTTGATTACAAAACAGTAGTAGATAAGCATATTCTATCAGCACAATAGCAATAACAATACATTTGAGTTGAACATGCTAGAGTCTCCTTTAAACAATATCAACAGGCTTCCAGACTACATCAGCGCAGTTCTTGCAATAATAGTTTTTTTCTAAATCAAATTTCAGGACTTATAAGTGGTAGTCAACATTTATTTCAATCCATCTGCTTTGAATAAAGTTGAAATTTTTTAAAGGCCATCTTTTTTGGCATAAGAACTCTTATACACACTCAGCAATTACTTTCTTAAGTCTTTAAAAAATTCTACATTAGAATTATGTATGAATATAATATATAATAAAATGTAATATTAAAAGTATATATTAAAATATTCTATGAAATTCATAACATAATATTATAAGCCACTCTTTTTAATTAAAGCTCAAATATTCTAATTTCAGTTATTTAACCACATTTTTCTCTCTGGAATATAATGGCCAAGTAACACAACAAGAACTTTGATATGTGCAGAAGAAAAGCTTTCTCCAAAAACAAAGTTCAAGAGTATAATGCAAACCTCTATATTATTCTGTAAAACAGCTCCAAGGAGTTAAATCATAGAATGTTCAATTTAGAAGGATCCTTATACACAATTAGCCTAACTTCACATCTCACAATAGGAAAAACATCCAGAGAAGTGAAGTCCAGTGGTCACAATGAATGTACAGAAATCTGGGTTTCCCTGTGCACAGCTCTTCCTATCACTTACTGTCTTATTAAGGCAACTGAAAATTTATGAAGATAACTAACACAAAGACTGCAAAAAAATAAAACTATAAATTCAAATAAACTGAAAGAAATTAAATGAAGCCTAGATTATAAACCTTCTTGACAGGAAGACTGGCTGACCTAAACAGCAAACTTAACAATTGAATTACTAAACTTCAGAATTATGACAAGACCAGAGCGTTCACAGAAATGATCCTACTCATCATAATTAGTTAAAAGGAATCCAGCTGAGAACTGAAAAAAATTCAAAAGGTACCTAACTTCAGGGTGCCAGGCCCATACCAAACACTACATTTGAAATACTAAGTTTCAAATAGCAATAATGACATTTTTACCTTGGCTTTTAGAAATTACAGGATAAGCAACTCCAAGAAACAAATAAAAGAGATAATTGTTTCTGTGTTTTGTTTTCTAAGATCATGACTACACAGGAAAATGAAGAATCAAACTGGGCCCATACAAGAAGTGAAATCATAACATTTTATCTGAGATTTCAATTTTTTTGGTGTGGGCAGGGTAGGGGGAGAAGCACATAAAAAAAATTAAGACATGTGATTCTTTTTTATATTTATGGAAAACAAAATAGATTTTGAAAAATACAACAAGGTTTTAAATACATCAATATAAGTATAGCATATGCATGGTACTTTGAAGTCTGGAAACCTGGATTATTCAGGTTCTAAAATTTACTAGCTGTTACTCCTGGCAGTGTGACACAGTAGAAAGGACTTAGATTTTAATTTCTCTACCATCCTCAGTTCCTACTTCTGTGACCTGCAAAGTTACTCAGTCTGAGAGCCTAAGCTTCTGCATCTGTAAAACAGGGAGTAATGATTACTATTTCCTACGTTTTGTAAAACAAAAACAGAATCATACACTCTTGCATTCATTCATTCAGACATTTAACATACAGAGATGAAGTGGGAAGACAAACTGCTGCCCTAAGGGAACACACAGTCCTAGTAGAGGAAACAAACTAGTAAATAAAACAAATCAAAGTATAAGTACCTAGAGGTAGTACAAAGAGCTAAGAGAAGCAAAGAAATACAGTACCTCCTTCAGCCTAAAGGATAGGGGTTCATGTCTAATCTCACACTTGAAGGCTAAGTGAAAATTCACAGGACAGACAAAAGGAAGGGAAGGCATTCCATACAAATAGAAAGGTACCTCTACCCAATAAACGTACTTTTGCACAGTGACTAACACATAATATTCCCCAATGTTTAAGATTCTCCACCACGTTGAGTTAAAAAAAAAAAAGTAAAAAACTCAAAGAGTGTCATCTGATTCTGATGTGAAAAAAATACATGTACAAAAAAACAAGACTAGAAGAAAACACAGAAAACTAATTGTTTATTTTCTTCCTGATACTTTTCAGTATATAAATGTCAACAATAATCTGATATTATACCATAAAGTGTTGTGTTTTAATGTTTGCTGAATTTGAAGGAGGAAAGGGAAAAAACTAGGCAGAAAGGGAAATAAAACAGGTAGGTTTTTCCACTACAGCAATACACTGATTTGTACATGGGCTACAAAGTGTTAAGACTTCCTATCACTTTTCTTTGAAAATGTTTATCATTGTTTATAGCATTTCTTTTTCTATGAGTTTTAGGATTTTCTCAGGAATGAGAGAGCCAAGAGCAACCCACTTCAGCTCAAATATTCTCTGGGTTACAATAGCACAAGCAAGCACCAAAAATACTATAACCTTGAGAGCAGACAGTATCAAGACAAGGACAAGGGACTCACCCACATTCTGGAAGTTTCTCGGTAGAGAAAGGTCCAATAAATGAACTTAGTTCCAACTAGCATATTAAATAAGCCTAAGAAATATATATCATGAAATGCTCCTAACAAAAGTTAAGAAAATTATACAAAAAATAACTGAGGGCCAAATTATTATAAAGTACTATGGTAGATATTAAAGAGCATGAGAAAACATCTTCAACAAGGTAATTTAAAATATAAGAAATTACTTATAAACAATGTATACAAAATAAGTTCAGGATTAGAAAAGATCAATCAGAAGTGTTGAGGATCCCTGCAACAAGACATCAGAAAGACCTATCTCCCACTTCTTAAAAAAACAGAGAATACTATACCGGTATCATACTAAGTTACTTTTCTCTAATTAACAAAAATGCAAATAACACTAAATATCTTTTGACATAACAATCATTTCTTGCTTGAGTTAATACAGATTCACTTCAAAGCACTCAAACTGTTCAATTCTAACACTTTTTTAAATACTTTTTCCTATCAATGGTACTGTTTTATTTATTCCTCACTTTATAAAAATATTAAGAAAATGAGGTTGTGATATAGCTAGCTATAAACATATAAATCCTGGGGTCATAGTTCTTTAGATATCAATTTTCCGTTCAACCTCTATGTCCTATTTTTAAAATGCAGTAACCAATCAATTGTACAGCATTTTCAATTAACAAAAGGTGTTCTTTCTATTTAACTCATTTGTTTCGCACAACAACCTTGTAAAATGGATAGGGGAGTTTATTTTATAAATAAGAAAAACTGAATCCCTGAGAGGTTAAGTAACTTGCCCAGGGTCACTCAACAAGACTATCTTCCCAACTAAATGTTATGGGTCTTTTATACTACTCACAAAATCCTTTATGAAAAATGTCAAACAAGGGCATCTCTGAAATTTGACCCAAACACTAAATTTACTTGCAATTACTTTTTTGCTCTTTTCCAAAAAACAAAACAAAATAAACAAAAACCTGTTTATCAATCAATCAGTAATCAACATTAGTATACCAAGAACAAAAACTAATATTCAAATTGACAAAGGTGCTTTCAGAACAAAATTTTATAAGGAACATTCACCCAACCCAAATTCTTACTCCCAAATAGCAGCTCTCTTCACTTTCTTAATGCCATCTCATTTGAGATAGATACCAGTTTCCTAGAACTAATGATAAATCTTCAAAAGGATTTAAATCATTGAAAGTATGTTCTTAGAGCCAAAGTGTGAAAAAAAGACAATTATCAATCCAGACAAATAACTAAAACCAACATATTCTAGAAAGCAAAACTGTACATGTGGCTCAAACAAATCAAAAGTGAGGAATACTAGTTTCCAGACATTGACTGCTCTCTACCATAAGACCTATCAGTTAGCCTTATATCCACACTGGGGCTGAGCAGCACATAACTGTTGGTTTCCCATGACGCATTCTGTTCTTCCTAACTGTGGCTGTGTAGCCACACAGCAGTTAATAAATCACACACACTTAAATTACTTCCACACTTAGAGATATAAAAACTATGCTGCCAGCACTTAATAACTGTTGAGTTGTTCTACATTCATTCTACTGTTGTAATAGACAATTTAAACTATTACTAGTAATTAGAGAACAAGAGGTGGGTAAGATAAGGAAAAAAATACAGGTATGTCTGGAATTCAAATACAATATTTTAAAGTACTTGGTGAGCATCAAATGAGATAATGTGAAAGCACTTTTAGACTTGCATATATTACATGCAGATACAAGTTCTTATAATGACATATATCATCATAGATGTATACATTTTTAAAGATAGCAGTGAACATACAATCTTGATAAACTTTTCAATAGCATAAAAACTGCTTCAAGTCTTTTGAATATAAAATGAAAGAAATACAATCTATGTCACCCTAAATGAAAGCACTAATTAGAACTTTCAATTCTATACCTGAAAAATGCTGAATAAATGTGAAAATATATAACATACCTAAAGGTAATTATGACTTTGGTTCGGTCTTATGATACAAGTCCCCTTAAAATGATTAAAAAATATTAAAACATGCCTTTAAAAAAAGAAGTTTCCAAGTCACAATTTCAATATGTAAAATTTATGTTAACAAAAACTTCATTTAAACACACACATAAACACATACCCCTCATTACTGTTTGTAGTTTCCAATAAAGCTCCAAGGAGGAAGCAATAAAATAGCCAACAATTCAACAGGATCACCATAAATGAACAGACATCTGTAATTATTTAAATTATCTACCATAAGATGAATTGTAAGAAGCAAATCTAATTCTATTATGTTGTAAATAAGAGTCAAGGAGAAATGAAAAATGTCCAGATCAAACTTCAAAAACACTCACCATGACTTCAAATTTCTCCTTGTATCATTACTTAAAATTCTGAAAGTTAATTTAGCATGTTTTATTTTGAATGCCATATTCAAAAATCTTACAGTTTTAACATAAACTGACAAACATTTCATTTACAGGCTCATATTTCAGACACTTCAGAACTGAATATGTCAATACTTGCCAGCTAGTAGCTTTAACAAAATACCTGCTGCCTTTTGTTCCAAATTATAAGTAAAACACTAAATCTGATTTCAGTAAGAAAAAAGAGGGATTCCTAGAATGCAGAATAGTAACAGTAATGAAGTGCTGAAGAAATCCAACTTATTATCTTAGTATTTTTCTGGATAAACCAAGTTAAGCAGCATATACAATTTAAGTGAAAGTACACACACAGACAGAAAGGCAGAGGAGTTTTTTTTCATAGATGTAGCATACATGAAGAGGTATAGGATTATAAACAAGGATATCAAAATACTGATAACCATTTTTGATATCCTTGTTTATAATCCTTTACCTCTTCATCATATATCTGTATTCTTTTTTATACCCTAGTATACCTTCAATTTGAAGTATTGTTATATAATTTAACATACAGGATTATACTACTTATAAATACTGTAAGTACACATAAGGTTTTACTAATTACTAATACTTGCCTTAAACTTCAACCTGAAACATGTAGCTAAATCAAAGATCACATTGTATAAATCCATTGTCTAACAGCATTTTAAAAAATACACAAAGAAAAAAAAAACCATCTCTCCCACAATGAAGCCACACAAAATCAAAGGTTATATGTGAAATAATTTTAAGCAACTATGCAACTGTTGTATCTATCTAGCAATTAATATAACACAGCACATTCTGTTCTCAGCCACTATACTTTTTTTCCTTCTGTTCAAACTCTCACTTAGCCCTACCCCATTTTCCCTTAAAAAGAAACCTGTACGTAGAGAACAGATATTTGTCTTAAAATAGGACCATATTACCAAAGTATAATATTCCTAGAAACACTGGATCCCAGAAAGATAAAAACCTCTGTACAATATGAAAATTAAATTAAAAACAAAAAAAGATGCACTATCTAAACTATAGACGGTGTTCAAACAATAGATGAAATTTTGTGTATATAAAAATATTAAAAATATGTAAGGAAATATAAAAAACAATAAATTTAAAAGATAAATGTGAAAATCAGGTATATGTAGGGATATACAAATGGATTAACAACAATTAAAAAATAACTGGTTAAAATTTAAGCTTCACTAATCATAAAAAAAGAGCTAATTAAATCAACCAGGGGCTATTTCACCTATTAAAGCCACCAAAAGATTGAAAAGGTATTTAAAAACTCACTCTAAGTACCTAGACAGTAACATCATAAATTAGTACTATCTTCTGGAGAACAAGTTATATATACATAAATACACATATAAGCAGTAATATATAAGAAAAGTTATAAAACCGATGAGATCCTTTGATCTGATAACTACGCTTTAGAAATACAGCTCAGGAAAATAAATCCAAAAAAAAAAAAAAGGAAAAAAGAAGAAAGACTACTTAATTATGCAAAGATATTAATGAAAAACTGGAAGTAACCTAAATGTTCAACTGAATGTTGACTTCAAATCATAGCCAACCTAAAAGTAACTGAATCTTTTACCACTTAAATGACAATGTCTATTCAAAAGAGATAACTGTATGTGAAAGTGTTAAGAAAATACAGAGTTTAAAATGGACATTGATTACCATTATGTAAAAATATGCCTCTAATATAAGGAAAGAAGTCTAGCAAACTGGATTTTGTGGGGTTTTTTTTGTTTTTATGTGTCTTTGTGGTTAGTAGACTGTTTTTAATTATTTTGATGTCCATTTGCTTTTTATCACTGTCAAGTAATTTTTAAAAAGCTTTTTCTTGTTTTAAAAAAGCTTTTTAAGTTTCATTTTGTTATTTGCTTAAAATGGTCTGTTTAGAGACAAATGTAAATAAAAACATCTTCAATACATCTCAGTATAAAACTATTTTCAAAACCACAGTAGTTATAAAGTGTTTAAACAGATATTAGTAGGCACTGTTTTGCCCCTTTTTGGCAGGACTTCAGTCCAACATCAGTCTGACTACAAATTAAATACACTGATTAATACATGCGGTTTTTCCAAAATAATTTTTACCCACCTAGTTTTTTTTACCATTAATAGTATAGATGGTGGATTTTATCCATATTACAATTATTACACCATTCTGTGATTTACAAAAAATACAATATTTAGTCAGCAAACTAAAATTATTATTTAGTAGTAATTATTAGCAGGCCTCATTATTGTAACTTAATATAAAAATTGTCAAATAAACACTAAGTCAGTTTAGATATTGTTATTAAATCATTTTATTTATATTTAGAGTCTACCATACCCCAACTTTCTTTAACTTTGACTTTCCTGCATTTGGATCTTATTTGAAGGGAAGATAGCTGAATTTAGATTTTAGTAACATCATCCCTTTCTCCTTTCACTTTCTTCCAGTTCACTGTACCAGAGGCTAATGTAAGAGGACATCTTCCCCAACATAAAAAAAAAAAAAATAAATAACACCTTTTTGGGTGTATCAATGCTGAAGAGAAGTGCATGGACACTATGAATTATATTTGCAGGATAAACAACACAGTCAACCCAATGCCTTTGGTCTTTACTAAAGCATATTTTAAAATATAACCATTGTTGTCTTTTCTAAGCCCCAAATCGTGTTTCATCAATTCTCAAAAAGGTCATAATCCGTGGTTGTTATGCAGTGAAAATAAATATATCTTCAGGAATGCAATCTAATGATTTAATGAGCAATTTTCTACAACGTGATATGTACAGTAATTACGCTTTTCATTCGGTAGCCGATTACCTAAACCCCGCAAATTTTGGAATTCGCTTGATGCTTCCTATTATTTTTAATTGTGTCGTGTTGCCCAATCCAGGATCGGTTAACTCCCCTCCTAAACCTCCTCCCCCGTAACCCTCCCCCACCACCAAAGACTGAGCCTGGCCTCAGTTCCCGTATTTCAAGCCAGGACCAACCAGAAACCAGTTTTCTTCCACTAATCCGGAACTCTGGGCTGTTACCAACGCTGTCATTGGCCAACGTCAGTCCTTGGTACGTGCCCCAAGATAACCCCCAGGTTTCTCTCCCTTTTCCCCCTACAATGGGCCTTTCTCAATGTTTGTAACATATTCATAATCCACAAAACAGCATCTCCGATAACTAACTCACATCATCAGAGTTTCCGAGTGGAAATAGGCGAGGCCGTGGGGAGGGCAAGGTACCCTTTCTCCGACTGGCAGGGAGGGGGAAGGGGCAGTCGTTCTTCGGCCCAGCACAGAGCTCTAGAACCGTGAAGGCTGAGGGGTCGGGAGTGGGCTGGAGGAACAAGGTGGGTCGGGAGTGGGAAAAGAGTTGAATTAAGTTGAAATGAAAACTTTACTCACCAGATCCTCGAAGCTTCTTCGGTGCTCTTTTCCCTCCCAGTCTAAGCGGCGCGGAATCAACTGGGGGCGGGAGAAAAGAAAGGATGGGGGTGGGCAAACCATATAGGCCATGCCTGGGCTCCCAATAAAACCGACCCAACCCGGGTCCTGGTCCCCGACCCTCTGGCGTCTCTATTTCTCTAGGTCTGATAGCTGTCGCCTTGAAGCTAGTCCAGTGTAGGAAGGAGGAGGCCGAGGGGGAGGAAATCCTGAAAAACCGCCTCCCTTGGTCATAAAGAGGGGGCGAGTTAAGACCCCGGCGATATCCGCCTCTTTTGAGGGAAGAAGCTGGCTCACTCCAGTGACAACAGTTATGAGTGCCCAGATCCAAGCTTCCCTCCCAGCCCCTGTCCTCCGCCCCTGACTTGCCCTCCCCTTCCTCCAGTCTCACCCCAGCCCTCCCCACGTCTTCCCGAAGGGACTCCGTACCTGATGCTCTTCGAGCTCCTGCACTAGCACCTGAGCGAAAGGGAAACACGGGTATGAGGAGCAGCTCGGGCCATCAACACATTCCTCCCTCCCCACTTCGAATCCAGCCGCTGACGGCAGGACTAGTCAAGGCCGGCCTCTCCCTCACCCTCAGTGAAATCGTACACCCAATGCCTCGATTTCCCCATTGGGACCATTCCCTACGACTCCCAGATCTCCTCCCTCTCACCTGGGCGGATTTGTTGCAGGGTCCGGACTGCAAGAATCTAGCGATCAGGTAATACAGTTCTGTGGAAGAGGGGAAAAAGAGGCTGAGAGGAAGGTAAAGAAAAACAAGCTTTTTCAAAAGAAACTGACAGCCGTCGCGCTAAGCTCCCATCTCCTTAGCCCCCAGACACAGTTACCCACCAGCTTCGATCTGGGTAGGTGCCGCCGCCATCCTTTTCCCTAGGGGGTTTGGGGGCTCCACTCCGGAGGAGATAGCGGGGGCGGGTGGGGGGTGCAGCCTCTATTGTGGTGAAGCCCCCATGCCCAGGAGTCCCACCGCTTCCGCCCCGCTCCTCGTCCTAGTTTCGGTCTCTCTGGTCTCTCTCGGATTCATCGCATCACGTTTCGACCCATAGATATTCTAGCCCAAGAGCCGAGGAGGCGGAGAGGAAGCAGAGGGAGAGGGGAGAGGGAGGGGGGCAGAGAGAGAGGGAGAGAGAGAGCGCGCGAGAGCGAGCGCGAGCTAGCGAGCCTGAGAGAAGAGAGGGGAGGAGCCGAAGCGGCGGGGCGGGGTGGGGGGTGGGGGAGCGAGGGGTTGGGGGTGGGGAGGAGGGACGGGGCAAAGGGGGTGGAGAGAGGGGAGGGTAAAAACTGTGAGAAGAGCCTGCAGCTCTCGCTATTTGCCGCTAGGGGCACTAACGCAACCGAATGGCCTCCGCTCTTCCTGAGGCCGGCGGTTGCCTAGCTACCGCTCCCGGAAACAGGGGGAGGTGCTAACTGACGGCCTACGCTCTGGCTGACGCTTTATAACTCCGTGGTGGCTTTCTCTTCCGAGGGGGTTTAAGTGTGTTTTCTTTCCTGCGAGGGCAGTCGGGCTCTTTCCTCTTGAGGACTTTTCCTTCTGGCCCTGATGGAACTTGTGAGGGGCTGACTTGATTCAGCCGCTTTCTTCTTTTTCCTCCAGTCACCAAAGAGGCTTTGTTGTTATTTGGGGGTGGGGGGGGTTGATCTGTTTTGTTGCCTCTCCAAAAAGAGGCCCCCCCCGAAGGATCTTGTGACTGAAGGAGAAAAAGGAGACCCTTTATGGGCGTCACTTGTTTCGCTTTAAAATGTTTTTTGTACCCGATGAAAATGTTTTACTTAACAGTCCAGAGTGCAGGGCTCATATTGTTATAAAGACCAGTTCTAAAAACTGATATTGTGGGGGGAATATGCCGTCACATATGAAGCATTTTATTTCTTCCCCTCCTGAAAGTTTAACACGTGCCATACCTGTCTCATTCCCGTAGGATAATTTTCCGTTTATCTTAAAGTACTGCCAAAGTATTTTACATTAACCATGGATTTGTGTTTTCTATTACGTATCTATATGCAAGGTGGCTTTGTGTATTATTACAAATCTGTATGCAAGCCTTGGGACAATGTTTTTTAATGCATAGAACCCTAAATTTTTGGTACAGTACTGACTTTCAGCATTTGGTTACTAAAATCCTAAGTGATTAAAGGATTTGCAGAATTGATACATATGTAATAAACTGATTCTCCTTTTCTATTTTTCCTTAATATTTTGTTCCCACCTCTAGCCTTGACCAAAAAAAGTAATAGAAGCTGAACCCGATGAAACCAGAGATTATGTTTAAGCTGCATGTACTATTTACGTTCATTAAAATAATCAAATTCGAAGGTTTACCTTTAAAGTTTAGGGATGGATTCTTGGGAATTTGGTTTCCTCGCTCCGAGTTTAGCCATTGATCACAGTTGGTCTAGAATTGCATTATGCTGATACAGTCTTAGCCTAGGTTGTTTAGCTCTCACTCTGGCTACGATTTCCCATTAGAAAGAAAGAACCACACAAGGTAATCATGATATGATAGTTCTATCTTTGGTGATTACGCTATAGTACTTGAAAAACGCCATTAACCGGAAAAAAAAAAAAGGTACTAAAAAAATATATAAGCCCTAGACAGCTCACTGCAAATAGTTTAGCAAAACACCAGATGGAATATTTTTTGTACAAATCAAGTATAATATATATAACAGTTAAGTTTTATCAAACCACAACCATGCACTAAGCACTTAATATCCTTCACTTCATTTAATCTTTTTAGTTATCCTAGGAGGTAGGTTTTATTGTTATCCCCATTTTACAGATCATAAAAACGACTATATGACTTTGGAAAACTTACTTGTATTCTGTGAACCTTGTTCCTCGTCTGTAAAATAAGATAGTACTCACTGTGCCCACTTCACAGGAAAGGCTTGCTGTATAATCATGTGAATATATTCATATCATATTTCAAGGTTTATGGGACATTGTTATTCCATTGATTACCTCAGTATTAGTCTGGATGCAATCAGGGAAAATTACTATGAATTACTATGTTCCTTTTAAGAGAGTTTAAGATACAAAATTATTAACAATAACAGGAGATTAGAGTAATAAGGGATTACCTTGTAAGGAGTAAAGAGAACTCTAACAAATATAAGAATAGCAGATATATAATGTAATAGTAGATAAAATAGCCACTACCACTAGAACTGAGATATAGTACCTTCAACCCCTACTCCCCACTTGGGGCTAAGATCCAGACTTGGTTGGAGAGAAGCCAGACAAGACTTATTAAATGACAGGAAGGATGCTGTAGTACCTTGTGGGTAGAACTTGCTGAAACTACAACCTCTGGAAGTCACTGGAACTCTGCCCTGGGATCAGTCTTCTAGGGTGTCTGAGAAATGTGTTCATGGCAAAATGTATCACCAGAACGACTTTACTGCAAAGCCACTCAGAAGAAGGGTGCCAAAGGAAGCTGCTGGGGGAGCTTTGCCACCAAAACGATACACCACAGGAACAAGGCACAGGGGAAATTTGCACAAGCTGGGGGAGCAACCTACCCAGTAAAAATGCCAGAAGCAGGAAGCAAAACCCTTTATTCCTACACTGTATTTCCAGCCCCATCTACTGACAAAGCTTCAATTCAAGCTGACAAAAGGAAAAATATTTAAATGTCCCATATCGGGGGGGCTGGGTGGCTCAGCCAGTTAAGCATCTGCCTTCAGCTCAGGTCATGATCCCAGGGTCCTGGGATCTAGCCCTTTGGAGCTCCCGGCTCAGCAGCGAGCCTGCTTCTCCCTCTCCCTCTGCCTGCTGTTCCCCCTGCTTGTGTGCTTGTACTTTCTTTCTCTGTCAAATAAATAAATACAATCTTTAAATAAATAAATAAATGGCCCAGATCCATTTTCAGAGAGCAGTCAAGAGGGGAGAATTTAAAGATGATAAGGAGCAAATCAATAAACTATCACAACTTCCTTGCTTTGCCCTTTACTGTAATGACTACATTGACAAAAGGAAAGTTATTTAAATGTGTATAGTATAAGTTTTAAGATGTTGTTCGTGATAAGCCAAATGCTTTAAATTACTTTGTTGCAATTAAAGTCACCATTATTAACCCTGTGCCCAGAAGCATAACCATAAGGGGAAGGAAATTTTCATAAATGAAAGGAAACATGCATTTACAAAGAAAAAAATCTTCAATGTTTGCCTGATTGGGTGTATTAGTTTCCTAGGATTGCCATAGCTAATTAACCACAAACAGGGTGACTTAAAACTAAAGAAATCTGTTCTGTCATAGTTCTAGAGTCCAGAATCTAAGATCACAGTATCACCAAGGACACACTGCCTCCAAAATATCTGGTAAAGAATCCTTCTTTGCCTTTTCCAGCTTCTGGTGGCACCTTGTATTCCCTGGTTTGTGGCAGCATAACTCCAGTCTCTGACTCCAGCTTCATATGGTCTTCCTTGTGTCCCTATGCTAAAACTCCCTCTCCTCTTTCTTATAAAAACACCAGTCATTGTATTTCAGGTCCACCCTAAATTCAGAATAATATCATCTCAAGAACCTGAATGATTTACATGTGCAAAGACACTATTTTCCAATGAAGTTATATTCACACATACTGGAGATAGGGAAATGGACATATATTTTGGAAGGGACATAATTAAACCCACAAAGTTATTTATTTCATTCTGTCTCCTTAGAAATAATGTTAATGGAAGACCAAGGTTGAAAATTTAACAAATATCCCTAGTATGGCAAAAAAATAAAATTAAAAAGTAGGGAATCCTGAGATGGAGAGACAGAAATGGTAAATTAGAAGATTAATATAATAAACCTTGTAAATAAACAGTTCTATTTTCTTATCTCATTTTCTTTTAAAATGTATACAACATAATAAGTAATGTATTCTTAGATTTTTAAATATATCACATATATTATGATAGCTAATATATTTTAACATATTAAACATATAATATGCATAACAAAAATAGGGAAAAAAGGAGGAGGGAATAGAACTTTACAGGAGTAACGTGTATATCTCAAGGGAACTAAGTATAAAAGTGAACTATATTCTGCTAAGAGATATATGCTAAGCCCTAGGACTACTAAGAAAATAACATTAAAAGTAGTGAAAAAAGGGGCACCTGGGTGACTCCGTGGGTTAAAGCCTCTGTCTTCACCTCAGGTCTTGATCTCAGGATCCTGGGGTGGAGCCCCCCCCCCAATCGGGCTCCCTGCTCAGTGGGGAGACTGCTTCCTCCTCTCTCTCTGCCTGCCTCTCTGCCTACCTGTGATCTCTCTCTGTCAAACAAATAAATAAAATCTTTTAAAAAATCTTTAAAAAATTCCACTAGAAAATATTTGCTTAATGCAAGAATAGTACAAAAAAGACATGAGACATATAGAAAAAAAATTTAAATGATAGACATAAATCCAACTATATCAATAACATCATTACATGTGAATGGATAGATTCTACTCATAGGGTAACAGCATGAAGAGCTTTGTGGATAAGCTCCCAAGTGAAACTAGTGGAAATTATAAAATATAAACAACCATTTAAAATTTCTAGAAATGGTCTTAAAATGGACATTGGGGAGGGTATGTGCTATCGTGAGTGCTGTGAAGTGTGTAAACCTGGCGATTCACAGACCTGTACCCCTGGGGATAAAAATACATTATATGTTTACTAAAAAAAAAAAAAAAATTTGGAAGGGGAGGCGAACCATAAGAGACTATGGACTCTGAAAAACAACCTGAGGGTTTTGAAGGGTCAGGGGTGGGAGGTTGGGGGAACAGGTGGTGGGTAATAGGGAGGGCACGTATTGCATGGAGCACTGGATGTTGTGCAAAAACAATGAATACTGTTACGCTGAAAAAATAAATAAAATGGAAAAAAATGGCATAAAATAAAATCTAGAAAGCATGTATTTAAGAAAACCTAAAACTTTAGAAACAGTGAAAGTTTATGATATTTGAACAAAGAACCACTCCCTCCTTCCCCCCGCCCCCGACAAACTTATCTGGGGAGAAACTCCACTACAGAGTAGAATAACTAAAAATATATGGCTTTTGCTTCCTCTAGTTCTCAGTTGAAGGGCTATCTTCTTGGGTAGCACAGGACATAAGTGTTTCTCATACTTCTCCCAACTACCTGTTCCTGAGACTGAGTTCTAATCCAGTGCAGCCAAGATATGGTGGTCATCAGTCTTTCAACCAGGCCCCATTCATGGGACAAGGTTAAATATGGGACATGGTGACGCTAATACTAGGGCCTTGATCACCTTTGCACCAAAATGTGGCACAGGAGATGCATGCTAAGACAAGCAAGGCAAAGAAAACTAAGTCTGCTGCATCCCTCCTACACTAAGCACTCATCTCCAAAACCTCTGCTGTCATACAGAAGTGTGCCACTTGCTGGTGCCACTCAGCACCAGAGGTGTACCTTGGAGATTTTTCACTAGGAAAGAAGGAGGGCTTAGAAGAGAGAACTCTGAATCTTTCCCCATAGGAACTGACTTTTTTTTACAATAGGATATGAAGAAATTTAAGCCTAAGAGTGCTCTAAAAACCAGTGAAGATAGTGGCAAATTGTAACTGGAAATAAATTGATAAAGCAACTTTAATTATAGGCTAAACCTTAGACTGGTTATTTCCTGGAGAGAAACAGAGGGAAAGGCATCTGAAAAGAGCCATCCAGAGATCAAAGTAAATCTCAAATACCGATCTTGGAAGATAACCCTTCAAAGATCTCAAATTTGACTGGGTCAGACTGTAAGTCAATTTATGCCCTAGTGCATATGTTAAAAAAAAAAACTAATCAGTAGGCAATTAGTGAAACTTAAGATCTGGGAGTGATCAGAGAAAGAGACAAGGAAACCCTTGCCAATATGAGTGTTCTCCCAAGGTGAATGTGTGTGTAATCAAGGCTGCATCCTCTGAGGGGTAATGTCAGAGGCTTTGCATAGTAATTTAAATAAACATATAATAATAACAAGACCTTAGGGAAAGGTGTACTAGTTCCCAATTTGTCACAATATATTATTTAAAAGTGTCTAGGCTCATACCATGGTTAAATGGATAAAAACAAGAAACATCTATATGTTGCCTAAAAGAGACCCAGTATAGACCTAAAGACAACTGCAAGTTGAAAGTTAAAGGATGGAGAAACACCTATCATGCAAATGGAATTCAAAAGAAACCTGGGGTAACAGAAGAAATGGTGGTGAAGTAGGAGGACCTTAGGTTTGCCTCATCCCATGAACACAACAAGATAACCATCAAATCATCTTAAATACTCCAGAAATTCACCCAAAGACTGACAGAACAAACTCCACAAATAAAGGGACAGAGGAGGCCACATCAAAAAATGTAGGAAGTGTAGAGACATGGTTTAGGGAAGAAGCATATCACTGATGCTATAAAGAGGAGGGGGCTGTGATTGTGAAGAAGGAAAAGGGAGAGAGACGAGAGAGAGAAAAGCACACAGGGGAATGCACAAGGGGAACATTTCCCCCAGAATCCATTGGCTTGAAAAATGAGAGATGCTCATTTACCCCTCTCAGGAACTGAGAATGAGTTATTGCAACAAATAGGGCTTAAAGTCTAGAACTTAAAAGGTCAGTGGGCTTTGCTGGGATAGAGCCTGGAGGGTACTACTGCTTTTGGAGAGAAGGCAGGCAAACAACCAAGGAGGACACAGCCTGGGAACAGCAATCTGATGAACACTAGGGGCACACAGATCTTATTCACTCTTCTCAGAGTAAATTCCTGAGAGGCACCCTTCACAGGGATAACCCCCTGGGAGTAAAGGAGTTGCCTGGTGCTATTTTCCTCTCCTACCCCTCAATATAAACACAGAGCCACCTGTGGGAAGTAGCACAGCACCAACACTAGCTGCCTAACTTGCTAATACCAAGACCCACCCCCTTGGACTACCTCAGTCACACTTGCCACAGTCCCAGGGCAAGCAGGCCTCTGAAGATCAGCACAAACCCCTTCTGACCCACTTCTCACAGTTAGAGAGTTCCCTAGGGCTTCATTTCTGGTGGAGGTGGTGACAGGTCTCATTTCACAAGCAGACCACAGCACCATAGCTAAAACTCACCATATTCATGCCAAGAACCAAACACTGCCCACAGAAGGCAAGGAGAATCTCTTCAGTAGGATAGAGCACAAAAGCACAATAGCAGAGGGCATATAGCATACACTGTAGCTACTCCCTGAAGTGCCAGGGCCTGGGCTGTACATGACCTCTTATTCATAAGGCTGTTACTACCAAGAGCATGAGACGTAATTGGCTTTTTTTAAACACAAAGAAGATGGCAGGGATGTAGACAAAATGTGAAGGTGGAGAAATTTATAACAAATGAGAGAACAAGATAAGGCCACTGCCAGAGATCTAAGTGAAACAGATACAAGTAACATGCCTGATGGAGAATTTAAAGCAAAGATGATAGAGATACTCACTGGGTGTGAGAAAAGAATAAAAGGCATCCACAGGACCTGTAACACAGTGATAAAAGAGTTAAAAAAGAATCAATAAAAGATCAAGATCAATAATCAATAATCAAAAAAGATCAATAAGAGATGAAGAGTGCAATTAACAAGATAAGAAACATACTTGATTCAATAAACAGCAAGCTGGAAGAAGCAGAGGAACAACTTAATAACCTAGAACACAAAGTAATGGGAAGTAATGAAGCTGAACAAAGACAGAAAGAAGAATTATGAAACAGAATAGACTTAGGAACTCAGTTACTACATCAGATGTAGTAACATTTGTATTATAGGAGTCCCAGAGGAAGAACAGGGAGAAAGGGGGGCAGAAAATTTATTTCAATAAATAATACCTGCAAATGTCCCTAATCTGGGGAAGAAAACATATATCCAGATGCATGAGGCATAGAGACTTCCCATCAAAATCAACCAAAGACATACCAAGACATATTGTAATTAAATTTACAAAATATAGTGATAAAGAAAAAAAATATTAAAGCTACCAAAACAAAAGAAGTCCATAACATACAAGGGAAAACCCATAAAGCTAGCTAGAGATTTCTCAAAAGAAAATTGGCAAGCCAGAAGGGAGTGGCATGATGTATTCAAAGTGCTGAATGAGAAAATTCTGTAGTGAAGAATACTCTATCCAGCAAGCTTGTCATTCAGAAGAGAAGGAGTGATAGAGTTTCCCAGACAAACATATACTAAAGTAGTTCATGACCACTGAAGCAGCACTTCAAGAAATAATAAAAGGAGAGACCAAAAATGACAAAGACAAGAGAGACTCAGAGAAAATCTAAAGGAACAATCATAAAACAAGTAATAAAATGGCAATAAAAACATATCTATCAATAATCATTTTGAATGAAAATGACTAAATGTTCCAATCAGAAGACATAGGGTATAAGAACGGATATAAAAACAAGACCAATTTATATGCTGCCTGGAAGAGACTAATTTTAAACCTAAAGACACCTACACATTGAAAGTGAGGATATTGAGAATCATTTATCATGCTAATGAATGTGAAAAGAAAGATGGGATACAAATACTTATCAGACATAATAGATTGTATTTTTTGGTGTTTGTTCTTGTATTTTTTAAAGGAGATAGAAGTTCATTGAATATCCTGCAAAGTAGTGGCAGGGAGGGCAGCAGAGGAGTAGCTATCTAGCCAGACAAAATAGATTTAAAAACCAAGACTGTAAGAAGAGACAAGGAAAAGCAGTATAATCATGAAAGGCATGATTTATTTTTTTTAAAGATTTTATTTATTTATTTGACAGAGATCACAAGCAGGCAGAGAGGCAGGCAGAAAGAGAGAGGGAAGCAGGCTCCCTGTGAGCAGAGAGCCCGATGTGGGGCTCGATCCCAGGACCCTGGGATCATGACCTGAGCCAAAGGCAGAGGCTTTAACCCACTGAGCCACCCAGGTGCCCCTAAACTTATAACTTTTTAAAAAAAGATTTTATTTATTTATTTGACAGAGATAGACAGCAAGAGAAGGAGCACAGCAGAGGAAGTGGGAAAGGGAGAAGAAGTCCTGCCACAAAGCAGGGAGACCAATGCGGAGTTCCATCCCAGAATCCTGGCATCATGACTGGAGCTGAACACCTAATGACTGAGCCACCCAAGTGCCCTAAACTTGTAACTTTTAAAAAAACAGAGGTCAAGCAAAAGAAAGATTGCACAGGTATACAAAATATTGTAGTTCCAATCTAAGAAAGAGGAAAATGTAAACTCAACTGAGGCTTATTTGATTACAGATGAAATTATGAGAAAGGTCTCCCAGGGTTCACTCTTCATTGTTAGTCAGTAATGACAGGATTTAGTTCAACGATTTGATTGACGTGATCAGTGGAAACTCTATGTTTGGGAACTTGAAGTGGGAGTGGTCACATGCTCACACTCTAGTCTGAGAGTGGAGCAAAGAGCCTCTGACCAAAGAATATTCATTCACTTGAAAATACTCACTTGGGGCGCCTGGATGGCTCAGTTGGTTGGGCGACTGCCTTTGGCTCAGGTCATGATCCCAGAGTCCTGGGATCAAGTCCCACATCAGGCTCCCAGCTACAGGGGGAGTCTGCTTCTCCCTATGACCTTCTCCCCTTTCATGCTCTCTCACTTTCTCTCTCTCAAATAAATAAATAAAATCTTAAAAAAAAAAGAAAATACTCACTCATTCTCTAGATGCAACCTACTGCTTAAGATTTGTTCTTTTAATTAAAACTCTGTACCTCTTAAAAATTAAGCAGCACCTGAAGAGACTTTAAACCAGTATCAGTCATCGCTAGTGTGACTGGAATGTTAAATCACTATAGTCATTTATACCTCGGTCTGAATGAATTTGGCCAAAGTTACTCAGAGAAGAGGAATTTTTAAGATTTCTCTGTACTTAGAGAGTAAGGAGAATGGAGGGAAAAAGGTATACAAAACGATGAGATAGGATCTTAAGCAGAAATGGTGAAGAAGAAAATCTCATCAGTGGTAACAACATGTGCAAAACCACAGAAGATGGAAATAGTCTGGAGCACTTAGAATAAAAAAAAAAACCTAGCTCAAGCTAGGTAAAATATAATGTGTAAATCAGGGAATAGTGGGGGATGATTCTGGAGAAATTACCAGGGGCAAATCACAAAATGGTTTTTTTTCCTAATTTAAATTCAATTAGCCAACATATAATACATCATTAGTTTTAGATGTAGAGTTCAGTAATTCATCAGTTGCATACAACACCCAGTGCTCATCACATTATATGCCCTCCTTAATGTGCATCATCCAGTTACCCCTCTTCCAGCAACCCTTGGTTTCTTTCCCATGATTAAGGCTCTCTCATGGTTTGTCTCCCTCTCTGATTATCTTCCCATTCTGTTTTTCCCTCCCTTCCCCTATGATCTTCTATGCTGTTTCTTATAGTCCCCATATGAGTGAAAGCATATAATTGTCTTTCTCTGATTCACTTATTTTCCTCGACATAATACTCTCCAGTTCCATCCATGTCAATGTAAATTGTAAGATAATATCCTTTCTGATGGCTGAGTAATATTCCATTGTATATATATACCGCATCTTCTTTATCCATTCAATTGTTGATGGATATCTTAGCTCTTTCCATAGTTTGTCTACCATGGACATTGCTGCTGTAAACATTGGTGTGCAGGTCATGAAATGTTTTTTAAACTTTGTTAAGGAATTTAGGTTTTATCTTGAAAGTAATGAAGAACCATTAAAAAATGTTGGTATGGGGACTAAAATAAACACCTTTCCATTTTATTTTATTTTATTATTTCATTTTATTTTATTTTACCCTTTTTCATTTTAAATAGTTTACTGAAACCAGTAAAGAAGATAAATTGGAGGGAAGAAATATGGAGACTACCGAAATAGACCAGATGAGAGATGATGAATCAAGGTAGTAGCAGGGGGGAGTAGGGGAAGGAGTGTCCAGGAGGCTATATTTTTTTGTAGAGTGCCCATGGGAGTTCTGATGTAAGTTGCTTGGGAAATCATCCTTTCAGGAAACATTGCTTTAAATATTTTTGTGCATTTTTAGAAGTTTAGAAATTGCATAAGGCAAGGACAGGAAGGAAGGATGCAGATGGAAGGACCATTGATGGCAGAGCTTAGCTTCTCCTCACTTGTTCCAAGAAATTTATCTGTTCCAAGAAACCCTGTTTCATTCCAAAGTTTTCATACTCTATTCTGCAAAATAAAAACCTACAGTTATCTAGATTTATCACCCTTGAGGGCAGTTTAGAAATTTTCAATTTTTTCTAAATCATTTCCTTGGTAATCTCACCTTCATCCTCTATAATCTGAGCTAAATCACAATCACCCTAAAAAGAACTTTTCTCAATAAAATTTTTGTCATCTTATTGAATTTGCAATGATTTTTTTCATTTTTTTAAATCATGGCAAAAATACATAAAATAAAGTTTGCTTTCCTAACTACTTCTAAATATACATTTTAGTAGTTTTAAATATATTCACATTGTTGTGAAATGTATCTCCAGAGCTTTTCCATCTTGCAAATATAAAACACTATACAAATTAAACAATGCTTTCTTTTTCCCTCCTGCCAGTCCCCAGTAACCATCACTCTACTTTCTGTTTCTATTCATTTGACTACTTTATGTACCTCATATAAGTGGAAACATACAGCATTTTTCTTTCTGTGACTGGCTTATTCCATTTAGGATAATGTCCTCAAGGTTAATCCATGTAGCATATGACAGGATTTCCCTTTATTTCAGGCTGAAATTTATTTATATATATATATATAATCTCATATTTTGTTTATTCACTCACCTATCAAATAGACATTTGTGTTTTGTACACCTCTTGGCTATTATGAGTAATGTAGCTGTTAACATAGGTGTGCAAATATCTCTTTGAGACCCTGCTTTCAATTATTTTGAATATATACCCAAAAGTAGGAATACTGGATCATACGGTGCTTCTAGTTTTAATTTTCTGAGACCACTTCATTCAGATTTTCATAGCAATTGCACCATTTAAAAATCCTACCAACAGTGCATGATGATTCCCTTTCCTGCATATCCTCATGCACACTTGTCATTTCTTGTCTTTTTTTATTTTACCCATTTTGACTAATGTGAGATGATATCTCATTGTAGTTAGATTTGCATTTCCCTAAGGATTAGTGATGGTGGGCATCTTTTTGTGTATCCATTGGCTATCTCTATGTCTTCTTTGGAATAATGTCTAATCAGGTCCTCTACACATTATTTAATCACTGTATCTGTAAGGGTTTTTTTATGTTAAGTTGTACAAGTTCTTTCTATATTTTATGTATTAACCCTTTATTGGATATATCATTTGCAAATATCATCTCCCATTCAGGAGCTTGGCTTTTCTTTTGTTGATAGTTTCTTTTGCTGTGCAAAAGGTTTATCTTTTGGTGAAGTCTCCCAAATTTATTTTTTGCTTTGTTTCCCTTGACTGAGGAGACATATCCATAAATATGTTGCTAAGACAAACATCCAAGAGATTACTGCCTAATTTTCTTCTAGAAGTTTTATGGTTTCAGGTCTCACAGTTAGGTTTTTATCCATTTGAGTTTGTTTGTGTATATGATATAAGAAAGTGGTCCAATTCTTGCATGTAGCTGTTCAGTTTTCCCAACATTATTTACTGAAAACATCATCATAATTTCCTTCATTGTTTATGCTTGTCTCCTTTGTCATAGATTAATTGACAATATAAGCATGGGTTTATTTCTGGGGTCACTATTCTGTTCCATTGATCTATGTGTCTACTTTTGTACCGGTACCATACTGTTTAATTACTATAGCTTTGCAGCTATTTCTTGAAATTTTGAATTGTGATACATACATGCAGCTCTGTTGTTTTTCAAGATTACTTTGGATATTTGGAGTATTTTATGGTTTTATAAAAAACTTTAGGATTATTTGTTCTAGTTCAAAGAAAAATACTATTGTTATTTTGGTAGAGATTGAATTAAATCTGTATATTCCTTTTGGTGGCATAAACATCTTAACAATATTAATTCTTTCAATCCACAAGTATGGTATATCTTTCCATTTGTATTGTCTTCAATGTTTTCAGCATTTTATACTTTTCTGAGTATAGGTATTTCATCTCCTTGGTTAAGTTTTTTGCAAAATATTTTATTTTAGGGTGCAATTGTAAATGGTATTGTTTTCTTAGTTTATCTTTCTGCTTTTTCATTATTAGTTTATATAAATGCAACAAATGTCTGTATGTCAATTTTGTATTCTACAACATTACTGAATTCATTTATCAGTTCTAATAGTCTTTTTGGTGGAGGCTTTAGAGTTTTATCTGTACAATATCATTGCATCTGCAAATAGTGAAAGTTTTACTTCTACCTTATCAATTGGAATACCTTTCCTTTTTCTTGTCTGATTGTTGTGGTTAGGACTTCCAGTCCTATGTTAAATAAAAGTGGTGAGAGTGTACATCCTTATCTTCTTCCTCATCTTAGAGAAAAAGCTTTCAGTTTTTCACCATTGAGTATGATGTTTGCTTGGTTTTCTTAATATAAAACCTTTGATTTATTGATGCGTATTCACTATAAACACACAGTGTTGAGAGTTTTATCCTCAACACATGTTGTATATTGTCGAATGCTTTTTCTTTATCTACAAAATATTAAGATAATTGTTTGGTTTTTATCCTATCTCTTTTTAATGTGATATATCACATTAAATATATTTTTATATATGATATATTTTTTAGAGATTTAATTTACTTATTTGAGAAAGAGATTGATACAGAGAGATCACAAACAGGGGGAGGAGTAGAAGGAGAAGCAGACTCCCTGCTGAGCAGGGAGCTGGACTTGGGACTCCATCCCAGGACCCTGGGATCATGACCTGATCTGAAGGCAGACATGTAACTGACTAAGCCAACCAGGCACCCCTGATGTGTCATATTGATTGATTCTCAGATAATGAGCCATCCTTTCATCCCTGGAATAATGTCACGTGATGGTGGTGAATGATCCTTTTAATGTACACTTGAGTTTGGTTTGCTAATATTTGTTTGGAATTTTTGCACCTATGTTCTTCAGGGATATTGGCATGTAATTCTCTCTCATTCTCTCTCTTTTTGTAATGTCCTTGTCTGGTTTGGGTATCAGGGTAATACTGACCTTGGAGAATAAATTTGGAAGTTTTTATTCCTCCATTCTTTGGTATAGTTTGAGAAGAATAGAAACTAGCTGTTCTTTAAATGTTTGATAGAATTCAACTGAGATGCGACTTGGTCCTATACTTGTGTTTTGGGAGAGTTTTTTAATTAATTTCTTTAGTAGTAATTGATCTGTTCAAATTCTTTGTGTGTCCTCATGATTTAGGTTTGGAAGATTGCATGTTTCTAGGAATTTATCCAATTCTTCTGGGTTGTCCAATTTTTGGCATATAGCTTTTCATAGTATTCTTTTATAATCCTTTGTATTTCTCTGGTGGTGTTATTTTTTTCTTATTTTGCTTCTGATTTATTTTATTTGAATCCTCTCTCTTTTTATGAGACTGTCTAAAGGTAATCAATTTTGTTCAAATTTTAAATGAATCAGCTCTTGTTTTCATTGATTATTTCTATTTTTTTAAGTTTCAATGTCACTTATTTCCACTCTAAATTTTATTATTACCCTCCTTCTACAAAATTTAGGTTTTGCTTTTTTTCTTTTTCTAGTTCTCAGTTGGTTTACATTGTCTATCTGAGAATTTTTTCTTGTTCTTTGTGGTAGACCTGTATTGCTATAAACTTTCCTCATAGAACTGATTTTGTTATATCCCATAGATTTAGGGCCAGAGGGATTTTATGTTCATTTATTTCCATGTGTTGTTTGATTTCCTCTTTGGTTTCTTTATTGACCCATTGGTTGTTTAGTATTATGTTTTTTATTCTCCATGTGGTTGCAATTTTTCTAGTTTTTTTTTCATATAATTCTTTTCTGGTTTAATCTTGTGGTCAGAACAGAGGCTTGATATGATTCAAATGTTCTTAAATTTATTGACTTGTTTTGTAGGATAACATGTGGAGACTATTCTATGTGCACTTGAAAAGAATGTGTTTTCTGCAGTTTTTGGATGGGAGGTTCTATAAATATCTGTAAATTCCATCTGGTCTAATACATCATTCAAAGCCAGTGTCTCCTTACTGATTTTCTGCCTGATGATATAACTATTGATGCAAACTTGGTGTCAATAATAATGATATTATTATTGTATAACTCTTATTCTGTCCCTTTATGTCTCTTAGTATTTGCCTTGTGTATACAGGTACTCTCCTATGTTGGGTACATAGATTTTTAAAATTATATACTCTTGTTGGATTTAACCCTTTATCATTATGTATTTCCCTTCTTTGACCCTTATCTTTGTTTTAAAGCCCATTTTGTGTGATATAATTATTGCTACCCCTGACATTTTTTTTGTCTCATTAGCATTGAATATCTTTTTCCATCCCTTCACTTTCAACACGTACATGTCTTTAGGTCTGAAGTAATTTTCTTATAGCAGTATATATGTGGGTCTTGTTTTTTTTTTTAATCTACTCAGTCACCGTGTCTTTTTATTTTACCATTTAGACCATTTACATTTAAAGTGATTATTGACAGGTAGGTACTTACTGTCATTTTATTGATTGTTCTCTCTCTTTTTTTGGTAGCTTTTCTCTGTTCCTTTTTTTTTTTCCTGTTAATCTCTTCTCCTTAGGTTTGATGGCTTTCCTTAGTGTTTTTTTTTTAGATTTCTATAAATGATATGTCAATGAATTTTTTTTGTTTTATTTAAATTCCAATTAGTTAAAATTAGTTAAACTTATTCTAATTGGTTAAAATGCTCAGGAATATTAGTTTCTTGTGTACAGTATAGTGATTCAACACTTCCATACATCACTCAGTACCCATCACAAGTGCATCCCTTAATCTGCATCACCTATTTAACCCATCCCCACTCATATATATATGATATACAAAATGGGAGATATATATATATATAACATCTTTACCTATTCATCTGTTGATGAACACTTGGGCTGTTTCCATAATTTGGCTACTCTAGATAATGCTGCTATAAATATCAGGGTGCATGTATACCTTTGTATTCCCTTTGTATTCTTTGGGTAAGTAACTAATAGTGTAATTGATGGATCATATGGTAGTTTTATTTTTTAACTTATTGAGGAATCTCTATACTGTTTTCCACAGTGGTTGCACCACTTTGCTTCCTCACCAACAGTAAAAGGGTTCCCCTTTGTCCACATCTTCACCACCACCCATTGTTTCTTATATTCTTGATTTTAGCCATTAGGACAGGTGTGAAGTGATATCTCATTCTAGTTGTGATTTGATTTCCCTGATGCTGAGTGATGTTGAGCATCTTTTCATCTCTCTGTTGGCCATCTGTCTGCCTTCTTTGGAGAAATGTGTATAGATTTTTAAATTTTTAAATTATTTTTTAATGATTCACTTTTGGGGTCATGCCTGAATTTCTTTTTTGTTAAATATATTTCGTGTATCTGTTTTGGATTTTGATTCGTGGTTACCATGTAGTTCATATATAACATCCTATGTGTATAGCAGTTTACATTAAATTGATACTCACTTAAGCTCAAACACATTCTAAAAACACTAAATTATAACTTTTTCTTCCACATTTTATGTATGTAATATCATATTTTACATCTTAGTGTTTTGTGTATCCTCTGACCAATATTTATAGATATAATTAATTTGTATTTTTTATTTATTTTTCATTGATGTATAATTAACATGATGTTATATCAGTTTCAAGTGTACAACATATTGATTCAACAATTCTATACATTACTCAATGATTACCATGATAAATATAATAACCATATGTCACCACACATCATTATTACAATAGTACTGACTGTATTCCTTATACTGTACTTTTTTTCTCCTTGAGTTATATATTTTGTAACTGGAAGCATGTACATTTTAATCCCCTTTATCTATTTCACTCATTCTCATATGTGTACCCTCTGGCAACTACCACTTTTTTCTTTATGTTTAAGTTATTGGGGTTTTTGTTTGCTTTGGATTTTAGATTCCATATATAAGTGGAATTATATGATATTTGTTATTCTCAGTCTGGCTTATTTCACTTAACATAATACCTTCTGAGTCTATACATGTTGTTGCAAATGGCAAGATCTTATTTTTTATGGCTGGGTAGTATATATACATATATACATGCGCACATGCCTACATATGTCTTCCACATCTTTATTCATTCACCTATTGATGGTCACATGGGTTGCTACCATATCTTGGCTATTGTAAGTAATGTTGCTATACATGTAGGTGTGCATAATTCTTTTTGAATTAGTGTTTTCATTTTCATTGGGTAAATACTCAGTAGTAGAATTACTGTATTGTGTAATATTACTAATTTTAATTTTTTTAAGGAATATCCATAGTGTTTTCCACAGTGGCAGTGCCAGTTTACATCCTCACAGAGAGTACCTGAGGTTCCCTTTTCACCACATTTTCACCAACATTTGTATTTCTTGCCTTTATGATACTAGCCATTCTTACTGGTGTGAGGTGGCATCTCATTGTAGTTTTGATTTGCATTTCCTTTATCATTAGTGATACTAGGCATCTTTTCATGGGTCTGTTGGCCATCTATATTTCTTCTTTTGCAAAATACCTATTCAGGTCCTCTGCCACTTTTAGACAAGGTTGTCTTTTTGTGTGTGTGTGTTAAGTTACATAAATACTTTATACATTCTGGGTTATTAACCCCTCATGAGATATATAATTTACAAATATTTTCTCCCATTCACTGGGTTGCCTTTTTGTTTAGTTGATGGTTTTCTTTGCTATGTAAAAGCTTTTTAGTTTGGTGTAGTCCCAATAGTTTATTTTTGTTTTTTTTTCCCATTGCCTCAGGAGATATATATAGATATATAGATATATAGATATATTCTAAGTAAAATGCAGGTCTAGTGAAAGGTATGATGCACAAGCGAGAGAGAAATACCCTGTCCCATACTAAAGAGAGACTGATCTAGAGCCATACTGGTACATTTTTAGAGTCAATACAGCCATTTTAATTAGCCTGACTCTCCCTTACCACGTACGCTGGCAGTCTGCAAAATTAAGAATTTCCGACAAGAGCTGAGTAATGAATAAGCCTAGGCTTAACAAGCAGAACTCTGTCCACATAACATATAGATAGATATCTATATCTATCTGTCTATATGTATCTTAGTAACATATATATATATATATACACACACATTATTTCATGTATATGTATGTTTATATATAATAACATATATACATATATATTACTGAGATGGATATAAATTACTAAGAAAGATACTCAGGAGCTTATTGCAGAAAATCAAGAGATTTTAAGAGTTTTAAGATTTGAGTTTTCATATTTATGTCTTTAATCCATTTTTTTGGTGTGTGTATGGTGTTAGACTCTGGTATAGTTTTATTCTTTTGAATGTAACTGCCCAGTTTTACCAATTGAAAAGATTGTCTTTTCCCCACTATATAGTCTTCCCTCCATTGTCACAAATTAATTGACCATATGATTCTTGGGCTCTCTATCCTGTTCCATTGATCCATGTGTTTATTTTTGTTCCAGCACCATATTGTTTTGGTTGCTATAGTCTTACTATATCATGAAATCTGGGATTGTGATGCATCCAACTATGTGATACATGCAATATATCTTAGGATTGTTTTGGGTATTCAAGATCTTTTGTGGTTGCACACAAATTTTGGGATTATTATTTTAATTCTGTAAATAATGCTACTGGTATTTTAATAAAAATTGCTTTGAATCTGTAGATTTCTTTGGTTACTAGACATTTTGATACTAATTCTTTCAATACATGAGCATGATTTACATTTGTTTGAGTCATATTTAATTTCTTTCATCAGTGTCTTCATTGATGTTTTCAGAGTATAGGTTTTTCACCTTCTTAGGTATTTTATTCTTCTTGGTTCACTTGTAAATGAAATTGTTTTCTTAGGTGGTGGCAATTCTCTTAGTACATTGTTTTTAAATAGTTACTTATTTTTAATTGAAATATAATGACATATAATGTTACATTATATTCAGGTATACAACATAGTGGTTTGGCAACTCTGTACTATGTGCTATCCTTACCACAAGTGTAGCTACCATCTGTTATCATACAACAGTATCATAATAGCATATTCCTTATGCTGTACTTTTCATGTTTGTGACTTATTCATTCCATAACATGAAAGCCTATATTTTTCACTCTCCTTCATCTACTTTCCCCATCCCCCATCTCCTTCCAGTCTGGCAACAATTAGAGTTCTTTGGGGTTATGGGTCTCTTTCTGTTTCTTTTTCTTTCTTTTTCCATTTGCTTTGATTTTAAATTCTACATGAGAACGGTTTTCTTAATTTCTCTTTTTGAGACTTTTTTATTAGTGTATAGAAATGCAACAAATTTCTTTATTTTTTTCTGCAAATTTATTGTATTAATTTATCAGTTCTTATAATCTTTCAGTGGAGTCTTTGGAGATTTTTCATGTATAGTATTATCTCATTTGCAGATATTGACAGTTTTATTTCTTCCTTGCCAATTTGGATTACTTTTATTTATTTTTCTTATCTGGTCGTTGAGGCTAAGACTTCCAGTCCTATGTTGAATAGAAGTGTTGAGAGTGGAGATCCTTGTCTTGCTCCTGATCTTACAGGGAAGACTTTCAGATTTTCACTGTTGACTATGATGTTATTTGTGCATTTTTCATATGTGGCCTTTATTATGTTGTGCTATACTCCTTTAGGCCCACTTTGTTGAAAGTTTTCTATCATGAATCATTGTTGTAATTTGTCAAATGCCTTTTTGGTATCTATTGATGCAATCATATTGTTTTTGTCATTTCTGTTGTTAATATAATGTATCACATTGATTGATTTGTGAATGTAAAGCCACCCTTGAATCCCAAAGTGAATCCCACTTGATCATGGTAAATTGCTTTTCTTTGTATTGTTGAGTTTGTTTTACTAATATTGAGGATTTGTGCATTTATGTCCATCATAATTATTGGTCTGCAGGATTGTTGTTGTTATTATTTTTTTATACTTTCTTTGTTTTTTTTTTTGTTTGTTTTTTGTTTTGTTTTGTTTTTGCATCAGGATAATGCTGACCTCATAGAAAACATTGGGAAGTTTTTCCTTCTTCTTACTCTAATTTTTGGAATTTAAGAAAAATAAATATTAATAGCTCTTTAAATATTTGGTAGAATTTACCTGTGAAACTATCTGATGCTAGATTTTAGTTTGTTCGCAGTTTTTTTCTTTCTTACTGATTTAATTTCATGACTAGTAATAAATCTGTTCAAATTTTGCATTTATTCCTAATTCGGTTTTACAAGACTATGTTTCTAAGAATCTATCCATTTCTTATATGTTGTACAATTTTTTGGAAAAAAATCTTTTGTTATAGTCTCTTTAATCCTTATATTTCTGTGGTGTCAGTTGTTATATTTCCTCCTTCACTTCTGATTTTATTAATTTTAGTCCTCCTTTTTTTCTTAATGAGTATGGCTAAAGGTCTATCTATCTATCTATCTATCTATCTATTTATCTTTCCAAGGAACCAGACCAGGTTTCATTGATAATTTCTATTTTTTTAAAATTCTCTATGTCATTTATTTCTTCACTGATCTTTATTATTCACTTACTTCTACTAGTTTTTGGCTCTTTTGTTTTTCCTTTTCTAGTTACTTAGGTGTAGTTAGGCTGTTTATGAGGAAATTTCCCTGTTTCTGGAGGTAGGCATATACCACTATAAACTTCTCTCTTAGAACTGAGGTTGTATCCCAAATATTTTTTTAACGTCCCAATGTTTTTTATTTCCATTTGTCTCTGTATTGTTATTTTTTAAAATTTCTTCATTGACGCATTGGTTTCATTTAATTACCTGTCATTTAGTCTCCATGTGTCGGTATTCTTTCCAGGTTTTTTCTTGCAATTGGTTTCTAGTTTCATATCATTTTAGTTAGAAAAGGTTTGGTATGATTTCAACATTCTTAAATTTACTGACACTTATTTTGTGACCTAATATGTAGCCTATCTTGGAGAATGTGCACTTTAAAGGAATGTGTATTCTGCTGTTTTGGGATGGAATGCACTGTTTATAAGTTCATCTGTTTTGATATGCTAAAGACACGGTTTTTTGTTTGATTTTTTATTGTTGTTGTTTGAATGAAGTATTCATTGATGTAATTTTGGTGTTGAAATCATCTACTATTATTGTATTACTGTTTCTTTTTTTTATTTCTATTAATATTTGTTTTATGTATATAGGTGTTCCTGTGTTGGGTGCATAGATGTTTACAGTTTCATTCTCCTATTGTATTGATCTCATTATCATTATGAAGTGACCATCATGTCTGTTGTTACAGTTTTTGCTTTAAATTCCATTTTTTAAATTATATAAATATTACTACCCTGACATTTGGTTCACTTCTATTTGCATGGTAGTTTTATCCAACCCTTCATTTTCACTCTGAATATGCTTTTAAGTTGACAGAAGTCTCTTGTAAGTAGCACAGAGATGAGTCTTGTTTTTTATCCATTCAGTCACATTTGTCTTTTTATTGGAGAATTTAGTCCAGTTACATTTAAAGTAATTAATGATAGATATGTACTAATTGCCATTTTGTAATTGTTTTCTGTTTATTTTTGTACTTCTCTATTTTCCTTTTTTTCTGCTTCGCTTCAGTGGTTTGGTATAGTTTTCTTTGTGTTATGCTTGGATTTTTTCTTTGTGTGTGTGTATCTATTCTAAGTTTTTCATTCATTGTCACTATTAGGTTCACGTATAAATCTTATGTGTATAACAGTCTATATTAAATTGATGGTTGTTTAAGTTTTAACACATAGTAAAAGCACAACATTTTTACCCCTTTCCCTGTTTTATATATTCATATATATATAATACATTTATATTTATTATATATTTATTTTAAAATTGTATTTCCCTGTTTCTTGACTAATTTTTTTTTAAAGATTTTATTTATTTATTTGACAGAGAGAGATCACAAGTAGGCAGAGAGGCAGGCAGAGAGAGAGGAGGAAGCAGGCTCCCCACAGAGCAGAGAGCCCGATGCGGGGCTCGATCCCAGGACCCCGAGACCACGACCCGAGCCGAAGGCAGCGGCTTAATCCACTGAGCCACCCAGGCGCCCCTTGACTAATTTTTTTATGTAACTGATTTTAACACTTTTCTGTTTCAATCTCTACCCTGGATTTATAAGACACTAATCTACTACCTTTACTATATGTTTGCTTTACATGTGAATTTTTTTCCTTTTATCATTTTCTTACTTCTGTATTTCACCTCTTCTTTGAACTCAAAGAATTCCCTTTAAAATTCCTTATAGGGATAGCTTAGTGGGGAAAAAAACCTGGCTTAGTGGTTATGAAAGTCTTTAACTTTTGATTATCTTATCTTTTCTATTCTAAATGCTAACTTTTCCTTGTATTCTTGATTGTTATTTTTGTTGTTGTTGTTGTTTCCTTTCAACACTTTGAATGTACAATGATGTTTCCTTCTTTTTGTAAAAATTTATTTATTTGACACAGAGAGAGAGAGATCACAAGTAGGCAGAGAGGCAGGCAGAGGAGGAGGGGGAGGAGGCTCCCCACTGAGCAGAGAGCCCAATGTGGGGCTCCAATCCCAGGACTCCAGGATCATGACCTGAGCAGAAGGCAGAGGCTCAACCCACTGAGCCATCCAGGTGCCCCATGATATTTTCTTCTGAGATGCAATATTTCTGTTGAAAAAGTAGCTCATAGTCTTACAGTATTTCCCTTGTATGCAACTGTTTCATTGTATCCTGTTGTTTTAAAATTTTCTTTTTTTTTGTAGTTATCACACTCAGTTTACTGTTAGGTTTTTGTTTAAATTCCAGATAGTTAACATACAGTGTAATATTAGTTTCTGGTGTACAGTGTAGCTATTAAACACTTTCATACAACACCTGGTGCTCATCACAACAAATGCACTCCTTAAAACCCATCACTTTTTTTAAAATATTTTATTTGTTCAATTGACAGACAGAGATCACAAGTCTCACAAGAGACCACAGAGAGGCAGGCAGAGAGAGGAGGAAGCAGGCTCCCCACTGAGTAGAGAGCCCGATGCGGGGCTCGATCCCAGGACCCTGGGATCATGACCCGAGCTGAAGGCAGAGCTTTAACCCACTGAGCCACCCAGGCACCCCCCACCCATCACCTTTTTAATCCATCCCTCCACCACTTCCCCTCTGGTAACCATCAGTTTGTTCTCTATAGTTAAGAGTCTGTTTCTTGGTTTGCCTCCTTCACTCTTTTTTTTTTTCCTCTATGCTTGTTTGTTTTGTTTCCTAAATTCCACATATAAGTGAAATCATATTATATTTGTCTTTCTCTGGCTGAGTCTTTTCACTTAGCGTAATACTGTAGCTTCATTCACATCATTGTAAATGGCAAGATCTCATTCTTTTTTGTGAATGAATAATATTCCACTGTTTATATATACCACTTCTTTATCCACTCATCTATCAATTAACACTTGGACTATTCCCATATCTTGTCTGTTGTAGATAATGCTGCTATAAACATATGGATGCATGTATCCCTTTGAATTAGTATCTTAGTATTCTTTGGGTAAATACCTAGTAGTGCAATTGCTTAATTATATGGCAATTTTGTTTTTCACTTTTCAAGGAAAATCCATACTGTTTTCCAGAGTGGCTTCACCAGTTCCATTCCCCCCAACAGTTCAAGAACGTTCTCCTTTGTCCACATCCTCATCAACAGCTCTTGTTTTGATCAAACATTTTTTATTGTATTATGTTAGTCACCATAAAATACATCATTAGTTTTTGCTGCAGTGTTCCAAGATTCGTTGTTTATGTACAACACTAGTGCTCCATGCAATACATATCCTTTTTCATACCCACCACCAGGCTCACCCATCCCCCCACCTTCTAAAACCCTCAGCTTGTTTCTCAGAATTCACAGTCTCTCATGGTTTGTTTTCCCCTCTGATTTCACCCAATTCACTTTTCCTCTCATTCGCCTAATGTCCTCCATGTTATTCCTTATTTTCTACAAGTAAGTGAAACTGTATGATAATTGCCTTTCTCTGCCTGACTTATTTCACTCAACATAATCTCTTCCAGTCCCATCCATGTTGATGCAAAAGTTGGGTATTCATCCTTTCTGATGGCTGATTAATATTCTGTTATATATATGGACCACATCTTCTTTATCCATTTGTCTGCTGACGGACATCTTGGCTCTTTCCACAGCTTGGCTTTTGTGAACAATGCTGCCTTGAACATTGGGGTATGTATGGCCATTCTTTTCACTACATCTGTACCTTTGAGGTAAATACCCTGTGGCACAATTGCCAGGTCATAAAGTAGCTCTCCAAAGGTAAAGGAAACAAAAGCAAAAATGAACTTTTGGGACTTCATCAAGATCAAAAGCTTCTGTACAGCAAAGGATACAGTCAACAAAATGAAGAGGAAACCCACAGAATGGGTGAAGATATTTGCAAATGATCCTATAGACATTTAAAAGATCTATAAAGAACTTACCATACTCAACAATCAAAAAACAGATAACAATGTCAAAAAATGGGCAGAAGACACAAACAGACACTTCTCTAAAGAAGACATATAAATAGCTAGCAGACACATGAAAAATGTCCATCGTCATTAGCCATCAGGGAAATTCAAATCAAAACCACATTGAGATATCACCTTGCACCAGTTAGAATTTCAAAGATCAACAAGGCAGGAAACAACAAATGTTGGAGAGGCTGTAGAGAAAGGGGAACCCTCTTCCACCATTGGTGGGAATGCAAGTTGGTGCATCCATTTTGGAAAACAGTACGGAGATTTCCCAAAAAATTAAAAATAGAGCTACCCTATGACCCAGCAATTGGTCAAATATTTAAAGAAGAGTTAATACTATTCTTCTCAAATTATTGAAAAAAAAAGAAAAGGAAGGAAAACTTCCAAATTCATTCTATGAGGCCAGCATTACTATATTACCCTAATGCCAAAATCAAATAAACACTCCAATAAAAAATAGAACTACATGTCAAAACCCCAGATGAATATGGATGCAGAAATTCTCAACAAAATACTAGCAAACTGAATCTAACAGTACATTAAAAAAATAATTCACCATGATCAAGTGGAATTTATACCTGTGTTGCAAGGGTTGTTCAATATTTGCAAATCAATCAACATGGTACAACACAATAAAAGAAAAGGATAAGAACTGTATGATTCTGGGATGCCTGGGTGGCTCCATCTATTAAGCATCTGCTTTTGGATCATGTCATGATCCTAGGGTCCTCAGATGGAGTCCTGCATTGGGGTCCTTGCTCAGCAGAGAGCCTGCTTCTCCTTCCTGCTGCTTTCCCTACTTGTGCTCTCTCTCTCTCTCCCTGACAAATAAATAAATAAATAAAATCTTTAAAAAAGAACCATATGATCCTTTCAGTAGATGTAGAAAAAGTATTTCACAAAATACATCCATTCATGATTTAAAAAAAAACTCAAAAATAAGTTTAGAGGCAACATATCACAACATAATAAAGACCATATATGAAAATCCCATAGTGAATATCATCAATGGAGAAAAACTGAGAGCTTTTCCTCTATGGTCAGGAAGAAGATAAGAATGTTCACTCTCACAATTTTTATTTAACATAGTACTAGACATCCTAACCACAAAAATCAGACAATTAAAAGAAATAAGAATGTTCCAAATTAGTGAAGAAGTCAAACTGTCACTATTTGCAGATAACATGATACTTTTTATAGAAAAAAAAAAAAGAATCCACCAAAAATTTGTTAGAACTGATACACAAATTCAATAAATTCACAGGATATAAAATCAGTGTACAGAAATCCGTTGCATTTCTATACACCAATAATGAAGCAGCAGAGAGAGAAATTAAGAAATTGATTCCATTTAAAATTGCATTAAAAATAATAAGATACCCAGGAATAAGCCTAACCAAAGAGGTGAAAGATCTGTAGTCTGTAAACTCTAAAACATTGATGAAAGAAATTGAGGATGGCACAAAGAAATGGAAAGATACTCTATGCTTACGGACTGAAAGAAGAAATACTGTTTAAATGCCTATACTATCTGAAACAATCTACCCTTTAATGTGATCCTTATCAAAATACCAAAAACATTTTTCACAGAGCTAGAACAAATAAACCTACAATTTGTATAGAACCACAAAAAACTCTGAACAACCAAAACAACCTTGAAAAGCAAAGCAAAGATGGAAACACAGTTCCAGACATCAAGTTATATTTCAAAGCTGCAGTGATCAAAACTAGATGGTACTGGCACAAAAATGGACACATAGATAAATGGAACAGAATAGAAACTCCAGAAAACCCACCACTACATGGACAATTAGTCATTGACCAAAAAAAAAAAAAAAAAAAGGAAAAATGTCCAATAGGAAGAAGACAGTTTCTTCAACAAATGGTGTTGAGAATAGTGGAAGGTAACATGGAAAGGAATGATACTGGAGCACTTTCTTATATTAAAATAAATTCTTACATTAAAACTAAGTAAACTAAAGACCTAAATGTGGGACAAGAAGCCATCAAAATCCTAGAGAACACGGGCAGTAGCTTCTTGACATTGGCTGTAGCAACTTCTTACTAGATATGTCTCTTGAGGCAAAGGAAATAAAAGCAGAAATAAACTATAGGAACTATATCAAAATAAAAAGTTTCTGCACAGCAAGGGCAACAATCAGCAAAACTAAAGGACAATCTACAGAATGGGAGAAGATATTTGCAAATGACATATCTGAAAAAGGGTTAGTATCCAAAATATTTTTAAAACATAAAAGTCAACACCACCCAAAAATGAATAATCTGATTTCTTTGGCTTCAAGTAGTTTCCTCACATAATTGAGCTGATCAGAGCTCTTCTGAATATTCAAAGAACCTCCACAGGTTTCAGGGATTCTCTCTCCGTGCAACTCTCTCCTTTCCATTACTCTGTCCTTCAAACTATAGCCATTTCAGCCTCTATAGTTTCTCAGTTCTATCTCCTCATCTCAGGAGATCTAGCTGGCTCTTTCCTGATTTCTCCATCCCTGTAGCATGGCCTGGAAACTCATAAAGCATTAAGTCAGAACAACAGTTGGGTTTACTTCCTTTGTTTCCTGTCTCTCAGGTATTACTGTGCTTCTTTGCCTTGTCTAGTGTCTTAAGAACCATTCTTTTATATATTTTCTGTTATTTTGGTTATTTGAAGCAATGGTGTTTAAATACAGTTCTTATAACTGTCATTACCAGAAGCAGAAATCTCAAAGACTACAACTGATTTCAACAACTGTTGATTGCCACAGTCTTGAATGAGATCACCCAGTTAGAAGAAACTAAATGAAAAAAAGAAAAATGAGAGAGTCATTTAGCTCCTCAACATTTTCAATATGAGTAGTGAAATAAGTGAGTATTAATAATAATGAATAGGAGATGTCAGAGATGTTGGGGCAAAAAAAATAAAATAGGAGAGCAAGGTGCCTTGGAGATTAAGGGAAAAAAGCATTTCAGGGAAAAGTGGCAGATAATGTTCAATTCTATTGATAAATGATAGGAGAACACCATGAAAATGGACAAAATTTTCTAGGTGAGAATTATAGGCCATTTAATTTGTTGATAAAGCTGGTGGTTTGAGGGAAGCAGTGTAAAATTGACTTTCCCTAAGATGGATTTTCTTTTGTTTTACTTACTTATTTTCAAAATTTATTTTATTTATTTATTTTTTCATTATGTTAGTTAAACAACATACAGTACATCATAAGTTTTTGTTCTAGTGATCAATAATTCATTATTTGCATATAACAACAGTACCAATCCAAACATGTGCAAGAATGAATATTTTTTTAATTTTGTTTAATTGACATATAACACTAATTTCAGGTATACAGGTAATGACTTGAAACATAGTGAAATGATCACCACAATTCACATCTGTGATTATACATAGAAAGTTTTTTCTCTGGTGATGAGAATGAAATTTTTAAAAAGATTTTAGCATGTATGAAGTAGCTGGTAAAGAGGGAAACAATGCAGATATATAAACTTTTGCTTTTCCTGACACTGCTTAACTCTCATAGATGAGTTATAGAGTGTGCATATTTTGGTATGATACAGAATGTATACAGTAAGGTAAATAATAGAATTTTTACAAAATTATATTACTAAATATAAGTCCTTGAAGACAGAGGTGCCATTTGGCCAAAAATCAGTGAAACTTTTTTGTCATGCACTGTAGCACAATATGCATTAATATAAAAATAATATTTTTTTCTGATATTTCTTACAATATTTATCTAGGAGAAACAAGGATGATTGCAATATTATAGATATTTTATTAAAAGAAAATACTTTATTTACAGTTTATCTAAATTTTATTTATTTATCTAAACCTTTGATTGTGAAAAGACCATGATTTGACTCTTATTTGTATTATCAAATTGCAGTTTCAGGCTTCTAGATTACAGTTATGAGCTGACATATGTATCCAACTTTATTAACTCCCTATTTCACTAAAATAATGGATTGAAAGAGCAGAAAAAGAAAACAGTCATAAAACATTAGAAGCTAGAGAGCAGGCGTTCCTAAGGCTTAGTGAAACTGAAAAAGTTAAATCCCAACCCAGCAATGGACAAAGTTTAAAATCAATTCTATTTACATTACAGAATCTTTAAAAGTCACAAAAACTGGTAACACCAGTTACCTCTATAACTGGGGTCGAGAGAACTAAAATAAGGAGGGCCAGGTTGAAAAAGGTTTGGGAATTTAGGCCCTATGATCCCCTTTTTACTTCACACTGATCTTCCCCAACTGCAGCAGAGATCTGAGTTCTATTTCCTGGAAAGGATAAAACATTGTCAGGACTGGGAAACATCAGGCCCATTCAAGGGCAAGAATACTGTACTAAAAACAAAAATGAAAGGACCAGTCAAGATGATGGAGGAGTAGCCGGCTCAGATGACATGAGATAGCAGGAGTTCATTTAGATAGTTACCAAACCATTTTGAATACCTAAAAATCCAGCAGGAGATAGAAAAGAAGAAGAGCAGCAATTCTAGAAACAGAAAATTGGTAACTTTCTGAAAGGTAGGACATGTGGAGAAGTGAATCCAAAGTGATGGGGAGATAGATGATAGACCACAGGAGGAGGTGCTGGATCCCAGCAATCAGCAGAGCAATGGAGCACAAAATCGGAACTTTTAAAAGTCTGCTCCACTGAGGGATATCACACCAGAGGCTAAACAGGGGTGGAGCCCTCACAGGTACAGCATGGTCTCAGGTGCCACAGACTCACAGAAGGATCAGAGGTGTCTGAGTGTAGCAGAGTTTCTAGGTATTAGAGCAGGGAAGCCAGCTACAGAGACAGAGCCAAAGAGTGAACTCTCAGCTCGGGGTTACCTTAAACTGTCATCGGTCGCACAGTCAGACCACTGCTCTTTGTTTGAGCAGGGACCCCACAAATGCCAGATCCAGGGAGACTCACCTTCCTTCTCTGGAGGCAGGGATCTGCTGGGTTTGGAGACTCCAAATGGGGCTGTGTGCCAGAGACAGAAATGCTTGGTCACAGGCCAGGTGAGCTCAGAGCTTGGCCAGAGACCAGGGATAAGGGAGTGATTGAGTGTTTTTCTCTGAGGGCGCATTGAGGAGTGGGGCCCCGAGCTCTCATCTCCTCCAAGCTGGAGATTGGGAGGCTGCCATTTTCATTCCCATCCTCCGGAACTCTACGGAAAGCATTCAGGGAGCAAAAGCTCCCGAAAGTGAATCCCAGCGGATTACTTAGCGTTAGGTGGTAAGGGTGGTGCAATTCCACCTCAGGCAAAGACACATGAGAATCACTACAACAGGCCCCTCCTCCAGAAGTTCAACAAGAAATCCAGCCAAGACCAAGTTCACTTACCAAGGAGAGCAGCAGAATTCCAGAGGAGGAGAAAGCAAAGCATGGAATTCATGGCTTTCTCCCCATGATTCTTTAGTCTTGCAGTTAATTTTTTTTAATTTAATTTTTTTCTTCTGCTAAATTTTTATAACTTTTACCCTTTCCTCTTTTAACGTTTTTTAACTAGTTTATCTTAACAATGCCTTTCATAAAAATAATATTTTTTGAACCTTCATTATTATAGTCATATTTTATCCTTCATCATCATATTCATTCATTCATCATATATAGTCATATTTTATCCTTCATTGTATCTAACTTTATTTTTTGTATACACATAGGGCTTTTCACTTCTAAAAAATTAGGGTGCAACTTCTAATAGATCAAAATATACCCTAAATCTAGCTCTGGCTTGTTCTAGTTTCCAGCCCGAGCAAATTCTCTAAACTTTCTTTTTCTTTATTCTCCCAACCAACTTACTTTATCAACTCCTTTTTAAGAAATTTAAGAATAAAATTTTTTTCTCATCTTTATAGGCATATCCCATCCCTTCATTGTGTTTACCCTTATATATATATATTTTTCATTCTTTAAAATTTGGGGAGGTAGTTTCTTCTACAAGACTAAAATACTCCCCAAACTAAGTGGGTGACCCTGTGCTGGTCACCAGTCTAATATATATATATAATTATATATAATTATATATAATTATATATATATATATAATATATATATATATAATTATATATATATACATATATATATATAATATATATATATATAATATATATATATAATTATATATAATTATATAATAAATAATTAATTATATATAAATATATATGTTATATATAAATAATTAATTATATATATATTCCTCTGTTTTCTTTTTAAAATTTTAAAAATTTAAAATTTCTTTAAAAAAATTTTTTTTTCTGAACTTCTTTTTGTCCTCTTTCTCTCTCCCACAATTTGGGGTCTCTTCTGATTTAGTAAAGCACATTTTCCTGGGGTCTTTGCCACCCTTTTAGGTTTTTATTTGCTCCTTCATATATTCTTATTTGGACAAAATAACAAGGCAGAAAAACTCACCACAAAAAAAAAAAAAAAAAAGAACAAGAGGCAGTACCAAAGGCTAGGGAGCTAAGAATATGGACTTTGGTAATATGTCAGATCTAAAGCTCAGAATGATGATTCTCAATGTGCTAGCGAGACATGAAAAAGGCATGGAAGATATTAGAGAAACCCTCTCCAGAGAGATAAAGGGCCTTTTTGGAGGAATGAAAGAACTAAAATCTAACAAAGTTGAAATTAAAAAAGCTATTAATGAGGTGCAATAAAAATGGAGACTTTTACTTCTAGGATAAATGAGGCAGAAGAAAGAACAAGTGATTTAGAAGGCCAGATGACAGAGAATAAAGAAGCTGAGCAAAAGAGAGACAAACAAATACTGGACCACAAGGGGAGAGTTCGAGAGATAAGTGATACCATAAGACAAAACAACATTAGAATAATTGGGATTCCAGAAGAAGAAGAAACAGAGAGGGGAGCAGAAGGTCTATTGGAGAGAATTATTGGAGAGAATTTCCCTAATATGGCAAAGGGAACAAGCATCAAAATCCAGGCGGTGCAGAGAACCCCCCTCAAAATCAATAAGAATAGGTCCACACCCCATCACCTAATAGTAAAATTTACAAGTCTTAGGGATAAAGAGAAAATCCTGAAAGCAGCCCTGGAAAAGAAGTCTGTAACATACAATGGTAAAAATATTAGATTGGCAGTGGACTTATACACAGAGAATTGGCAGGCCAGAAAGAAGTTACTGATATATTCAGAGCACTAAACGAGAATAACATGTAGGCAAGAATACTATATCTAGCTAGGCTATCATTGAAAATAGAAGGAGAGATAAAAAGCTTCCAGGACAAAAAATAACTGAAAGAATTGCAAACACCAAATCAGGTCTACAGGAAATTTGAAAGGGGTCCTCTAAGAAAAGAGAGACCCTAAAAGTTGTAGATTAGAAAGGAACAGAGATAATATACAGTAACAGTCACCTTACAGGCAATACAATGGCACTAAATTCATATCTCTCAATGTTTACCCTGAATGTAAATGGGCTAAACACCCCAATCAAAAGACACAGAGTATCAGAATGGAATAAAAGAACAAAACCCATCAATATGCTGCCTACAAGAAACTCATTTTAGACCCAAAGGCACCTCCAGATTTAAAGTGAGGGGGTGGAAAACAATTTACCATGCTAATGGACATCAGAAGAAAGCTGGGGTGGCAATCCTTATATCAGATCAATTAGATTTTAAGTCAAAGAAGGACACTATATCATACTCGAAGGGCCTGTCCAACAAGAAGTTCTAACAATTTTAAATATCTATGCCCCTAACATGGGAGCAGCCAACTATATAAACCAATTAATAACAAAATCAAAGAAACATATCTACAATAATACAATAATAGTAGGGGACTTTAACTCTCCCCTCACTGAAATGGACAGGTCATCCAAGCAAAAGATCAACAAGAAAATAAAGGCTTTAAAAGACACACTGGACCAGATGGACATCACAGATATGTTCAGAACATTCCATCCCAAAGCAACAAAATACACATTCTTCTCTAGTGCATGTACAACACTCTCCAGAATGAACTCTCCTGGGTCATATATCAGGTCTCAATTGGCATCAAAAGATTGGGATAATTCCCTGCATATTATCAAACCACAATGCTCTGAAGGTAGAACTCAATCACAAGAGGAAATTTGGAGAGAATCCAGATACATAGAGACTAAACAGCATCCTTCTAAATAATGAATGGGTCAACCAGGAAATTAAAGAAGAATTGAAAATATTCATGGAAACAAATGATAATGAAAACAGGGTCAAAATCTGTGGGACGTAGCAAAGGTAGTCCTTAGAGGAAAATATATAGTGATACCACCCTTTCTCAAGAAACAAGAAAGGTCTCAAATACACAACCTAACCCTACACCTTAAAGGAGAAAGAACAACAAAGAAAGCCTAAACCCAGAAAGAAAAGAGAAATAATAAAGATCAGAGCAGAAATCAATGAACGAGAAGCCAAAAGAACAGTAGAACAAATCAATGAAACTAGGAGCTGGTTCTTTGAAAGAATTAATAAGATTGATAAACCCCTGGCCAGACTTATCAAAGAGAAAAGAGAAAGGGGGCGCCTGGGTGGCTCAGGGGTTAAGCTTCTGCCTTCAGCTCAGGTCATGATCTCAGGGACCTGGGATCGAGCCCCGCATTGGGCTCTCTGCTCGGCAGGGAACCTGCTTCCCCCCTTTCTCTCTGCCTGCCTCCCTACCTACTTGTGATCTCTCTCTGTCAAATAAATAAAAAAATCTTAAAAAAAGGGAAAGGTCCTAAATAAATATAATCATGAATGAAAGAAGAGAGATCACAACCAACACCAAAGAAATACAAACAATTATAAGAGCATACTATGAGAAACACTAGGCCAACAAATTTGACAATCTGGAAGAAATGGATGCATTTCTAGACACATATAAATGACCACAACTGAACCAGGAAGAAATAGAAAACCTCAACAGACCCATAACCAGTAAGGAGATTGAAGCAGTCATCAAAAATTTCTAAACAAACAAAAGCCCAGGGCCAGACGGCCTCCCAGGGGAGTTCTACAAAACAGTTAAAGAAGAATTAATTCCCATTCTCCTGAAACTGTTCCAAAAAATAGCAATGGAAGGAAAACTTCCAAACTCATTTTATGAGGCCAGCATCACCTTGATCCCCAAACCAGACAAGGATCCCACCAAAAAAAAGAATTACAGACCGATATCCTTGATAAACACAGATGCGAAAGTTCTCACCAAAATACTAGCCAATAGGATCCAACAGTACATTAAAAGGATTATTCACCACGACCAAGTGGGATTTATTCCAGGGCTGCAATGTTGGTTCAACATCTGCAAATCAATCAATGTGATGCAATACATTAATAAAAGAAAGAACAAAAGCCATATGATATTCTCCATAGATGCTGAAAAAGCATTTGACAAAGTACCAGATCCCTTTCTGATCAAAACTCTTCAAAGTTTAGGGATAGAGGGCACATACCTCAATATTATCAAAGCATCTGTGAAAAACCCACCCCAAATATCATTCTCAATGGAGAAAAACTGAGAACCTTTCTGCTAAGGTCAGGAAGATGGCAGGGATGTCCATTATCACCACTGCAATTCAACATAGTACTAGAAGGCCTAGCCTCAGCAATCAGACAACAATATTGGGGTTTCTGCAGTTTGCATTTCTGCCAAAAACATCCCAAGGTGGGGGGGGACATCTGGAGAACAAAAGCCTGAAAAACCAGTTTCCTCAGAGCCCAGCTCCTTGACAGAGGGCAGGAGGGCTCAACTCTAGCATGACTGCCTGAAAAACTACAGGGCAGTTGCCTCCTCCAGAAAGACAGCCAAAAAACAAAACAAAACAAAACAAAACAAAACAAAAAACAAAAACAAGAGGACAACCACCACAGGGTCCCCATAAAACTGTAAAATCTCAATATCAGGGGAAAAGAAGATATTAATGGCCCAGTATTGCCCTAAAACCTATATACTTCATAGATACAATATTATTTTTAATTCGTTCCCAGTATTCTCATACTTTTTAATTTTTTATAATTTTTAAACCTATTTACCATCACAACGAGATGTTCAGTACAACAAATTCCATAATAGCCTTTTAACTTAAACTTTTTTTTGATACATATACCTGTGTTTTCTTTTTCTTTTCTATTTTTTTAATATTCATATAGAGATAAATTTCAAGGTAATCCTCTTTCCTCAATCAATACTATCCATATATATAAACCAGTTTTAATTCTCCTTTATCTCTGGAAAGTTCTTTAACAAAGATATCAAGATACATGCAGGAGGAATCAAAATAACCTTCTTTACCCACACTGAGGATTTATAACCCCCCTCCCATCTTTTTCTTCTGCCAGTGTTTCTGTGTGTTTTTGTTCTGGTAATATATAAATCTTACACTTGGAGTTCATTTTGGCTGCGTTCCTTTTTTTTTCTTGTCATTTACGTTTGTTGGTCTTCTTGTTTGTATACTTTATAAATCTTACCTTTGGGCACATTCTGGCTGGGTCTTCTCTCTCTGTTCCCCCCCCCTTTCCCTCTCTTTTTTTCTTTTTTCTTTCTTCTTCCAATTGCTCAGAAGCATTCCAGGGTGAACCTTGCCTTGATCAAAGTTGATACATTCAGCCAAACATCCCCTCAGCATTCTCTCACCAAAAGGACTAGGAGGAGGAGTGCCCAGGAGAGGAAAAATTAAGAGACTGTGCCCTCTCCATCAGAGCTATTGGACATGGACATAAACAGTATGTCAGAAAGGGAATTCAGGTTAACAGTTATGAAGGTAATGGTGAGGTTGGAGAAAAGCATTAACGACAGCATGGAATTGATTAGGACAGAAGTGAAAGCCACCAGGGAAGAAGTTAAAAATGATATCAATGAGTTCCAATCTAATCCAAATTATCTAACAGCTGGGGTAACTGAGGCAGAAGACAGAATTAGTGATCTAGAGGACAAACTGATAGAGAAAAAGGATCAAGAGAAGGCCTGGAACAAACAGCTTAGAAGCCATGAAAACAGAATTAGTGAAATAAATGATGCCATGAAATGTACCACTGTCAGAATTATTGGAATCCCTGGGGGAGAGGAGAAAGAAAGAAGAGTACAGGATACAGTTGAACAAATTGTCCATGAAAATTTTCCCAATCTGGTGAATGGAACCAGCGTTCATGTCCTAGAGGCAGAAAGGTCTCCACCCAGGTCATATAATCTAGAAAGACTTCAAGACACCTGATTGTGAAATTGATTAATCATAATATTAGACAGGAGCACTTGAAAGCAGCTAGAGGTAAGAGATTCCTTATGTACAGAAAAAGGCCCATCAGAATGACGTCGAACCTGCTCACAGAAACCTGGCAAGCCAGAAAGGGCTGGCAAGATGTATTCAGGGCAATAAATGAAAATAATATGCAGCCAAGAATACTTTATCCAGCAAACTGACATTCAAAATGGGTGGAGAGATAAAGAGTTTCCAAGACCGACAAGGTTTAAAAGAGTATGTGACCACCAAGCTGGCACTTCAAGAAATATTAAGGGGGGTTCTATAAAAGAAGGAAGAATGCAAGAGTGTCATAGAACAGAAATTTATGGAGACAATCTATATAAACAAGGACTTCTCAGGCAACACCATATCAATAAAACGTATCTCTCAACAATCACTCTTAACGTGAATGGCTTAAATGCTCCCATAAGATGGCACGGGGTTGCAGATTGGATAAAAAGAAAAGACACATCCATATGTTGGCCATAAGAGACCCATTTGGAACCTAAGGATACATTCAGATTGAAAGTGAACAGATGGAGAAGCATCTTTCATGCCAATGGGCCTCAAAAGAAGGCTGGGGTAGTGATTGTCATATCAGATAAATTAGATTTTAAACTAAAGATTGTGGTCAGAGATAAAGAAGGACACTACATCATTCTTAAAGGGTGTATTCACCAAGAAGATCTAACAATTATAAATAATTATGCCCCCAACACAGGAGCAGCCAACTATATAAGACAACTGTTAATCAAGATAAAGAGTCATATTAATATGAGTACATTAATAGCAGGGGATCTTAACATGCCACACACACTCAGTAATAGACAGATCATCCAAGCAGTAAATCAAAAAAGAAACAAAAGCATTGAATGACACATTGGACCAGATGGACCTCATAGATATATACAGAACATTCTACCCTAAAACAATAGAATATTCATTTTTCTCGAGTGTACATGGAACATTCTCAAGAATAGACCACATACTAGGTCACAAATCAGGGCTCAACTGATACCAAAAGTTTGAGATTATTCCCTGCATATTCTCAGACCACAATGCTTTGAAACTGGAACTCAACCAGAAGAAAAAGTTTGGAAGGAATTCAGACACCTGGAAGCTAAACACTACCTTGCTTCAAAATGTTTGGATCAACCAGGAAATCAAAGAAGAACTTAGACAATTCATAGAAACCAATGAGAATGAAGACACTTCAGTCCAAAACCTATGGGATACAGCAAAGGTATTACTAAGGGGGAAATACATAGCCATCCAAGCCTCCCTCAAAAAACAAACAAACAAACAAACAAAAAAACCTGAAAAATCCAGAATATGTCAGCTCTCCTTACACCTTAAAGAACTGAAGAATCAACAGTAAATTAAGGCAATCCCACATGCAAGAAGGGAAATAATCAAGATTAGAGCAGAGATTAATGGGATAGAAACTAGAGACACAGTAGAACACATCAACAAAACTAGAAGCTGTTTTTTTAAAAGAATCAATAAATCGATAAACCATTACCCACACTAATCCAGAAGAAAAGAAAGAGAACCCAGATTAATAAATTATGAATGAAAAGGGAGAGATCACGACTAACACCAAGGAAATGGAGACAGTCATCAGAAATTATTATCAACACTTATATGCCAATAAGTTAAGCAACCTTAATGAAATGGATGCATTCCTGGAAACCTATAAACTTCCATTACTGAATCAGGAAGAAATTGACAACTTGAATAGACAAATATTTAGTAACATTGAAGATTGAAGCAATGATCAAAAACCTTCCCCCAAAACAGGAGCCCAGCACCTGCCGGATTCCCTGGGGAATTCTACTAAATGTTCAAAAAAGAAATAATACCAATTCCCCTGAAGCTGTTTCAAGTAATTGAAGCAGAAGGAAAACCTCTAGGTTCCCAGTTGGCTTTTTATGAAGCCAAAATTGCCCTGATCCCCAAACCAGGCAAAGACCCCACCAAGAAGGAGAGTTTCAGCCCAGTATCCCTGATGAATATTGATGTTAAGATTTTCAATAAGATCCTACCTAATAGGATCCAACAGTACGTGTAAAAGATTATCCACCATGACCAGGTGGGATTTATTCATGGGATGCAAGGGTTGTTCAATGTTCACAAATCAATAGGTGTGATAGAACAAATCAATAAGAGAAGAGAGAAGAACCACATGGTCCTCTCAATTGATGCAGAAAAAGCACTTGACAAGATACAACATGGTTCCTGATTAAAACACTTCAAAGTATAGGTGTAGAAGGAACATTACTCAACTTCATAAAATCTATCTAAGAAAAACCCACAGTGAATATTATCCTCAATGGGGAAAAGCTGACAGCGTTCCCTTTGAGGTCAGGAACATGACAAGGATGCCCATTCTCACCACTCTTGTTCAACAGAGTATTAGAAGTCCTAGCAACAGCAACCAGACAACAAAAATAAATAAAAGGTTTTCAAATTGGCAATGAAGAAGTCAAACTCTCTCTCTTCACAGATGACATGATACTTTATATGGAAAACCCAAAAGACTCCAGGCCCAAACTACTAGATCTCATACAGCAATTTAGTAATGTGGTGGGATACAAAATCAATGTACAGAAATCAGTTGCCTTCTTATACACTAACAAGGAAAATACAGAAACAGAAATTAGAGAATCCATTCCATTTACTATAGCACCAAGTACCATAAGATACCTGGGAATAAGCCTAACCAAAGAGGTAAAGTATGTGTACTCGAGGAACTATAGAACATGAAAGAAACTGAAGAAGACACAAAGAGATGGAAGACCATTCCATGCTCATGGATGGCAAGAATAAACATTGTTAAAATGTCTATACCCCTAGAGCAATCTATACTTTCAAAGCCATCCCGAACAAAATTCCACCAGCATTTTTCAAAGAGCCAGAACAAATAATCCTAAAAGTTGTATTGAAGCAGAAGAGACCCTGAATTGATAAGGAAATGTTGAAAAAGAAAAACAGAACTGGGGGCTTCTCATTGCCTGATTTCAAGCTTTACTACAAAGCTGTGATCACCAAGATAGCATAGTACTGTCACAAAAACAGACACATAGACCAGTACAAGAGTAGAGAACCCAGATATGGACCCTCAACTCTATGGTCAAATAATCTTTGACAAAGCAGGAAAAAATATCCAGTTTGTGTGTGTGTGGGTGGGTGGGTGGGAAACAGTATCTTCAATAAATAGTGCTGAGAAAACCGGACAGCTCTGTGTAGAAGAATGAAGCTGGACCACTCTCTTACACCATACAAAAAGATAAACTCGAAATGTATAAAAGACCTCAACATGAGGCTGGAATTCATCTGAAACCTAGAGAAGAACATAGACAGTAACCTCTTCAACATCGGCCACAGCAACTTCTTTCAAGATATGTCTTCAAAGACAAAGGAAACAAAAGCGAAAATGAACTTTTGGGACTTCATCAAGATCAAAAGCTTCTGCACAGCAAAGGAAGTAGTCAACAAAACAAAGAGTCAACCCACAGAATGGGAGAAGATATTTGCAAATGACACCACATACAAAGGGCTGATGTCCAAGATCTATAAAGAACTTCTCAAACTCAACACACACACAACAGATAATCATGTCAAAAATTGGGCAGAAGACATGAACAGCCACTTCTTTTTTTTAATGTTTTTTTTTATTTGTTTATTTTCAGCGTAACAGTATTCATTGTTTTTGCACCACACCCAGTGCTCCATGCAATATGTGCCCTTTCTATTACCCACCACCTGGTTCCCCAACCTCCCACCCCCACCCCTTCAAAACCCTCAGGTTGTTTTTCAGAGTCCGTAGTCTCTCATGGTTCATCTCCCCTTCCAATTTCCCTCAACTCCCTTCTCCTCTCCATCTCCCCATGTCCTCCATGTTCTCTGTTAAGCTCCACAAATAAGTGAAACCATATGATACTTGACTCTCTCTGCTTGACTTATTTCACTCAGCATAATCTCTTCCAGTCCCGCCCATGTTGCTACGAAAGTTGGGTATTCATCCTTTCTGATGGAGGCATAATACTCCATTGTGTATATGTACCACATCTTCCTTATCCATTCATCCGTTGAAGGGCATCTTGGTTCTTTCCACAGTTTGGCGACCGTGCCATTGCTGCTATAAACATTGGGGTACAGATGGCTCTTCATTTCACTACATCTGTAACTTTGGGGTAAATACCCAGCATTGCAATTGCAGGGTCATAGGGAAGCTCTATTTTTAATTTCTTTCTTTTTAAATATTTTTTATTTATTTGACAGAGAGAAATCACAACTATGCAGAGAGGCAGGCAGAGAGAGAGGAGGAAGCAGGCTCCCTGCGGGGCAGAGAGCCCGATGCGGGGCTCAATCCCAGGATCCTGGGATCATGACCTGAGCCGAAGGCAGAGGCTTAACCCACTGAGTCACCCAGGTGCCCCACTATTTTTAATTTCTTGAGGAATCTCCACACTGTTCTCCAAAGTGGCTGCACCAACTTGCATTCCCAACAACAGGGAAAGAGAATGAACAGACACTTCTCCAATGAAGACATATAAATAGCTAACAAACACATGAAAAAATGTTCATCATCACTAGCCATCAGGTTGATTCAAATCAGAACCACATTGAGATACCACATTACACCAGTTAGAATGGCCAAAATTAACAAACAACATATGTTGGAGAGGATGTGTGAAAGGGGCACCCTGTTACACTGTTGGTGGTAATGCAAGATGGTGCAGCCACTTTGGAAAACAGTATGGAGATTCCTTAAGAAATTAAGAACAGAGCTACCCTGTGACCCTGCAATTGCACTACTGGGTATTTACCCCAAAAATACTGATGTAGTGAAAAGAAGGCCTGTCTGTCCTCCAATGTTCATAGCAGCAATGGCCACAGTTGTCAAACTGTGGAAAGAACCAAGATGCCCTTCAATGGATGAATGGAATAAGAAGATATGGTCGTATATACAATGGAGTATTATTCCTCCATCAAAAAGGATGAATACCCAACTTTTGTATCAACATGGTCGGGACTGGCAGAGATTAGGCTGAGTGAAATAAGTCAAGCAGAGAGAGTCAATTATTATATGGTCTTGCTTATTTGTGAAGCATAAGGAATAACACAGAGGACATGGGGAGATGGAGAGGAAAAGTGAGTTGGGGTAAATTGGAGGGGGAGACAAACCACCAAAGACTGTGGATACTGAGAAAGAAACTGCAGGTTTTGGAGGGGAGGGGAGTGGGAAGTTGGGTGAGCCTGGCAGTGGGTATTATGGAGGGCACGTACTGCATGGAGCACTGGGTATGGTGCATAAACAATGAATTCTGGAACCCTGAAAGAAAGTTTTAAAAAGTAAATATTTTTAAAAAGATTTTATTTATTTATTTGACAGACAGAGATCACAAATAGGCAGGGACGCAGGCAGATAGAGGGATAGGGAAGCAGGCTCCCTATGGAGCAGAGAGCCCGATGTGGGGCTCGATCCCAGGACCCTGAGATCATGACCTGAGCCGAAGGCAGAGGCTTAACCCACTGAGCCACCCAGGAGCCCCTAAAAAAGTAAATATTTTAAAAAGACAATAATATGTAAAATAGGAAAGAAAAGTAAATGAAAATGGAAGACCAGTCCAGAACAATCCAATATCCTACTAATAGTTGTTCCAGAAAGAGTACAGAAAAAATGGAGGGCAGGATCAATGAAATAATATGAGATAATTCTTATATCTCAAAGACATTAGTTACCAGTTCAAAAGGATCTACTGATTAGAATGGATTAAAATAGATGCACACCAAGGCATATCATTGTGATATTTCAGAATTCTGAGGGCAAAGAGATTTTTCTGAAAACAGAAAGAGAAATGGAAAGAGAAAGATAGATAAGGATCCATAGAGAAATCAACAAGTCCATAGAGAAAGAAAGTAGATAAATTGTACCTGGAACTGGGTATAGGAACCAAGGTTAAGTGTAATCAAGCATGAAGAATCTTGCTAGGATGATGAAAATGTTCTAAACCTGGATTGTAGTGATGGTTGCACAACTTAGTAAATTTCTGAGAATCATTTAATTGTACACTTAAAATGGGTGACTTTTATATTATGTAATTATTTCTCAATAAAGTTGTTTTAAAAAATGTACCCATAAAAAAGATAAAGAGAAATAAAGAGAATAGAGATAGATATACAGAGAGAAAGTAAAAGTCACATTATACAATTATGCTAAGAATTATAATGCTTTTGTGTTTCTCAGAAACAACACTAAAAGCAAGAAGACAGTGTTAAAATTGTTTCAAATTCTGAAAGAAAATCACCTCTCATTTAAAACTCTATGGGCAGCCAAACTCTCAAGTATAAGGCTAGAACAAAGATTGTTTCAAATATGCAAAATCTTGAACAATCTGCATCCCAGTCACTTGTTCTTAAGAAAGGCTAGAGGGTGTGTGCATAAAAACAATAAAATAAATTAATAAGAAGGAAATTTTAGTTTACAGGAAGCAGTTCAGGTAACAGTACATCCAACATAGGAGAAATCCTAAAGGGATCCTTGTGAATAAAGTGAGGTCATACCCCAGGACAACAGCTTTATGCACCACACATAGAAGGCATTAAGACCAGACTGAGTAAGTGTAATTCAAAAAGCAAAAATACTGAGAAATACTGAGAGATGCCATGGCCAACATCTCTGGTGTCACTATAACTATTTTTAACCTGAAGACAGTCTGAAGTGGTTGGCTTAGATTCTTGTATCTACCTCATTTATGTCAACAGAGTGATGATGAAATTCTGCTCCCCAAATACCTCCAAATCTGTGCCCCCTCCCTACCTTCAGGATTTACCTAAGAACACTTATTTCATCCCTCAGAATTATTTTACTTTGACCTACACCTGAAACTAGAGCTAGACCACAGTGTGCTTAACATCAGAAAATACAGTATAGTTTATTCCTGCTGGATGTACTTTACTTGGCCCATATAGTAGCCCTTCCAAATACTCTGATTGAGGTAAACCCTGACAATTTTCTAGTTTCCACCTATGATCTTATCCATTAACATTTCAGGAAAGATTATGACCTAGAGACTACTCAGCTAATCACTTTCTGGGAAACTTCATCCAGTATGGGCAATATTGTCCTTTACACAGCTAAGTTTGTGCATGATACTCAGTTAAAAGACAAAAACAAAAACAACACATGCAGTATATTCCTACACAATAAGTTGCCTAAGTATACATTGCAGAGGTGGTAAGGCTGGAGAATAAAGGAAGTGAATGAGTGGCACTGATGTCAAGAGAGAGGTTGCTTCTAAATCAAAAAGAAGGGGAACACAACGGGGAATGGTCATATAGGGGTCTGACAGAATGTTGGTAATGTTTTATTAGTTACTTTATGGTGATTAAACATTATCATTCCTTAAACTCTTATGTGTCTTATATATTCTGCTGTATATATAATGCTTCATGTTAAAATAATTAAACTGCAGTTTCAGATGCCCTTTATTATTACGCTCCTCAGGATATTCTCAGATAAAAGTAATGGAACATATGACCAAACTTGGCTTAAGTGATAAAAAGCTTAATTATCTAACATAACAATAAATCTAGAAGTAGGAGTCTCGAGAGTTATTATAGCACCTGGTCATCAAGGAATTCTTCTCTTCACATTTTTATTTTGCTACTGTCCTTAATATACTGATACCCTCTCTCTTCTTGGCCACAAAAAGACTGTTTTTCCTCCCAAGCATTGTGATTCCATATGACAGATTTCCAACAATAACAACAACAACAAAGAGTCAGGACAAAAAAAGTCCTAAATTAAGAAAACAGGGATGCCTGGGTGGCTCAGTGGGTTAAGCCTCTGCCTTTGGCTCAGGTCATAATCTCAGGGTCCTGGGATCGAGCCCCACAATGGGCTCTCTGCTCAGTGGGGAGCCTGCTTCTCCCCTTCTCTCTGCCTGCCTCTCTGCCTACTTGTGATCTCTTTCTTTCTGTCAAATAAATAAATAAAATCTTAAAAAGAAAAAAAAAGAAAATGCTATTTATAATGACATCAAAATGAATAAAATATTTAGAGACAAATTTAACCAAGGAGGTGAAAGACTGATACCCTGGAAACCATAAAACACCACTGAAATAAATTAAAGACATTAGTAAATAGAAAGGTATCTGGTGTTCATGATTGGAAGACTTACTATAGTTAAATATCAATACCGCCTAACATTATCTACAGATGCAGTGCAATATTTATTAAATCCCCAATGACTTTTTTTTTGTAGAAATAGAAAAATCCATACTCAAATTCAAACGGAATCTCAAGGGATACAGAAGAGTTAAAAAAAAAAAAAGTCTTCAAAAGGAGCAAAGTTGACGGATCCACGATTTCTAATTACAAAACTTACTACAAAGCTACAGTAATCAGAAAAGTGTGGTACTGGCATAAAGACAGTCATATAGACAAAAATGGAAGAGAATAAAGAATACCAGAAATAAATCCTCACATATGTGCTCAAATGATCTTTGACAAGGGTGCCAAGACCATTCAGTGGGAGCAGGAACAGTCTTTTCAATAAATGCTTCTGGGAAAACAATATCCACATGCAGAAGAAGTTAGACCTTTACCTTACACCATATACAAAAACCAACTCAAAAATAGATTAAAACAGAACAAAACAAAACAAAAAACCCTAAATGTTAGACCTAAGAATTAAACTAGAAATCTCTTAGAAGAAATCACGGAGAAAATTTTCATGGCATTAATTTGGCAATAATTTCTTGGATATGACATCAGAAACATAAGCAACAAAAGAAAGCATAGATAAATCAGATTTGATGAAAATTAAAACAAATTTATGTGTCAAAGGACACTGTAAACAGAGTGAAAAGACAACCTACAGAATGGGAGAAAGTATTTGTGAGCCATATATGTGATAAGTGATCCAGATCAAGAATATATAAAGAACTTCCAAAAAAAAAAAAAAAAAATCCAATTACAAAGAGGGGCAGAGTAGATTAATATCTATTAAGTAGATATTTCATCAAGGAATATATACAAATAGCAAATATGCACATGAAATATGCCCATCATCACTATTCATTAGGGATATGCATATCCAAACCACAATGACTATCACTTCACACCCATTAGAATGGCTATCAGTTTTTTAAAAAAGAAGTGTTGGGGCACCTGGGTGGCTCAGTGGGTTAAAGCCTCTGCCTTTGGCTCAGGTCATGATCTCAGGGTCCTGGAATCGAGCCCCGCATTGGGCTCTCTGCTCAGCAGGGAGCCTGCTTCCCTTCCTCTCTCTCTGGCTGCCTCTCTGCCTACCTGTGATCTCTGTCAAATAAATAAATAAAATTAAAAAAAAAACTTCAAAAAATAAAAAAAGAAGTGTTGGTGAGGAAATGGAAAAACTGGAACCCCTGAGCGTTGCTGGTGGAAATATAAAGCACCAAAGCAGCTATGTGGTATGGAAAACAGTATAGTAGTTCCTAAAAATATTAAACATAAAATTACCATATGATCCAAGAATTCTACACTGATATATTTCAAAAGATTTGAAAAAGTACTGGGTGTTATACTGAACTGACAAATCATTGAACATTATATCAAAAACCAATGATGGCTAGTTGAATTTAAAAAAATAAAACAAACAAAAACCAATGATGGCTAGTTGAATTTAAAAAAATAAAACAAACAAATAAATAACTAATAATAAATTTTAGCCTAACTGGGGGGAAAAAAAAGAAAAAGATTTGAAAGAAGGGACTCAGACAGATATTTGAATGTTCATAATAGCATCATTATAAACAATATCCAAAAAATGGAAAGGACCCAAATATTTGTTGATGCATATATGGATAAGCAAAATGTGGTATATATGTACAATGTAATATTACTTAGCTTTAAAAAGGAATAAAATTCTGACACATGTTACATCATAGATGAACCTTGAAGATATATGGGAGTAGAATAAGACAAATCACACACAAAAAAGTAAATATTGTATGATTTAGTTTACATAAGATATCTAGAATAGTCAAATTCATAGTGACAGAAAGTAGAATAATGGTTATCAAGGTCTTCCTGAAGGTGGAATGGGGACTTACTGTTTAACAGGTACAGAGTTTCAGTTTGTGATGATGAGAAATTCTGGAAATGGATATGGTGATGGTTGCATGATTTTGTGAGTGTACTTAATGCCACTAGATTTTACACTTAAAATATAATTTAAAGAATTTAAAAAATCTTATGCAGTTCTCCTTTATTGAGAAGGAAATTGCCCAGCAGATTCCCATTTACTATTAATTGGCAAAAAGTTTACTGTTCCTGTACTAATGGGGCAAATGGAAACAGCTCTGACATGACTGGCTCAAATAGAGGTTCTCAAATCTACCATACCTGATGCTTCTATTCATTAAAATATTTTAACTTTATTTTAAAATTGATATATAATTAACATATAACTGTGTTAGTTTTAGGTGCACAACAAAATGATTTGATATATGTATATATTGCAAAGAGATTACCATAATAAATTTAGTTCATATCCATCACCACACATAGTTATACAATTTTTTGTGTGTGTGATGAGTTTTAAGATCTACTCTCTTAGCAATTTTCAAATGTCCAGTACATTATTGTTAACTGTACTCATCATGCTGTATATTACACCCTCAGGACTTATTATCTTATAACTGGAAGTTTGTTCCCAGTGACCCTCACCTCTGACTCTGGCAACCACCAATCTGTTCTAACTATGTGTTCAGTTTTCTTAATTTTCTTTGATTCTACATATAGATGAGATCATATAGTGTTTGTCTTTTCCTGACTTATTTCACTTAGCATAATACTCTCAGGTCCATTCATGTTGGTGCAAATATCAGGATTGTTCTACTTGATGGCTGAATAATAATCATACGTGCGCACACACACACACACACACACACACACACACACACACACGCATATATACACATATTTTTAATCCATTCAGCCATTGATGGACATACAGGATATTTCTGGGTCTTGGTTACTTTAAAAAAACATAAAGATAAATCTTTTTGAGATAGTGGTTTTGTTTCCTTCAGGTAAATACCCAGAAGTGGAATTGCTGTATCATATGGCAGTTCTATTTTTAATTTTTTGAGGAATCTCCATGCCATTTTCCATAGTTGTTGCATCAATTTACATTCCCACCAACAGTGCATGAAGGTTCCTTTTTACCACATCCTAACCAACACTTGTCATTTCCTGTCCTTTTGATAATAAACATTCTAACACGTATGAGTTGTACCTCATTGTCATTTTGATTTGCATTCTTCTGATTACTAATAATGCGGAGCCTAATAATGTTTCATGTTGTGTATCTGTTGACCATTTTTATGAATTTGGAAACATGTCTATCCAGATCCTCTATTTTTATTTTTTTCTGCCCATTTTTAATGGATTACTATTTTCTACTGAGTTGTAGGATCTCCTTATTATGGATTTTAACCAATTATCATATATATGATTTGCAAATACATTCTTCCATTCCAAAGGCTGCTTTTTCATTTTGTTGATGATTTCCTTTGCTGCACAGAAGCTTTTTAGTTTGATATGGTCCACGTTTTTATTTTTGCTTTCATCGTACTTGCTTTTGGTGTCAAATAAAAAACAAAATTGCCAAGACCAATGTCAGGGAGATTACCTTCTATATTATCTTCTAGGAATTTTATGGTTTCAGGTTTCATATTCAAGTCTTTAATTTATTTTGAGTTGAATTTGTATATGGTGTAAGATACTGCTCTAGTTTCATTCTCTTATATACAGCTGTTCAGTTTCCCAACCATTTATTGAAGACATTCTCCTTCCACATTATATATTCTTGGCGCCTTTGTTGTAAATGAATTGACCATATACATAAGGGTTTATTTCTGGGCTCTCCATTCTGTTCTATTGACCTATGTGCCTGTTTTTATATAAATATCATGCTGTTTTGATTATTTTAGCTTTGTAGTACAGTTTGAAATCAGAAAGTGATGCATCTAGCTTTCTTCTCTCTCAAGTTTACTTTGGCTATTTGAGGACTTTTATAATTCTATATGAATTTTAGAAGTGTTTGTTCTATTTCTGTGTGAAAAATGCCATTAGGATTTTTATATGGATTACACTGAACTTGTAGGTTGTTTTAAATATTATGAGAACTTTAATAATATTAATTCTTCCAATATGAGAACAGAATGTCTTTCCACTTATTCATGTCTTTTTTAAAATTTCTTTTATGAATGTTTTATAGTTTTCAGTGTACAGGTTTTTTGCCTCCTTGGTTAAATTTATTCTTAGGTATTTTATATATAATTTAAATGAGATTGTTATTAAAATTTCTCTTTCTGATAGTTTCTTATTTGTGTATTGAAACTTGACTAATATTTGTATTTTGATTTTGTAGGTTTTTCTATGTATAATACCATACCATCTGCAAATAGAGACAACTTGACTTCTTTTATTCCGATCAAGATGCCTTGGATTTCTTATTCTCACCTAATTGTTCTGATTAGGATTTCTAGTACTATGTTAAATAAAAGTAGCTAGACTGGGTGTCCCTTTTCTATTCTTTATCTTAAAAGGAAGAGCTTTCAGTTTTTCACTGTTAAGTGTTCTTACAAAAGAAGCAGATTTTATGTAATCCCTTGGTTAAGTGTCTGCCTAATCATATATTTAACAGGACATAATACAAGAAGAACTTTAGAATTATAGAATACTAAAACTGGAATATACCTTAAAGGTAATATAGTCAACTTTAAGTACATACAGATTAATTAGCATATTTTAATATGCCAAGACGTGGCAGGATTTTAGGCCTTCTGTTTAAAGGCTAATGTCTATTAGCCTGTGTTAATGTCTATTACTACTGTGTTAGTGGTTTTCACACCCCTGATTGCACATGAAAGTTGAGTGAGCATGCTCTCACACACACACACACACACACACACACACACACACCCCAACACTATCTGAAAAAAATTAGCATTCCTAGGGAAGTAAGGAGTGTAAGTAGCCAAAATATTAACCTATTTCCATTTTTTCAGATATATTCAAGATTTTTATTGTATTTATTAAGCTTTCACATTAGAAGAATGAAACTCGACCATTCTCTTACATCATACACAAAGATAAACTCAAAATGGATAAAAGACCTCAACTTGAGGCAGGAATCCATCGGAATCCTACAGGAGAACATAGGCAGTAATCTCTTCAACATCAGCTACTGCAACTTCTTTCAAGGTATGTCTCCAGAGGCAAAGGAAACAAAAGTGAAAATGAACTTTTGGGACTTCATCAAGATCAAAAGCTTCTGCACAGCAAAGGAAACAGTCAACAAAACAAAGAGGTAACCCACAGAATGGGAGAAGATATTCGAAGTAACAATATAGACAAAGGGCTGATATCCAGGATCTATAAAGGACTCCTCAAACTCAACACCCACAAAACACATAATCATGTCAAAAAATGGGCAGAAGACATGAACAGACACTTCTCCAATGAAGACATACAAATGGCTAACAAGACACATGAAAACATGTTCATCGTCATTAGCCATCAGGGAGATTCAAATCAAAACCACATTGAGATATCACCTTACACCAGATAGAATGGCCCAAATCAACAAGATAGTAAACAACAAGTGTTGGAGAGGATGTCGAGAAAGGGAAACCCTGTTACACTGGTGGTGGGAATGCAAGTTGGTGCAGCCACTTTGGAAAACAGTGTGGCGATTCCTTAAGAAATTAAAAACAGAGCTACCCTCTGACCCTGCAATTGCACTACTGGGTATTTACCTCAAAGATACTGATGTAGTGAAAAGATGGGCCATCTGTACCCCAATGTTTATAGCAGAAATGGCCACAGTCACCGAACTGTGGAAAGAACCAAGATGTACTTCAACAGATGAGCTGAGGAAGAAGATACGGTCCATATATACAATGGAGTATTATGCCTCCATCAGAAAGGATGAATGAATACCCAACTTTTGTATCAACATGGACAGGACTGGAAGAGAGAATGCTGAGTGAAATAAGTCAAGCAGAGAGAGTCAATTATCATATTGTTTCACTTACTTGTGGAACATAAGGAATAACACAGAGGACATGGGGAGATGGAGAGGAGAAGTGAGGTGGGGGAAATTGGAAGGGGAAATGAACCATGAGAGATGGTGGACTCTGAGAAACAAACTGAGGGTTTGGGAGGGGAGGAGGGTGGGGGGTGGGTGAGCCTGGTAGTGAGTATTATGGAGGGCACGTTTTGCATGGAGTTAGTTCTGTGTGTGGTGCCTAAACAATGAATTCTGGAACACTGAAAAGCAGTAAAATAAAATGAAATGAAAAAAAAATTTGTAGAGAGAGTAGATCTCATATTAAGTGTTCTTACCTCAATATAACAATTCTAAAAATTGTAAAAAAAAATATTAGCGAACCAAATCCAACAATACATTTTTAAAAATCACCACAGTAAAGTGAGATTCATTCTTGGGATGCAACAGTGGTTTGATCGTCACAGAGAAATTTACATTATACATCACATCAAGAGAAAAAGATAAAAATTATGTGAACTTCTCAATCTTATATCATTTCACTTCTTCTTTTCCAATTTAAATACCTTATTTCCTTCTCTTGCCCAATTGCTTTAGCTAGGACTTTCAGTACTATATTAAATGGCAGTAATGAAAGTAGACACACTTGTCTCTTCCTGGTCTTTGCGATAGCACTTTCAAATCTTTTTTCCATTAAGTACAATGTTAGTTTGTGAGTTTGTTTCATATAGCCTTTATCACATTGTATGTTCCTTTTATACCCAATTTGTAGATTTTTTTTAAAATCATCAAATGACATTACATTTTGCCAATGCTTTTTCAGCATTTATTGAGAAAATGTGACTTTTATTTTTCATTCTATTAATGTCATGTATAATATATATTGATTTATGTATTTTGAACTATCCTTGAATCCCAAGAATAAATCCCACTGGTCATGGTGCATAATCCTATTAATGTGTTCTTGATTTTATTTTGCTGGTATTTTGTTGAGAAATTGCATCTATGTTCATCATGGATATTGGTCTATAGTTTTCTCTTATTGTGGTACCCTTATCTGGCTTTGATATCGAGGTAATGCTGGCTTTGTAGAATGAGTTTGGAAGTGGTCCCTTCCCCTCCATATTTTGGAACGTCTTGAGGAAGGTCAGTGTGAATATTTTTTTAAATATTGAGTAAATTTTTTCCGTTGAAGTCCTCAGATCCAGGAATTTTCTGTGTTGGGAGTTTTTAAATTACTGATCCACTCTGTTCACTCTTTATTGGTCGTTCAGATTTTTTATTTATTTATTTATTATTTATTTAATGTTCAATTAGCCAACATATAGTACATTAGTTTTTCATGTAGTGTTCAATGATTTATCAGTTGTGTATAACACCCAGTGCTCATCACAACACATGCCCTCCTTAGTACCCATCACCTGGTTACCCCATCCCCCCACCCACCTCCTCTCCAGCAACCCTCAGTTTGTTTCCTAGTCAAGAGTCTCTCATGGTTTGTCTCCCTCTCTGATTTCTTCCTCTTCAGTTTTCCCTCTCTTCCCCGATGGTCCTCTGCATTATTTCTTATATTCTGTATATGAGTGAAACCACATAATTGTCTTTCTCTACTTGACTTATTTCACGTGGCATAATATCCTCCAGTTCCTCCAACCATATCCATGCAAATGGTAGGTATTCACCTTTTCTGATGGCTGAGTAATATTCCATCGTATAGAAGAATGAAATTGGACCATTCTCTTATGCCATATACAAAGATAAATTAAAAATGATGAAAGACCTAAACATGAGACAGGTTCAAATTTTTCACTACTTCATTAATTCTTGGTAGCATGTGTTCCTAGAAATGTATTAATTTCTTCTACATTATATAGTTTATTGGCATACAATTGTTCATTATAGTCTCATGATTCTATGTATTTGTGTAGTATTAACTGTAATGTCTTCTTTTTTCATTTTTACTTTTATTTGAATATTTTATTTATTTTTTTTTCAGTTAGGTTATCTATTTAGACAGGTTTGTCAATTTTATCTTTCCAAAGAAGCAGCCCTTAATTTTGTGGATTTTTTCTACTATTTTTCTGGTCTCTGTTTCATTTATAACCATTCATCTTTCTTATTTCCTTCCTTCTGCTAAATTTACGCTTAAATTGTTCTTCCTTTCCTACTTCCATGAAGTGTAACACTAGATTGTTTGAGAACTTTCTAACTTTTTAACTTATGCATTTATTGCTATTAAATTTCTTCTTAGAACTGCTTTCGCTGCATCCTGCAATATTTGATATTTTTTATTTTATATTTTTGTTTCAGATAATTTTTTATCTCCCTTTTGATTTATTCTTTGACCCAATAGTGGTTTAGAAGTATTGTGTTTAATTTCCAAGTATTTGTAGATATTCTCCCTTTTCTCCTGTTGATTTCTAGTTTCATGATATTGCAGTCAGAGAAGATATTTGGCATGATTTCAATTTTCTTGAGAAATGCTAAGATTTGTTTTGCGGCCTATTGTATGATCCATCCTGGAGAATGTTCCATGTGCACTTGAGAAGAATGTGTATTCTGCTGCTATTTTATTATTACATAATTCCCTTATTTATCTTTTGTTGCCCTTTTTGGTTTGATTTGCATTTTCCTGAGGATAGTGATGGTGAGCATCTTCGCATATGTCTGCTGGCCATTTCTATGTTTTCTTTGGAAAAATGCCTATTTAGGTCCTCTCCCCATTTATTCATCAGATTATTTGTGGGGGTTTTTTTTGTGTGTGTGTGTGTGTGTTGAGTTGTATAAGTTCTTTATATATTTTGCATATTAACCCCTTATCATATATATAATCTCGAATATCTTACTTGTTTTGATGATGGCTTCCTACAATGTGCAACACTTTTTATGTTGGCATAGTCTTAATAATTTAATTTTGCTTTTGTTTCCCTTGCCAGAGAAAACATATGTAGAAAAATGTTTCTAAGGCCAATGCCAAAGAAGTTACATCTTAATAGATGCATAAAAAGTGTTTTACAAAGCACAGCATACATTCATGATAAAAACTCAACAAAGTGGGGCACCTGGGTGTCTCAGTGGGTTAGGCCTCTGACTTCGGATCAGGTCATGGTCTCAGGGTCCTGGTATGGAGCCCCGCATCAGGCTCTCTACTCAGCAGGGAGCCTGCTTTCCTTCCTCTCTCTCTGCCTGTGTCTCTGCCTACTTGTGATGTCTGTCAAGTAAATGAATAAAATCTTAAAAAAAGAAAAAAAAACTCAACAAAATAAGGTTAAGGAGAAGAAGCCTCAACATAATAACGTCCATATGCGAAAAACCCACAGCTAACACCATTCTTGATAGTGAAAAACTGAGAGCTTTCTTTCCCTCTAAGATCAGGAACAAGACAAGAATGTGCATTCTCACCACTTTTATTCAACATAGTACTGGAAGTCCTAACCTCACCATCAAATGAGGATAAAAAAATAGGTAACCAAAATGATAAGTAAAAATTAAAACTTTCACTATTTGCAGATAACATGATACTGTGTATAAAATACCCTAGTGAATCCACCAAAAAACTATTAGAACTGATAAATGAGTTAAATAAAGTTGCAGGATACAAAATTAATATACAGAAATCTTGCATTTATATACACTAGTAGTGAAGTAGCAGAAAGAGGGATTAAGAAAACAATTCCTTTTACAATAGTTACAGTTAATTTTAATGCTTTTTTCCTTTTAACTTTATCCTATAATTAAGTTTGATATTATAAAAAATTATAGATTTCTAATTCTATTGATGACTTTACTCAGAGTTATGTGTATTTTTGTCTTTAAGTTTCAACTTAGAAATCTTTCAATATTTTTTGTAAAGCAAATCTGGTGGTGGTGAAATCCTTCAGCTTTTGTTTGCTTGAGGAAGCCTTTATTTATCTTTGATATCTGAAAAAAAATCTCTGCCAGACAGAGTGTTCCTGGGTGGCAGATTTTATCTTTCATTATTTTGAATATGTTATTCCACTCTTTCTTGGGCTATAGGGTTTCTGCTCAGAAATCTCCCGACACTCTAATGAAAGTTTCTTTGTAGGTTACTGTCTCACCCCACCACACCCCCAGGTGCCTTTAAAATACTTTATTATTGACTTTTGACAGTATTAATATAATCTGTTTTGGAGATGTTGTTTTTGTGTTGAGACAATTAGTTTTTCTAGATTAGTGTACTTGTATATCCAGTTCCTTCCCCAGGTTTGAGAAGTTCATAGCTATTATTTTTTTTAATAAATTCTCTGTCCTCTGTTCTCTTCTTCCTTTTTTCCTCCTTCTGCAATTTCCATTATTCTTTTTTTAAAAGATTTTATTTATTTATTCTTCAGAGAGAGAAGGAGAGAGAGAACACAAGCAAGGGGAGCAGCAAGCAGAGGGAGAAGTAGGCTCTTCACTGAGCAAGGAGCCTAATGAACGACTCAGTGCCAGAACCCTGGGATCCTGACCTGAGCCAAAGGCAGATGCTCAACTGACTGAGTCACCCAGATGTCTCTATTTCCATTATTCTTTCTAAAAAAGATTTTTATTTATTTATTTGACAGACAAAGATCACAAGTAGGCAGAGAGGCAGGCGGGGTTGGGGTGGGGGGGAGCAGGCTCCCTGCAGGGAGCCTGATGTGGGGCTCCATCCCAGGACCCTGAGATCATGACCTGAACCGAAGGTGAGGTCATGAACCTACTGAGCCACCCAGGTGCCCCTATTTCATTATTCTTTTTTTTTAAAGATTTTATTTATTTATTTGACAGAGAGAGATCACAAGTAGCAGAGAGGCAGGCAGAGAGAGAGAGGGAAGCAGGCTCCCTGCTGAGCAGAGAGCCCGATGTGGGGCTCGATCCCAGGACCCTGAGATCATGACCTGAGCTGAAGGCAGTGGCTTAACCCACCGAGCCACCCAGGGGCCCCCCTATTTCATTATTCTTATGTTGACTTTCCTAATGTAGTCTGATAGCTCCTGATGTTTCTTCACTTTTTAAAAAACTTATCTCTCTTTCCTCTTCCACCAGGATAATTTCTTCTTTTGAAATGTTATTTTATTTAAATTCAATTAATTAACATATGATTTCATTCATATGTGGAATTTAAGTAACAAAACAGAGGGTCATAGGGAAAGTGGGGGGAACAAAGTAAGACAAAATCAGAGAGGATCATCAGAATCATTTCTAAATTCCTATCTTCAGGCTCACAAATTCTCTCTTCCATCTGATATGCTGTATTTCCAAAGCATCCTAATGCACTCTTCACCTCATTTATTGAGGTTTCTTTTTATCTCTAGAGTTTCTATGTGCTTTTTTGTTTGTTTGTACATTTTTGAATGTCAATCCCTTGGTAAAGTACTTCTGCTCATTAATTTTATTCACGATACCATTGTGTGTCCTTTTTAAGTTTTCTTGTAGCTCCTTGAATTTTTCTGTAACCGCTATTTTGAAGCCTTCATCATTAGATTGAAATATTCCATGTGTTTGGGTTTGGTTCCTGAAAAATCATCATTTTCTTTTTGTGATATCTTATTACCATGATTTTTCATGATGTTTGATGAAATGTGTCCCTCCCATTGCATACAAAATAACAAACACCTTTCTTACTTAAGCAAGGCTTTAAGCGTACCTAATTTTACTGTATTTCTTCTTATTGTGCTTCAGAGATACTGTGTTTTTACAATTGAAAGTTTGTAGCAAACACGCATTGAGCAAGTCTATTGATGCCATTTTTTCAATAGCATTTGCTAACTTCATGTCTCGGTCACATTGTGATGACTTTCACAATATTTCAAAAATTTTCACCATTATTATATTTGTTATGGTTATCTGGGGGTCACTAATTATGACTTGCTAAAAGTTCAGATAACGGTTAGCATTTTTTTAACATGAAAGTATTTTTATTTAAGGTATGTACATTGATTTTTCAAGCTTAATGTTATTGCATACTTAATAAAATATAGTACAGAAAAAGTATAACTTTTTCTGTGCACTAAAAACAAAGAAAAAACCACCTCATTTGACTAGCTACTTTGTGGTGGTCTGCAACTGAACATAGAATATCTCCAAGGTGTATCGGTACTTTGATTCTAATTGTTCAAGTTGGTTATTATCTTTGCTTTTGTTTACCGGGAGGTGGCACTACAGCACAAGTTTTTGGTTTCTCATGTCAGAGCTGACAGGCTGCTAAGGCTGGAAGCACACACATAAATCAATAACTGGTGGATAAAATAATAGATGGCAGTACAGTCGGAGGTGGGGGCGGGTATATACTCAGCACTGGGGTCTTTGAGTGTCCCCATGACAAACTTGGTGGATCCTCTAGTCAGGGTGGTTTGCAGAGCACCTTGGGTGGCCCTTTTGCCAGAGAAGACAGCCAGAGACACTTCCCCTTAGTTACCTTGTTTATTTACATTTCTTTCCCTCCCAATAGTCACTGTGGTCTCTCTCCAGAGAGAACAACAGGTCCGGGCAGACCCCATGTATCACCTTCACTCTCCACCTCCTCTGTCACAAAGGTCAATCTGACCCAGTGCCAGACATGCCGCTGGTGCTGCTGGCTTCAGTGCCATCTCTTCCTCTGCTGCCACAAGCTTTATTACCACAGCTCCATCCACTGTCCAATCTACCCACTTATGGGTGTAGAAATGAATGAGTCTCTCATGTGTCCTGGTGTGCTGTGCAGAAGCATTTTTTTCACCTAACGTCTTCCTCATTTTTTAAATTTAAATTAAATTAGCCACATTATAGCACATCATTATTTTCAAATGCAGTGTGCAGTGATTCATCTGGGGCATATAACACCCAGTGCTCATCACATCACATGCCCTCCTTAATGCCCAGCACGCAGCACACTTTTTTAAAAATTCCTTTTCAGCGTAACAGATTTCATTGTTTTGCACCACACCCGGTGCTCCATGCACTGTGTGCGCTCCATAATACCCACCACCTGGCTCCCCCAACCTCCCATCCCCCGCCCCTTCAAAACCCTCAGGTTGTTTTTCAGAGTCCATGTCTCTCATGGTTCATATCCACCTCCAATTTCCCTCAACTCCCTTCTCCTCTCCATCTCCCCATGTCCTCCGTGTTATTTGTTATGCTCCACAAATAAGTGAAACCATATGATAATTGACTCTCTCTGCTTGACTTATTTCACTCAGCATCATCTCTTCCAGTCCCGTCCATATTGCTACAAAAGTTGGGTATTCATCCTTTCTGATGGAGGCATAATACTCCATAGTGTATATGGACCACATCTCCCTTATCCATTCGTCCATTGGAGGGCATCTTGGTTCTTTCCACAGTTTGGCGACCGTGGCCATTGCTGCTATAAGCATTGGGGATATCTGTATCTTTGGGGTAAATGCCCAGTAGTGCAATTGCAGGGTCATAGGGAAGGTCTATTTTTAATTTCTCGAGGAATCTCCACACTGTTCTCCAAAGTGGCTGCACCAACTTGCATTCCCACCACCACCAGTGTAAGAGGGTCCCCCTTTCTCCACATCCTCTCCAACACACGTTGTTTCCTGTCTTGCTAATTGTGGCCATTCTAACTGGTGTAAGGTGGTATCTCAATGTAGTTTTAATTTGAATCTCCCTGATGGCTAGTGATGATGAACATTTTTTCATGTGTCTGATAGCCATTTGTATGTCTTCATTGGAGAAGTGTCTGTTCAAGAGACTGTCTTCTGGAAAAAAGACTGTCTCTCCAATAAATGGTGCTGGGAAAATTGGACAACTATATGTAGAAGAATGAAACTCGACCATTCTCTTACACCGTACACAAAGATAAACTCGAAATGAATAAAAGACCTCAACGTGAGACAGGAATCCATCAGAATCCTAGAGGAGAACATAGGCAGTAACCTCTTCAATATCAGCCACAGCAACTTCTTTCAAGATATGCCTCCAAAGGCAAAGGAAACAAAAGCGAAAATGAGCTTTTGGGACTTCTTCAAGATCAAAAGCTTCTGCACAGCAAAGGAAACAGTCAACAAAATAAAGAGGCAACCCACGGAATGGGAGAAGATATTTGCAAATGACGCAGCACACTTTTATATGAAGTCCACCCACCTCCCCTTCTGCAACCTTCAATTTGTTTGCTAGAGTCAAGAGTCTTTTTATTTATTTATTTATTTATTTATTTATTTATTTTATTTTATTTTTATTTTTTTACTTTTTACAGCCTTTCTTTTCTTTTTTTTTCTTTTTAAATTTATTTATTTTTTCAGCGTAACAGTATTCATTGTTTTTTCACAACACCCAGTGCTCCATGCAAAACGTGCCCTCCCTATTACCCACCACCTGTTCCCCCAACCTCCCACCCCTGACCCTTCAAAACCCTCAGGTTGTTTTTCAGAGTCCATAGTCTCTTATGGTTAGCCTCCCCTTCCAATTTTTTTTTATAAACATATAATGTATTTTTATCCCCAGGGGTACAGGTCTGTGAATCGCCAGGTTTACACACTTCACAGCACTCACGATAGCACATACCCTCCCCAATGTCCATAACCCCCTACCCCTCTCCCAAACCCACCTCCCCCCAGCAACCCCCAGTTTGTTTTGTGAGATTGAGTCATTTATGATTTGTCTCCCTCCCAATACTATCTTGTTTCATTTATTCTTCTCCTATCCCCCTAACCCCCCATGTTGCTTCTCCATGTCCTCATATCAGGGAGATCATATGATAGTTGTCTTTCTCCGATTGACTTATTTCACAAAGCATGATACGCTCTAGTTCCATCCACGTCGTCGCAAATGGCAAGATTTCATTTCTTTGGATGGCTGCATAGTATTCCATTGTGTATATATACCACATCTTCTTTATCCATTCATCTGTTGATGGACATCTAGGTGCTTTCCATAGTTTGGCTATTGTAGACATTGCTGCTATAAACATTCGGGTACACGTGCCCCTTCGGATCACTGCGTTTGTATCTTTAGGGTAAATACCCAGTAGTGCAATTGCTGGGTCATAGGGTAGTTCTATTTTCAACATTTTGAGGAACCTCCATGCTGTTTTCCAGAGTGGTTGCACCAGCTTGCATTCCCACCAACAGTGGAGGAGGGTTCCCCTTTCTCCACATCCTCGCCAGCATCTGTCATTTCCTGACTTGTTAATTTTAGCCATTCTGACTGGTGTGAGGTGGTACCTCATTGTGGTTTTGATTTGTATTTCCCTGATGTCGAGTGACGTGGAGCACTTTTTCATGTGTCTGTTGGCCATCTGGATGTCTTCTTTGCAGAAATGTCTGTTCATGTCCTCTGCCCGTTTCTTGATTGGATTGTTTGTTCTTTGGGTGTTGAGTTTGCTAAGTTCCTTATAGATTTTGGATACTAGCCCTTTATCTGATATGTCGTTTGCAAATATCTTCTCCCATTCTGTCAGTTGTCTTTTGGTTTTGTTAACTGTTTGCTTTGTTGTGCAGAAGCTTTTGATCTTGATGAAATCCCAATAGTTCATTTTTGCCCTTGCTTCCCTTGCCTTTGCCGTTGTTCCTAGGAAGATGTTGCTGCAGCTGAGGTCGAAGAGGTTGCTGCCTGCGTTCTCCTCAAGGATTTTGATGGATTCCTTTCTCACATTGAGGTCCTTCATCCATTTTGAGTCTATTTTCATGTGTGGTGTAAGGAAATGGTCCAATTTCATTTTTCTGCATGCGGCTGTCCAATTTTCCCAGCACCATTTATTGAAGAGGCTGTCTTTTTTCCATTGGACATTCTTTCCTGCTTTGTCAAAGATTAGTTGACCATAGAGTTGAGGGTCTATTTCTGGGCTCTCTATTCTGTTCCACTGATCTATGTGTCTGTTTTTGTGCCCGTACCATGCTGTCTTGATGATGACAGCTTTATAATAGAGCTTTGAAGTCCGGAATTGTGATGCCACCCACTTTGGCTTTCTTTTTCAATATTTGGCTATTCGAGGCCTTTTCTGGTTCCATATAAATTTTAGGATTATTTGTTCCATTTCTTTGAAAAAAATGGATGGTATTTTGATAGGGATTGCATTAAATGTGTAGATTGCTTTAGGTAGCATAGACATTTTCACAATATTTATTCTGCCAATCCAGGAGCATGGAACATTTTTCCATTTCTTTGTGTCTTCCTCAATTTCTTTCATGAGTACTTTATAATTTTCTGCGTATAGATTCTTAGCCTCTTTGGTTAGGTTTATTCCTAGGTATCTTATAGTTTTGGGTGCAATTGTAAATGGGATTGACTCCTTAATTTCTCTTTCTTCTTTCTTGTTGTTGGTGTACAGAAATGCAACTGATTTCTGTGCATTGAGTTTATATCCTGACACTTTACTGAATTCCTGTACAAGTCCTAGCAGTTTTGGAGTGGAGTCTTTTGGGTTTTCCACATATAGTATCATATCATCTGCGAAGAGTGATAGTTTGACTTCTTCTTTGCCAATTTAGATGCCTTTAATTTCTTTTTGTTGTCTGATTGCTGAGGCTAGGACTTCTAGTACTATGTTGAATAGCAGTGGTGATAATGGACATCCCTGCCATGTTCCTGACCTTAGCGGAAAAGCTTTCAGTTTTTCTCCATTGAGAATGATATTTGCGGTGGGTTTTTCATAGATGGCTTTGATAATATTGAGGTATGTGCCCTCTATCCCTACACTTTGAAGAGTTTTGATCAGGAAGGGATGCTGTACTTTGTCAAATGCTTTTTCAGCATCTATTGGTAGTATCATATGGTTCTTGTTCTTTCTTTTATTAATGTGTTGTATCACATTGATTGATTTGCGGATGTTGAACCAACCCTGCAGCCCTGGAATAAATCCCACTTGGTCGTGGTGAATAATCCTTTTAATGTACTGTTGAATCCTATTGGCTAGTAATTTGGCGAGAATTTTCGCATCTGTGTTCATCAAGGATATTGGTCTGTAGTTCTCTTTTTTGATGGGATCCTTGTCTGGTTTGGGGGTCAAGGTGATGCTGGCCTCATAAAATGAGTTTAGAAGTTTTCCTTCCATTTCAATTTTTTTGGAACAGTTTCAGGAGAATAGGAATTAGTTCTTCTTGAAATGTTTGGTAGAATTCCCCTGGGAAGCCGTCTGGCCCTGGGCTTTTGTTTGTTTGGAGATGTTTGATGACTGTTTCAATCTCCTTACTGGTTATGGGCCTGTTCAGGTTTTCTATTTCTTCCTGGTTCAGTTGTGGTAGTTTATATGTCTCTAGGAATGCATCCATTTCTTCCAGATTGTCAAATTTGTTGGTGTAGGGTTGCTCATAGTATGTTCTTATAATTGTCTGTATTTCTTTGGTGTTAGTTGTGATCTCTCCTCTTTCATTCATGATTTTATTTATTTGGGTCCTTTCTCTTTTCTTTTTGATGAGTCTGGCCAGGGGTTTATCAATCTTATTGATTCTTTCAAAGAAACAGCTCCTAGTTTCATTGATTTTTTCTATTGTTCTTTTAGTTTCTATTTCATTGATTTCTGCTCTGATCTTTATGATTTCTCTTCTCCTGCTGGGTTTAGGGTTTCTTTCTTGTTCTTTCTCCAGCTCCTTTACGTGTAGGGTTAGGTTGTGTACTTGAGACCTTTCTTGTTTCTTGAGAAAGGCTTTTACCGCTATATATTTTCCTCTCAGGACTGCCTTTGCTGTGTCCCACAGATTTTGGACCGTTGTGTTTTCATTATCATTTGTTTCCATGATTTTTTTCAATTCTTCTTTAATTTCCTGGTTGACCCATTCATTCTTTAGAAGAATGCTGTTTAGTCTCCATGTATTTGGGTTCTTTCCAGCTTTCCTCTTGTGATTGAGTTCTAGCTTCAGAGCACTGTGGTCTGAAAATATGCAGGGAATGATCCTAATCTTTTGATACCAGTTGAGACCTGATTTGTGACCCAGGATGTGATCTATTCTGGAGAAGGTTCCATGTGCACTAGAGAAGAATGTGTATTCTGTTGCTTTGGGATGAAATGTTCTGAATAGATCTGTGATGTCCATCTGGTCCAGTATGTCATTTAAGGCCTTTATTTCCTTGTTGATCTTTTGCTTGGATGATCTGTCCATTTCAGGGAGGGGAGTGTAAAGTCCCCTACTATTATTGTATTATTATTGATGTGTTTCTTTGATTTTGTTATTAATTGGTTGATATAGTTGGCTGCTCCCACGTTAGGGGCATAGATATTTAAAATTGTTAGATCTTCTTGTTGGACAGACCCTTTGAGTAGGATATAGTGTCCTTCCTCATCTCTTATTATAGTCTTTGGCTTAAAATCTAATTGATCTGATATAAGGATTGCCACCCCAGCTTTCTTCTGATGCCCATTAGCATGGTAAATTGTTTTCCACCCCCTCACTTTAAATCTGGAGGTGTCTTCGCGTCTAAAATGAGTTTCTTGTAGGCAACATATAGATGGGTTTTGTTTTTTTATCCATTCTGATACCCTGTGTCTTTTGATTGGGGCATTTAGCCCATTAACATTCAGTGTAACTATTGAGAGATATGAATTTAGTGCCATTATTAGCCTGTAAGATGACTGTTACTGTATATTGTCTCTGTACCTTTCTGATCTACTACTTTTAGGCTCTCTCTTTGCTTAGAGGACCCCTTTCAATATTTCCTGTAGAGCTGGTCAGTGTTTGCATATTCTTTCAGTTTTTGTTTGTCCTGGAAGCGTTTTATCTCTCCTTCTATTTTCAATGATAACCTAGCTGGATAGGGTATTCTTGGCTGCATGTTTTTCTCGTTTAGTGCTCTGAATATATCATGCCAGCTCTTTCTGGCCTGCCAGGTCTCTGTGGATAAGTCTTCTGCCAATCTAATATTTTTACCATTGTATGTTATAGACTTCTTTTCCCAGGCTGCTTTTAGGATTTTCTCTTTGTCACTAAGACTTGTAAATTTTACTATTAGGTGACGGGGTGTGGACCTATTCTTGTTGACTTTGAGGGGGGTTCTCTGCATCTCCTGGATGTTGATGCTTGTTCCCTTTGCCATATTAGGGAAATTCTCTCCAATAATTCTCTCCAATAGACCTTCTGCTCCCCTCTCTCTTTCTTCTTCTTCTGGAATCCCAATTATTCTAATGTTGTTTCGTCTTATGGTGTCACTTATCTCTCGAATTCTCCCCTCGTGGTCCAATAGCTGTCCCTCTTTTGCTCAGCTTCTTTATTCTCTGTCATTTGGTCTTCTATATCACTAATTCTTTCTTCTGACTCATTGATCCTAGCAGTGAGAGCCTCCATTTTTGATTGCACCTCATTAATAGCTTTTTTGATTTCTACTTGGTTAGATTTTAGTTCTTTAATTTCTCCAGAAAGGGCTTTTATATCTCCAGAGAGGGTTTCTCTAATATCTTCCATGCCTTTTTCAAGCCCGGCTAGAACATTCAGAATCGTCATTCTGAACTCTTGATCTGACATATTACCAAGGTCTGTGTTGATTAGGTCCCTAGCCTTCGGTACTGTCTCTTGTTCTTTTGTTTGTGGTGATTTTTTTCCGCCTTGTCATTTTGTCCAGATAAGAGGATATGAAGGATCAAATAAAATACTAAAAGGGTGGCAAAGACCCCAGAAAAATGCACTGTAACCAAATCAGAAGAGACCCCAAATTGTGGGGGGGGGGGGAGAAAGGGGATAAAAAGAGGTTCAGAAAAAAAAAAAGAAAAAAATTTAAAAAATATAACAAATAAAGGAAAAATATAAAAAAGAAAAAAATACATATATTTAGATAAACTAGTCAAAAAACGTTAAAAAAGAAAAGGGTAAAAGTTTTAAAAAATTTAGCAGAAGAACAAAAAAGAAAAAAGAAAAAAAATTGAAAAAAGAAAAAAAAATTGAATTAGCCGCAAGACTAAAGAATCATGGGGAGAAAGCCATGAGTTCCGTGCTTTGCTTTCTCCTCCTCTGGAATTGCGCTGCTGTCTTAGGAATTGAACCTGCTTTCCTTGATAGATGAACTTCGTCCTGGCTGGATATTTTGTTGATCTTCTGGGGGAGGGGCCTGTTGTAGTGACTCTCGTGTGTCTTTGCCCGAGGCAGAATTGTACTGCCCTTACCGGGAGCCGGACTAAGTAATCGGCTCGGGTTCGCTTTTGGGAGCTTCTGTTCCCTGAACGCTTTCCGTAGAGTTCTGGAGGACGGGAATGAAAATGGCGGCCTCCTAGTCTCTGGCCTGGAGGAGCCGAGAGCCTGGGGCCCCACTCCTCAGTGCGCCCCCAGAGGACAGCACCCAATCACTCCCGTATCCCCAGCCTCTAGCCGCGCTCCGAGGTCACCCAGCCTGCGACCAGTTCAAGGTAACCCCGAGCTGAGAGTTCAGTACTTGGCTCTGTCTCTGTAGTCGGCTTCTCTGTTCTAATACCTGTGAGCTCTGCGACACTCCGACACCCCCGATCCTTCTGTGACCCTGCGGGACCTGGGGCCACGCTGACCCCACGTGGGCTTCACCCTGCTTTAGCCTCTGGAGCAATGTCCCTCAGTGGAACAGACTTTTAAAAGTCCTGATTTTGTGCTCCGTTCCTCCGCCGCTTGCCGGGAGCCGGACCCTCCCCCCGTGGTCTATCTTCCCGTCGTTTTAGAGTCACTTCTCCGCCAGTCCTACCTTTCAGAAAGTGGTTGATTTTCTGTTTCTAGAATTGCTGTTCTCCTTCTCTTTGATCTCCTGTTGGATTTGTAGGTGTTTGCAATGTTTAGATAAGCTATCGAGCTGATCTCCTGCTACCTGATGTAGTCTCAGCCTGCTACTTCTCCGCCATCTTGACTCCTCCCTATTTATTTTATTTTTTAAAGATTTTATTTACTTATTTGACAGACAGAGTTCACCAGTAGGCAGAGAGGCAAGCAGAGGGACAGGAGGAAGCAGGCTCCCTCCTGAGCAGAGAGCCCAATGCAGGGCTCAATCCCAGGACACCGGGATCATGACCTGAGCCGAAGGCAGAGGCTTTAACCCACTGAGCCACCCAGGTGCCCTAGAGTCAAGAGTCTTACATGGTTTTTCTTCCCCTCTGATTTCTTCCTATTCAGTTTTCCCTCCCTTCCTCTATGATTCTCCACACTATTCCTTATATTCCACATACGAGTGAAGTCATATGATAGTTGTCTTTTTCTGACTGAGTTATTTCACTTAGTACAATACCATCTGGTTCCATCCACATTGATATAAATGGTAGGTATTCATCCTTTCAGCTGGCTGAGTAATATTCCATTGTATATATGAACCATATCTTCTTTATCCATTCATCTGTAGAAGGACATCCCAGCTCCTTCCATAGATTGGCTACTGTGGACATTGCCACTATGAACATTGGGATGCACGGGTCCTTTCTTTTCATTACATCTGTATCTTTGTGGTAAATACCTAGTAGTGCAATTGCTGGGTCATAGGGTAGTTCTATTTTTAACTTTTTGGCGAACCTCCATACTGTTTTCCAGGGTGGCTGTACCAGCTTGCATTCCCACCAACAATTTAAAATGGCTCCCCTTTCTCCACACCCATGCCAACATTTGTTGTTCTCTGTCTTATTAATTTTAACCATTCTGACTGGTGTGGGGTGGTATCTTATTGCAATTTTGGTTTGTATTTCCCTGACGCTGAGTGATGTTGGGCACTTTTTCATATGTGGGTTGGCCATTTGTATGTCTTCTTTGGAGAAATGTCTGTTCAGGTCTTCTTCCCATTTCTTGTTTGGATTATTTGTTCTTTGCATGTGGGGTTTGATAAGTACTTTATAAATCTTGCATGCTAGCCCTGTATCTGATATGTCTTTTAAAATATCTTCTCCCATTCTGTTGGTTGCCTTTTAGTTTGCTGACTCCTTCCTTTATTGTGCAAAATCAATTTATCTTGATGAAGTTTCAAAATTTATTTCTGCTTTTGTTTCCCTTGCCTTTGGAGAAGTGTCTAGCAAGAACTTGCTGCAGTCAAGTTCAAAGAGATTTCTGCCTGTGTTCTGTGCTAGGATTTTGATGGGTTCATGTCTCACATTTGGGCCTTTCATCCATTTTGAGTTTATCACTGTGTATGGTGTAAAGAAATGGTCCAGTTGTGTTCTACTGCATGTGGCTGTCCAATTTTCCCAACACCATTAGTTGAAGAGACTTTTTTTTCCCCATTGGATATTCTTTCCTATTTTGTCAAAGATTAGTTGACCATAGAGTTGACGGTCCAATTCTGGATTTTCTATTCTGTTCCATTCATCTATGTGTCTGTTTTTATGTCAATACCATAATTGTATTCATGATTACAGCTTTGTGATAGAGTTGAAGGGGGAATTGTGATGCCACAGCTTTGGTTTTCCTTTTCAAATTTCCTTTGGTATTTGGGGTTCTTGCGTGGGTCCATAAACATTTTAGGATTATTTTTTAGTGCTCTGAGAAAAATGTTGATACTATTCTGATAGGGATTGCATTGAATATGTAGATTGCTCTGCATAGCATAGACTTTTTTTTTTAATGTTCAGTTAGCCAGCATATAGTACATCATAGGTTTTCGTTGTAGTCTTCAAAGATTCATTAGTTGCATATAACACCCAGTGCTCATAACCACAAGTTAATACCCATTGCCCGGTTTCCCCATCACCTGGTTACCCCATCCCCCGATGCCCCTCCCTTCTGTAACCCTGTTTGTTTCCCAGTTTTTCTCCCTCTCACAGTTTTTCTCCCTCTCTGATTTCTTCCTATTCAGTTTTCCCCCTTTTCCCATTGTTTCTCCACTCTATTCCTTCTGTTCCACATATGAGGGAAACCATATTATAATTGTCTTTCTCTGTATGATTTATTTCATTTGGCATACTACCTTCCAGTTCCATCCATGTCGATGCAGTTGGTAAGTATTCGTCCTTTCTGATGGGTGAGTAATGTTCCATTGTATATATGAATTATATCTTCTTTACCCATTCATCTATTGAAGTACATCTTGGCTCCTTCCACAGTTTGGCTATTGTGGACATTGCCGCTATGAATATTGGAAGGCATGTGTCCCTTCTTTTTACTACATCTGTATCTGTACCCTATTACTGCAATCACTCTATTGTAGGGTCGCTCTATTTTTAACTTTTTGAGGATCCATCATACTATTTTCCAGAGTGGCTGTACAAGCATGCATTCCCACCAAAAGTACAGGAGCATTCTCCTTTCTTTACAACCTCACCAACACTTGTTTCTTGTCTTGTTGATTGTGGCCATTCCAACTGTCTTAAGGTGGTATCTCATTGTCGTTTTGATTTGTATTTTCCTGATGGCAAGTGGTGTTGAACATTTTTCATGTGTATATTAGCCATTTGTATGTCTTCTTTGAAGAACTCTCTGTTCATGTCTACTGCCCATTTCTTGACTGAATTGCTTGTTTTTTGGGTATTGAGTTTTAGAAGTTCCTTAAAGATCTCGGATACCAGCCTTTATCCGAAATGTCATTTGCACATTTCTTCTCCCATTCTGTGGATTTCCTCTTAGTTTTGTTGACTGTTTCCTTTGCTGTGAAGAGTTTTTATCTTGATAAAGTCCCAAAATTTATTTTTGCTTTGTTTCCCTTGCCTTTAGATATGTATCTTGAAGTTGCTGTGGCCAATGTCAAAGAAGTTACTATGTTCTCCTCTAGGATTTTGATGGATTCTGCCTCACATTTAGGTCTTTCATCCATTTTGGGTTTATCATCGTGTGTTGTGTAAGAAAATGGTCCAGTTTCATTCTTTTGCATGTGGCTGTCCAGTTTTCCCAGCACTGTTTATTGAAGAGACTCTCTTTTTTCCATTGGATATTCTTTCCTGATTTGTCAAAGATTAGTTGACCATAGATTCAAGAGTCGATTTCTGGAGTCTCCATTCTGTTCCATTGCTCTACGTGTCAGTTTTTGTACCACTATCACAGTGTCTTGATGACTATAGCTTTGTAATATTGCTTGAAGTCAGGAATTGTGATGCCCCTACCTTTGGTTTTCTTTTTCAACAATCCCCTGACAGTTCAGGGTCTTTCTGGTTCCATACAACTCTTAGGATTGTTTGTTCCAGTTCTGTGAAAACTGTCAATGGTATTTTGATAGGGGTTGCATTGAAATTGTAATGTGCTCTGGGCAGCATCGACAATTAACAACACTTATTCTTCCAAACTATGAGCGATGAATGCTTTTCCATCTATTTGTGTCTTCCTCAATTTCTTTCATAAGTGTTCTGTAGCTTTTAGAGTACAGATCCTTTAACTCTTTGTTTAATTCTATTCCTAGATATCTTATGTTTTTTCATGCAGTTGTAAGTGGGATTGATTCCTTAATTTCTCTTTTTTCTGTGTCATTGTTAGTATATAGAAATTCAACTGATTTCTGTGAATTGATTTTGCATCCTGCCACATTGCTGAATTCCTATATGAGTTCTAGCAGTTTTGGGGTGGAGTCTTTTGAAGTTTCTACATAAAGTGCCGTGTCATCTGCAAACAGTGAGAGTTTGACTTCTTTACCAATTTGAATGCCTTGTTTCTTTTTGTTGTCTGATTGCTGAGGCTAAGACTTCTAATACTCTGCTGAATAGCAATGGTTATAGTGGACATCCTTGCCGTGTTCCTGACCTTATGGAAAACCTTTCAGTTTTTCCCCATTGAGAATGATATTCCCTATGAGCTTTCTGTAGATGGCTTTTATAATAGAGGAATATTCCCTCTATTCCTACACTGTGAAGAGTTTTAATTAAGAAAAAAATGCTGTACTTTGTCAAATTCTTTTTCTGCATCAGTTGAGAGGATCACATGGTTCTTGTCTTTTATTAATGTGCTCCATGATGTTGATTGATTTGCGAATGTTGAATCATCCTTTCATCCCAGGAATAAATCCAACCTAGTCGTGATGGATAATCCTTTCAATGTACTGTTGGATCCTATTTGCTAATATCTTGGTGAGTATTTTAGCATCCATTTTCAGGGATATTGTTCTGTAATTTTTTTTTTTTTGATGGGGTTTTTTTCTGGGATTTTTGTTGGTCTTCTGCTTACATGATCTGTCCATTGTTGTGAGTGGGGTGTTGAAGTCCCCTAATAGTAATGTATTATTATCCATGTGTTTCTTTACTTTGGTTATTAATTGGTTTATATAATTGACAGTTCCAACTTGGGGCCATAAATATTTATAATTGTTAGATCTTCTTGTTAGAGCCTTTAAGTATGATATAGTGTTCCCCTTTGTCTCTTATCACAGTCTTTGGTTTAAAATAGAATTTGTCTGATATGAGGATTGTTATCCCAGCTTTTATTTAAAGTCCATTAGCATGATAAATGCTTCTCCACACCCTCAATTTCAGTATGCAGGTGTATTTACGTCTAAAATTATTCTCTTGTAGACAACATATGGGTGTGTCCTGTTTCTTTTAATCCAGTATGAAACCCCATGTCTTTTTTTTTATTCTTTAAGATTTTATTTATTTATTTATTTATTTATTTATTTTTCCATTTTATTTATTTTCTCAGCGTAACAGTATTCATTGTTTTTTCACAACACCCAGTGCTCCATGCAATACATGCCCTCCCTATTACCCACCACCTGTTCCTCCAACCTCCCACCCCTGACCCTTCAAAACCCTCAGGTTGTTTTTCAGAGTCCATAGTCTCTTATGGTTCGCCTCCCCTTCCAAATTTTCTTTTAATAAACATATAATGTATTTTTATCCCCAGGGGTACAGGTCTGTGAATCGCCAGGTTTACACACTTCACAGCACTCACGATAGCACATACCATCCCCAATGTCCATAGCCCCCTCCCCCTCTCCCAATCCCACCTCCCCCCAGCAACCCCCAGTTTGTTTTGTGAGATTAAGAGTCATTTATAAACCCCATGTCTTTTGATGGGAACATTCACCCCATTTACATTAAGAGTAACTATTGAAAGATATGAATTTAGTGCCATTGCATTGTTTTTAAAGTCCCTGTTTCTGTAGATTTTCTCTGTTTCTTCCTGGTGTACATTACTCTTGGGCTTTCTCTTCCTTTACAGTATCCCCCTTAATATTTCTTGCAGGGCTGGCTTGGTGATCATATATTCTTTCAGCTTCTGTCTGTCCTGGAAGTTTTTTACCTCTCCTCCATTCTGAATGGCAGCCTTGCTGGATGGTTCTTCTCCATTCAGTACCCTGAATATATCATGCCAGCCCTTTATGGCCTTCTAGGTTTCTGTGGATAAGTCTGATGTCAGTCTGACGTTTATCCCTCTGTAGGTAAGGAGTCACTTCTCTCGAGCTGCTCTCAGTATTTTCTCTTTCTAAAATATGAGAGATTTACTATTATATGTTGGGGTGTTGATCTATTTTTTATTGATTTTTGGAAAGAGTCCTCTCTTTCTCTTGGACATGAATGTTCCCCAGATTAAGGAAGTTCTCAGCTATGATTTCCTCAAATAAACCTTCTGGCACTCTCTTTTCACTGCCAGGGACCCCAGTAATTCTGACATTGGTTTATTTCAGGGCATCAAGAATTTCTCGAAACTTTTCTTCATGGGCTGTTGTTTTTCTCTCTTTTCCTCAACTTCCTTCATTTCCATCAGCCTGTCTTCTAGATCTCTTACTCTCTCTTCTACCTCATTCACACTAGCTGTTAGAGCATTCAACTTAAACTGCATCTCTGTTATAGCATTTTTAAGTTCGACCTGATTAGATCTCATTTCTGCACTAAGAGATTCTCTACTCTCTTTCCTGTTTTTTTCAAGCCCAGCTATTAACTTTATTATTGTCATCCTGAATTCCATCTCTAATGTCTTACTTATATCCATATCAGTTAGAACTGTGGCAAAGAACACTAACTCTGGTTCTTTTTTGTTGTTGTTGTTCTGAATTCCTACTTGTAGTCATTTTGCCCAGAGAAAAATGGGTGAGCAAGTGAGCCGAATTCAAAATATCAACATGACCAAACAAAATACACACCAGAGAAATCCAAAGTGATCAGAAAACCAAAATAGCAAAGCAAACAAAAGCAAAATTAACAAAACAACAAAAGAAAGAGAAAAAAAGATGTGGGAGAGAATATAATTTCACTGGGTGGACAAAGCAGGGTGATCCACTTGTTCCTGAGTGAATTTTGGCATATTTGTTAGAAGACATTATATCCCCAAATTGCAAGAAGGCAAAACTTTTATATACACAAAAATAAAATAGAATGGAGTGAAAAAAGGCCATCAATCTCTCTCTCTCTCTCTCTCTCTCTCTCTCTCTCTTCCTCTCTCTCTCTCTCTCTCTCTATATATATATATATATATACATATATATATATATGCAAAAAATTTAAGGTTAAAAGTGACTTAAAAATGAAGAGTTGCTAAAATAAGAAACTAGCTGAAATTGGAAAAAAGAAAAAAAGGTAATGGAAAATTTAAGACTGAAAGGTAAATGAATCATGAGAAAAAAACCTCGATTTTGGTATACTATTTTCCCCTAGTGCTGAAGTTTGAAGTCTTGTGGGATCTCTAAACCAGTTGTGCACCTGTTCTTCCAGTTTATCTTCTGGGGGAGGGGTCTGCTGTGCTGCTTTTCAAGTGTCTTTTCCTGGGCTGAGTTGCACAGCCCCTTACCAGTATCACGGATGTCCATTGTGACAGGGTCTTAGCAATTGAAGATTGGAGTAACAAGGAAGCTGTTATCAAAATCAGAGTGACACCTGCACTAGACTTAAGTAGAAATATGACCCGTAAGTTATGTCATAAACTTCCTTCTATTTTTCCTTCATTTACTCAGGATTGTTCTGGAGTTGGGAATTGAATTAGGTTCAAGTAATAGGTTAACACTTAGTACTTAATATTTGGGAAAGTAGGGGCGCCTGGGTGGCTCAGTCATTAAGCATCTGCCTTCAGCTCAAGTCATGATACCAGGGTCCTGCAATGGAGCTCCACATAGGGCTTTCTGCTCAGGGGAAGCCTGCTTCTCCCTCTCCTACTCCCCCTGCTTGTGTTCCCTCTCTCAGTTTATCTCTCTGCCAAATAAATAAATAAAATATTTTTAAAAATATTTCGGAAAGTATGGGAGTTATGAAGATGGGCATTTTACTGTCTATGTAGTATAAAGAAAATATTAATATTTTTATTTGTTCACTTTTGAAAATTTGAAAAATTCACAAAACTATGAACAAAATTAGAAGATTCCATGATATCACTAACCAAATATAACTAACGTCAATATTTTAGTCAATTATCTAGTGCCACTGTTTAACTTCATAAATAATTTAACATTATGCAGCTCTAAAGTGAAATTTATGGCTATCTTTGAATTGTAAAGAAGTTGAATTATACTTAATACAAACAGGAAGGGCATTTTTTAAAGTTTTATTTAAACAATCTCTACATCCAACACTAGGCTCAAACCCCAAAATCAAGATGCAAGCTCTTCTGACTGAATGAACCAGGCTCCTCAGAATATAATTTTTCTGAGGGAACAAAAGATCAATTGAATCCCCAACACTAGTGATTCTAAATCAATACAACCTGAGACAAAAATTAAACATTTTTAATTAAATTAGTTGTAAAACCCAAGTAATTACAAACACATTTATCTCAGCATTTTTTTTGCTTATCTTCATCATTAACATCATAAACTTCTCTGATTTTAATTTGAGTTATCACAGATTTTGTCCCCAAACCATTCATTTTTAATAACTTTATTGTCTTATGTCACACTACAATACATCATTAGTTTTTGATGTAGTGTTCTATGATTCACTTTGTATAACATCCAGTGCTCTATGCAATACATGCCCTTCTTAATACCCATCACTGGGATAACCCATTCCCCCACCTCCCCCAAAACCTCAGTTTGTTTCCCACAGTCCATAGTCTCTCATGGTTCATCTCCCTCTCTGATTTTTCCCCTTTCATTCTCCCTTCCTTTTCCTAATGTCCTCCATGCTTTTCCTTATGTTCCACCTATAAGTGAAACCATATGACAATTGTCTTTCTCTGCTTGACTTATTTTTCTTAGCATAATCCTCTCCAGTTCCATCCATCTTGATGCAACTGGTGGGTATTCACCCTTCCTGATGGCTGAGAAATATTCCATTGTATATATGGACCACATCGTAAACCATATTGAAGGAAAAAGGAAAAGTAATTATATAAGCTAAATTTTGAAGGAAAAAATGAAACACTAATATGTGAAGTATCATTTGTATCTGTAAATCAGGCTACATTTCCTGTAAATGACATCACTATTATGATTTATTTAAATCACTAGAGTTTAGAATCACAGTAAATTGAATCAAATTAATGAGCTCATTTTTAGTTAAATTAAAGCCAAAAAAAGGTGCTGACTGGTACTATAATGATATTTGTATTGAAAATTTAAAAAGAGGGTTTAAAAAAAGAGATCTAAAATAATTTAAGCATAGCTTACCAGACGGTGAAATATGATTTCAATCTTAAAGTTTAATAATTTAGAAAAACAATAGCATCTGAAAATTGCTCTTTTAAAAAAAGTATTTTTTCCCATTCTGTCAGTTGTCTTTTGGTTTTGTTAACTGTTTCCTTTTCTGTGCAAAAGCTTTTGATCTCGATGAAATCCCAATAGTTCATTTTTGCCCTTGCTTCCCTTGCCTTTGTCGTTGTTCCTAGGAAGATGTTGCTACGGCTGAGGTCGAAGAGGTTGCTGCCTGCATTCTCCTCAAGGATTTTGATGGATTCCTTTCTCACATTGAGGTCCTTCATCCATTTTGAGTCTATTTTCGTGTGTGGTGTAAGGAAGTGGTCCAATTTCATTTTTCTGCATGTGGCTGTCCAATTTTCCCAGCACCATTTATTGAAGAGGCTGTCTTTTTTCCATTGGACATTCTTTCCTGCTTTGTTGAAGATTAGTTGACCATAGAGTTGAGGGTCGATTTCTGGGCTCTCTATTCTGTTCCACTGATCTATGTGTCGATGTGGATGGAACTAGAGCGTATCATGCTTAGTGAAATAAGTCAATCAAAGAAAGACAGCTATCATATGATCTCCCTGATATGAGGACATGGAGAAGCAACATGGGGGGTTAGGGGGATAGGAGAAGAACAAATGAAACAAGATGGGATTGGGAGGGAGACAAACCGTAAATGACTCTTAATCTCACAAAACAAACTGGGGGTTGCTGGGGGGAGGTGGGATTGGGAGAGGGGGAGGGGGCTATGGACATTGGGGAGGGTATGTATTATTGTGAGTGCTGTGAAGTGTGTAAACCTGGCGATTCACAGACCTGTACCCCTGGGGATAAAAATACATTATATGTTTATTAAAAAAAAAATTTGGAAGGGGAGGCGAACCATAAGAGACTATGGACTCTGAAAAACAACCTGAGGGTTTTGAAGGGTCAGGGGTGGGAGTTTGGGGTAACAGGTGGTGGGTAATAGAGAGGGCACGTTTTGCATGGAGCACTGGGTGTTGTGCAAAAACAATGAATACTGTTACGCTGAAAAAATAAATAAAATGGAAAAAAAAGTATTTTTTAATTTTGAGTTTTATATGTTCTTTATATATTTTGAGTACTAACTCTTTATCAGAGATGTCATTTGCAAATATCTTCTCCCATCCAGTAGAATGGCTTTTAGTTTTCTTGGTTGTTTTCTGTGCTGTGCAGAAGCTTTTTATTTTGATGAAGCTCTGATTCTTTACTTTTGCTTTTGTTTCCCTTGCCTCAGGAGACATATCTAGAAAGATATTGTTTTTTTTCTTTCTTTTTTATTGTATTGTTAGCCACCATACAGTGCATCATTAGTTTTTGATGTATTTTCCAAGATTCATTGTTTATGTATAAAGATGTTGTTACGATAAATGTCACAGAAATACTGCCTGTACCCTCTTCTAGGATTTTAATGGCTTCATGTCCCATATTTAGGCCTTTAATCCATTTTTTAAAGATTTTATTGATTTATTTGAGAGAGAGAGAAAGAGCACGAGAGGGGAGGGGCAGAGAGAGAAGGAGAAGCAGACTGCCTGGTGAGCAGGGAGCAAGATGAAGGGCTCAACTCCAGGACCCTGTGACCATGACTGGAGCCAAAGGCAAATGTTTAACCAACTGAGCTACCCAGCCACCCTATTCCATTTTTAATTTATCTGTGTGTGTGGTGTAAGAAAGTAGTCCAGTGTCATTCTTTTGCATGCAGCTGTCCAGTCTTTCCAATACCATTTCTTGAAGACACTGTCTTTTTCCCATTGCATATTCTTCCCTGCTTTGTTGAAGATTAATTGGCCATAACTTTGTGGGTTTATTTCTGGGCTTTCTATTTTGTTACATTGATGTACATGTCTATTTTTGTGAAAGTATGATATGGTTTTTTTAGTACTACACTGTTTTGATTACTATAGCTTGGTAATGTAACTTGAAACAATCCAATTAAAAGTGGGCAAAAGACATGAAAAGATATTTCATCAAAGAAGATATACAGATGGCCAATAGATCCATGAAAAGATGCTCACATTGCTCATCATCAGGAAAATACAAATCAAAACCACAATAAGGCAACACCTCACACCTCTCTGAATGGCTAAACTTGAAAACTCAAGGAAAAAGAAGTGTTGATGTGGAGGTAAGGAAAAAGGAACTGTTTGGAAATGCACTGTTTGGAAATGTAAACAGATGCGACCACCGTGGAAGACACTATGGGGGTTCCTCAACAAATTTCGTTAAAGAAATTAAACATAGAACTACTCTATCATCCAGGAATCATGCTACTAAGTATTTATTCAAATACTATAAAAAAACTAATTTGAAAGAATATATGCACTCCTATGTTTATTGTGGAATATTTAGAATAGCCAGACTATGAAAGAAGCCCAAGTGTCCATCAATAGATGAATGGATAAAAAAAGATGTAGTATATACAATGTGATATTACTGAGCCATAAGAAATAATGATGTAGCCATTTGCAGTGACATGGATGGAGGTAGAGAGTATTATGCTAAGTGAAATAAGTCAGTCAGAGAAAGACATAACATGTTTTCACTCATACATGGAATTTAAGAAACAAACAAATGTGTCTGTTTTTATGCCAGTACCACGCTGTCTTGGTGATCACAGCTTTGTAGTAAAGCTTGAAATCAGGTAACATGATGCTGCCAGTTTTGTTTTTGTTTTTCAACATTTCCTTAGCAATTCTGTGTCTCTTCTGATTCCATACAAATTTTAGGATTATTTGCTCCAGCTCTTTGAAAAATACTGGTAGAATTTTGATCAGAATGGCAATAAAAGTATAGATTGCTCTTGACAGTATAGACATTTTAACGATGTTTATTCTTCCAATCCAAGAGCATGGAATGGTCTTCCATCTTTTTGTGTCTTCTTCAATTTCTTTCATGAGTGTTCTGTATTTCCTCGAGTAAAGGTCCTTTACCACTTTGGTTAGCTTTATTCCCAGGTATCTTATGGTTCTTTTTTTTTTTCCATTTTATTTATTTTTTCAGCGTAACAATATTCATTCTTTTTGCACAACACCCAGTGCTCCATGCAAAACGTGCCCTCCCCATTACCCACCACCTGTTCCCCCAACCTCCCACCCCTGACCCTTCAAAACCCTCAGGGTTGCTGGGGGGAGGTGGGATTGGGAGAGGGGGAGCGGGCTATGGACATTGGGGAGGCGAGGCGAACCATAAGAGACTATGGACTCTGAAAAACAACCTGAGGGTTTTGAAGGGTCAGGGGTGGGAGGTTGGGGCAACCTGAGGGTATCTTATGGTTCTTGGTGCTATAGTAAATGGAATCGATTCTCTAATTTTCCTTCCTGTATTTTCATTGTTAGTGTATAAGAAAGCCACTGATTTCTGTACACTGACTTTGCATTCTGCCACATTACTGAATTGCTGTACGAGTTCTAGTAGTTTGGGGGTGGAGTCTTTGGGGTTTTCCAAATAAAGAATCATGTCATCTGCGAAGAGAGTTTGACTTCTTCCTTGCCAATTTGGATACGTTTAATTTTCTTTGTTGTCTGATTGCTGTTTCTAGGACTTCTAATACTATGTTGAACAAGAGTGGTGAGAGTGGGCATCCTTGTCGTGTTCCTGATCTCAACGGGAAGGTTGCAAGCATTTTCCCATTGAGGATGATATTTGCTGTGGGTCTTTCATAGATAGATTTTATGAAGTTCAGCAATGTTCCCTCTATCCCTATACTTTGAAGGGTTTTAATCAGGAACGGATGCTGGATTTTGTCAAATGCTTTTTCTGCATCAATTGAGAGGACCACATCATTCATCTCTCCTCTCTTATTGATTTGTTCTATCACATGGATTGATTTGCAAATGTTGAACCATCCTTGTTACCCAGGGATGAATCCCACCTGTTCATGGTGGATAATCTTTTTAATGTGATGTTGGATCCTGTTTGCTAGTATCTTGCTGAGAATCTTAGCATCCATATTCATCAGTGATATTGGACTGAAATTCTCCTTTTTGGTGGGGTCTTTGCCTGGTTTGGGGATCAGGGTAATGCTGGCTTCATAAAAAGAGTCTGGAAGTTTTCCTTCTGCTTCAATTTTTTGAAACAGATTCAGGAGAATTGGTGTTATTTCTTCTTTGAAAGTTTGGTAGAATTCCCCAGGGAATCTGTCAGGTCCTGGGCTCTTGATTTTTGGGAGGTTTTTGATCACTGCTTCAATCTCATTACTAGATATCAGTCTATTCAGGTTGTCAGTTTCTTCCTGGTTCAATTTTGGGAGTTTTTAGTTTTCCAGGAATGTATCCATTTCATCTAGGTTGTTTAGCTTATTGCCATATAACTGTTGGTAATAATTTCTGATGATTGTTTCTATTTCCTTGGTGTTAGTTGTGATCTCTCCCTTTTCATTCATAATTTTATTAATTTGGGGTTTCTCTCTTTTCTTTTGGATGATTGAGGCCAATGGTTTATTGCTCTTATTGATTCTTTCAAAAAACCAGCTTCTTGTTTCATTGATATGTTCTACTGAGGTTTCTACCTCATTGATCTCTGCTCTATTCTTGATTATTTCCCTTCTTGCATGTGGAGTTGATTTGATTTGTTGTTTTCTCCAATTCTTTAAGGTGTAGAGATAGCTGGTGTATTCTGGATTTTTCAATTTTTTTGAGGGAGGCTTGGAACAGAGTAGAGAGCCCAGATATGGACCCTCAACTCAATGGTCAAATAATCTTCAACAAAACAGGAAAAAATATAAAATGGAAAAAAGACAGTCTCTTCAATAAATGGTGCTGGGAAAACTGGACAGTGATATGTAGAAGAATGAAACTCGACCATTCTCTTGCACCGTACCCAAAGATAAACTTGAAATGGATAAAAGACTTCAACGTGAGATAGGAATCCATCAGAATCCTAGAGGAGAATATAGGCAGTAACCTCTTCGATATCAGCCACAGCAACTTCTTTCAAGATATGCCTCCAAAGGCCAAGGAAACAAAAGCGAAAATGAACTTTTGGGACTTCATCAAGATCAAAAGCTTCTGCACAGCAAAGGAAACAGTCAACAAAACAAAGAGGCAACCCAGGGAATGGGAGAAGATATTTGCAAATGACAGTACAGACAAAAGGTTGATATTCAGGATCTGTAAAGAACTCCTCAAACTCAACACACACAAAACAGATAATCATATCACAAAATTGGCAGAAGATATGAACAGATACTACTCCAATGAAGACATACAAATGGCTATCAGACACATGAAAATATGTTCATCATCACTAGCCATCAGGGAGATTCAAATTAAAACCACATTGAGATACCACCTTACACCAGTTAGAATGGCCACAATTAGCAAGACAGGAAACAACATGTGTTGGAGAGGATGTGGAGAAAGGGGAACCCTCTTACACTGTTGGTGGGAAAGCAAGTTGTTGCAGCCACTTTGGAGAACAGTGTGGAGATTCCTCAAGAAATTAAAAATAGAGCTTCCTTGTGACCCTGCAATTGCACTGCTGGGTATTTACCCCAAAGATACAGATGTAGTGAAAAGAAGAGCCATCTGTACCTCAATGTTTATAGCAGCAATGGCCATGGTTGCCAAAAAGGAAAGAACCAAGATGCCCTTCAACGGACGAATGGATAAGGAAGATGTGGTCCATATACACTATGGAGAATTATGCCTCCATCAGAAAGGATGAATACCCAACTTTTGTAGCCACATGGATGGGACTGGAAGAGATTATGCTGAGCGGAATAAGTCAAGCAGAGAGAGTCAAGTATCATATGGTTTCACTTATTTGTGGTACATAACAAATAACATGGAGGACATGGGGAGATGGAGATTAGAAGGGAGTTAAGGGAAATTGGAAGGGGAGATGAACCATGAGATACTATGGACTCTGAAAAACAACCTGAGGGTTTTGAAGGGGTGGGGGTGGGAGGTTGGGGAACCAGGTGGTGGGTAATTGAGAGGGCACGTATTGCATGGAGCACTGGGTGTGGTGCAAAAACAATGAATACTGTTACGCTGAAAATAAAAAAAATAATAATAAAAATAAAGAAAAAAAGAGAAAAAAGAAAACAAACAAATGAACAAAAGGGGGGAAAAGAGGCAAACCAGAAAACAGACTCTTAAATATTGAAAACAAACAGATGGTTACCATAGGGGAGGCAGGTAGGGGATGGGTGAAATATTGAAAGGAATTAAGAGTACATTTTTCAGAGATGCACCTTCAACTTTATGGTCAAATAATCTTCAACAAAGCAGGAAAAAATATACGCTGTAAAAAAAAGTGTCTTCAATAAATGGTGTTGGGAAATTGAACAGCTATGTGTAGAAGAATGAAACTCGACCATTCTCTTACACTATACACAAAGATAAACTCAAAATATATAAAAGACCTCAACATGAGGCAGGAATCCATCAGAATCCTAGAGAAGATAGGCATAACCTCTTTGTCATCAGCCACAGCAACTTCTTTCAAGATATGTCTCCAAAGGGTGGCGCCTGTGTGGCTCAGTGTGTTAGGCCTCTGCCTTCAGCTCAGGTCATGATCTCAGGGTCCTGGGATCGAACCCCGCATTGGGCTCTCTGCTCAGCAGGGAGCCTGCTTCCTCCTCTCTCTCTCTCTGCCTGCCTCTCTACCTACTTGTGATCTCTCTCTGTTAAATAAACAAATAAAATCTTTAAAAAAAAAAGATATGTCTCCAAAGGTAAAGGAAACAAAAGTGAAAATGAACTTATGGTACTTCATCAAGATCAAATGCTTCTGCACATCAAAGGAAACAGTCAAAACAGTCAACAAAATGAAGAGGCAACCCACGGAATGGGAGAAGATATTCACAAATGATACTACAGACAGAGGGCTGATATCCAAGATCTATAAAGAACTCCTCAAACTCAACACACAGAAAACAGATAACCATGTCAAAAAAATGGGCAGAAGACATGAACAGACACTTATCCAAAGAAGACATACAAATGGCTAACAAGACACATGAAAAAATGTTCACCATCATTAGCCATCAGGGAGATTCAAATCAAAACCACATTGAGATACCACGTTACACAAGTTAGAATGGCAAAATGAACAAGACAGTAAACAACAAGTGTTGGAGAGGATGTGGAGAAAGGGGAACCATGTTACACTGTTGGTGGGAATGCAAGTTGGTGTAGCCACTTTGGAAAACAGTGTGAGATTCCTCAAGAAATTAAAAACAGAGCACTCTGTGATCCTGCAATTGCACTACTGGGTATTTACCTCAAAGATACTGATGTAGTGAAAAGATGGGCCATCTGTACCCCAATGTTCATAGCAGCAATGGCCATAGTCACCAAACTGTGGAAAGAACCAAGATGCACTTCAATGGATGAACAGATGAAGAAGATATGGCCCATATATACAATGGAGTATTATGCCTCCATCAGAAAGGATGAATACCCAACTTTTGTATCAACATGGATGGGACTGGAAGAGATTAGGCTGAGTTAAATAAGTCAAGCAGAGAGAGTCAATTATCATATGGTTTTGCTTATGTGTGGAGCATAAGGAATAACATGGAGGTCATGGGGAGATGGAGAGGAGAAGTGAATTGGGGGAAATTGGAGGGGGAGATGAACCATGAGAGACTATGAATGCTGAGAAACAAACTGAGGGTTTGGGAGGGGAGTGGTGGGGGGGGGTCTGTGAGCCTGGTGGTGGGTATTATGGAGGGTACATATTGCATGGAGCACTGGGTGTGGTGCACAAATAATAAATTCTGGAATACTGAAAAGAAATTTTTAAAAAAGGACCAAAAAATAAAAGAGTACATTTACCTTAATGAGCACTAAGTAATATATGTAATTGGAATTGCTGTAATATATGGAATTGCTGAATCACTATATTGTACATCTCAAATTGATATGACACTGTTAACTACACTGGAATTAAAATTTTAGCAAGTGTTATGTTGATTGACTGTCTTCTATCAAAAGAAGATGTGGTATATATACACAATGGAATACTATGCAGCCATCAAAAGAAATGAAATCTTGCCATTTGCGACGACGTGGATGGAACTAGAGCGTATCATGCTTAGTGAAATAAGTCAATCGGAGAAAGACAACTATCATATGATCTCCCTGATATGAGGACATGGAGAAGCAACATGGGGGGGTAGGGGGATAGGAGAAGAATAAATGAAACAAGATGGGATTGGGAGGGAGACAAACCATAAATGACTCTTAATCTCACAAAACAAACTGGGGGTTGCTGGGGGGAGGTGGGATTGGGAGAGGGGGTGCGGGCTATGGACATTGGGGAGGGGAGGCGAACCATAAGAGACTATGGACTCTGAAAAACAACCTGAGGGTTTTGAAGGGTCAGGGGTGGGAGGTTGGGGGAACAGGTGGTGGGTGATGGGGAGGGCACGTTTTGCATGGAGCACTGGGTGTTGTGCAAAAAGAATGAATACTGTTACGCTGAAAAAAAAATAAATAAATAAAAAGGGAAAAAAAAAAAAAAAAAAAAAAAAAAAAAAAAACAAACAAGTGCAAACTAATGTCAACATGATTATTATTTTTGCATATTGTAGGATAAAATGTGGTCATATGCATGTGAAGGTAATTACAGTAATTCAGGAAACTGTTAAAATTACAAATTAATATACATTTCCCGTTATCAAGCTAACAATTTATGCAAAAATTATTAAATCTCTAAAGCAATTAAAATTCGTATTGTTCAAAATTTTTAAGGCATAATAAAAAAGCATTAGACTATAAGTCAGGAATACTAGATTCAAGTACCAGCTCTGAACACAATCAGTTTTGTGCCTTCATCAGGTCACTTAACCCCTTTGAGCCTAGGTTTTTTTAACTGCAAAATGAAGGACTTGAAGTAAGTCTTGGCCAGCCCTTTTAATTATATAACAACTTAGCATTTGTTACATTAAATATATTTTCAGCAGCTCATGAAAGAGCATAAACTTTATATGCCCACCTAAACATCACTTTATGAAATTATTGCATTTTAAATTTGTAAATGAAGTGAAGTCTCTTCCCAAAACCAGTTTCTCTATTTTAGAGTGATTAAATCAACAGCACAAATCCCATAATGGCATTATATTTCCATGAGAAGCTTCTATAGCCAAGCGTTTTCCCCTGGTTTTGTGATTTTCTAGATGGCGTGGTGAGAGTACATATTTACCTAAGCAAATTTTCTGTCATACAGAATAACCCAATATGGAATACAAACTGAATTTTTTTCTTTCTGATGTCTGAATACATAAAAAATATCTATAACTCATTTTTTTCACTGAACAAGCTGATAAAGATTTGCAATATGATTTATTATTATTATCATGATTTGAGGAAAAACTAAGGATTGCCTCCTTTTCTGCATTGTGTCATTAAATCCAAAATAAGATGTTTATACAAGAGCTTTGCACAATAATGCAAGGAAGTAGATTATAGCCTTTAACACATTTCAAATATGGAATTACATTTTAACATGTTTGCAAAATCTGTGCATCAGTTTAAAGGTGGGAGAAGGAATAGCAGCCATAATTTCAGAAAAATATAATAAATTCTTCATTATTTATAGTTACAAAGAAATAAAACTGGCAATCTAATAAAATTTTGACTCAATATTACAATGCATTTTGACTCCTAAATGAAATATGATTATGTCTAATGGAATTGAGGAATTCCTTACACACATATATGAGCTGTTTTTACTCACTTTTATTAAAAATAGGATTTTTTAAAAACTTTTTATTTAAATTCCAGTTAGCTAACATACAGTATAATATTAGTTTCAGGTGTACAATATTGTGATTAAAACGTCAGTACAACACCTGGTGCTCATCACAAGTGCACTCCTTAACTCCCATGGCCTATTTAATCAATCCCACTACCCAACTCCCAATTTGTTCTATATACCTAAGAATCTGTTTCTTGGTTTACTTTTCTTTCTTTTTTTAAAATCACTTCATTTGTTTTATTTCTAAAATCCACATATGAGTGAAATCACGTGGTATTTGTCTTTCTCTGACTTATTTTGCCTATTATAAGACTCTCTAGCTCAATCTATGTCATTGCAAATGGCAAGATTTCATTCTTTTTGATGTCTGAGAAATATCCCATTATATATTATATTTAATATATAAATGTTAAATAATACATAATTAATTATAGTACATATAATACAATTACTATGTTAATATTATATGTATAAATGTATATTTATATATATAAAGTTTATATATATATAAATGGTTAAATTATATATAAATGGTATTGTGTAGGAAACTGATCCAGTTCCATTCTTCTGCATGCAGTTCTCCAGTTTTTCCAACACCATTTGTTCAAGTGACTGTCTTTTTTCCTTTGGATATTCTTTTCTGCTTTGTTGAAGATTAATTGAACATATAGGTGTGGGTTCATTACTAGGTTTTCTATTATGTTCCATTAAATTATGTGTCAGTTTTTGTGCCAGTACCATACTGTTTTGACCTACAGCTTTGTAATATAATTTGATGTCAGAATTGTGATGTCTACAGCTTTGCTTTTGTTTTTCAGGATTAGTTTGATTACTTGGGGTCTTTAGTGGTTCCATACAAATTTTAGAATTGTTTCTTCTAGCTCTGTGAAAAATGTTGGTTGTATTTTGATGGGGATTGAATTAAATGTATAGATTGTTTGGGGTAGTTCAGACATTTTAGCAATATTCATTTTTCCAATCCATGAGTGTGGAATGTCTTTCCATTTCTTTGTGTCATCATAAATTTCTTTTATAAGTGTTTTGTGATTTTCAGAGTACAGTTCTTACACCCATTTAATTATGTTTATTTCTAGGTAACTTAATATTTGGGTGCAAAGTAAATGGAATTCCTAATTTCTCTTTCTGCTGATTCATTATTGCTGTATAGATATACAACAGATTTCTGTACATTGATTGTGTATCTTGTAAATTTGCTGAATATATCACTTCTAGCAGTTTTTTTATTGATATCATTCAAGTTTTCTATATATACTGTCACATCATCTGCAAATAGTAAAAGTTTAACTTCTTGCTTACAAATAAGGATGTCAATTTCTTTTTGTTGTCTGACTGCTGTGGCTAGGACTTCCAGTACTATGTTGAATAAAAGTGATGAGAGTGGACAACCTTGTCTTCTTCCTGATTTGGGGGAAAAGCCTCTCAGTTTTTCCCCATTGAGGATAATGTTAGCTGTAGATTTTTTTCAAGCGTGGTCCTTATTATGTTAGGGTTGTTCCCTCTAAACTAACTTTGTTAGAGAACTTCTATCATAAGTGGATGTTTACATTGTCAAATGATTTTCTGTATCTATCGAAATGATCATGTGGCTCTTTAACTTTCTCTTATTGATGTAATGCATTAAGTTGGTTGATTTGCGAATATTGAACCACTTTTGCAACCTGGGGATAAATCCCACTTGATTATGGTGAATGATTTTTTTAAAATGTGTTTTTGGGTTTGGTTTGCTAGTATTTTGTTGAAGAATTTTGCACTTACGTTCATCAAAAATATTGGCCTATAGTCCTTTTTGTTTGTTTGTTTGTTTTGTTTGCTTGTTTGTTTGTTTGATTGTTTTTTTGGTGATGTCTTTGTCTCCTCTGGGCATCAGGGTAAATCTGACCTCATATAATGAATTAGGAAGTTTTCCTTCCGTTATTATTTTTTAAATAGTTTGAGAAGAATAGATATTAGCTCTTTAAATGTTTGATAGAAGGTGCCTGGGTGACTCAATGGGTTAAAGCCTCTGCCTTTGTCTCAGGTCATGATCCCAGGGTCCTGGGATCGAGTCCCGCATTGGGCTTTCTGCTCAGCAGGGAGCCTGCTTCTCCATCTCTCTCTGCCTGTCTCTCTGCCTACTTGTAATCTCTGTCTGTCAAATAAATAAGTAACATCTGTAAATTAATAAATAAATGTTTGATAGAGTTTTTCTGGGAAGTCAGCTGTCTGATCCTGGACTTTTGTTTTTTTGGGAGTTTTATGATTACTGATTCAATTACTTTGGTGGTAATTGGTTTGTCCAAATTTCCTACTTTGTTATATTTCAGTTTGGGTAGTTTATATGTTTCTAGAAATTTATGAATTGCTTCGAAGTTATCAAATTATTTGCATATAGTTTTTTTATAAAATTCTCTTATAATTCTTGTATTTCTGTGGTGTTGGTTGTTATTTCTCCTCTCTCATTTCTGATTTTAAATCTGGCTAGAGATTTATCCATTTTACTGATTTTTTTTCAAAGAACCAACTCCTGGTTTCATTGATCTGTTCTATTTTTTTTTAAAATCTCTATATCATTTATTTCTTCTATAATCTTAATTATTTTTCTTCCCTCTGCTAGTTTTAGGCTTCAGTTTTTGTTCTTTTTCAAGCTCCTTTAGGTGTGAGGTTAAGTTGTTTATTTGAGATTTTTCTTGCTTCTTGAGGTAGGACTTTAACACTATAAACTTCTTTTCTCTTGGAACTGCATTTGCTGTATCAAAGTTTGGATATGTTGTATTTTCATTTCCATTTGCTTCCATATTTTTTAAAATTTCTTCTTTGATTTCCTGGTTGACAATTCATTGTTTAGTAGTATGTTTTTTTTATTATTATTTAAATTCAATTTTCCAACATATAGCACATCATTAGTTTTTGATATAATGTTCAATGATTATTTAACCTCCATATATTTGTGGCTTTTCCAGATGTTTTTGTGGCTGGCTTCTTTTCTTAAGATTTATCTATTTATTTGAGAGATAGGGGTGAGGGAGAGGCAAAGGGGGAGAGAAATCTAAGCAAACTCCACACTAAGTGCAAAGCCCAATGCAGGACTCAGTTTCACAACCCTGAGATCATGACCTGAGCCAAAATCAAGATTTGGACACTTAACCTACTGAGCCACCCAGGTGCCCCTGTGGTTGACTTCCAGTTCCATAACTTTGTTGTCAGAAAATGTACATAGTATGATTTTGTGTTTCTGTATTATGTTGAGGTGTGTTTTGTCACCTAATATATCATCTATTCTGCTCTTGAAAGGAAATTATATCATGATGCTTTAGGATGGAATTTTCTGAATATATGTGTAAATCCATCTATTCCAGTAGGTCATTCAAAGCCAGTGTTTCCTTGGTGATTTTCTCTTTAGTGTATTTGTTCATTGATGTATTTGAGGTTTAAAGACCTCTACTATTTTTTTAAGATTTTATTTATTTATTTGACAGACAGAAGTCACAAGTAGGCAGAAAGAGAGGAGGAAGCAGGCTTTCTGCTTAGCAGAGAGCCTGATGCAGAGCTCGATCCCACGACCCTGAGATCATGACCTGAGCTGAAGGCAGAGGCTTTAACAAACTGAGCCACCCAGGTGCCCCAAGTCCTCTACTATTTTTATATTACTATTGAGTAGTTCCTTTATGTTTATCATTAACCGGTTTATGTATTTTGGTGCTTCTATTTGGGGTACATAAATATTTATAATTGTTTTAAGTCCCTGTTGGATTATCTCCTTTGTTATTATATAGTGTCCTTTCTTGACTCTTGTCACGGTCATTGTTTTAAAGTCTACATATATTGAATTTAAGAAACAAGAGATGAACATAGGGGAAGGGGGAAAAAGAAAAGGAAACCATAAGAGACTCTTAGCTACAGAGAATAAACCGAAGGTTGATGGAGGGATGTTGGTGGTGGATGGGCTAGGTAGGTGATGCATATTAGGAAGGCACTTGTTATGATGAGCACTGGTATTAATATATAAGTGATGAATCACTAATTCTCCTGAAACCAATATACTAAATTTTAACTAACTGGAATTTAAATAAAAACTTGAGTGGTGTCTGGGTGGCTCAGTCAATTAAGTATCCAACTCTTGATCTCAAGCTCTGGTCTTGATCTCAGGGTCATGAGTTTAAGCCTCATATTGTGCTCCACACTGGGCATGAAGCCTATTTAAAAATACTTACATACATACATACATATATACATACATAAAAAATTGAAACAAAAAAGTAAAGAAAGTCTACTTTTTCCAATATAAGTATTGTTAATCTGCTTTTCTTTGACATCCATTTGTATGATAAATATTTCTGCATCCCCTCATGTTCAATCTACAGGTGTGTATAGGTCTAAAATGAGTCTCCTGTAGATAACATACAGATGGATCTTTTTTTTTCTTCTTTATCCATTCTGTCACTCTAGGCTTTTTTATTGGAGTTTTAGTCCATTTTCACTCAAAGAAATTATTTATAGATGTGTATCTCTTGCTATTTTGTTCTTTGTTGTGTGGTTATTTTGGTTGTCTTTCTCTATTCTTCTCTTGCTCTCTTTCATTGTTTGTTGGCTCTCCTCAGTGATATACTTGCATTCCTTTATCTTTATTCCCTGCATACCTATTACTGTTTTTTTCATTTGCAGTTACCCTTAGATTTGTATCTAACATCTTCTGCATAGAGCAGTCTATATTAACTTGATGCTTGCTTAAATTTGAACCCATTCTTTATTCCTCTCCTCCACATGGTTTAGGTATATAGTGTCATATTTTGCATTCTTTCATTTTGTTTGTTCCTGTACTGATATTTTCACTCCAAAATTACTCTTTAATATTTCTTGCAGTGCTAGTTTATTGGTCTTGAACTCCCTTAGTTTTCTTTGGGAAACTCCTTATCCTCTTTATCTCCCCTTCTATTTTGAACGAAAGCTTTGCTGGATAGAGTATTTTTGAATGCAGACTTTTTCCATTTAACATTTTGAACATATCATGCCACTCCATCCTGGTTTGAAAAGTTTCTCCATCCTGGTTTGAAAAGTTTCTCCTAAAAATTCTGCACATATTCTTATGGGGGTTCCCTTGTGTGCAACTGTGTTCTTCTGTCTTGCTGCTTTTTTTTCTTTACCAGTACATTGTCATTTTGATTATAATGTGTTTTTATGTGGATCTGCCTTTTTTGACGGATTTTATTTTTCCAAAATAAAATCTTGATTGTACTGGGGGGTCTTCTGTGCCTCCTGGATCTGAATCTGTTGCTTTTCTCAGGTTAGCTTTCAGATACTATCTTTTCAAATAATATCTCCCTTTTCTCTCTTCTCCTATAATGTGAATGTTACTAAGTTTGATGAAGTCATCGTGTTCCCTAAGCCTATTTTCTCTCTTTTGTTCAGTTTGATTATTTTCCTTTAGTCTGATTTCTAGGTCATTAAATCATTCCTCTGCCTCTTCCAGCCTCCTGTTTATTCCACCCAAGCATGTTTCTCATTTCATCTTTTCAACCCTTTATCTCTGCTATATTATTTTTTTATCTCTGTGTTAAGGATCTCATTCATGTCTTCCACTTTTTTCTCAAGTCCAGTGAGTATCTGTATGATCATTACTTTAAATTTCTCTATCAGGCAAATTACTTATATCTGTTTCACTTAGATCTCTGACTGTGGCCTACTCCTGTTATTTCATTTGGGACAAATTCTTCTGTCTTCTCATTTTGTCTATATTTCTGTGCCTTTTTGTGTGTTTGGAAAGTCAGCTATGTCCTCTGTTCTTGAGGGTAATGGCCTTACAAAGAAGAGGTCCTGTAGTACTCTGAACTGTAGTGTCCCCTGTTCCCCAGAGCCTGGCACATCTGGAGTGTCTCAAATGTGTGTTGCAAGCACTCCACTGTTGTGTCCTGGCTACCTTATCCTTCAGGACAGTCATCTGCAGATGGTCTCCTTGCTTGTTTTTGGAAGTGTTTGGTCCCTGGCCTGAATGTGGCACATTTTAACTAGGTGTGTTCTGGTCTGCTTGTGAAATGAAACCTGTTGCCACTGTTTCTAGAACAAAGGCTCCAGAAAATTTCCATATTGGGAGATACAGTATGAGCCACGGTTTGGGCCCAACTGCGGGTGGAAAGGGCCTGCTTCTCTGGGACTGAGGCAAGCATAACAGGGAAGGGCAGTTTCACCAGAGTATGATGTGGTGGGGCTTGGTATAAGCAAGATGGGTTGTGATTATCTGTGCTGTGCTGGTTCCCACAGGTGGCTGTGTTTATGCTGAAGGGTGGGGGAAAGAAATGCCACCTGTCAGTTTCTTTGTTCCAGAAGGGGTGTCTCCATGAATTCTGTTCTCTAGGATATGCTCTGAGATGAACAAATAAATAATCTCCCCACTGTTTGTCCCAGGTACTCTTCAGATCAGTGTTTCCTGGTTGTATGTCTCTAAACTGTCTGACCTGCTTGCACTCAAAGAGAAGCCCATACCTCAAGGCTCTCCCCAAATCAAACCCACTGACCTTTTAAATTCCAAGCTCTAAGCCTCACTGTTTACCAGAATTCAGGAAATTCAGTCTCTCTAAGTCAAATATTTTGGGGATCTGTTTTCTCTGTGTGCTCCTCAGTGTGCCTTTTGCCCTTCTCTGTGACTGTGACTCCCTCCCCACCGCAGCAGCCACAAACTATTTCTCTCCCAACCATGTCTTCACACTTCCTGCCTTCTTCAATGTGGTCTCTTCTCTACCTTTAGTTGTGAAGTTTGTTCTGCCAGTCTTCGGGTCAGCTTCTGGGGTATTTAGGATGATTTGATTGTTATCTAATTGTATTCATCAAACTAGGAAACCTTAGGTCCTCCTACTTCATCATCATCTTCCAGACTCCTTTCTAAAAATTTTTATGGGTACAGTTGACACACAATTTTACATTAGTTTTAGGTGTACTATGTATCATTTCAATATCTCAGCACATTCTGTTATGCTCACCACAAGTGTAGTCACAATGTGTAACCATACAATGCTCTTTCAACATTAATGACAATACTCCTCATGGCCATGTTTAACTTGCATGACGTTCGTACCTCAGGTTGAAGCCTGTACCTCCCACTCCTTTTCACTCTATTGACAATCCCCCACTTTATTTCTTTTAGCAACCATTGGTTTGTTCTCTGTATTTATAGAAGTAATTCTGAGTTTTGTTTTTTTATTCATTTGTTTTGTTTATTTAGATTCCAAACATGAGTGAAATCATATGCTAATTGTATTCTTGTTCTGATGTATTTTTCTTAGCATAATATTCTCTAGTTCCTTCCATGTTGTTGCAAATGGCAAGATCTCATCCTTTTTATGGCTGTGTACATTCTATTTTATATATATATACCACATATTCTTTATCCATTCATCTGTCAATGGACACTTATGTTGGCTATGGTAAATAATGTTGCAAGAAACAAGATTGCATACAGCTGCTAGAATTAGTGTTTCTGTTTTCTTTGGGTGAATACCCAGTATGGAATGGTTGGATGACACGGTATTTTTACTTTTAAGTTTTTGAAGAACCTTCATATTGCTTTTCACATTGGCTGTACCAATTTGCATTCTCCCCAACAGTGCACAAGGGTTTCTTTTCCTCCACATTCTTGTCGACACTTGTTATTTGTTGTCCTTTTTATTTTAGCTATTCTGAAAGTCTTAAGGTGATAAATAATTGTGGTTTTCACTCGCTTTTCCCATATGACTAGTGATGTTGAGCATCTTTTCATCCGTCTATTTTGACACCTGGATGTCTTTTCTGGGAAAATATCTATTAAGGTCCTCTGCCTATTTTTAAATCAGGTGTATGTGTGTGTGTGTGTATGTGTGTGTTGTATGTGTAATTGTCTAAGTACTTTATATATTTTGGATATTAACTTCTCATCACATATATCATTTACATATGCATTTTTCCCATTCAGTATGTTAAGTTACCTTTTTGTTCTGTTGTGTAAAATCTTTTTATTTTGATGTAGTCCCAATTGTTTATCTCTTGTTTTAGTAGATATATTGGGATATATATATATATATATATATATATATATAACATATTGGGAAAATGTTGCTATGGCCAATGTCAATAAATTACTGCTTATATCCCTTCCTAGAATTTTTATAGATTGTTTTAACTTTTATATCTTTAATCTATTTTGAGGTTTTCTTTTTTGTGCATGGTGTTAAAAAGTGGTCCAATTTTATTCTTTCACATGAAGCTGTACAGTTTTCCCAGCACAATTGGCTAAAGAAATGGTCTTTTCTCCATTGTATGTTCTTCTTTCCCTTGTCACAGTTTAATTAACCATAGAAGCCTGGGATTCTTTCTAGGCTCTCTATTCTATTCCATTAATCTATGTTAATCTGTCTTTCTATTTTTCTGTCAATACCATACTATTTTGATTACTCTGCTTTGTAGTATATTTGAAAACTATAATTGTGATATCTTCAGCTGTGTTTTTCTTTCTTATGATTGCTTTGGCCATTTGGAGCCTTTCATAGTCCCATACAATTTTTACATTGTTTTATTGAAGTAAAATTAACATACAGTATTATATTATTTTCATGTCTACAATATAACGATTTAGCAATTATATACATTATTCAGTGCTGAGTACTAGAAATATCGTTTGCATTTTTTATTTAGATTGTTTTTTCCCTTCCTTTTCTTTTCTTTTCCTTTCTTTCTTCATTTTTTTGGGGGGGTATTGAGTTGTATTAAGTTCTTTATATTTTTAGAAATTAACCTATTATAAATATATATCATTTGCAAATATGTTTTCCTATTAAGAAGGTTGTCCTTAGGTTTCTTAATGGTTTCCTTCACCCTGCAAAAGCTTTTTTAATTTTGGGATAGTCCCAATAGTTTAATTTTGCTTTGAGTTCTTTTGTCAGAGGAGACAGATTTAGAAAAAATATTTCTGAAACAATATCAAACAAACTACTGCCTAGGTTTTCTTCTAAGAGTTTTATGATTTCAGGTCTCACATTTACATCTTCAACCCAGTTTGTTTATTTTTGTGTATGGTATAACAAAGTGGTCCAATTTTATTCTTTTGCGTACAGCCAGCCAGTTTTTCCAGTATCCTTTGTTGAAGAGACTTTCTTTTCCTCATTGTGTTTTCTTGCTTTTTTTGTCATAGATTAATTGATTTTATAAGCATGAGTTTATTTCTGGGTTCTCTATTCTGTTCCATTCAATTGTTACTGGTACTAGTCAAAAGTCTTTGTTACTGGCTCCATACAAAGTATTATTTTTTAAAGATTTATTTATTTGAGTGGGGGAAGAGAGAGCATGAGCACAGAGTGAAAGAGAAGCAGACTCCCTGCTGAGCAGACAGCCCAATGTGGAGCTCGATCCCAAGACCATGAAATCATGACTTGAGCCAAAGGCAGACACTTAACTGACTGAGCCACCCAGGCGGCCCACAAAATATTATTATTTCTTCCACTTTTGTGAAAAATGATGTTAGTACTTTGATAAGGATTTCATTAAATCTCTAAATTGATTTGGGTGATATAAACACATTAACAATACTGATTCTTGCAATCCATGAGCACTGAATATCTTTCCATTTGTGTCATCTTCAGTTTTTTTCATTAACGTTTTATAGTTTTCAATGTACAGATTCTTCATTTCCCTGGTTAATTGTCTTCCTAGGTATTTTGTGTTTGTGTGCAATTCTAAATGGAATTGTTTTCTTAATTTCATTTTGTGCTACTTTGTTGTTAGTGTATAGAAACAATAATGATTTCTGGGTATTAATTTTGAATCCTGCAACTTTACTGAATTCATTTAGTACTTCTAATAGTTTACTGGTGCAGTGTTTAGAATATTTTTTTTTAGATTTTATTTAAATTTAAGTTAGTTAACATATAGTGTATTAGTACTTTCAGAGGTAAAGTTTAGCGATTCATCAGTTCCATAAAACACTCAGTGATCATTACATCAAGTGCTCTCCTTAATGTCCATAACCTAATTTCCCCATCCCCCCACATCCCTCCAGCATCCCTGTTTTCTCCCTATTGTTAAGGGTCTCTTATGGTTTGTCTTCCTCTGTTTTTATCTTATTTTATTTTTCCTACCCTTCCCTTATGTTCATCTGTTTTTTTTCCTTTAAATTCTACATATAAGTGAAATCATATGGTATTTGTCTTTCTGACTTATTTCACTAAACATAATACTCTTTAGCTCCAGCCATGTCATTGCAAATGGCAAGATTTCATTCTTTTTTATGCCTGAGTAATATTGCACTTCTGCGTTTATTGAAATAATCATTTTTTAATCTTTTGTTTTATAGCTGTGTTGTAATCTGTTGATTGATTTGTGAATATTGAACCACTCTTGCATCCATGGAAGAAAACTCAGTTAATCGTGGTAAATATTTTTTAATATATTGTTGAATGCTATTAGCTAATATTTTATTGAGGGTTTTTGCACCTATATTCATTAGGGATATTGACCTGTGGGATTTATCAATTTTGTTTACTTTTTCAGTAAGTCAGGTCTTAGTTTCATTGATCTTTTCTATTGTTTGTTTTGTTTTAGTCTCTATGTCATTTATTTGTGCTATAGTATTTATTATTTTTTTAATATTTTATTTATTCATTTGAGAGAGAGAGATAGAGAGAGAAAAAAAGGGAGAGAGTACGCATGCAAGGGGAGAGGCAGAGAGAGAGAAGTAGACTCCCCATTGAGCTGGAAGCCCAATGTGGGGATCTATTCCAGGACCTGGAGATCATGAACTGAGATGAAGGCAGGCACTTAACCATCTGAGCCACTCAGATGATCCTTATCATCCAGATAAATCATCTTGATCACCCAGATGATCTTTTATCAATCTTTATTATTTTCTTCCTTCTATGCATCTTGGGATTTTTTTTAGTTCCTTTAGGTATAACATTAGATTGCTTATTTGATCATTTTATTTTTTTAAAGATTTTATTTATTTATTTGACAGAGAAAGAGAGATCACAAGCAGGCAGAGAGGCAGGCAGAGAGAAAGGGGGAAACAGGCTCCCCGCTGAGCAAAAAGCCCAATATGGGGCTTGATCCCAGGGCCCTGAGATCATGACCTGAGCCAAAGGCAGAGGCTTAACCCACTGAGCCCCCCAGGCACCCCTGATCATTTTGTTTTTTGAAGTAGGCCTGTATTGCTATATATTTTCCTCTTAAAATATCTTTCACTGAATTTAAAAGATTTTTGATCATTGTGTTTTCATTTTCCTTCCTTCCATGCATTTTTTTATTTCTTGTTTGATTTCTTTGTTGATCCATTCATTGTTTAGCAACATGATTAGCCTCTATATATTTCTGTTTTTCCAGCATTTTTCTTGTTATAGAGTTCTACACTTATACTGTTGTGTATAGAAATGACACATGGTACTTTTTTAGGCAAGACAGCAGAGGAGTAGGAGATCTAAATTTTGTCTGGTCCCAAGAATTCAGCTGGATAGTTATTAAGCCACTCTGAACATCTGCAAACGCAACAGGATATTGAGGAAAAGAATAGCAGCAGTTCTATGAACAGAAAAATGACTACTTTATGGAAGGCAGGACGAGCAGAGAAGTGAAGCCAAGGATATATGGGAAGACAGACTGCAAGGGGAGGGGACAGCTCCAGGCAAGTGGTAGACCAGCAGAACACAAAATCTTAATTTTTAGAAGTCTGCACCACTGAGGGACATCGCTCCAGAGGCTAAACAGGAGTGGATCCCTCACTGGGACAGTGTGGTCTCAGGACCCTTGGGATTATAGAAAGACAAAAGGAGTCTGAGTGTGGCAGAGCTCCCAGGTATTGGAGCAGGAAAGCCAGTACCAAAAGTTTGGGATCATTCCTGCATGTTTTCAGACCACAATGGTTTGAGACTAGAAATCAAACACAAGAGGAAAGCTGAAAATAACTCAAATATGTGTAAGCTAAAGTGCAATACAAGCAAGCCTTTCTCAAGAAATAAGAAAGGTTTCAAATACACAACCTAAGCCTACACATAAATGACCTGGAGAAAGAACAGCAAATCAAGCCTAAACCCAGCAGGAGAAGAGAAATAATAAAGATCAGAGGAGAAATCAATGAAATAGAGAACAAAAGAACAGTAGAATATATCAATGAAACTAGGAACTGGTTCTTTGAAATAATTAATTAGATTGATAACCCCCTGGCCAGACTTATAATTGAAAGGACCCAAATTAATAAAATCATGAATGAAAGAGGAGAGATCACAACTAACACCAAAGAAATACAAACAGATATGAAAACATATTACGAGCAACAATATGCCAGCAAATTTGATAATCTAGAAGAAATGAATGCATTCCTAGAGATGTATAAACTACCAAAACTGAACCAGGAAGAAATAGAAAACCTGAACAGACCCATAACCAGTAAGGAGTTTGAAGCAGTCATCAAAAATCTTCCAATGAACAGGAGCCCAGGGCCAGAAGTCTTCCCAGGGGAATTTTACCAAACATTTTAAGGTGAATTAATTCCTATTCTCTTGAAACTGTTTTAAAAAATAGAAATGGAAGGAAAACTACCAAACTCATTTTATGAGGCCAACATTACCTTGATCCCAAAACCAGACAAAGACCCCATCAAAAAGGACAATTACAGACCAATGTCCCTGATGAACATGTATGCAAAAATTCTCATCAAAATCATCTATGAAAAACCCACAGCAAATATCATTCTCAATGGAGAAATACTGAGAGCTTCTCCCCTAAGGTCCAAAACAAGGGAGGGTTTTCCAATATCACTCCTGCTATTCAACATAATACTAGAGGTCCTAGCCTCAGCAATCAGACAACAGAAAGAAATAAAAGGCATCTGAACTGGCAAAGAAGAAGTCAAACTCTCACTCTTTTCAAATGATATGATACATTATGTGGAAAACCCAAAAGACTCCACTGCAAAACTATTTGAACTCATAGAGGAATTCAGTTAAGTGTCAGGATATAAAATCAATGGACAGAAATTAGTTGCATTTTTATACACTAACAACAAGACAGAAGAAATAGAATTTAAGGAGTTGATCTCATTTATAATTGCACCCAAAACCATAACACCTAGGAATAAATCTAACCAAAGAGGCAAAGAACCTGTACTCAGAAAACTTTAGAGTACTCATGAAAGAAATTGAAGAAGACACAAAGAAATAGAAAAATGTTCCATGTTAGTGGGATTGGAAGAAAAAATATTGTGAAAATGTCTATGCTACCTAAAGCAATCTACACATTTAATGCAATCTCTGTCAAAATACCATCAACTTTTTTTCAAAGAAATGGAACAAATAATCCTAAAATTTATATGGAATCAGAAAAGACCCCAAGTAGCCAGAGGAATGTTGAGAAAGAAAAGAAAAGTTGGTGGCATCACAATTCCAGACATCAAGCTCTACTTCATAATAGGCAAACTATGGAAACAGCCTAGTTGTCCATCAAGAGATAAATGGATAAAGCAGATACAATGGAATACTATGCAGCCATCAAAAACCTCTAAAATCTTGCCATTTGCAATGACATGGATGGAACTAGAGGATAATATGCTAAGTGAAATAAGACAATCAAAGACAACTATCATATAATCTCACTGATATGAGGAATGTGAGAGACGAGACAGAGGTTCATAGGGGAATGGAGGGAAAAATGAAACAAGATGAAACTGGAGAGGGAAACAAACCATAAGAGACTCTAAATCTCAGGAAACAAACTGAGGGTTGCTAGAGGGGAGGGATGGGGTGACTGGGTGATGGACATTGGGGAGGGTATGTGCTATAGTGAGTACAGTAAATTGTGTAAGACTGATGAATCATACACATGTACCCCTGAAACAAATTACCTTATGTTAATAAATAAACATATATATATGTATGTGTATATATGTATGTATATATGTTTATTTATTATGTATATTTGTATATTTATGTATATATGTATATTTATTTATATTTACGTGTATTATGTATATTATTATGTATATTTATATATGTTTGTGTATATATGTGTATATATATATAAATATAAAGAAATGATGCATAGTATATCTTCAGTCTTTTAAATTTATTGATACTTGTTTTGTGGCCTAATATGTGATCTATTCTGGACAAAGTTTCATGTGCATGTGAAAACAATGTGCATTCTGTTGTTTTTGGATGGAATGTTCTGTATATATCGATTAAGTCTACCTGGTCTAGTTTGTCATTTAAACATTGCTTCCTTGATGTTTATCTGATCTATCCTTTGATATAACTCTGGTGTTAAAGCCCCCTATTTTTATTTTATTACAATTAATTTCTTCCTTTATGTATGTTAATATTTGCTTTATGTATCTAGGTGCTTCAATGTTGGGTGCATAGATATTTAAATCTGTTATATTCTCTTATTGGATTGTTCTCTTTATTATGCAGTGGCCCTCTTTGTGTCTTGTTACAGTTTGTATTTTAAAGTTCTTTTTGTCTGATGTATTACTACCCTGGCTTTATTTATTTTTCTGCTTACATTTTATGGTAATTTTTTGCATATCTTCATTTTCTGTCTCTGTGTTTCTTTAGATTTGAGGTCAGTCTCTTGTAGGAAGCAAATAGTTGGGTTCCCCCCACACAATTAACTTGTGTCTTTGATTGGAGTATTTAGGCTATTTATAATTAAGGTTATTATTCATAGGTAAGAGGTTATTGCCATTTAATTTTTTTGGTATTTTTGTACTTCTTCTCTGTTCCTTTCTTCTCTCATTGCCTTTATTTGTGATTGAAGAGTTCATATAATATTATATTATGCTTTATTTTTATTTTTTTGTGTATCTATAATAGATTATGGGTTTGTTTTTACCATGAGCCTAATGTATAACATCCAAAATGTATAGCAGTCTATATTCAGTTGATGATCATTTAAGTTCAAATATGTTTTAAAAAAATTTTTTTAAACTTTTTTCTCTGTTTTTTAGGTATGTGTTATATATTATATCTTTTGTAATAAAACTTTTCTTACTTCTAATTATGACTTTTAATTTCTACTGATAGAAGCCCCTTTAACATTTTTTGAGGCTGGCTTGATGGTGATAAAATCCTTTAACTTTCATTTGTCTGGGAAATTCTTTCCTTCAATTCTGAATGATAACCTTGATGGGTAGAGTGTTCTTGTTGTAGGTTTGGGTTTTTTTTGTTTTGTTTTGTTTTTTCCTTATAGCACTTTGAATGTACCATGCTACTCTCTCTGACCTACAAAATTTCTGCTGAAAATCAGCTGATAGTTTTACAGGGTTTCCCTTGTACTCAACTTTTTGCCTATATCTTGTTGCTTTTATCTTTTTATTTTTTTTAATTTTATAACTTTTGACATTTCAATTATTGTGTCACATCTTAAACCTCCTTGGGTTTTTCTTGTTTGGAAGTCTATGCTTCTCAAACTTAAATGTCTATTTCCTTCTCTAGGTTAGAAAAGTTTTAAGCTATTATTTCTTCAAATAATTTCCGGTACCTTTAGCTTCTTCTTCTGGGACCTCTATAAGGTGAACGTTTGCTGGATGTTGTCCAAGAGTTTCCTTAAAATGTCTTCATTTTAAAAAATTATTTTCTCTTATAGATATATACCACATCTTCTTTATTCATTCATCTATGGATGGACATCTGGGATCTCTCCATAGTTTGGCTATTGTGGATATTGCTGCTATAAACATTGGGGTGCAGAATGGAATTTTACTCAGCCATTGAAAAATTAAAATCTTACCATTTGCATTGACATGGATGGAAATAGAGGGCATTATACTAAACGAAATAAGTCAGAGAAAGACAACTATCTTGTGATTTCACTCACATGTGGAATTTAAGAAACCAAACAGAGGATCATAGGGGACGGGAGGGAAAAATAATATAAGATGAAATCAGAGAGGGAGACAAACCATAAGACACTCCTAACTATAGGAAACAAACTGCCGGAGGGAAGGTGAGGGGGATGGAGTAACTGAGTGATGGACATTAACAAGGACATGTGATGTAATGAAAAGTGGGTGTTATAGGCAACTGAAGAATAACTGCACTCTACCTCTGAAATTAATGATACACTACATTTTAATTAATTGGATTTGAATAAAATAAATTTTTAAAAAATAAATAGAAATTATTTTCTTTTTGCCATTCAGTGTGGTTGCTTTCCATTATTCTGTCTTCCAGATGGTTGATACATTCTTCTGCATTCACTAATCTATTATTGTAATACTGTATTGTATATTTCATTGCAGCTATTGTATTCTTCAATTCTGATTAATTATTTTTTATATTTTCTATCTCTTAACTGAAGGTCTCATTGACCTCTTCCATTTTTCTCTTTTGTCTAATTACCAGGCATATTGCTTATCTCCACTCTATGTAGTTCTTTTTTTTTTCCCCTGAGGTATTCATGTTCCTTTTTTTCTTTTTACCATATTTCTTAGCTTCCCCATTTTGCTTGACTTTTTGTGTTTGTTTATATGGATTAGGCGAAGCAGCTACTCCAAAACTTAAAAGAAAATGGTCTTATATGTGGTTATCCCTTATGTAAATCTTGTGTGCTTCATGAATTTTGCTGAATGGCTAGAACTGTGACTAGTGTGGACTGGGGCTCATGGTGTGAGCCATGTGACTGTCCTGTGCTTTGACTGTCCTGATGTGGTGGCCAGAAATGACAAGATAATGGGCCAGGGCCAACTTGAGGTTCTCCACACAAGCCAGGTGAAACTTAGTGCATGCAAGCCAAGGGGTCCATGTACTTTCCACCCTGGAGGACCATGGAAGGACAGTTAAAGCTGAAGTGGGTACAGGTCCGTGTAGCCTTGTAGTCCCTGGACTCTCCATGTAGCACATGCCCTGGCAGGACAGCTTAAGATAAATTGTGTACAAGCTTGGGTGTCCTGGGGCTCTATGTGCAAAGGGAAACTTAGCAGAATAGCTAAAGCTGGAGTGGATGTAAACTGAGGTTTTCTGAGGTTCTCCACAAAGATGGTGGCCTGGAGACCTGGCTACAGCTGAGGAAGGATGGAGGCCAGGCTACAGCTGAGGAAGGGTGGAGGCCAGGAGTTTCCAGGCCTCTTTGCAGCATGCACCCTGGCAGGACAGGCAAATCTGAAGTCAATGAAGGCTGCAGATCCTGGAGTTATACACACCAAGAACACCCTAGCAGGACAGCTGAAGCTGAAGTGGGTTCAAGCCAAGTTGTGCCAAGACACTCCATGCAGGGGGTGTCCTGGGAGGGTGGCTGGAGCTGAGATAGTTTTCAGAATGGGAGGTCCCTGGGCTCTCTGAACAGAGTGTGCCCTTATAGGATAGCTGAATCTGAAATACATGCATTATGGAGGGTGCCAGTGTTCTATGCACAGTGGGAACTTTGGCAGAATGGCTGAAGCTGAAATACATCAGAGATGGGATGTTCCAAGACTTTTCCCAGAGGAGATGCCCTACAGGTATGGCTGAAGCCAATGTGGGGTACAGGCCAGGGGTCCTGTGGCGCTCCATGCAGGAGGTCCTCTGGCAGGACAGCTAAAGTTAAGTGGGCATAGATCAGTGTGGTGTCGTTGTTCTCCATATTGAGCTAATTTTTGCAGGAGGGCTGAAACTAAAGTGGGCACAAGCTAGGGTGTCCTGGGTGCTCATCACAGAGGGAACCCTAACTAGGTGACTGGCTAAGTCTGTGACCAACATGCAGTACAGGCAAAGGATTCCTGCCTGGGTTAGGGAGTCTGGAGTGCTTTGTACAAGGAGCACCTTGGCCAGGTGTCTGGTTCTGAAGCAAGTGTCATCCAGGAGGTCTTGGAGCACTCTGGGCTGGGGTGACCTAACAAATATCTGAATCCAAAGTAGTGTGGCCCATAGGGTTCTGGGGCACTTTGTAAATATGTCACCTTGTTACAAAAGCTGGAGCTGTAATGAGTGCTAATCAGGGGTGTCCTGGCGCTCAACACCCTGTGACCACCTTGTTGGGATGGCTGGGGCTGGTGTGTGCTAGGGGCTTGGGTCTTGGATATGACTGAAGTGACAGTCCAGTTAGGGCACCCAGACCCTGTACTTGTCTGAGCTTTCAAGGTGGATGGGGAACTTAAAACATTTCCACCAGCCCCTTCTTCCAGAGAATGTTCCACCATTTGATGGAGTTCTAAGTCTGGCTTTTTTTTATGCTAGCTCTTCTTGTAAACTTTTTTTTTTTATCCATGTGTCAGAGTGTTTGGGGCTGGTGTTGGGTAGGGACCTAGAGTTTGGTGAAACAAGCCAGCTATGGCATCTGGGACTTGCTCCACTTTGCACTTTCAAGGTGAAGGGGAAGTGTAAACCATGTTGCTAACCAGTCTCTTTGACTAGAAGAGAGTTCCAAAATCCCCTCCACCATTTGTTGGAGTTCTAGGTTGCATCTTTTATCAACTAGTTGCTCTTGTAAACGTGGTTTCTTTTCTGCGCCCAAGCAAAAGACAGACAAGTCCACGCCTGGTCCCTCTGACACTGTTGTTCAAACATTGGGAGTGGGGGGTCTCCTTTGTTACTATGTCTTCATCACTCTTGCTTTTTCCTTTTACCTGTATATTTGTTGTGCAGAAGCTGTTCATCCATTCCTCAGTTCTTTTTCAGGAGAAATTGCTCTATAAAAAGGCATAAGTTGGTGTGTTCCATACAGGAGTTTATTTTAGGGTCTTCATACATCATTACTTTGGTCCAGAACTATAAGTGTTTTTAAATTTTTTAAAGATTTTATTTATTTATGAGAGAGAGAGGGAGCTTTAGAGGCAGAAAGCATGAGAGAGAGAGAGCGAGAGAGAGTGAGCGCTTTAGAGGCAGAAAGCATGAGCAGGGTAAGGGGAAGAGAAAGAACCAGACTTCCCACTGAGCAAGGAGCCTGATGTGGGACTCAATCCCAGGGTCCTGGGATCTCCCTGATATGAGGACATGGAGAAGCAACATGGGGGGGTAGGGGGATAGGAGAAGAATAAATGAAACAAGATGGGATTGGGAGGGAGACAAACCATAAATGACTCTTAATCTCACAAAACAAACTGGGGGTTGCTGGGGGGAGGTGGGATTGGGAGAGGGGGAGCGGGCTATGGACATTGGGGAGGGGAGGCGAACCATAAGAGACTATGGACTCTGAAAAACAACCTGAGGGTTTTGAAGGGTCAGGGGTGGGAGGTTGGGGGAACAGGTGGTGGGTGATGGGGAGGGCACGTTTTGCATAGAGCACTGGGTGTTGTGCAAAAAAATGAATACTGTTACGCTGAAAAAATTAATAAAAAGGGAAAAAAATAAAAAAAAAAGAATATAGGTTTTCTAAATTTCTTTTTTTGAGTCAGACTTTAATTTATTTATTTTTTCAGCTTAACAGTATTCATTGTTTTTGCACAACACCCAGTGCTCCATGCAAAACGTGCCCTCCCTATTACCCACCACCTGTTCCCCCAAACTCCCACCCCTGACCCTTCAAAACCCTCAGGTTGTTTTTCAGAGTCCATAGTCTCTTATGGTTCACCTCCCCCTCCAATTTTTTTTTATAAACATATAATGTATTTTTATCCCCAGGGGTACAGGTCTGTGAATCACCAGGTTTACACACTTCACAGCACTCACGATAGCACATACCCTCCCCAATATCCATAACCCCCTCCCCCTCTCCCAATCACACCTCCCCCCATCAACCCCCAGTTTGTTTTTTGAGATTAAGAGTCATTTATGATTTGTCTCCCTCCCAATCCCATCTTGTTTCATTTATTCTTCTCCTATCTCCCTAACCCCCCATGTTGCTTCTCCATGTCCTCATAGTGATCCGAAGGGGCACGTGTACCCGAATGTTTATAGCAGCAATGTCTACAATAGCCAAACTATGGAAAGAACCTAGATGTCCATCAACAGATGAATGGATAAAGAAGAAGTGGTATATATACACAATGGAATACTATGCAGCCATCATAAGAAATGAAATCTTGCCATTTGTGACGACGTGGATGGAACTAGAGGGTATCATGCTTAGTGAAATAAGTCAATCGGAGAAAGACAACTATCATATGATCTCCCTGATATGAGGACATGGAGAACCAAATTTCTTTTAAGAGTAATGTGAGCTAAAGTTTGAAGATCATTGTTTAAGCACTCAAGTGCATTAAAAAAAAATCTTTGTTAAAAATGCAAATTTGCCATTCTGCTAAAAGGGTTTCTGATTCAATGGGTTTGTGCTTGGAGTTTAGAAACCTATCCCTTTAAGAAGCTTCCGATAAAATTCTAAAGTTAGTTTCTTTTCATAAAGCTTTGAGAAATGTTGTTTCTGTAACTTTATTTATTCTATCTGACTTGCTCCTAAAATTTCAGACATGGTTGAATAACTGTTCTATCCATGGTCTATCTGACATATTTATTCCTAAAAGACTAGTATTTAGAGAACTTTAACATATATCAATAAAAAAATTAGAGAATATAGATTGATTTAGGCATTCCAATCACTGTAAAATGGGCTTAAATCCTTACAAATCTTCATAATGTGCTAAAACACAAATCACCAATCAACTATTTCTACATTAACATAGTATCTGGAAAATATTATCTTTGTCTTATTTTTGTTTGACTGATAAGGGGGAAATGCAGTAAGTTGTATTCTACATAGCGTAAACTACTAGTATTTGAACCTGATTTTTTAAAAAAAGTTCTATTTTATTATTTTCATGAAATTCCTAAGTGTTTCACTATTTTCAATGTGAATGTGATCTAATTATCTATCTTCTTACCTGTATAAATGATAATGTCAGACTTGTAAAAGATGATGATCATCACTGTTAATCTTTGCTAAGCCACCTACTTTTTTAAGGCTTTTATTTAAATTCCAGTCGGTTAACATACAGTCTAATAGTTTCAGTTGTACAATATAGTGATTCAACACTTCCATATAACACCCAGTGCTCATCACAAGTACACTCCTTAATCGTCATCATCTATTTAAATATGACATCTTCTTTATTCATTCATCTGTCAGTGGACATCTGGGCTCTTCCCATAATTTGCCTATTGTAGTCATTGATGCTATACATATCAGGGTGTATGTATCCCTTTAAATTAGTATTTGTGTATTCTTTTGGTAAATTCCCAGTACTGCAACTGCTGGATCATAGGATTGTTGTGTTTTTCACTTTTTGAGGAACCTCCATACTGTTTTTCAGAGTGTCTGTACCATGTTGCATTCCCACTAAAAATATAAGAGGGTTTCCTTTTCTCCACATCCTTGTCAACACCCATTGGTTCTTGTGTTCTTGATTTTAGCCATTCTGACAGGTGTGAGGTGATATTGAACTGTAGTTTTGATTTGTATTACCCTGATGATCACTGATGCTGAGCATCTTTTCATGTGTCTGTTGGCCATCTGTATATCTTCTTTGGAAAATCAAATCACCACATATGCACTTTAAATACATAAAATTTTATCTGTCAATTACAGCTTGATAAAGCTGAAAAAGGATACTTTAAAGTTGTAATAGCTAATAAATTTATTTACAACTTTAAGGAATTTTGAATATTATTACTTCTGGTGTATTTTTTATACTAGTATATTAAATAAAATAGTTTATAGATCCAGATTATTTAGGTAAGTTATGATTTGATATCCACTATATCATTTAAAGGCTTGACTTTTATAGTCATAAATTATTACACTTTCTCATTGAAGGTATATTTTTAATTTTCTTAATTTTATATCCTAATATAATACTATTTTTTAAGATCTTGCATTATAAACAATTTAAAACCAACATAAAAGAAGATATGATATTGTAACTAGCCCTCATTGCACAATATTTAGCTTCAATAATTACCAGGATATGGGCAAGCATGTTTCATATAAAATCCAGTCAGTTTTTTCTAATTGTATTAATTTTAAAGTAAACCCATGTTATTATATATATATGTATTTATTTCTAAAAAATAAGGACTGCTTTTTAAATACACCACAATCCATTCCAAAGCATTAAAAATAACAATAATTCCTTAATATAATCAAATATCTGGTCATTGTTAAAGTTTTCTTGCTTGTCTCACAGATATGTGTGTACATTTTAAGCTTGTTGAAATAGGATCAAATTAAATCCACACATTATTTTAAAAAATCAACAAAATGAAAAGAAAACCTATGGGGAAAAATATTGTAGACTGTATATCTGATAATGAAATATGTAAAGAACTCATACTACTCAACAACACAAAAGTAAAATAATACAATTAAGAAATGAGCAAAAGAATATTGACCACCCTTGAATCCCAGAAATAAATCCCCTGTGTTCATAGCGTATGGTTTATTTTAAAGATTTTATTTATTTGAAAGAGAGAGAAAGTACACATGAGGAGGGGGAGGGACAGAGGAAGAAACAAACTCCCCACTGAGCAGGGAGCCTGACACAGGACTTGATCCCAGGACTCTGGGATCATGACCTGAGGCAGATGCTTAAATGGACTGAGTCACTCAGGTATCCTGGTGTATGACATTTTAAATGTATTTTGGGATTTAGTTTGCTAATATTTTGTTGAGAATTTTTGCATCTATATTTGTGAGAGATTTTGGCCTCTAGTTCTCTTTTTCATGGGGTGTTTATCTGGTTTTGGTGTCAGGGTGATACTGGCCTCATAGAATGAATTTGGAAGTTTTCCTTCCTTTTGTAGTTTTTGTAATAGAGAAGAATGGATATTAACTCTTCTTTAAATGCTTGGTAGAATTCACCTGTAAAGATATATAGATATATATATATATATATAGATATATATATAGATATATATATATATACTTTTGTTTTAATTACTGATTCAATTTCATTACTAGTAATTGATCTGTTTAAATTTTCTATTTCTTCCTGCTTTAGTTTTGGTAGTTTTTATGTTTCTAGGAATTTTTCCATTTCTCCTAAGTTGTCCAATTAGTTGGCATACAGGTTTGCATAAAATTGTGCTGCAATTGCTTGTATTTCTGTGGTGTTGGTTGTTATTTCTCCTATCTTATTAGTAAATTGGTTTATCTTGATCCTTTCACTTCTTTTAATGAATCTTGCTAGAGGTTTATCAGTTTTGGTCTTTTCAAAGAGCCAACTCCTGGTTTCATTGATCTCTTCAATTGTGGATAAGTGTGACACATCACATCAATAAAAGAAAGGACAAAAACCATATGATCATTTCAAAATATGCAGTAATGCATTTGATAAAGTACATCCAGCCATGATAAGAATGCTCTGCAAATTAGGTCTAGAGGGAATATATCTCAACATAAAAAAGGCCATATATGAAAAACCCACAGGCTACACTATACTCAGTGGTGAAAAACTGAGAGATTTTCCCCTAAGGTCAGAAATAAGACAAAGGTGATCACTCTCACTGCTTTTACTCAACATAGAACATGAATTCCTAGCCACAGCAATTAGACAACATAAAGAAATAAAAGCATCTCAACTGATAAGGAAGAAGGAAAACTCTCATTATAAATAGATGACATGTTACTATATATTAAAAAACCTAAAAACTCCATGAGAAACTACTAGAACTGATCAATGAATTCAATAAAGATTTGGGATACAAAATGTGCAGAAATCTGTTGCATTCTTATACATTAATAATGAATCAACGGACAGAGAAATTAAGAATCTCATGTACAATTGAAATAAAAGCAATAAAATATCTAGAAATAAACTTAACCAAAGACATGAAAGACCCATATTCTGAAAGCTACAAAACCCTGATGAAAGAAATTCAAGAAGATACAAAGTAATGAAACCACATTCCATGCTCAGAGTTGGAAGAAAAACTATTGTTAAAATGTCTGTATTACCCAAAGTAATATTACAAACCTTTAGAAATAAAATTATGGCATTGTCATATAAGTAGACACATAGATCAATGGAATAGAATAGAATACCCAGAAATAAACCCACAATTATATGGTAAATGAATCTTTGTCAGAGTAGGAAAGAATATCCGATGGGAAAAAGACAGTCTCTTCAAAAAATGGTTTTGGGAAAACTGGACAGCCAATGCCAAAACAAACAAACAAACAAACGAACAAACAAACAAACTTGGACCACCTTCTTTCACCTTACACAAAAATGAACTCAAAATGGATTAAGGATCTAAATGTGAGACCTGAAAAAAATTAAAATCTTTGAAGAGAGCACAGGCAGTAATCTCTCTGACATCAGCAATAGCAACATTTTTTATATATGTATCTTGAGGCCAGGGAAATAAAAACAAAAGTAAGCTATTGGGAATACATCAAAATAAAGTTTCTGCACAGTGAAGGAAACAATCAACGAAACTCAAAGGCAACCTTCAGAATGGGAGAAGATATTTGCAAATGACATCTCCAAAAAAAGAGGTTAGTATCAAAATATATAAAAAAACTGATGGAACTCAATACACAAAAAGCAAATAATCCAATTTAAAATGGGTAGAAGAAATGAATAGGCATTTCTGCAAAGAAGGCATAAAGATGGCCAACAGATACATCAAAAGATGCTCAAAATATACAGTGGAAAAAAGACAGCCTCTTCAATAAATGGTGCTGGGAAAACTGGACATTGATATGTAGAAGAATGAAACTCGACCATTCTCTTACACCATACACAAAGATAAACTCGAAATGGATAAAAGACCTCAACGTGAGACAGGAATCTATCAGAATCCTAGAGGAGAATATAGGCAGTAACCTCTTCGATATCAGCCACAGCAACTTCTTTCAAGATATGCCTCCAAAGGCAAAGAAAACAAAAGCAAAAATGAACTTTTGGGACTTCATCAAGATCAAAAGCTTCTGCAGAGCAAAGGAAACAGTCAACAAAACAAAGAAGCAACTCACGGAATGGGAGAAGATATTTGCAAAGGACAGTACAGACAGAAGGCTGATATCCAGGATCTATAAAGAACTTCTCAAACTCAAAACACAAAACAGATAATGATACCAAAAAATGGACAGAAGATATGAACAAACACTTCTCCAATGAAGACATACAAAGACACATGTGAAAATGTTCATCATCACTAACCATCAGGGAGATTCAAATTAAAACTACTTTGAGATACAGAAAAGACCTCGAATAGCCAAAGGAATATTGAAAAAGAAAGCCAAAGTTGGTGGCATCACAATTCCGTGATTCATAGATTCACCATAGATATGGTTTCCTTTCCTCTCTTTTTCCCCCTTCCCCTATGTTCATCTCTTGTTTCTTAAATTCAATATATGTAGACTTTAAAACAATGACCGTGACAAGAGTCAAGAAAGGACACTATATAATAACAAAGGAGATAATCCAACAGGGACTTAAAACAATTATAAATATTTATGTACCCCAAATAGAAGCACCAAAATACATAAACCGGTTAATGATAAACATAAAGGAACTACTCAATAGTAATATAAAAATAGTAGGGATGGTATGTGCTATCGTGAGTGCTGTGAAGTGTGTAAACCTGGCGATTCACAGACCTGTACCCCTGGGGATAAAAATACATTATATGTTTATTAAAAGAAAATTTGGAAGGGGAGGCGAACCATAAGAGACTATGGACTCTGAAAAACAACCTGAGGGTTTTGAAGGGTCAGGGGTGGGAGGTTGGAGGAACAGGTGGTGGGTAATAGGGAGGGCATGTATTGCATGGAGCACTGGGTGTTGTGAAAAAACAATGAATACTGTTACGCTGAGAAAATAAATAAAATGGAAAAATAAATAAATAAATAAATAAATAAATAAAATCTTAAAGAATAAAAAAAAAGACATGGGGTTTCATACTGGATTAAAAGAAACAGGACACACCCATATGTTGTCTACAAGAGAATAATTTTAGACGTAAATACACCTGCATACTGAAATTGAGGGTGTGGAGAAGCATTTATCATGCTAATGGACTTTAAATAAAAGCTGGGATAACAATCCTCATATCAGACAAATTCTATTTTAAACCAAAGACTGTGATAAGAGACAAAGGGGAACACTATATCATACTTAAAGGCTCTAACAAGAAGATCTAACAATTATAAATATTTATGGCCCCAAGTTGGAACTGTCAATTATATAAACCAATTAATAACCAAAGTAAAGAAACACATGGATAATAATACATTACTATTAGGGGACTTCAACACCCCACTCACAACAATGGACAGATCATGTAAGCAGAAGACCAACAAAAATCCCAGAAAAAAACCCCATCAAAAAAAAAAAAAATTACAGAACAATATCCCTGAAAATGGATGCTAAAATACTCACCAAGATATTAGCAAATAGGATCCAACAGTACATTGAAAGGATTATCCATCACGACTAGGTTGGATTTATTCCTGGGATGAAAGGATGATTCAACATTCGCAAATCAATCAACATCATGGAGCACATTAATAAAAGACAAGAACCATGTGATCCTCTCAACTGATGCAGAAAAAGAATTTGACAAAGTACAGCATTTTTTTCTTAATTAAAACTCTTCACAGTGTAGGAATAGAGGGAATATTCCTCTATTATAAAAGCCATCTACAGAAAGCTCATAGGGAATATCATTCTCAATGGGGAAAAACTGAAAGGTTTTCCATAAGGTCAGGAACACGGCAAGGATGTCCACTATAACCATTGCTATTCAGCAGAGTATTAGAAGTCTTAGCCTCAGCAATCAGACAACAAAAAGAAACAAGGCATTCAAATTGGTAAAGAAGTCAAACTCTCACTGTTTGCAGATGACACGGCACTTTATGTAGAAACTTCAAAAGACTCCACCCCAAAACTGCTAGAACTCATATAGGAATTCAGCAATGTGGCAGGATGCAAAATCAATTCACAGAAATCAGTTGAATTTCTATATACTAACAATGACACAGAAAAAAGAGAAATTAAGGAATCAATCCCACTTACAACTGCATGAAAAAACATAAGATATCTAGGAATAGAATTAAACAAAGAGTTAAAGGATCTGTACTCTAAAAGCTACAGAACACTTATGAAAGAAATTGAGGAAGACACAAATAGATGGAAAAGCATTCATCGCTCATAGTTTGGAAGAATAAGTGTTGTTAATTGTCGATGCTGCCCAGAGCACATTACAATTTCAATGCAACCCCTATCAAAATACCATTGACAGTTTTCACAGAACTGGAACAAACAATCCTAAGAGTTGTATGGAACCAGAAAGACCCTGAACTGTCAGGGGATTGTTGAAAAAGAAAACCAAAGGTAGGGGCATCACAATTCCTGACTTCAAGCAATATTACAAAGCTATAGTCATCAAGACACTGTGATAGTGGTACAAAAACTGACACGTAGAGCAATGGAACAGAATGGAGACTCCAGAAATCGACTCTTGAATCTATGGTCAACTAATCTTTGACAAATCAGGAAAGAATATCCAATGGAAAAAAGAGAGTCTCTTCAATAAACAGTGCTGGGAAAACTGGACAGCCACATGCAAAAGAATGAAACTGGACCATTTTCTTACACAACACACGATGATAAACCCAAAATGGATGAAAGACCTAAATGTGAGGCAGAATCCATCAAAATCCTAGAGGAGAACATAGTAACTTCTTTGACATTGGCCACAGCAACTTCAAGATACATATCTAAAGGCAAGGGAAACAAAGCAAAAATAAATTTTGGGACTTTATCAAGATAAAAACTCTTCACAGCAAAGGAAACAGTCAACAAAACTAAGAGGAAATCCACAGAATGGGAGAAGAAATGTGCAAATGACATTTCGGATAAAGGCTGGTATCCGAGATCTTTAAGGAACTTCTAAAACTCAATACCCAAAAAACAAGCAATTCAGTCAAGAAATGGGCAGTAGACATGAACAGAGAGTTCTTCAAAGAAGACATACAAATGGCTAATATACACATGAAAAATGTTCAACACCACTTGCCATCAGGAAAATACAAATCAAAACGACAATGAGATACCACCTTAAGACAGTTGGAATGGCCACAATCAACAAGACAAGAAACAAGTGTTGGTGAGGTTGTAAAGAAAGGAGAATGCTCCTGTACTTTTGGTGGGAATGCATGCTTGTACAGCCACTCTGGAAAATAGTATGATGGATCCTCAAAAAGTTAAAAATAGAGCGACCCTACAATAGAGTGATTGCAGTAATAGGGTACAGATACAGATGTAGTAAAAAGAAGGGACACATGCCTTCCAATATTCATAGCGGCAATGTCCACAATAGCCAAACTGTGGAAGGAGCCAAGATGTACTTCAATAGATGAATGGGTAAAGAAGATATAATTCATATATACAATGGAACATTACTCACCCATCAGAAAGGACGAATACTTACCAACTGCATCGACATGGATGGAACTGGAAGGTAGTATGCCAAATGAAATAAATCATACAGAGAAAGACAATTATAATATGGTTTCCCTCATATGTGGAACAGAAGGAATAGAGTGGAGAAACAATGGGAAAAGGGGGAAAACTGAATAGGAAGAAATCAGAGAGGGAGAAAAACTGTGAGAGGGAGAAAAACTGGGAAACAAACAGGGTTACAGAAGGGAGGGGCATCGGGGGATGGGGTAACCAGGTGATGGGGAAACCGGGCAATGGGTATTAACTTGTGGTTATGAGCACTGGGTGTTATATGCAACTAATGAATCTTTGAAGACTACAACGAAAACCTATGATGTACTATATGCTGGCTAACTGAACATTAAAAAAAAGTCTATGCTATGCAGAGCAATCTACATATTCAATGCAATCCCTATCAGAATAGTATCAACATTTTTCTCAGAGCACTAAAAAATAATCCTAAAATGTTTATGGACCCACGCAAGAACCCCAAATACCAAAGGAAATTTGAAAAGGAAAACCAAAGCTGTGGCATCACAATTCCCCCTTCAACTCTATCACAAAGCTGTAATCATGAATACAATTATGGTATTGACATAAAAACAGACACATAGATGAATGGAACAGAATAGAAAATCCAGAATTGGACCGTCAACTCTATGGTCAACTAATCTTTGACAAAATAGGAAAGAATATCCAATGGGGAAAAAAAAGTCTCTTCAACTAATGGTGTTGGGAAAATTGGACAGCCACATGCAGTAGAACACAACTGGACCATTTCTTTACACCATACACAGTGATAAACTCAAAATGGATGAAAGGCCCAAATGTGAGACATGAACCCATCAAAATCCTAGCACAGAACACAGGCAGAAATCTCTTTGAACTTGACTGCAGCAAGTTCTTGCTAGACACTTCTCCAAAGGCAAGGGAAACAAAAGCAGAAATAAATTTTGAAACTTCATCAAGATAAATTGATTTTGCACAATAAAGGAAGGAGTCAGCAAACTAAAAGGCAACCAACAGAATGGGAGAAGATATTTTAAAAGACATATCAGATACAGGGCTAGCATGCAAGATTTATAAAGTACTTATCAAACCCCACATGCAAAGAACAAATAATCCAAACAAGAAATGGGAAGAAGACCTGAACAGACATTTCTCCAAAGAAGACATACAAATGGCCAACCCACATATGAAAAAGTGCCCAACATCACTCAGCGTCAGGGAAATACAAACCAAAATTGCAATAAGATACCACCCCACACCAGTCAGAATGGTTAAAATTAATAAGACAGAGAACAACAAATGTTGGCATGGGTGTGGAGAAAGGGGAGCCATTTTAAATTGTTGGTGGGAATGCAAGCTGGTACAGCCACCCTGGAAAACAGTATGGAGGTTCGCCAAAAAGTTAAAAATAGAACTACCCTATGACCCAGCAATTGCACTACTAGGTATTTACCACAAAGATACAGATGTAATGAAAAGAAAGGACCCGTGCATCCCAATGTTCATAGTGGCAATGTCCACAGTAGCCAATCTATGGAAGGAGCTGGGATGTCCTTCTACAGATGAATGGATAAAGAAGATATGGTTCATATATACAATGGAATATTACTCAGCCAGCTGAAAGGATGAATACCTACCATTTATATCAATGTGGATGGAACCAGATGGTATTGTACTAAGTGAAATAACTCAGTCAGAAAAAGACAACTATCATATGACTTCACTCGTATGTGGAATATAAGGAATAGTGTGGAGAATCATAGAGGAAGGGAGGGAAAACTGAATAGGAAGAAATCAGAGGGGAAGAAAAACCATGTAAGACTCTTGACTCTAGGGCACCTGGGTGGCTCAGTGGGTTAAAGCCTCTGCCTTCGGCTCAGGTCATGATCCCGGTGTCCTGGGATTGAGCCCTGCATTGGGCTCTCTGCTCAGGAGGGAGCCTGCTTCCTCCTGTCCCTCTGCTTGCCTCTCTGCCTACTGGTGAACTCTGTCTGTCAAATAAGTAAATAAAATCTTTAAAAAATAAAATAAATAGGGAGGAGTCAAGATGGCGGAGAAGTAGCAGGCTGAGACTACATCAGGTAGCAGGAGATCAGCTCGATAGCTTATCTAAACATTGCAAACACCTACAAATCCAACAGGAGATCAAAGAGAAGGAGAACAGCAATTCTAGAAACAGAAAATCAACCACTTTCTGAAAGGTAGGACTGGCGGAGAAGTGACTCTAAAACGACGGGAAGATAGACCACGGGGGGAGGGTCCGGCTCCCGGCAAGCGGCGGAGGAACGGAGCACAAAATCAGGACTTTTAAAAGTCTGTTCCACTGAGGGACATTGCTCCAGAGGCTAAAGCAGGGTGAAGCCCACGTGGGGTCAGCGTGGCCCCAGGTCCCGCAGGGTCACAGAAGGATCGGGGGTGTCGGAGTGTCGCAGAGCTCACAGGTATTAGAACAGAGAAGCCGACTACAGAGACAGAGCCAAGTACTGAACTCTCAGCTCGGGGTTACCTTGAACTGGTCGCAGGCTGGGTGACCTCGGAGCGCGGCTAGAGGCTGGGGATACGGGAGTGATTGGGTGCTGTCCTCTGGGGGCGCACTGAGGAGTGGGGCCCCAGGCTCTCGGCTCCTCCAGGCCAGAGACTAGGAGGCCGCCATTTTCATTCCCGTCCTCCAGAACTCTACGGAAAGCGTTCAGGGAACAGAAGCTCCCAAAAGCGAACCCGAGCCGATTACTTAGTCCGGCTCCCGGTAAGGGCAGTACAATTCTGCCTCGGGCAAAGACACACGAGAGTCACTACAACAGGCCCCTCCCCCAGAAGATCAACAAAATATCCAGCCAGGACGAAGTTCATCTATCAAGGAAAGCAGGTTCAATTCCTAAGACAGCAGCGCAATTCCAGAGGAGGAGAAAGCAAAGCACGGAACTCATGGCTTTCTCCCCATGATTCTTTAGTCTTGCGGCTAATTCAATTTTTTTTTCTTTTTTCAATTTTTTTTCTTTTTTCTTTTTTGTTCTTCTGCTAAATTTTTTAAAACTTTTACCCTTTTCTTTTTTAACGTTTTTTGACTAGTTTATCTAAATATATGTATTTTTTTCTTTTTTATATTTTTCCTTTATTTGTTATATTTTTTAAATTTTTTTCTTTTTTTTTTTCTGAACCTCTTTTTATCCCCTTTCTCCCCCCCCCCCACAATTTGGGGTCTCTTCTGATTTGGTTACAGTGCATTTTTCTGGGGTCTTTGCCACCCTTTTAGTATTTTATTTGATCCTTCATATCCTCTTATCTGGACAAAATGACAAGGCGGAAAAAAATCACCACAAACAAAAGAACAAGAGACAGTACCGAAGGCTAGGGACCTAATCAACACAGACCTTGGTAATATGTCAGATCAAGAGTTCAGAATGACGATTCTGAATGTTCTAGCCGGGCTTGAAAAAGGCATGGAAGATATTAGAGAAACCCTCTCTGGAGATATAAAAGCCCTTTCTGGAGAAATTAAAGAACTAAAATCTAACCAAGTAGAAATCAAAAAAGCTATTAATGAGGTGCAATCAAAAATGGAGGCTCTCACTGCTAGGATCAATGAGTCAGAAGAAAGAATTAGTGATATAGAAGACCAAATGACAGAGAATAAAGAAGCTGAGCAAAAGAGGGACAGCTATTGGACCACGAGGGGAGAATTCGAGAGATAAGTGACACCATAAGACGAAACAACATTAGAATAATTGGGATTCCAGAAGAGGAAGAAAGAGAGAGGGGAGCAGAAGGTCTATTGGAGAGAATTATTGGAGAGAATTTCCCTAATATGGCAAAGGGAACAAGCATCAACATCCAGGAGATGCAGAGAACCCCCCTCAAAGTCAACAAGAATAGGTCCACACCCCGTCACCTAATAGTAAAATTTACAAGTCTTAGTGACAAAGAGAAAATCCTAAAAGCAGCCTGGGAAAAGAAGTCTATAACATACAATGGTAAAAATATTAGATTGGCAGAAGACTTATCCACAGAGACCTGGCAGGCCAGAAAGAGCTGGCATGATATATTCAGAGCACTAAACGAGAAAAACATGCAGCCAAGAATACCCTATCCAGCTAGGTTATCATTGAAAATAGAAGGAGAGATAAAACGCTTCCAGGACAAACAAAAACTGAAAGAATATGCAAACACTGACCAGCTCTACAGGAAATATTGAAAGGGGTCCTCTAAGCAAAGAGAGAGCCTAAAAGTAGTAGATCAGAAAGGTACAGAGACAATATACAGTAACAGTCATCTTACAGGCTAATAATGGCACTAAATTCATATCTCTCAATAGTTACACTGAATGTTAATGGGCTAAATGCCCCAATCAAAAGACACAGGGTATCAGAATGGATAAAAAAACAAAACCCATCTATATGTTGCCTACAAGAAACTCATTTTAGACGCGAAGACACCTCCAGATTTAAAGTGAGGGGGTGGAAAACAATTTACCATGCTAATGGGCATCAGAAGAAAGCTGGGGTGGCAATCCTTATATCAGATCAATTAGATTTTAAGCCAAAGACTATAATAAGAGATGAGGAAGGACACTATATCCTACTCAAAGGGTCTGTCCAACAAGAAGATCTAACAATTTTAAATATCTATGCCCCTAACGTGGGAGCAGCCAACTATATCAACCAATTAATAACAAAATCAAAGAAACACATCAATAATAATACAATAATAGTAGGGGACTTTACACTCCCCTCCCTGAAATGGACAGATCATCCAAGCAAAAGATCAACAAGGAAATAAAGGCCTTAAATGACATACTGGACCAGATGGACATCACAGATCTATTCAGAACATTTCATCCCAAAGCAACAGAATACACATTCTTCTCTAGTGCACATGGAACCTTCTCCAGAATAGATCACATCCTGGGTCACAAATCAGGTCTCAACTGGTATCAAAAGATTAGGATCATTCCCTGCATATTTTCAGACCACAGTGCTCTGAAGCTAGAACTCAATCACAAGAGGAAAGCTGGAAAGAACCCAAATACATGGAGACTAAACAGCATTCTTCTAAAGAATGAATGGGTCAACCAGGAAATTAAAGAAGAATTGAAAAAAATCATGGAAACAAATGATAATGAAAACACAACGGTCCAAAATCTGTGGGACACAGCAAAGGCAGTCCTGAGAGGAAAATATATAGCGGTAAAAGCCTTTCTCAAGAAACAAGAAAGGTCTCAAGTACACAACCTAACCCTACACGTAAAGGAGCTGGAGAAAGAACAAGAAAGAAACCCTAAACCCAGCAGGAGAAGAGAAATCATAAAGATCAGAGCAGAAATCAATGAAATAGAAACTAAAAGAACAATAGAAAAAATCAATGAAACTAGGAGCTGTTTCTTTGAAAGAATCAATAAGATTGATAAACCCCTGGCCAGACTCATCAAAAAGAAAAGAGAAAGGACCCAAATAAATAAAATCATGAATGAAAGAGGAGAGATCACAACTAACACCAAAGAAATACAGACAATTATAAGAACATACTATGAGCAACCCTACACCAACAAATTTGACAATCTGGAAGAAATGGATGCATTCCTAGAGACATATAAACTACCACAACTGAACCAGGAAGAAATAGAAAACCTGAACAGGCCCATAACCAGTAAGGAGATTGAAACAGTCATCAAACATCTCCAAACAAACAAAAGCCCAGGGCCAGACGGCTTCCCAGGGGAATTCTACCAAACATTTCAAGAAGAACTAATTCCTATTCTCCTGAAACTGTTCCAAAAAAATTGAAATGGAAGGAAAACTTCTAAACTCATTTTATGAGGCCAGCATCACCTTGACCCCCAAACCAGACAAGGATCCCATCAAAAAAGAGAACTACAGACCAATATCCTTGATGAACACAGATGCGAAAATTCTCGCCAAATTACTAGCCAATAGGATTCAACAGTACATTAAAAGGATTATTCACCACGACCAAGTGGGATTTATTCCAGGGCTGCAGGGTTGGTTCAACATCCGCAAATCAATCAATGTGATACAACACATTAATAAAAGAAAGAACAAGAACCATATGATACTACCAATAGATGCTGAAAAAGCATTTGACAAAGTACAGCATCCCTTCCTGATCAAAACTCTTCAAAGTGTAGGGATAGAGGGCACATACCTCAATATTATCAAAGCCATCTATGAAAAACCCACCGCAAATATCATTCTCAATGGAGAAAAACTGAAAGCTTTTCCGCTAAGGTCAGGAACATGGCAGGGATGTCCATTATCACCACTGCTATTCAACATAGTACTAGAAGTCCTAGCCTCAGCAATCAGACAACAAAAAGAAATTAAAGGCATCTAAATTGGCAAAGAAGAAGTCAAACTATCACTCTTCGCAGATGATATGATACTATATGTGGAAAACCCAAAAGACTCCACTCCAAAACTGCTAGGACTTGTACAGGAATTCAGTAAAGTGTCAGGATATAAACTCAATGCACAGAAATCAGTTGCATTTCTGTACACCAACAACAAGAAAGAAGAAAGAGAAATTAAGGAGTCAATCCCATTTACAATTGCACCCAAAACTATAAGATACCTAGGAATAAACCTAACCAAAGAGGCTAAGAATCTATACGCAGAAAATTATAAAGTACTCATGAAAGAAATTGAGGAAGACACAAAGAAATGGAAAAATGTTCCATGCTCCTGGATTGGCAGAATAAATATTGTGAAAATGTCTATGCTACCTAAAGCAATCTACACATTTAATGCAATCCCTATCAAAATACCATCCATTTTTTTCAAAGAAATGGAACAAATAATCCTAAAATTTATATGGAACCAGAAAAGGCCTCGAATAGCCAAATATTGAAAAAGAAAGCCAAAGTGGGTGGCATCACAATTCCGGACTTCAAAGCTCTATTATAAAGCTGTCATCATCAAGACAGCATGGTACGGGCACAAAAACAGACACATAGATCAGTGGAACAGAATAGAGAGCCCAGAAATAGACCCTCAACTCTATGGTCAACTAATCTTTGACAAAGCAGGAAAGAATGTCCAATGGAAAAAAGACAGCCTCTTCAATAAATGGTGCTGGGAAAATTGGACAGCCGCATGCAGAAAAATGAAATTGGACCATTTCCTTACACCACACATGAAAATAGACTCAAAATGGATGAAGGACCTCAATGTGAGAAAGGAATCCATCAAAATCCTTGAGGAGAACGCAGGCAGCAACCTCTTCGACCTCAGCTGCAGCAACATCTTCCTAGGAACAACGGCAAAGGCAAGGGAAGCAAGGGCAAAAATGAACTATTGGGATTTCATCAAGATCAAAAGCTTCTGCACAACAAAGCAAACAGTTAACAAAACCAAAAGACAACTGACAGAATGGGAGAAGATATTTGCAAACGACATATCAGATAAAGGGCTAGTATCCAAAATCTATAAGGAACTTAGCAAACTCAACACCCAAAGAACAAACAATCCAATCAAGAAACGGGCAGAGGACATGAACAGACATTTCTGCAAAGAAGACATCCAGATGGCCAACAGACACATGAAAAAGTGCTCCACGTCACTCGACATCAGGGAAATACAAATCAAAACCACAATGAGGTACCACCTCACACCAGTCAGAATGGCTAAAATTAACAAGTCAGGAAATGACAGATGCTGGCGAGGATGTGGAGAAAGGGGAACCCTCCTCCACTGTTGGTGGGAATGCAAGCTGGTGCAACCACTCTGGAAAACAGCATGGAGGTTCCTCAAAATGTTGAAAATAGAACTACCCTATGACCCAGCAATTGCACTACTGGGTATTTACCCTAAAGATACAAACGCAGTGATCCGAAGGGGCACGTGTACCCGAATGTTTATAGCAGCAATGTCTACAATAGCCAAACTATGGAAAGCACCTAGATGTCCATCAACAGATGAATGGATAAAGAAGATGTGGTATATATACACAATGGAATACTATGCAGCCATCCAAAGAAATGAAATCTTGCCATTTGCGACGACGTGGATGGAACTAGAGCGTATCATGCTTTGTGAAATAAGTCAATCGGAGAAAGACAACTATCATATGATCTCCCTGATATGAGGACATGGAGAAGCAACATGGGGGGTTAGGGGGATAGGAGAAGAATAAATGAAACAAGATAGTATTGGGAGGGAGACAAATCATAAATGACTCAATCTCACAAAACAAACTGGGGGTTGCTGGGGGGAGGTGGGTTTGGGAGAGGGGGAGGGGGTTATGGACATTGGGGAGGGTATGTGCTATCGTGAGTGCTGTGAAGTGTGTAAACCTGGCGATTCACAGACCTGTACCCCTGGGGATAAAAATACATTATATGTTTATAAAAAAAAATTGGAAGGGGAGGCTAACCATAAGAGACTATGGACTCTGAAAAACAACCTGAGGGTTTTGAAGGGTCAGGGGTGGGAGGTTGGGGGAACAGGTGGTGGGTAATAGGGAGGGCACGTTTTGCATGGAGCACTGGGTGTTGTGAAAAAACAATGAATACTGTTACGCTGAAAAAATAAATAAATTTAAAAAGAAAAAAAAAGAAAAGAAAGGCTGTAAAAAGTAAAAAAATAAAAATAAAATAAAATAAATAAATAAATAAATAAATAAATAAAAAGACTCTTGACTCTAGCAAACAAATTGAAGGTTGCAGAAGGGGAGGTGGGTGGACTTCATATAAAAGTGTGCTGCGTCATTTGCAAATATCTTCTCCCATTCCGTGGGTTGCCTCTTTATTTTGTTGACTGTTTCCTTTGCTGTGCAGAAGCTTTTGATCTTGAAGAAGTCCCAAAAGCTCATTTTCGCTTTTGTTTCCTTTGCCTTTGGAGGCATATCTTGAAAGAAGTTGCTGTGGCTGATATTGAAGAGGTTACTGCCTATGTTCTCCTCTAGGATTCTGATGGATTCCTGTCTCACGTTGAGGTCTTTTATTCATTTCGAGTTTATCTTTGTGTACGGTGTAAGAGAATGGTCGAGTTTCATTCTTCTACATATAGTTGTCCAATTTTCCCAGCACCATTTATTGGAGAGACAGTCTTTTTTCCAGAAGACAGTCTCTTGAACAGACACTTCTCCAATGAAGACATACAAATGGCTATCAGACACATGAAAAAATGTTCATCATCACTAGCCATCAGGGAGATTCAAATTAAAACTACATTGAGATACCACCTTACACCAGTTAGAATGGCCACAATTAGCAAGACAGGAAACAACGTGTGTTGGAGAGGATGTGGAGAAAGGGGGACCCTCTTACACTGGTGGTGGTGGGAATGCAAGTTGGTGCAGCCACTTTGGAGAACAGTGTGGAGATTCCTCGAGAAATTAAAAATAGACCTTCCCTATGACCCTGCAATTGCACTACTGGGCATTTACCCCAAAGATACAGATATCCCCAATGCTTATAGCAGCAATGGCCACGGTCGCCAAACTGTGGAAAGAACCAAGATGCCCTCCAATGGACGAATGGATAAGGGAGATGTGGTCCATATACACTATGGAGTATTATGCCTCCATCAGAAAGGATGAATACCCAACTTTTGTAGCAATATGGACGGGACTGGAAGAGATGATGCTGAGTGAAATAAGTCAAGCAGAGAGAGTCAATTATCATATGGTTTCACTTATTTGTGGAGCATAACAAATAACACGGAGGACATGGGGAGATGGAGAGGAGAAGGGAGTTGAGGGAAATTGGAGGTGGATATGAACCATGAGAGACATGGACTCTGAAAAACAACCTGAGGGTTTTGAAGGGGCGGGGGATGGGAGGTTGGGGGAGCCAGGTGGTGGGTATTATGGAGCGCACACAGTGCATGGAGCACCGGGTGTGGTGCAAAACAATGAAATCTGTTACGCTGAAAAGGAATTTTTAAAAAAGTGTGCTGCGTGCTGGGCATTAAGGAGGGCATGTGATGTGATGAGCACTGGGTGTTATATGCCCCAGATGAATCACTGCACACTGCATTTGAAAATAATGATGTGCTATAATGTGGCTAATTTAATTTAAATTTAAAAAATGAGGAAGACGTTAGGTGAAAAAAATGCTTCTGCACAGCACACCAGGACACATGAGAGACTCATTCATTTCTACACCCATAAGTGGGTAGATTGGACAGTGGATGGAGCTGTGGTAATAAAGCTTGTGGCAGCAGAGGAAGAGATGGCACTGAAGCCAGCAGCACCAGCGGCATGTCTGGCACTGGGTCAGATTGACCTTTGTGACAGAGGAGGTGGAGAGTGAAGGTGATACATGGGGTCTGCCCGGACCTGTTGTTCTCTCTGGAGAGAGACCACAGTGACTATTGGGAGGGAAAGAAATGTAAATAAACAAGGTAACTAAGGGGAAGTGTCTCTGGCTGTCTTCTCTGGCAAAAGGGCCACCCAAGGTGCTCTGCAAACCACCCTGACTAGAGGATCCACCAAGTTTGTCATGGGGACACTCAAAGACCCCAGTGCTGAGTATATACCCGCCCCCACCTCCGACTGTACTGCCATCTATTATTTTATCCACCAGTTATTGATTTATGTGTGTGCTTCCAGCCTTAGCAGCCTGTCAGCTCTGACATGAGAAACCAAAAACTTGTGCTGTAGTGCCACCTCCCGGTAAACAAAAGCAAAGATAATAACCAACTTGAACAATTAGAATCAAAGTACCGATACACCTTGGAGATATTCTATGTTCAGTTGCAGACCACCACAAAGTAGCTAGTCAAATGAGGTGGTTTTTTCTTTGTTTTTAGTGCACAGAAAAAGTTATACTTTTTCTGTACTATATTTTATTAAGTATGCAATAACATTAAGCTTGAAAAATCAATGTACATACCTTAAATAAAAATACTTTCATGTTAAAAAAATGCTAACCGTTATCTGAACTTTTAGCAAGTCATAATTAGTGACCCCCAGATAACCATAACAAATATAATAATGGTGAAAATTTTTGAAATATTGTGAAAGTCATCACAATGTGACCGAGACATGAAGTTAGCAAATGCTATTGAAAAAATGGCATCAATAGACTTGCTCAATGCGTGTTTGCTACAAACTTTCAATTGTAAAAACACAGTATCTCTGAAGCACAATAAGAAGAAATACAGTAAAATTAGGTACGCTTAAAGCCTTGCTTAAGTAAGAAAGGTGTTTGTTATTTTGTATGCAATGGGAGGGACACATTTCATCAAACATCATGAAAAATCATGGTAATAAGATATCACAAAAAGAAAATGATGATTTTTCAGGAACCAAACCCAAACACATGGAATATTTCAATCTAATGATGAAGGCTTCAAAATAGCGGTTACAGAAAAATTCAAGGAGCTACAAGAAAACTTAAAAAGGACACACAATGGTATCGTGAATAAAATTAATGAGCAGAAGTACTTTACCAAGGGATTGACATTCAAAAATGTACAAACAAACAAAAAAGCACATAGAAACTCTAGAGATAAAAAGAAACCTCAATAAATGAGGTGAAGAGTGCATTAGGATGCTTTGGAAATACAGCATATCAGATGGAAGAGAGAATTTGTGAGCCTGAAGATAGGAATTTAGAAATGATTCTGATGATCCTCTCTGATTTTGTCTTACTTTGTTCCCCCCACTTTCCCTATGACCCTCTGTTTTGTTACTTAAATTCCACATATGAATGAAATCATATGTTAATTAATTGAATTTAAATAAAATAACATTTCAAAAGAAGAAATTATCCTGGTGGAAGAGGAAAGAGAGATAAGTTTTTTAAAAAGTGAAGAAACATCAGGAGCTATCAGACTACATTAGGAAAGTCAACATAAGAATAATGAAATAGGGGGGCCCCTGGGTGGCTCGGTGGGTTAAGCCACTGCCTTCAGCTCAGGTCATGATCTCAGGGTCCTGGGATCGAGCCCCACATCGGGCTCTCTGCTCAGCAGGGAGCCTGCTTCCCTCTCTCTCTCTGCCTGCCTCTCTGCTACTTGTGATCTCTCTCTGTCAAATAAATAAATAAAATCTTTAAAAAAAAAAGAATAATGAAATAGGGGCACCTGGGTGGCTCAGTAGGTTCATGACCTCACCTTCGGTTCAGGTCATGATCTCAGGGTCCTGGGATGGAGCCCCACATCAGGCTCCCTGCAGGGAGCCTGCTCCCCCCCACCCCAACCCCGCCTGCCTCTCTGCCTACTTGTGATCTTTGTCTGTCAAATAAATAAATAAAAATCTTTTTTAGAAAGAATAATGGAAATAGAGACATCTGGGTGACTCAGTCAGTTGAGCATCTGCCTTTGGCTCAGGTCAGGATCCCAGGGTTCTGGCACTGAGTCGTTCATTAGGCTCCTTGCTCAGTGAAGAGCCTACTTCTCCCTCTGCTTGCTGCTCCCCTTGCTTGTGTTCTCTCTCTCCTTCTCTCTCTGAAGAATAAATAAATAAAATCTTTAAAAAAAAGAATAATGGAAATTGCAGAAGGAGGAAAAAAGGAAGAAGAGAACAGAGGACAGAGAATTTATTAAAAAAAATAATAGCTATGAACTTCTCAAACCTGGGGAAGGAACTGGATATACAAGTACACTAATCTAGAAAAACTAATTGTCTCAACACAAAAACAACATCTCCAAAACAGATTATATTAATACTGTCAAAAGTCAATAATAAAGTATTTTAAAGGCACCTGGGGGTGTGGTGGGGTGAGACAGTAACCTACAAAGAAACTTTCATTAGAGTGTCGGGAGATTTCTGAGCAGAAACCCTATAGCCCAAGAAAGAGTGGAATAACATATTCAAAATAATGAAAGATAAAATCTGCCACCCAGGAACACTCTGTCTGGCAGAGATTTTTTTTCAGATATCAAAGATAAATAAAGGCTTCCTCAAGCAAACAAAAGCTGAAGGATTTCACCACCACCAGATTTGCTTTACAAAAAATATTGAAAGATTTCTAAGTTGAAACTTAAAGACAAAAATACACATAACTCTGAGTAAAGTCATCAATAGAATTAGAAATCTATAATTTTTTATAATATCAAACTTAATTATAGGATAAAGTTAAAAGGAAAAAAGCATTAAAATTAACTGTAACTATTGTAAAAGGAATTGTTTTCTTAATCCCTCTTTCTGCTACTTCACTACTAGTGTATATAAATGCAAGATTTCTGTATATTAATTTTGTATCCTGCAACTTTATTTAACTCATTTATCAGTTCTAATAGTTTTTTGGTGGATTCACTAGGGTATTTTATACACAGTATCATGTTATCTGCAAATAGTGAAAGTTTTAATTTTTACTTATCATTTTGGTTACCTATTTTTTTATCCTCATTTGATGGTGAGGTTAGGACTTCCAGTACTATGTTGAATAAAAGTGGTGAGAATGCACATTCTTGTCTTGTTCCTGATCTTAGAGGGAAAGAAAGCTCTCAGTTTTTCACTATCAAGAATGGTGTTAGCTGTGGGTTTTTCGCATATGGACGTTATTATGTTGAGGCTTCTTCTCCTTAACCTTATTTTGTTGAGTTTTTTTTTCTTTTTTTAAGATTTTATTCATTTACTTGACAGACATCACAAGTAGGCAGAGACACAGGCAGAGAGAGAGGAAGGAAAGCAGGCTCCCTGCTGAGTAGAGAGCCTGATGCGGGGCTCCATACCAGGACCCTGAGACCATGACCTGATCCGAAGTCAGAGGCCTAACCCACTGAGACACCCAGGTGCCCCACTTTGTTGAGTTTTTATCATGAATGTATGCTGTGCTTTGTAAAACACTTTTTATGCATCTATTAAGATGTAACTTCTTTGGCATTGGCCTTAGAAACATTTTTCTACATATGTTTTCTCTGGCAAGGGAAACAAAAGCAAAATTAAATTATTAAGACTATGCCAACATAAAAAGTGTTGCACATTGTAGGAAGCCATCATCAAAACAAGTAAGATATTCGAGATTATATATATGATAAGGGGTTAATATGCAAAATATATAAAGAACTTATACAACTCAACACACACACACACACACAAAAAAAACCCCCACAAATAATCTGATGAATAAATGGGGAGAGGACCTAAATAGGCATTTTTCCAAAGAAAACATAGAAATGGCCAGCAGACATATGCGAAGATGCTCACCATCACTATCCTCAGGAAAATGCAAATCAAACCAAAAAGGGCAACAAAAGATAAATAAGGGAATTATGTAATAATAAAATAGCAGCAGAATACACATTCTTCTCAAGTGCACATGGAACATTCTCCAGGATGGATCATACAATAGGCCGCAAAACAAATCTTAGCATTTCTCAAGAAAATTGAAATCATGCCAAATATCTTCTCTGACTGCAATATCATGAAACTAGAAATCAACAGGAGAAAAGGGAGAATATCTACAAATACTTGGAAATTAAACACAATACTTCTAAACCACTATTGGGTCAAAGAATAAATCAAAAGGGAGATAAAAAATTATCTGAAACAAAAATATAAAATAAAAAATATCAAATATTGCAGGATGCAGCGAAAGCAGTTCTAAGAAGAAATTTAATAGCAATAAATGCATAAGTTAAAAAGTTAGAAAGTTCTCAAACAATCTAGTGTTACACTTCATGGAAGTAGGAAAGGAAGAACAATTTAAGCGTAAATTTAGCAGAAGGAAGGAAATAAGAAAGATGAATGGTTATAAATGAAACAGAGACCAGAAAAATAGTAGAAAAAATCCACAAAATTAAGGGCTGCTTCTTTGGAAAGATAAAATTGACAAACCTGTCTAAATAGATAACCTAACTGAAAAAAAAATAAATAAAATATTCAAATAAAAGTAAAAATGAAAAAAGAAGACATTACAGTTAATACTACACAAATACATAGAATCATGAGACTATAATGAACAATTGTATGCCAATAAACTATATAATGTAGAAGAAATTAATACATTTCTAGGAACACATGCTACCAAGAATTAATGAAGTAGTGAAAAATTTGAACCTGTCTCATGTTTAGGTCTTTCATCATTTTTAATTTATCTTTGTATATGGCATAAGAGAATGGTCCAATTTCATTCTTCTATATGATGGAATATTACTCAGCCATCAGAAAAGGTGAATACCTACCATTTGCATGGATATGGTTGGAGGAACTGGAGGATATTATGCCACGTGAAATAAGTCAAGTAGAGAAAGACAATTATGTGGTTTCACTCATATACAGAATATAAGAAATAATGCAGAGGACCATCGGGGAAGAGAGGGAAAACTGAAGAGGAAGAAATCAGAGAGGGAGACAAACCATGAGAGACTCTTGACTAGGAAACAAACTGAGGGTTGCTGGAGAGGAGGTGGGTGGGGGGATGGGGTAACCAGGTGATGGGTACTAAGGAGGGCATGTGTTGTGATGAGCACTGGGTGTTATACACAACTGATAAATCATTGAACACTACATGAAAAACTAATGTACTATATGTTGGCTAATTGAACATTAAATAAATAATAAATAAATAAATAAAAAATCTGAACGACCAATAAAGAGTGAACAGAGTGGATCAGTAATTTAAAAACTCCCAACACAGAAAATTCCTGGATCTGAGGACTTCAACGGAAAAAATTTACTCAATATTTAAAGAAATATTCACACTGACCTTCCTCAAGACGTTCCAAAATATGGAGGGGAAGGGACCACTTCCAAACTCATTCTACAAAGCCAGCATTACCTCGATATCAAAGCCAGATAAGGGTACCACAATAAGAGAAAACTATAGACCAATATCCATGATGAACATAGATGCAATTTCTCAACAAAATACCAGCAAAATAAAATCAAGAACACATTAATAGGATTATGCACCATGACCAGTGGGATTTATTCTTGGGATTCAAGGATAGTTCAAAATACATAAATCAATATATATTATACATGACATTAATAGAATGAAAAATAAAAGTCACATTTTCTCAATAAATGCTGAAAAAGCATTGGCAAAATGTAATGTCATTTGATGATTTTAAAAAAATCTACAAATTGGGTATAAAAGGAACATACAATGTGATAAAGGCTATATGAAACAAACTCACAAACTAACATTGTACTTAATGGAAAAAAGATTTGAAAGTGCTATCGCAAAGACCAGGAAGAGACAAGTGTGTCTACTTTCATTACTGCCATTTAATATAGTACTGAAAGTCCTAGCTAAAGCAATTGGGCAAGAGAAGGAAATAAGGTATTTAAATTGGAAAAGAAGAAGTGAAATGATATAAGATTGAGAAGTTCACATAATTTTTATCTTTTTCTCTTGATGTGATGTATAATGTAGATTTCTCTGTGACGATCAAACCACTGTTGCATCCCAAGAATGAATCTCACTTTACTGTGGTGATTTTTAAAAATGTATTGTTGGATTTGGTTCGCTAATATTTTTTTTTACAATTTTTAGAATTGTTATATTGAGGTAAGAACACTTAATATGAGATCTACTCTCTCTACAAACTTTTTTTTCATTTCATTTTATTTTACTGCTTTTCAGTGTTCCAGAATTCATTGTTTAGGCACCACACACAGAACTAACTCCATGCAAAACGTGCCCTCCATAATACTCACTACCAGGCTCACCCACCCCCCACCCTCCTCCCCTCCCAAACCCTCAGTTTGTTTCTCAGAGTCCACCATCTCTCATGGTTCATTTCCCCTTCCAATTTCCCCCACCTCACTTCTCCTCTCCATCTCCCCATGTCCTCTGTGTTATTCCTTATGTTCCACAAGTAAGTGAAACAATATGATAATTGACTCTCTCTGCTTGACTTATTTCACTCAGCATTCTCTCTTCCAGTCCTGTCCATGTTGATACAAAAGTTGGGTATTCATTCATCCTTTCTGATGGAGGCATAATACTCCATTGTATATATGGACCGTATCTTCTTCCTCAGCTCATCTGTTGAAGTACATCTTGGTTCTTTCCACAGTTCGGTGACTGTGGCCATTTCTGCTATAAACATTGGGGTACAGATGGCCCATCTTTTCACTACATCAGTATCTTTGAGGTAAATACCCAGTAGTGCAATTGCAGGGTCAGAGGGTAGCTCTGTTTTTAATTTCTTAAGGAATCGCCACACTGTTTTCCAAAGTGGTTGCACCAACTTGCATTCCCACCACCAGTGTAACAGGGTTTCCCTTTCTCGACATCCTCTCCAACACTTGTTGTTTACTATCTTGTTGATTTGGGCCATTCTATCTGGTGTAAGGTGATATCTCAATGTGGTTTTGATTTGAATCTCCCTGATGGCTAATGACGATGAACATGTTTTCATGTGTCTTGTTAGCCATTTGTATGTCTTCATTGGAGAAGTGTCTGTTCATGTCTTCTGCCCATTTTTTGACATGATTATGTGTTTTGTGGGTGTTGAGTTTGAGGAGTGCTTTATAGATCCTGGATATCAGCCCTTTGTCTATATTATTACTTCGAATATCTTCTCCCATTCTGTGGGTTACCTCTTTGTTTTGTTGACTGTTTCCTTTGCTGTGCAGAAGCTTTTGATCTTGATGAAGTCCCAAAAGTTCATTTTCATTTTTGTTTCCTTTGCCTCTGGAGACATACCTTGAAAGAAGTTGCAGTAGCTGATGTTGAAGAGATTACTGCCTATGTTCTCCTGTAGGATTCCGATGGATTCCTGCCTCAAGTTGAGGTCTTTTATCCATTTTGAGTTTATCTTTGTGTATGATGTAAGAGAATGGTCGAGTTTCATTCTTCTAATGTGAAAGCTTAATAAATACAATAAAAATCTTGAATATATCTGAAAAAATGGAAATAGGTTAATATTTTGGCTACTTACACTCCTTACTTCCCTAGGAATGCTAATTTTTTTCAGATAGTGTTGGGGTGTGTGTGTGTGTGTGTGTGTGTGTGTGTGTGTGTGAGAGCATGCTCACTCAACTTTCATGTGCAATCAGGGGTGTGAAAACCACTAACACAGTAGTAATAGACATTAACACAGGCTAATAGACATTAGCCTTTAAACAGAAGGCCTAAAATCCTGCCACGTCTTGGCATATTAAAATATGCTAATTAATCTGTATGTACTTAAAGTTGACTATATTACCTTTAAGGTATATTCCAGTTTTAGTATTCTATAATTCTAAAGTTCTTCTTGTATTATGTCCTGTTAAATATATGATTAGGCAGACACTTAACCAAGGGATTACATAAAATCTGCTTCTTTTGTAAGAACACTTAACAGTGAAAAACTGAAAGCTCTTCCTTTTAAGATAAAGAACAGAAAAGGGACACCCAGTCTAGCTACTTTTATTTAACATAGTACTAGAAATCCTAATCAGAACAATTAGGTGAGAATAAGAAATCCAAGGCATCTTGATCGGAATAAAAGAAGTCAAGTTGTCTCTATTTGCAGATGGTATGGTATTATACATAGAAAAACCTACAAAATCAAAATACAAATATTAGTCAAGTTTCAATACACAAATAAGAAACTATCAGAAAGAGAAATTTTAATAACAATCTCATTTAAATTATATATAAAATACCTAAGAATAAATTTAACCAAGGAGGCAAAAAACCTGTACACTGAAAACTATAAAACATTCATAAAAGAAATTTTAAAAAAGACATGAATAAGTGGAAAGACATTCTGTTCTCATATTGGAAGAATTAATATTATTAAAGTTCTCATAATATTTAAAACAACCTACAAGTTCAGTGTAATCCATATAAAAATCCTAATGGCATTTTTCACACAGAAATAGAACAAACACTTCTAAAATTCATATAGAATTATAAAAGTCCTCAAATAGCCAAAGTAAACTTGAGAGAGAAGAAAGCTAGATGCATCACTTTCTGATTTCAAACTGTACTACAAAGCTAAAATAATCAAAACAGCATGATATTTATATAAAAACAGGCACATAGGTCAATAGAACAGAATGGAGAGCCCAGAAATAAACCCTTATGTATATGGTCAATTCATTTACAACAAAGGCGCCAAGAATATATAATGTGGAAGGAGAATGTCTTCAATAAATGGTTGGGAAACTGAACAGCTGTATATAAGAGAATGAAACTAGAGCAGTATCTTACACCATATACAAATTCAACTCAAAATAAATTAAAGACTTGAATATGAAACCTGAAACCATAAAATTCCTAGAAGATAATATAGAAGGTAATCTCCCTGACATTGGTCTTGGCAATTTTGTTTTTTATTTGACACCAAAAGCAAGTACGATGAAAGCAAAAATAAAAACGTGGACCATATCAAACTAAAAAGCTTCTGTGCAGCAAAGGAAATCATCAACAAAATGAAAAAGCAGCCTTTGGAATGGAAGAATGTATTTGCAAATCATATATATGATAATTGGTTAAAATCCATAATAAGGAGATCCTACAACTCAGTAGAAAATAGTAATCCATTAAAAATGGGCAGAAAAAAATAAAAATAGAGGATCTGGATAGACATGTTTCCAAATTCATAAAAATGGTCAACAGATACACAACATGAAACATTATTAGGCTCCGCATTATTAGTAATCAGGGGAATGCAAATCAAAATGACAATGAGGTACAACTCATACGTGTTAGAATGTTTATTATCAAAAGGACAGGAAATGACAAGTGTTGGTTAGGATGTGGTAAAAAGGAACCTTCATGCACTGTTGGTGGGAATGTAAATTGATGCAACAACTATGGAAAATGGCATGGAGATTCCTCAAAAAATTAAAAATAGAACTGCCATATGATACAGCAATTCCACTTCTGGGTATTTACCTGAAGGAAACAAAACCACTATCTCAAAAAGATTTATCTTTATGTTTTTTTAAAGTAACCAAGACCCAGAAATATCCTGTATGTCCATCAATGGCTGAATGGATTAAAAATATGTGTATATATGCGTGTGTGTGTGTGTGTGTGTGTGTGTGTGTGTGTGCGCATGTATGATTATTATTCAGCCATCAAGTAGAACAATCCTGATATTTGCACCAACATGAATGGACCTGAGAGTATTATGCTAAGTGAAATAAGTCAGGAAAAGACAAACACTATATGATCTCATCTATATGTAGAATCAAAGAAAATTAAGAAAACTGAACACATAGTTAGAACAGATTGGTGGTTGCCAGAGTCAGAGGTGAGGGTCACTGGGAACAAACTTCCAGTTATAAGATAATAAGTCCTGAGGGTGTAATATACAGCATGATGAGTACAGTTAACAATAATGTACTGGACATTTGAAAATTGCTAAGAGAGTAGATCTTAAAACTCATCACACACACAAAAAATTGTATAACTATGTGTGGTGATGGATATGAACTAAATTTATTATGGTAATCTCTTTGCAATATATACATATATCAAATCATTTTGTTGTGCACCTAAAACTAACACAGTTATATGTTAATTATATATCAATTTTAAAATAAAGTTAAAATATTTTAATGAATAGAAGCATCAGGTATGGTAGATTTGAGAACCTCTATTTGAGCCAGTCATGTCAGAGCTGTTTCCATTTGCCCCATTAGTACAGGAACAGTAAACTTTTTGCCAATTAATAGTAAATGGGAATCTGCTGGGCAATTTCCTTCTCAATAAAGGAGAACTGCATAAGATTTTTTAAATTCTTTAAATTATATTTTAAGTGTAAAATCTAGTGGCATTAAGTACACTCACAAAATCATGCAACCATCACCATATCCATTTCCAGAATTTCTCATCATCACAAACTGAAACTCTGTACCTGTTAAACAGTAAGTCCCCATTCCACCTTCAGGAAGACCTTGATAACCATTATTCTACTTTCTGTCTCTATGAATTTGACTATTCTAGATATCTTATGTAAACTAAATCATACAATATTTACTTTTTTGTGTGTGATTTGTCTTATTCTACTCCCATATATCTTCAAGGTTCATCTATGATGTAACATGTGTCAGAATTTTATTCCTTTTTAAAGCTAAGTAATATTACATTGTACATATATACCACATTTTGCTTATCCATATATGCATCAACAAATATTTGGGTCCTTTCCATTTTTTGGATATTGTTTATAATGATGCTATTATGAACATTCAAATATCTGTCTGAGTCCCTTCTTTCAAATCTTTTTCTTTTTTTTCCCCCCAGTTAGGCTAAAATTTATTATTAGTTATTTATTTGTTTGTTTTATTTTTTTAAATTCAACTAGCCATCATTGGTTTTTGTTTGTTTTATTTTTTTAAATTCAACTAGCCATCATTGGTTTTTGATATAATGTTCAATGATTTGTCAGTTCAGTATAACACCCAGTACTTTTTCAAATCTTTTGAAATATATCAGTGTAGAATTCTTGGATCATATGGTAATTTTATGTTTAATATTTTTAGGAACTACTATACTGTTTTCCATACCACATAGCTGCTTTGGTGCTTTATATTTCCACCAGCAATGCTCAGGGGTTCCAGTTTTTCCATTTCCTCACCAACACTTCTTTTTTTATTTTTTGAAGTTTTTTTTTAATTTTATTTATTTATTTGACAGAGATCACAGGTAGGCAGAGAGGCAGCCAGAGAGAGAGGAAGGGAAGCAGGCTCCCTGCTGAGCAGAGAGCCCAATGCGGGGCTCGATTCCAGGACCCTGAGATCATGACCTGAGCCAAAGGCAGAGGCTTTAACCCACTGAGCCACCCAGGTGCCCCAACACTTCTTTTTTAAAAAACTGATAGCCATTCTAATGGGTGTGAAGTGATAGTCATTGTGGTTTGGATATGCATATCCCTAATGAATAGTGATGATGGGCATATTTCATGTGCATATTTGCTATTTGTATATATTCCTTGATGAAATATCTACTTAATAGATATTAATCTACTCTGCCCCTCTTTGTAATTGGATTTTTTTTTTTTATTTTTGGAAGTTCTTTATATATTCTTGATCTGGATCACTTATCACATATATGGCTCACAAATACTTTCTCCCATTCTGTAGGTTGTCTTTTCACTCTGTTTACAGTGTCCTTTGACACATAAATTTGTTTTAATTTTCATCAAATCTGATTTATCTATGCTTTCTTTTGTTGCTTATGTTTCTGATGTCATATCCAAGAAATTATTGCCAAATTAATGCCATGAAAATTTTCTCCGTGATTTCTTCTAAGAGATTTCTAGTTTAATTCTTAGGTCTAACATTTAGGGTTTTTTGTTTTGTTTTGTTCTGTTTTAATCTATTTTTGAGTTGGTTTTTGTATATGGTGTAAGGTAAAGGTCTAACTTCTTCTGCATGTGGATATTGTTTTCCCAGAAGCATTTATTGAAAAGACTGTTCCTGCTCCCACTGAATGGTCTTGGCACCCTTGTCAAAGATCATTTGAGCACATATGTGAGGATTTATTTCTGGTATTCTTTATTCTCTTCCATTTTTGTCTATATGACTGTCTTTATGCCAGTACCACACTTTTCTGATTACTGTAGCTTTGTAGTAAGTTTTGTAATTAGAAATCGTGGATCCGTCAACTTTGCTCCTTTTGAAGACTTTTTTTTTTTTTAACTCTTCTGTATCCCTTGAGATTCCGTTTGAATTTGAGTATGGATTTTTCTATTTCTACAAAAAAAAAGTCATTGGGGATTTAATAAATATTGCACTGCATCTGTAGATAATGTTAGGCGGTATTGATATTTAACTATAGTAAGTCTTCCAATCATGAACACCAGATACCTTTCTATTTACTAATGTCTTTAATTTATTTCAGTGGTGTTTTATGGTTTCCAGGGTATCAGTCTTTCACCTCCTTGGTTAAATTTGTCTCTAAATATTTTATTCATTTTGATGTCATTATAAATAGCATTTTCTTTTTTTTTCTTTTTAAGATTTTATTTATTTATTTGACAGAAAGAAAGAGATCACAAGTAGGCAGAGAGGCAGGCAGAGAGAAGGGGAGAAGCAGGCTCCCCACTGAGCAGAGAGCCCATTGTGGGGCTCGATCCCAGGACCCTGAGATTATGACCTGAGCCAAAGGCAGAGGCTTAACCCACTGAGCCACCCAGGCATCCCTGTTTTCTTAATTTAGGACTTTTTTTGTCCTGACTCTTTGTTGTTGTTGTTATTGTTGGAAATCTGTCATATGGAATCACAATGCTTGGGAGGAAAAACAGTCTTTTTGTGGCCAAGAAGAGAGAGGGTATCAGTATATTAAGGACAGTAGCAAAATAAAAATGTGAAGAGAAGAATTCCTTGATGACCAGGTGCTATAATAACTCTCGAGACTCCTACTTCTAGATTTATTGTTATGTTAGATAATTAAGCTTTTTATCACTTAAGCCAAGTTTGGTCATATGTTCCATTACTTTTATCTGAGAATATCCTGAGGAGCGTAATAATAAAGGGCATCTGAAACTGCAGTTTAATTATTTTAACATGAAGCATTATATATACAGCAGAATATATAAGACACATAAGAGTTTAAGGAATGATAATGTTTAATCACCATAAAGTAACTAATAAAACATTACCAACATTCTGTCAGACCCCTATATGACCATTCCCCGTTGTGTTCCCCTTCTTTTTGATTTAGAAGCAACCTCTCTCTTGACATCAGTGCCACTCATTCACTTCCTTTATTCTCCAGCCTTACCACCTCTGCAATGTATACTTGGGCAACTTATTGTGTAGGAATATACTGCATGTGTTGTTTTTGTTTTTGTCTTTTAACTGAGTATCATGCACAAACTTAGCTGTGTAAAGGACAATATTGCCCATACTGGATGAAGTTTCCCAGAAAGTGATTAGCTGAGTAGTCTCTAGGTCATAATCTTTCCTGAAATGTTAATGGATAAGATCATAGGTGGAAACTAGAAAATTGTCAGGGTTTACCTCAATCAGAGTATTTGGAAGGGCTACTATATGGGCCAAGTAAAGTACATCCAGCAGGAATAAACTATACTGTATTTTCTGATGTTAAGCACACTGTGGTCTAGCTCTAGTTTCAGGTGTAGGTCAAAGTAAAATAATTCTGAGGGATGAAATAAGTGTTCTTAGGTAAATCCTGAAGGTAGGGAGGGGGCACAGATTTGGAGGTATTTGGGGAGCAGAATTTCATCATCACTCTGTTGACATAAATGAGGTAGATACAAGAATCTAAGCCAACCACTTCAGACTGTCTTCAGGTTAAAAATAGTTATAGTGACACCAGAGATGTTGGCCATGGCATCTCTCAGTATTTCTCAGTATTTTTGCTTTTTGAATTACACTTACTCAGTCTGGTCTTAATGCCTTCTATGTGTGGTGCATAAAGCTGTTGTCCTGGGGTATGACCTCACTTTATTCACAAGGATCCCTTTAGGATTTCTCCTATGTTGGATGTACTGTTACCTGAACTGCTTCCTGTAAACTAAAATTTCCTTCTTATTAATTTATTTTATTGTTTTTATGCACACACCCTCTAGCCTTTCTTAAGAACAAGTGACTGGGATGCAGATTGTTCAAGATTTTGCATATTTGAAACAATCTTTGTTCTAGCCTTATACTTGAGAGTTTGGCTGCCCATAGAGTTTTAAATGAGAGGTGATTTTCTTTCAGAATTTGAAACAATTTTAACACTGTCTTCTTGCTTTTAGTGTTGTTTCTGAGAAACACAAAAGCATTATAATTCTTAGCATAATTGTATAATGTGACTTTTACTTTCTCTCTGTATATCTATCTCTATTCTCTTTATTTCTCTTTATCTTTTTTATGGGTACATTTTTTAAAACAACTTTATTGAGAAATAATTACATAATATAAAAGTCACCCATTTTAAGTGTACAATTAAATGATTCTCAGAAATTTACTAAGTTGTGCAACCATCACTACAATCCAGGTTTAGAACATTTTCATCATCCTAGCAAGATTCTTCATGCTTGATTACACTTAACCTTGGTTCCTATACCCAGTTCCAGGTACAATTTATCTACTTTCTTTCTCTATGGACTTGTTGATTTCTCTATGGATCCTTATCTATCTTTCTCTTTCCATTTCTCTTTCTGTTTTCAGAAAAATCTCTTTGCCCTCAGAATTCTGAAATATCACAATGATATGCCTTGGTGTGCATCTATTTTAATCCATTCTAATCAGTAGATCCTTTTGAACTGGTAACTAATGTCTTTGAGATATAAGAATTATCTCATATTATTTCATTGATCCTGCCCTCCATTTTTTCTGTACTCTTTCTGGAACAACTATTAGTAGGATATTGGATTGTTCTGGACTGGTCTTCCATTTTCATTTACTTTTCTTTCCTATTTTACATATTATTGTCTTTTTAAAATATTTACTTTTTTAGGGGCTCCTGGGTGGCTCAGTGGGTTAAGCCTCTGCCTTCGGCTCAGGTCATGATCTCAGGGTCCTGGGATCGAGCCCCACATCGGGCTCTCTGCTCCATAGGGAGCCTGCTTCCCTATCCCTCTATCTGCCTGCGTCCCTGCCTATTTGTGATCTCTGTCTGTCAAATAAATAAATAAAATCTTTTTAAAAATATTTACTTTTTAAAACTTTCTTTCAGGGTTCCAGAATTCATTGTTTATGCACCATACCCAGTGCTCCATGCAGTACGTGCCCTCCATAATACCCACTGCCAGGCTCACCCAACTTCCCACTCCCCTCCCCTCCAAAACCTGCAGTTTCTTTCTCAGTATCCACAGTCTTTGGTGGTTTGTCTCCCCCTCCAATTTACCCCAACTCACTTTTCCTCTCCATCTCCCCATGTCCTCTGTGTTATTCCTTATGCTTCACAAATAAGCAAGACCATATAATAATTGACTCTCTCTGCTTGACTTATTTCACTCAGCCTAATCTCTGCCAGTCCCGACCATGTTGATACAAAAGTTGGGTATTCATCCTTTTTGATGGAGGAATAATACTCCATTGTATATACGACCATATCTTCTTATTCCATTCATCCATTGAAGGGCATCTTGGTTCTTTCCACAGTTTGACAACTGTGGCCATTGCTGCTATGAACATTGGAGGACAGACAGGCCTTCTTTTCACTACATCAGTATTTTTGGGGTAAATACCCAGTAGTGCAATTGCAGGGTCACAGGGTAGCTCTGTTCTTAATTTCTTAAGGAATCTCCATACTGTTTTCCAAAGTGGCTGCACCATCTTGCATTACCACCAACAGTGTAACAGGGTGCCCCTTTCACACATCCTCTCCAACATATGTTGTTTGTTAATTTTGGCCATTCTAACTGGTGTAATGTGGTATCTCAATGTGGTTCTGATTTGAATCAACCTGATGGCTAGTGATGATGAACATTTTTTCATGTGTTTGTTAGCTATTTATATGTCTTCATTGGAGAAGTGTCTGTTCATCCTCTTACACTGTTGTGGGGTCTTTGCCTGGTTTGGGGATCAGGGTAATGTTGGCTTCATAAAAATCCAACTGGGAACCTAGAGGTTTTCCTGCTGCTTCAATTATTTGAAACAGCTTCAGGGGAATTGGTATTATTTCTTTTTTGAATGTTTAGTAGAATTCCCAAGGGAATCTGGCAGGTGCTGGGCTCTTGTTTTGGGGAGTTTTTGATCATTGCTTCAATCTTGTTACTAGATATTGGTCTATTCAAGTTGTCATTTTCGTCCTGATTCAGTAATGGAAGTTTATAGGTTTCCAGGAATGCATCCATTTCATCAAGGTTGCTTAACTTATTGGCATATAAGTGTTGATAATAATTTCTGATGACTGTCTCCATTTCCTTGGTGTTAGTTGTGATCTCTCCCTTTTCATTCATCATTTTATTAATCTGGGTCCTCTTTCTTTCCTTCTGGATTAGTGTGGCCAATGGTTTATCGACTTATTGATTCTTTAAAAAAAACAGCTTCTAGTTTTGTTGATGCGTTCTACTGTGTCTCTAGTTTCTATCCCATTGATCTCTGCTCTAATCTTGATTATTTCCCTTCTTGCGTGTGGGGTTGCCTGAATTTACTGTTGATTCTCCAGTTCTTTAAGGTGCAGAGATAGCTGGTATATTCTGGATTTTTCAGGTTTTTTGAGGGAGGCTTGGATGGCTTTGTATTTCCCCCTTTGGATCACCTTTGCTGTATCCCATAGGTTTTGGATTGAAGTGTCTTCATTCTCATTGTTTTCCATGAATTTTTTTAAGTTCATCTTTGATTTCCTGTTTGATCCAAACATTTTGAAGCAAGGTGGTCTTTAGCCTCCATGTGTCTGAATTGCTTCCAACCTTTATCTTCTGGTTGAGTTCCAGTTTCAAAGCATTGTGGTCTGAGAATATGCAGGGAATAATCTCAGTCTTTTGGTTTCATTTGAGCCCTGATTTGTGACCTAGTATGTGGTCTATTCTGGAGAAAGTTCTTCACCAGAGAAGAATAAATATTCTGTTGTTTTAGGGTAGAATGTTCTGTATTTCTTTATGTGATCTATCTAGTCCAATGTGTCATCCAATGCTCTTGTTTCTTCATTGATTTTCTTCTTGGACGTTCTATTACTGACAGTGGTGTGTTAAAATCCCCTACTATTAATCTATTCATATCAATATGATTCTTTATCTTGATTAACAGTTGTCTTATGTCGTTGGTTGGTACCATATTGTGGGCATAAATATTTACAATTAGATCTTCTTGGTGGATAGATCTTTTAAGAATGATGTAGTGTCCTTCTTTATCTCTGACTACAGTCTTTAGTTTAAAATGGAATTTATCTGATATGAGAATCACTACCCCAGCTTTCTTTTGAGTTGCATTAGCATGAAAGATGCTACTCCATCCCTCCAGTCTGGTTGTACCTTTAGTTTTCAAAAGGGGGTCTTGTACACAACATATGGATGGGTCCTGTCATTTTATCCAACCTGCAACCCTGTTTCATTTTATGGGAGCATTTAGGCCTTTCTCGTTGAGAGTGGTTATTGAAAGATATGTTTTTATTGACATCATGTTGCCTGTGAAGTCATTGTTTCTATAGATTGTCTATAAATTTCTGTTCTGACTCTCTTGGGTTCTTTCTTCTTTTATAGAATCCCCATTAATACATCATGTATTGCTGGCTTGGTGATCACATACTCTTTTAAACCTTGCTGGTCTTGGAAGCTGTTTCTCTCGCCATCCATTTTGAATGTCAGCCTTGCTGGATAAAGTATTCTTGGCTGCATGTTCTTCTCATTTAGTGCCCTGAAAACATTTTGAAAGCCGTTTCTGGCCTCCCAGGTTTCTGTGGACAGGTCTGACATTATTCTGGTGGACCTTTCTCTTTACTTAGGGAATCTCTTCCCCCAGCTGTTCTTAAGAGCTACTGTCTAAAATTATGATTTATTAGTTTAACAATCAGGTGTCTCAAGGTCTTTCTAGATTCTATGATCTTGGGGGGTGACCTTTCAGTCTCTAGCCAGGAAGGCTTGTTCCATTCTCCAGATTGGGAAAATTTTCATTGCAAAGTTGTTCAACTGTATCTTCTAGTCTTCTTTCTTTCTCCTCCCCCTCAGGAATTCCAAACAGTCTGATGTTGAAACTTTTCATTACATTATTTATTTCTCTAATTCTGTTTTCATGGCTTCTAAGCTGTTTGTTCCAGGCCTCGTCCTGATCCTTTTTCTCTATCAGTTTGTCCTCTAGATCACTAATTCTATCTTCTGCCTCGGTTATCCTAACTGTTAGAGAATTTAGATTAGATTGGATCTCATTGATAGCATTTTTAACTTCTTCCTGGGTGGCTTTCACTTCTGCCCTTAATGATCCATGTTGTCACTAATGTTTTTCTCCAACCTAGCAATTGCCTGGATAATTGCTACCCTAAATTCCCTTTCCAACATACTGTTTATAGTTCTGATGGAGAGGGAACAGTCTCTGAATTTTTCCTCTTTTGGGCATTCCTATTCCTAGTCATTTTGGTGGAAGGTGGTTGAGGGAATGTGTAGCTGAATATATCAACCATGATCCAGGCAAGTTGCATCCTGGAACATTTCTGAGCAATCGGAAGCCACCACCAAAGAGAAAGAAAAAGAGAAAAAAAAAAAAACAGAGAAAGAGATAGAAAAAAATAGGAGAAGACTCACACAGAATGGGCCCCAAAGGTAACATTTAAAAGGTACACAAACAAAAACGGACAAACAAAAAGACCAAGAAAAGTAAATTACAGGAAAATAAAAGGACCCAGGCAAAATGATCCCCAAGTACAAGATTAATATAATACCAAAGCAAAAACAACTACATAGAAACATTGACAGAAGAAAATGATGGAAGAGTGGTTATAAATCCTCAGTGTGGGTGAGGAAGGTTATTTTGATTCTTCCTGGGTGTATGTTGACATCTTTGTTAAAGGACTCAACTTTCCAGAAATAATGGGAGATTAAAACTGGTTTATATATAGGAGTAGTATTGATTGGGAAACAGCATTACCTTGAAGCCTAGATCTATATGTATATTAAAAAAAATAGAAAGCAAAAGATAAACACAGTTATACATATGAATAACTTTTAAGTTAAAAGGTTATATAGAATTTGTTGTATTGAACCTCTTGTTGTAATGGTAATAATTTAAAAAAAATAAAAGGAATGAGAATAGTGAGAATGAATTAAAAATAAAAGTTGTATCAATGAAATATACAGGTTTGGGGCAATACCAGGAGCTTAATATCTCGTTTTCCCCTGATATTGGGATTTTGCAGTTTTGGGGACACTGTGGTGGTTGTCCTCTCATTCTTTTGGCTGGCTTTCTGGGGAGGGGCCTGTCTCATTGTTTTTCAGTCAGACTTTCTTGGGTTGAGTCCTCCTGCTCCCTATCAAGGGGCTGGGCTCTGTGGAAACAGGTTTTCAGGCTTTTGTTCTCTGGACGTTTTTGTTTTGGAGGGGGGCTTTTTGCAGTTTTTCAGAGGTTTAGTGGAATGCAAAGTGCAACCAGACCTCCTTCTCAGAGAGAAGCCTCAGTCTGCTCCCCTCCCGGTGGTCCAGAACACACAGACTTCCCCTCTGCAAACTCCGCCGAGCCATGCAACCTCCCACAGACAGTGCAATTCCCCAGCCACTGTCTCAGGGGTTGCTGAAAGCCCCCACTTGTCTCTGCACCCCTGTGCTACTAAAACCGGGATCAATATTGGTCCAGGGAGCCCGCTTCCAGTGGCTGCCTTTGCAGGGACTACTGTCTGGGCTCCAGACCACCCCAGAGATCCCAACCAGAGATAGCACAATGAGATTTTCAAGCCCAGGCTGGGAATGTTCAGACTTTCGGCAAGTCCTAGAGACCACAGGCTAGTGCTCACATGGAGCTCTCTCAGGGGAGGGTGGAGAGCGAGGATCAGGCCCCAGTTGTGCAGTGTGCATGCAGAAAGCAAAAGGCTATGGTTCTAGAGAGCGCTGGCTGGAGTCCATATCAGCCTTTCTCATATGTGCTGGTGTGAAGTATGCCTAGCCCAGCACTGGCGTAAACAGTGGAAAGCCAGGGGCTCTGGGACTACTGTTTGGAGGCTTTGCTGCACTCTCTATGGCAAAGGTGGTCGCCGCTGGTGGCTATCCTGGGTCTGTGGGCTTAGGCCTGTGCCTGTGACAGCCAGATTCCACCAGTTGCTCCTTGAGATCTTTTGCTCTTTTTGAGTGATTTTAACCAGATTCCAAGTTAATGCAGGTCCTCAATCACAGGGAACTCTCATATTGGGATATTACTTTCCAATGGGTCCCTTCTGATGGCTCCCTCCCACTTCTATTTATCCTCTGATACCAATCCGATTCCCACTCTACTTTACCTCTCCACTGAAGTCTTCTGCCCCCGTAGAGATCCAGAAGTGTATAATCCTACATTTCAGGCTGATTTCATGGGTGTTCAGAGTGTTCTGGTAGATAATTAGCTCACTTTAGGGGACCGGTTGAAATAGGGTCTCCTACTTCTCTGCCATCTTGCCCAGACCCTCTCTACATTTTTTTAAGTGTATAATACATAATTAACTTTAGGTACAGTGTTGTACAGCAGATTCTTATAATTTTTTTACCTTATTCAACTAAAGTTTTATGCCCATAATTTAATAATTCCTCATTTATCCCTCCTCCCAGTCTCTGGAAACCACTATTTCACACTTAATTTTACGAACTTGATTATTTTAGATAGGTCATATAAGTGTAATCATGGAGTATTTGCCTTTCTGTGATGGATTTATTTCACTTAACATTATGACTGCAAGGTTCATCTATGTTGTTGCTTACTATGAATTTTCTTCTTTTTTAGGACCAAATAGTATTCCATTGTATGTATTTACTAAATCTTTATTCAGTCATCTTTTGATGGATATTTAGGTTGTATCCACATCTTGGCTAATTTGAATAATGCTGAAATGAACATGGGAATGTTAATATCTCTTCCAGTTCCTGATTTTAAATCTTTTGGAAACACAACAAGAAATGGGATTTCTGGTTTATATAAGAATTACATTTTTATTTTTTTGTGTAAATTCTGTTTTTTATTGTGGCTGTGGCATTTTGCATTCCCAGAGTAAAGGGTTCCAACTTTTCCATATCTCACCAACAGTTGTTACTTCTTGTCTCTTTATTACAATTTTTTTTCCATTTTTTAAAAGGAGGTGGGATTGGGGGAGGGGGAGCGGGCTATGGACATTGGGGAGGGGAGGCGAACCATAAGAGACTATGGACTCTGAAAAACAACCTGAGGGTTTTGAAGGGTCAGGGGTGGGAGGTTGGGGGAACAGGTGGTGGGTGATGGGGAGGGCACGTTTTGCATGGAGCACTGGGTGTTGTGCAAAAAGAATGAATACTGTTATGCTGAAAAAATAAATAAAAAGGGAAAAAAAAATTAAAAAAAAAAAACAAAAAAAAAATTAAATTTAATTATTTAACATATAATTTATTATTGGTTTCTGAGGTTGAGGTCAGTGATTCATCAGTCTCATATAAGACACAATGCTTATTACATCATGTGCTCTCCTTAATGTCTATCACTCGTCACCCCATGCCCACCCCCCTCCAACCCCAGGAACCCTCAGTTTGTTTCCTATGAATAAGAGTCTCTTATGGCTTGTTTCCCTCTCTGGTTTTAATCTTCTTTTATATTTTCCTCTTTTCCCCTATGAACCTATGTTTTATTTCTTAAATTACACACACCAGTGAAATCATAGGGTAGTTGTCTTTCTCTAGTCAACTATTTTCACTTAGCATAATAACCCCTAGTTCCATCCACGTGCTTGCAAATGACATGATTTCATTTTTGATGGTTGAGTAATATTCCATTGAATACATAAACCACATCTTCTTTATCCATTCATCTGTCAGTGGGAATCTGGGCTCTTTCCATTCTTTGGCTATGGTGGACATTGCTGCTATAAACATTGGAGGGCAGGTGCACCTTTGGATCATTACAGTTGTATCTTTGGGGTAAATGCCTACTAGTGTAATTACAGGGTTGTAGCATAGCTCCATTTTCAACTTTTTGAGGAACCTCATTACTGTTTTCCAGAATGGCTATACCAGCTTGCATTCCCACCAACAGTGAAAAAGGGTTTCCCTTTCTCTGCATCCTCACAAACATCTCTTGTTTCCTGACTTGTTTATTTTAGCCATTCTGACTGGTGTGAGGTGGTATCTCATTGTAATTTTTATTTATATTCCCTGATGCTCAGTGCTGTGGAGCATTTTTTCATGTGTGGTTTGCCATTTGTATGTTTTCTTTGGAGAATTGTCTCTTCATTTCTTCTTTCTATTTCTTGTTTGGATTATTTTGCTTTGGATGCAGAGCTTAATAAGTTCTTTATAGTTTTTGGTTGTTAGCATTTTGTCTGATATGTCATTTGCAGATATCTTCTCCTATTCTATTGGTTGTCTTTTGGTTTTATCAACTCTTTCTTTTGCTGTGCAAAAACTTTTTATTTTAATGAAGTTCCAATAGTTCATTTTGTCTTTGATTCCCTTGTCATTAGAGATGTGTCTAGCGAGAAGTTGCTGCAGCTGAGGTCGCAGAAGTTTCTGCCTGTGTTCTCTAGAGTTTTGATGGATTCCTGTCTCACATTTAGGTCTTTCATTCATTTTGAGTCTATTTTTTGTATGGTGTAAGAAAGTGGTGCAGTTTCATTCTTCTGAATGTGACTTTCCAACTAAAGAATGAATAGGTTAACCAGGAACTTAAAGGAAAAAAATAGAAGAAGGGAAATAGCAAAGTTTAGAGCAGAAATAAATGATATAGAATCAAACAAACAAACAAAAAACAGTAGAACAGATGAACAGACCTAAAAGCTGTTTCTTTGAAAGAATTAATAAAATTGATAAACATCTAGCCAGACTTATCAAAAAGAAAAGAGAAAAGACCCAAATAAATAAAATGTGAGTGAAAGAGGAGAGATCACCACCAATGCTATGGAAATACAATTATAAGACAATACTATGAAAAATCTTATGGCAGCAAACTAGGCAAATAAGAAGAGATGGACAAATTCCTAGAAACATAGTAACTATAAAAGCTGAAACAGAAAATAGAAAAAAGCCTGAATCAGAAATAGAAAATTTGAGCAGACTCATAATCAACAAAGACATTGAATAAGTAATTTTTGAAAAATCTCACAATAAACAAAAGTGCAGGACCAGATAACTTCCCAGGGGAATTCTAGGAAACACCTTGAAAAGAGTTAATACTTACTCCTCCCAAATTATTCAAAAAAATAGAAATGGAAGGAAAATTTCCAAACCCCTTCTACAAGGCCAGACAAGACCCTTCTCCTAAAGCAAAGACCCCACTTAAAAGGTGAATTACAGACAAATATCCATGATGTACATGAATTCAAAAATCCTCAACAAAATACTAGCAAATAGGGACACCTGGGTGGCTCAGTTGTTAAGTGTCTGCCTTCAGCTCAGGTCCTGGGATTGAGCCACACATCGGGTTCCCTGCTCAGAGGGAAGCCTGCTTCTCTCTCTCCATTCTCCCTGCTTGTATTCCCTTTCTCACTGTTTCTGTGTCTGTCAAATAAATAAATGAAATCTTTTAAAAAAGATGCTAGCAAATTGAATTCAAGAGCATATGAAAAGAATCATTCACCACCATTAAGTGGGATTTCTTCCTGGAATGCAGGGGTAGTTCAATATTCAGAAATCAATCAACATGATACACCATATTAGTAAAAGATAGGATAAGAATGATATGATCCTTTCAAAAGGTGCAGAAAAGGCATTTGACAAAATACAATATCCTTTATTGAAAAAAAATCCTCAACAAAGTAGGGATAGATGGAACATACCTCGACATCATAAAGGCCATATATGAAAGACCCATAGTTAATGTCATCCTCAATGGGGAAAAAAAAAAAAAAACAACTGAGGACTTTTCCTGTATGGTCAGGAACAAGACAGATAGGTCCACTCTCATCATTACTACTTAGTACCGGAAGTCTTAGCTTCAAGAATTGGACAACGAAAAGAAATAAAAGGCATTCAAATTAGCAAAGAAAAAGCCAAACTTTCACTATTTGCAGACTATATGGTACTCTATGTAGAAATCCTGAAAGACTCCACCAAAAAAGCATAGAACTAATACATGAATTCAATACAATCACAGGATATAAAATCAATGTACAGAAATCTGTTGCATTTCTATACACCAATAATGAAGCAGCAGAAAAAAAAATCAAGGAATTGATTGCACAGTTACAATTGCACCAGAACTATAAAATACCTAAGAATAAAACTGACTAAAGTGGAAAAAGATCTGTACTCTGAAAACTATGGAATGCTTATGAAAGAAGTTGAAGAGAACGCAAAGAAATGGGGAAAAAAATCCATGCTCATGTATTGCAAGAACAGATATTGTTAAAATATTTATACTACGGAAAGCAATCTACACATTTAATGAAATCCTATCAAAATACCACCAGCATTCTTCAAAGAGCTGGAACAAACAATTCTTAAATTGGTATGGAACCACAAAAAGATCCCTAATGGGCAAAGGAATTCTGAAGAAGAAAAGCAAAGCTGGTGGCATCATGATCCCAGGCTTCAAGCCCTATTACAAAGCTATATTCATCAAGACAGTATGGTATTGGCACAAAAAACAGACACATAGATCTATAAACAGAATAGAAAACTCTGAAATGGACCCACAATTGTCTGGCCAACTAATCTTTGGCAAAGCAGGAAATAACATCTAATGGAATAAAGACAGTCTCTTCAACAAATGATGTGAAAACTGCACAGACAAGCAAAAGATTGAAACTGGACCACTTTCTTATACAATACAAAAATAAACTCAAAATGGTTAAAAGAACTAAATGTGAGACAGGAAACCATCAAAATTCTAGATGAGAATGCAGGCAGCAACCTCTGTGTCCTCAGCTGCAGCAACTTCTTACTAGACACATCAACAGTGACAAGGGAAACAAAAGCAAAATGAACTATTGGGACCTCATCAAGATAAAAAGCTTCTGCATAGCAAGAAAACAATCAACAAAACTAAAAGGCAACCCTCAGAATCGGGGAACATATTTGCAAATGACTTATCTAATAAAGGTTTAGTACCAAAAATCTATAAAGAACTTAGCAAACTCAGCACCCAAAAACTCATTGGATTGGCGTATGCCACCCAACCACTTTTTCACTGTTTCTATATGTTTGACCTCTCTCCCTCCCTCATAAGATTCCACATATAACTGATACCATGCAATATTTTTCTTTTTCAATCTGGCTTATTTTGCTTAGCATAATGCACTTGAAGTCTGTCTGCATTGTCTTTAGTGGCAAGATTTCTTTCTTTCTCATGGCTGAATAATATTCCATTGTACACATATACTCCTGTGTCTTTATCCAGAGAATAGGCAGGAGACATGAATAGACATTTTTCCAAGGAAGACATGCAGATGACTAATAGACTCATGAAAAGATGCTCAACATCACTCATCATCATGGAAACAACAAATCAAAACCATGATGAAATACCACCTTACACTTACCAGAATGGTTAAAATTAAAAATAGAAAAAAATAATAGATGCTGATGAGAATGCGGAGAAAGCAGAACCCTCTTGCACTCTTGGTGGGAATATGAACTTGGTGGGAATATGAATGGTGCAACCATTCTGAAAAACAGTATGGAATTTCCTCAAAAGTTAAAAATAGAACTACCCTTATGATTCAGCAATTGCACTACTAGGTATTTACCCAAATGATACAAAAATTCAGATTCAAAAGGATGCATGCTCCCCCTCCATGTTTAGCAGCACTATTAATAATAGCCAAACTCTGGAGAGAGCCAAATGTCCAACAACTGATGAATGGGTAAAGAATAGGTCTCTCTCTCTATATCTATATCTATATCTATATCTATCTATCTATCTATCTATCTATCTATCTATACACGTGTGTGTGTGTGTGTGTGTGTGTGTGTGTGTGTGTGTGTGTGATGGAACATTACTTAGCCATCAAATAATGAAATCTTGGGGTGCGTGGGTGGCTCAGTGGGTTAAAGCCTCTGCCTTTGGCTTGGGTCATGATCCCAGGGTCCTGGGATTGAGCCCCGCATCGGGCTATCTGCTCAGCAGAGATCCTGCTTCCTACTCTCTCTGTTTCTGCTTGCCTCTCTGCCTACTTGTCTCTCAAATAAACAAATAAAATCTTTAAAACAATAATGAAATCGGGGAGGAGTCAAGATGGCGGAGAAGTAGCAGGATGAGACTACATCAGGTAGCAGGAGATCAGCTCAATAGCTTATCTAAACATTGCAAACACCTACAAATCCAATGGGAGATCGAAGAGAAGAAGAACAGCAACCCTAGAAACAGAAAATCAACCACTTTCTGAAAGGTAGGACTGGCGGAGAAGTGACTCTAAAACGACGGGAAGATAGAGCGCGGGGGGAGGGGCCGGCTCCCGGCAAGCGGCGGAGGAATGGAGCACAAAATCAGGACTTTTAAAAGTCTGTTCCACTGAGGGACATTGCTCCAGAGGCTAAAGCAGGGTGAAGCCCACGCGGGGTCAGCGTGGCCCCAGGTCCCGCAGGGTCACAGAAGGATCAGGAGTGTCGGAGTGTCGCAGAGCTCGCAGGTATTAGAACGGAGAAGCCGGCTGCAGAAACAGAGCCGAGGACTGACCTCTCAGCTCGGGGTTACCTTGAACTGGTCGCGGGCTGGGTGAGCTCGGAGCACGGCTAGTGGCTGGGGATACGGGAGTGATTGGGTGCTGTCCTCTGGGGGCGCACTGAGAAGTGGGGCCCCAGGCTCTCGGCTCCTCCAGGCCGGAGACTAGGAGGCCGCCATTTTCATTCCCGTCCTCCAGAACTCTACGGAAAGCGTTCAGGGAACAGAAGCTGCCAAAAGTGAACCCGAGCTGATTACGTAGTCCAGCCGCCAGTAAGGGCGGTGCAATCCCACCTCGGGCAAAGACACTTGAGAGTCACTACAACAGGCCCCTCCCCCAGAAGATCAACAAAATATCCAGCCAGGATGAAGTTCATCTATCAAGGAAAGTAGGTTCAATTCCTAAGACAGCAGCGCAATTCCAGAGGAGGAGAAAGCAAAGCACGGAACTCATGGCTTTCTCCCCATGATTCTTTAGTCTTGTAGCTACTTCAATTTTTTTTTTCTTTTTTCATTTTTTTTCTTTTTTCTTTTTTCTTCTTCTGCTAAATTTTTTAAAACTTTTACCCTTTTTTTAACGTTTTTTGACTAGTTTATCTAAATATATATATTTTTTCTTCCTTTTTTATATTTTTTCTTTATTTGTTTTATTTTTAAAATTTTTTTCTTTTTTTTCTGAACCTCTTTTTATCCCCTTTCTCCCCCCCACAATTTGGGGTCTCTTCTCATTTGGTTACAGCGCATTTTTCTGGGGTCTTTGCCACCCTTTTAGTATTTTGTTTGCTTCTTCATATCCTCTTATCTGGACAAAATGACAAGGCGGAAAAAATCACCACAAACAAAAGGACAAGAGACAGTACCGAAGGCTAGGGACCTAAGCAACACAGACATTGGTAATATGTCAGATCAAGAGTTCAGAATGACGATTCTGAACATTCTAGCTGGGCTCGAAAAAGGCATGGAAGATATTAGAGAAACCCTCTCTGGAGATATTAAAGCCCTTTCTGGAGAAATTAAAGAAATAAAATCTAACCACGTTGAAATAAAAAAAGCTATTAATGAGGTGCAATCAAAAATGGAGGCTCTCACTGCTAGCATAAATGAAGCAGAAGAAAGAATTAGTGATACAGAAGACCAAATGACAGAGCATAAAGAAGCCGAACAAAAGAGGGACAAACAGCTACTGGACCATGAGGGGAGAATTCGAGAGATAAGTGACATCATAAGATGAAACAACATTAGAATAATTGGGATTCCAGAAGAAGAAGAAAGAGACAGGGGAGCAGAAGGTCTATTGTAGAGAATTATTGGAGAGAATTTCCCTAATATGGCAAAGGGAACAAGCATCAAAATCCAGGAGATGCAGAGAACCCCTCTCAAAGTCAACAAGAATAGGTCCACACCCCGTCACCTAATAGTAAAATTTACAAGTCTTGGTGAAAAAGAGAAAATCCTGAAAGCAGCCCAGGAAAAGAAGTCTGTAACATACAATGGTAAAAATATTAGATTGGCAGCAGACTTATCCACAGAGACCTGGCAGGCCAGAAAGAGCTGGCATGATATATTCAGAGCACTAAACGAGAAAAACATGCAGCCAAGAATACTCTATCCAGCTAGGCTATCATTGAAAATAGAAGGAGAGATAAAAAGCTTCCAGGACAAACAACAACTGAAAGAATTTGCAAACACCAAACCAGCTCTACAGGAAATATTGAAAGGGGTCTTCTAAGCAAAGAGAGAGCCTAAAAGTAGTAGATCAGAAAGGTACAGAGACAATATACAGTAACAGTCACCTTACAGACTAATAATGGCACTAAATTCATATCTCTCAATAGTTACCCTGAATGTTAATGGGCTAAATGCCCCAATCAAAAGACACAGGGTATCAGAATGGATAAAAAAACAAAACCCATCAGTATGTTGCCCACAAGAAACTCATTTTAGACGTGAAGACACCTCCAGATTTAAAGTGAGGGGGTGGAAAACAATTTACCATGCTAATGGGCATCAGAAGAAAGCTGGGGTGGCAATCCTTATATCAGATCAATTAGATTTTAAGCCAAAGACTATAATAAGAGATGAGGAAGGACACTATATCCTACTCAAAGGGTCTGTCCAACAAGAAGATCTAACAATTTTAAATATCTATGCCCCTAACGTGGAAGCAGCCAACTATATCAACCAATTAATAACAAAATCAAAGAAACACATCAATAATAATACAATAATAGTAGGGGACTTTACACTCGCCTCCCTGAAATGGACAGATCATCCAAGCAAAAGATCAACAAGGAAATAAAGGCCTTAAATGACACACTGGACCAGATGGACATCACAGATCTATTCAGAACATTTCATCTCAAAGCAACAGAATACACATTCTTCTCTAGTGCACATGGAACCTTCTCCAGAATAGATCACATCCTGGGTCACAAATCAGGTCTCAACCGGTATCAAAAGATTGGGATCATTCCCTGCATATTTTCAGACCACAATGCTCTGAAGCTAGAACTCAATCACAAGAGGAAAGCTGGAAAGAACCCAAATACATGGAGACTAAACAGCATCCTTCTAAAGAATGAATGGGTCAACCAGGAAATTAAAGAAGAATTGAGAAAATTCATGGAAACAAATGATAATGAAAACACAACAGTTTAAAATCTGTGGGACACAGCAAAGGCAGTCCTGAGAGCAAAATATATAGCGGTACAAGCCTTTCTCAAGAAACAAGAAAGGTCTCAAGTACACAACCTAACCCTACACGTAAAGGAGCTGGAGAAAGAACAAGAAAGAAACCCTAAACCCAGCAGGAGAAGAGAAATCATAAAGATCAGAGCAGAAATCAATGAAATAGAAACCAAAAAAAAAACAATAGAAAAAATCAATGAAACTAGGAGCTGTTTCTTTGAAAGAATCAATAAGATTGATAAACCCCTGGCCAGACTCATCAAAAAGAAAAGAGAAAGGACCCAAATAAATAAAATCATGAATGAAAGAGGAGAGATCACAACTAACACCAAAGAAATACAGACAATTATAAGAACATACTCTGACCAACTCTACGCCAACAAATTTGACAATCTGGAAGAAATGGATGAATTCCTAGAGACATATAAACTACCACAACTGAACCAGGAAGAAATAGAAAACCTGAACAGGCCCATAACCAGTAAGGAGATTGAAAGAGTCATCAAACATCTCCAAACAAACAAAAGCCCAGGGCCAGACGACTTCCCAGGGGAATTCTACCAAACATTTAAAGAAGAACTAATTCCTATTCTCCTGAAACTGTTCCAAAAATAGAAATGGAAGGAAAACTTCCAAACTCATTTTATGAGTCCAGCATCACCTTGATCCCAAAACCAGACAAGGATCCCACCAAAAAAGAGAACTACAGACCAATATTCTTGATGAACACAGACACAAAAATTCTCGCCAAAATACTAGCCAATAGGATTCAACAGTACATTAAAAGGATTATTCACCACGATCAAGTGGGATTTATTCCAGGACTGCAGGGTTGGTTCAACATCCGCAAATCAATCAATGTGATACAACACATTAATAAAAGAAAGAACAAGAACCATATGATACTCTCAATAGATGCTGAAAAAGCATTTGACAAAGTACAGCATCCCTTCCTGATTAAAACTCTTCAAAGTGTAGGGATAGAGGGCACATACCTCAATATTATCAAAGCCATCTATGAAAAACCCACCGCAAATATCATTCTCAATGGAGAAAAACTGAAAGCTTTTCCGCTAAGGTCAGGAACACGGCAGGGATGTCCATTATCACCACTGCTATTCAACATAGTACTAGAAGTCCTAGCCTCAGCAATCAGACAACAAAAAGAAATTAAAGGCATCCAAATTGGCAAAGAAGAAGTCAAACTATCACTCTTCGCAGATGATATGATACTATATGTGGAAAACCCAAAAGACTCCACTCCAAAACTGCTAGGACTTGTACAGGAATTCAGTAAAGTGTCAGGATATAAACTCAATGCACAGAAATCAGTTGCATTTCTGTACACCAACAACAAGACAGAAGAAAGAGAAATTAAGGAGTCAATCCCATTTACACTTGCACCCAAAACTATAAGATACCTCGGAATAAACCTAACCAAAGAGGCTAAGAATCTATACACAGAAAATTATAAAGTACTCATGAAAGAAATTGAGGAAGACACAAAGAAATGGAAAAATGTTCCATGCTCCTGGATTGGAAGAATAAATATTGTGAAAATGTCCATGCTACCTAAAGCAATCTACACATTTAATGCAATCCCCATCAAAATACCATCCATTTTTTTCAAAGAAATGGAACAAATAATCCTAAAATGTATATGGAACCAGAAAAGACCTCGAATAGCCAAAGGAATATTGAAGAACAAAGCCAAAGTTGGTGGCATCACAATTCCGGACTTCAAGCTCTATTACAAAGCTGTCATCATCAAGACAGCATGCTACGGGCACAAAAACAGACACAGAGATCAGTGGAACAGAATAGAGAGCCCAGAAATAGACCCTCAACTCTATGGTCAACTAATCTTCGACAAAGCAGGAAAGAATGTCCAATGGAAAAAAGACAGCCTCTTCAATAAATGGTGCTGGGAACATTGGACAGCCACATGCAGAAAAATGAAATTGGACCACTTCCTTACACCACACACGAAAATAGACTCAAAATGGATGAAGGACCTCAATGTGAGAAAGGAATCCATCAAAATCCTTGAGGAGAATGCAGGCAGCAACCTCTTCGACCTCAGCCGTAGCAACATCTTCCTAGGAACAATGGCAAAGGCAAGGGAAGCAAGGGCAAAAATGAACTATTGGGATTTCATCAAGATCAAAAGCTTTTGCACATCAAAGCAAACAGTTAGCAAAACCAAAAGACAACTGACAGAATGGGAGAAGTTATTTGCAAACGACATATCAGATAAAGGGCTAGTATCCAAAATCTATAAGGAACTCAGCAAACTCAACACCCAAAGAACAAAGAATCCAGAGAACATGAACAGACATTTCTGCAAAGAAGACATCCAGATGGCCAACAGACACATGAAAAAGTGCTCCACGTCACTCGGCATCAGGGAAATACAAATCAAAACTACAATGAGATATCACCTCACACCAGTCAGAATGGCTAAAATTTAACAAGTCAGGAAATGACAGATGCTGGCGAGGATGCGGAGATAGGGGAACCCTCCTCCACTGTTGGGGGGAATGCAAGCTGGTGCAACCACTCTGGAAAACAGCATGGAGGTTCCTCAAAATGTTGAAAATAGAACTACCCTATGACCCAGCAATTGCACTACTGGGTATTTACCCTAAAGATACATACATAGTGATCCGAAGGGGCACGTGTACCCGAATGTTTATAGCAGCAATGTCTACAATAGCCCAACTATGGAAAGAACCTAGATGTCCATCAGCAGATGAATGGATAAGGAAGAAGTGGTATATATACACAATGGAATACCATGCAGCCATCAAAAGAAATGAAATCTTGCCATTTGTGACGACGTGGATGGAACTAGAGCGTATCATGCTTAGTGAAATAAGTCAATCGGAGAAAGACAACTATCATATGATCTCCCTGATGTGAGGACATGAAGAAGCAACATTGGGGGTTAGGGGGATAGGAGAAGAATAAATGAAACAAGATGGGATTGGGTGGGAGACAAACCATAAATGACTCTTAATCTCACAAAACAAACTGGGGGTTGCTAGGGGGAGGTGGGATTGGGAGAGGGGGAGGGGGCTATGGACATTGGGGAGGGTATGTGCTATCGTGAGTGCTGTGAAATGTGTAAACCTGGCGATTCACAGACCTGTACCCCTGGGGATAAAAATACATTATATGTTTATTAAAAAAAAATTTGGAAGGGGAGGCGAACCATTAGAGTCTATGGACTCTGAAAAACAACCTGAGGGTTTTGAAGGGTCAGGGGTGGGAGGTTGGGGGAACAGGTGGTGGGTAATAGAGAGGGCACGTTTTGCATGGAGCACTGGGTGTTGTGCAAAAACAATGAATACTGTTACGCTGAAAAAATAAATAAAGTGGAACAAAAACAAAAAAAAAACAATAATGAAATCTTTCCACTTGCAATGACATGGATGGAGTTAGAATGTATTATGCTAGCAAAATAAGTCAGTCAGAGAAAGACAAATACCACATTATTTCTCTCAAATGTGGAATTTAAGAAAGAAAATGTGAACTTATGGGAGGGGGAAAAAAGAGATAATGAGGGAACAAACCATAAGAGACTCTTAACAATAGAGAACAAACTGAGGTTTGAGGGAAGTTGGTGGGGGATAGTCTAGATAGATGATGTGTATTAAGAAGCGCACTCATTATGATGGGCACTAGGTATTTTATGTAAGTGATGAACCACTGAATTCTACTCCTGAAACCAACGTTGCACTCTATATTAACTAACAAGAATTTAAATAAAATCTGAAAAAAATAAAACAGTTCACAGAGGGATTTTTAATTTCTTGTCTTTGTTTACATACCTCTTTATATTCTTCATGCATATTGAGGACTCCAAGGGGCTTTTCTGTGGGTTATAATGACCAATATTAACCATATTGGAAATTGAAACTGTGAGATTTTAAAATGTTTCCTCATTGGTTATTTGAAGATACCAACGATGAACGTATTGTATATTAATATATCTTAGTAACATAAAATTTATTCTGACCTCATAGAACCTGTAAAATAAAATAAATTGTCAGTTTGTTCCAGAATATAAAAGAGCTTAATAAAGGACAAAACTTGGGAAGCAAATTCTTTTTGCTTTGTTTTATATTTCCTGCACATTTTAGCAACTTTTGGCAAATTCTGATTAGGTTATTTACTTGATTTACTATTTATTGCTTTTAACGTACAATATGAAAGTTTTTTTCTCCCCCATCACTATCTAATCTCTCTAGGCAAAGATTTTGTGTGTTAAATGACAGATTTCAGTTTTCATGGATAAATAGAGTTTTATTGTATGTGTGTTTGTGTGTGTGTGTATGTGTATGTGTATATATGTATACACCTCCACCTCCAGCAGCACTCCTGAAATTAACACCTTGTTTCATTTTTCCCTTCCTTCCCCCCATGAACCCCTGCCCTGCTTCTCAAATGCTAAGCACCTTTTCATGCACCTACTGTTTATTTATATTTCTTCTTTGGGAAAATGTCTGTTCAGGTCCTCTGCCCATTTTTTAATCAGATTTAATCAGATTAATCCTCGTTATCCATTTCTTTACTAATGGACACTTAGGCTATTTTTATATCCTAGTTTTTGTGAATAATGCTACAATGAACATGATAGTGCAGGTATCTCTGAAATATACTGTTTATATTTCCTTTGGATATATACCCAGAAGTGGGATTCCTGGATCATAGGTAGTTCTGTTTTTAATTTTTTGAGAAATCTCCATACTATTTTCCATAGTGGCTGCATCAATTTACAACCCCAGAAAGAGTGAGCAAGTGATCCATTTTTCTACTGCTCACCAGCATTTGTAATCACTTGTCTTTTTGGTGATAGTTATTCTACCAGGTGTGAGGTGATATCTCATTTTTGTTTTAATTTGCATTTGTTCAGTGAAAATCCTGGTGATTAGTGATCTAAGCACCTTTTTGCTTTTTAAATTTAATTTAATTTAAAAATAATTTAATTTATTTTTTTATTAACATATAATGTATCATCTGTTTCAGGGGTACAGGCCTGTGAATCATCAGTCTTACACAATTCACAGCACTCACCATAGCACATACCCTCCCCAATGTCCATCACCCAGCCACTCTATCCACCCCCACCACCTCCAGCAGCCCTCAGTTTGTTTCCTGAAATTAAGAGTCTCTTATGGTTTGTCTCCCTCCCCAGTCACACCTTGTTTCATTTTTCCCTTCCTTCCCCCCATGAACCCCTGCCCTGCTTCTCAAATGCTAAGCACCTTTTCATGCACCTACTGGTTATTTATATGTCTTCTTTGGGAAAATGTCTGTTCAGTTCCTCTGTCCATTTTTTAATCAGATTTTTTTTTTTGCTTTTGAGTTGTATGATTCCTTTATGTATTTTGAATATTAACCCCCCATGAGATATATAATTTGAAAATATTTTTTCATTCTAGGGGTTGCCTTTTCATTTTGTCTATTGATTCCTTGGTTATACAGAAACTTTTGAGTTTGCTGAAGTCCCACTTGTTTAATTTTGCTTTTATTGCCTTTGCTTTGGTGTCAAATTAAAAAAAATCCTCACTGAGACCAATGTCCATGAGCTTTGCCCCTTATGTTTCTTTTTCCTAGAAGTTTTATGGCTTCAAGTCTTACATTCAAGACATTTAATTTATTTTGGGTTGATTTCTGTGTATGGTGTGAGGCAGAGGTTCAAAATATGTTTTACCTGAAGCTATTTTAGAGATTTCCCAGAGGGCAAACACACACAAAAAAAGGTCTTTGCTTTCTTGTTTTTTTTTTGTTGTTGTTTGTTTGTTTGTTTTATTGTGTGTTTTTTTTTTTTGGGTAAAAAATGAAGAACTATAATTAAGTTTAATATATGCTATCATCAAAGAATTGCATAAGAGTTGTCAAATCCAAAAACATGCTCGGCCTTTCCCTAGATTATTTGTATCAGTAAAACATTGTTAATATTCATATATTAGAGATGGTGTGTTTCATGGGAAGTGCCTGAAGATTTATCAAGGTCTTCACTTTCTATAATATGTTTTAACCTCTGGAAAAACACTGAATTAGTATTTAGAAGACCTGTTTAGTTTTCCTATGTTTATCAGAGTCTCAAAACTCTTTTGTCAAATGTTAAGTAACAACAAGATTGAGTATTATTTAAAATTTTTACTTGGTCTTTATTTTGTTTCTTAAACATGAATCTGTAATCTTTTTTTTTTCATTTTATTTATTTTTTCAGTGTAACAGTATTCATTCTTTTTGAACAACACCCAGTGCTCCATGCAAAACGTGCCCTCCCCATTACCCACCACCTGTTCCCCCAACCTCCCACCCCTGACCCTTCAAAACCCTCAGGTTGCCCCAACCTCCCACCCCTGACCCTTCAAAATCCTCAGGTTGTTTTTCAGAGTCCATAGTCTGTTATGGTTCGCCTCCCCTCCCCAATGTCCATAGCCCGCTCCCCCTCTCCCAATCCCACCTCCCCCCAGCAACCCCCAGTTTGTTTTGTGAGATTAAGAGTCATTTATGGTTTGTCTCCCTCCCAATCCCATCTTGTTTCATTTACTCTTCTCCTATCCCCCTACCCCCCCATGTTGCTTCTCCATGTCCTCATATCAGGGAGATCATATGATAGTTGTCTTTCTCCAATTGACTTATTTCACTAAGCATGATACGCTCTAGTTCCATCCACGTCGTCGCAAATGGCATGATTTCATTTCTTTTGATGGCTGCATAGTATCTGTAATCTTTTTGGCCAGTGGTTTTCACTTGGGAATTTATGTGACTTAGCTCTAGATTTTTATTACAATATAGATGTTTAGGACCTACTCCAGGTTACTGAATCTTCTTACTAGATATTTTGTATATGTTTTATTATATTATTATGTTGGTATATTTATGATTTATTATGTATATTATGTTTTAAGATTATAATGATATATCTTAATTTTTTTCCTCTGCAAAATTCATATTCATCCATTTTTATAAATCAAGATATAGCATTCACTATATTCTTTGAAAATGGTCTGAATCAATGAATTTTTTTTTTTTTTGGAGAGGAAGAAAGAGAGGCAGTGGGGGAGTGGAGTGGAGGGGCAGAGGGAGAGAGAGAATCTTAAGCAGGCTCCATGCCCAGCCTAAAACCTGACATCTCACTACCCTGAGATCATGACCTGAGCTGAAACCAAGAGTCAGACACTTAACTGAACCACCAGGCACCCCTTAACCAATATCTTTATAAACACTTTGTCTAACATTTTTTGGGTTGGCTTTATTATCTTGATTTGCATGCCACAGAAACAACTTAATTTCCATGTCAGTTTGATGATTCTTGTTACAAACTTTCAGCAAGTCTTTCACTTTTGAAAATTATCTGTAATAAATTAGCCACAGCCATGTTATGTCTCTGTTATCTATAGAGAGTTCTTCATTTTACTCTGTTGCCTTCCTGAAGTCTCCATAATCAGATATAGTCCAGAATTAGTGTCTTCAACCAAGGACAAGTGTATCAGGGTCCTGTGGAAAAAAGCTGTACCAGATACTTCAAACTGCTGTTTGTTTGTTTGTTTTACGATTTTTATTTATTTATTTGACAGAGAGATCACAAGTAGGCAGAGAGGCAGGCAGAGAGAGGGGGGAAAGCAGGCTCCCTGTTGAACAGAGACCCCGATGTGGAGCTTAATCCCAGGACCCTGAGATCATGACCTGAGTCAAAGGCAGGGGCTTAACCCACTGAGCCACCCAGGTGTCCCAATCTTCTAATGTTTTAAAGAGTATGGACTCTTAGGGACATGGTACAATATTTGCTCTTGGACTTGGTAGGGTGTTTGTCCCAGGGCATACTGGGATGTTTGCCTTGTGCATTGTGGGATATTTTCCAGGTCATATGGTCCCTTTACCCCAGGGCACAGTGGATGTCTGCCCTATAGAAGGCTGCCTCTTTTCTACACTAGCTAGATATCTTTCTTTTAGCTGCCAGGACACCCTGTACTTTCTGATTTCTTTGACCTTTTCCACTGACTACTTTGGACACAGAAGGCCCAGGATCTCACCCATCTTTTTGGTCCCTGCCGCCACCTTCACCTGCAGCTCCTATCTTCAGCTCTGAACCTCTCTCCCACAACCCTCCCTCCACTGGTTGTCCTCCCTTTCCCCCCAGCCAGACCCATTCCTCCTCTGAATTTTGTGCTCACCCATGAAGTCAGCCCATCCAGAACTCTGGAGCCCCATAACCAGAAAGCCATGATCTATAAGGTTCCATTAGCTCTGCCTTCCAAATATCCAGAGTCCTCCCAAGCTTTCTTCTTATTTTATCACAGCCTCTTCTTCTATCAGACTTCTAATGGGCTCTCTGTCTTTTCATTCAGTTCCTATCCTCCCAATCTACTCCCAACAGGTCACTGAAGAGTTGCTTAAAATGCACATTGTGTCATATTCCAAAAAGCTCTGACAGTTCCCATCCTGGTCTGTGCTTTTCATGTTTTCCTACCTCCATGCCATAATAGGAGTTTTTTTCCTCTGCTTGTAATACCTTCCCTTGCTTTTCCAATCCACAAGTGCAGAGTCAGTGGAACTTCCATTACTTCTTCAGGCTCTTTCTCTGTCCTAAAATCCTCTAGTTCTTCTAAGGCCTTCAGAACCAAGTTCTGATGGGTCATGGTATCAGCAGGTCTCTGAGGTTGTCTTAATGGGCTAACGGAAGAAATTTGGACATAGGATTATTTATGGAAATGTGAACATAGCTGAGGGAATCAATATAGGATGGAAAGACCCCTTGGCCTGAAGGGACCAGGAAGGCAGTTGTTGCTTCAGGAGAAGGGTTACCTATCAGGATATGTGGCCATATATAGGAAACAATCCTCTAGCAAGCTGTGATACATCAGGTTTGGGGTGTGTGTTGGGGTGTGTGGGCTCTCTCTCCTCCCGTCTTAAGATCACCTACTGGTACCTCCCATTTGTTTAATTCAACCAGCAGATATAAGGCAGGAGAACTGTGGTGGTGTATCCCACAGAAGTCAGCCTCCCCAAGCAGAGAAGGGCAGAGAATGAACTTGGGCGTGAGTAATCATCATGGGCTCCAGCTCCAGGTGTGTTTACCTTGGAACTTTGGCCCTAGTCTACCCCCAAGTAATATGCTTCTCATAATTTCCAGGGCTCTCATGGGCCCTCAGAACTGCAGTGCCCCAACTTCCAAGTCTGTATCTCTGTCCTTTCCCACCTTCTGACTTTGTTGAGACCTGCTCATCCTTGAACCCTCAACAATAGCATTGCCTCTCACCTCAAGCCCTGAGTCTGTGCTCCCAAGGCCTCTTGGGCCCACCTCCATCAGGCACCTAGCTCTCCTCATTGTCCCAGTCTCTTCACTTGCCTTGAGGATCAGGACTGTTTCTTTCTCTTTTTTATGATAAGTACCAGTTGTTTATTTATAGCATAAATTTATTAATCATTTATAAAAGTATTTTATATATCTATTATACATTTATATTTCATTTTTTAAAGTTTACATTATTTAATCTTTTTGTCAATATTTTTTCTTTCTTTTTTCTTTTTTTAAATTAACATATAATGCATTATTTGTTTCAGGGGTACAGGTCTATGATTTATCAGTTTAACACAATACCCAGCACTCACCACAACACATACACTCCCCAGTGTCCATCACCAAGCCACGCCATTCCCTTACCCCCTTCCCCTCCAACAACCCTTAGTTTGTTTCCTAAGATTACGAATCTCCACAAACCATAAGACAGTCTTAATCTCAGGACTGTGTTTCAAAAGTACTTATTTCTTTCCCTGCTTTTAGTAGATGCTCATTTAAATATTTGTTGAATTGAATTCTAGCACTTGTGCCTTGATAAGTAGGTTTATTTGCTTATGTTGGTCTCTCCCCAAGATCACCATCTCCTTGAGAGAAGAAACCAAGTCTATCTCTGCTCAGTATTGACCTAGGACCTGACACAGTGGCTATTCAAATGTTTGTTGTTTTCCCACATGAATAAATGAATATGTGGGAGACAAAGCAGACAGAAAGAATGGGATATGTACACCATGTACTTCTGAGAGTTCAGAAAAAGATATTGATTCTAGCTAGGGAAAATCAGGAAATACTTAACTGAGGGACTAACTGAGGAGCTATATTTGAAAAATGGAGTCACAAGGAGGAGCTGAGAAGAGCATTTCTGGTCTAGAATGGCACGAGAAAAGGCGTGGAGACAGGAGAGCTTTGGGCCACTTTAAGAAGCCTGAAGGAATTGGGGGGGGCAGTCAGAAAATAAGCAGATGGAAATGGAGATGGAAATGCTCATTTCATCCACCCATCTTCCTGTATTTTCTTCTCTACAGAGTTTTTCCATCTCTTTTCCCCCAACTTCTCTTCCCATTTCTGCATTGCCTCCTCCAGAGATACTATGGATTGAGCTGCCCCTCAGTATTGTTAATGCAGGATAGTTGGACGAAAGACAGGCAGGGACAACGGGTCACCTTGTCGCAAGAGGAAACCACCCTTAAAAGTGTTTTTTTTAAAGATTCTATTTATTTAATAACAGAGAGAGAGAGATCACAAGTAGGCAGAGAGGCAGGCAGAGAGGGTAGCGGGAATCAGGCTCCTTGCCAAGCAGAGAGCCCGATGCAGGGCTCGATCCCAGGACCCCAAGATCACGACCTGAGCTGAAGACAGAGGCTTAACACATTGAGCCACCCAGGCATCCCTAAAAGTATTTTATCTGAGGCACCTGGGTGGCTCCGTTGGGCATCTGACTTCAGATAGGTCATGATCCCAGGAACCTGAGATCAAGTCCTGCATTGGGGTCCCTGATCAAGAGGGAACCTGCTTCTCCTTCTGCCACTCCACCTGCTTGTGCACTCTCTCACTCCATCAAATAAATAAATAAGTGTTTTAACTACCCTGGAAGGAGTCCTCCACTCACATGATAGGGAGATGAAAACAAAAACAAAAACAAATACAAAAACAAAAACAAACAACAACAAAAAACCTGATTGGGAGACAGGTGCATGGAGGGTTAATCAGATTAAAACAGCCTGCTAACAAGCCCACAAAAACCTCTGGACTTAGAAACTTCAGTGGCAACCCTCTAGGGTCTCCTCCCTCTTCAGGAGCTTTGTATTATCACTCAATAAACTTTGGTTTCCTGCCCACCACTCTTCCTCTGGTCTACCTCTTCATTCTTCAAAGTAGCATGACCAAGAACCATGGGCGCCAAAGGAAAAGAAAGCCTGTAACATTCTTAGACTCTCTGGATCAGTACCACTGAGTTTATTGCCCTCCCCACTCTGCCCTGACTGTGAGCCATAATTGAGAACCGTGTTTAGGCTCCAGAGCCCAGCCTCCCACCACCCCACCCCACATCTCTCTTCTTTGGGCCCTGGATTGGAGCCTCTGGAAACTTGAGCTGTGAGTTTGAGTATGGGCAGGAATCTGCTAACCCCCCAGCAATGTCTTGGGGTCATCGTGACCACAGGGGATGAGAAATGAAAATCACCAGTCAGTGGAACAAGATGGTTAACAACAGTAGTCAGCCTGGATGCCTGCTCTGTCGTTCCTGCCCCTCCCTTCCCTGAGGGATGTTTCCAGGGGGCTAGCCTATGGCCCATGGCTTCAAGGGACCATGATTTGTGCAGACTGTGGATGAAGAAAGGTGATCCAGCTCTCCTTCTAGCTCTGTGTGGGGAAGAAGGAAGTGTCCTTTGATAGCTGGCACCCCACAGGATGCCAGCCACAGGTAGAATGAACAAGGCTCTGGCTTATTCCCCCAACCCCTTTGGACAGTTTACTGTTGGGGCCTTTGATGGTAGAGCCAGAGCTTCCAGTACTGAGTGTATGTGTGAGGTGAACTCCAGGAAGATGTTTATGGGCAAGGGCTCAGGGTGTGGGAAGATTCCATGCTGATATCTGCAGAGCAGCTGACAGACTGTGGTGGGTCACAAAGAGGGAGATCTTCTCATGACCCTGATGCTTGGGACCCCTTAGGACCCATTGAAGCTGAAAGCTGGGCTGAGCTCCCTGCCATTATTAGCCATATCCCAAGTACCTACCAACTGCCAGGATGCCACTGGGCCTAAGAAGGCATGGGGAAGAAGAGGCCACAAAGGCTTCAGATCCTCCCAGTCCCCTTCCATAACCCTTCCCTCAGCCCTCCCAGGCCTGAAAGCAGACACCCAAGGGAAAGGGGATCTCAGACCACTCCAATGATGAAGAGAAGGACCTCCTCTTGGAGGGACCAGGGAAGAGGAATGGGCCTCAGAGGGTGAAGCTTTATTAGTGGGCGAGGAGTGTGAACAAGGCTGCTCCCAGGTGGTGGAGGGCAAAAAAAAAGAGTTCACTCTTACCCTCTATGTCTCCTCTACAGTGAGGGATCTACTTCTCTGGCTGTTGGTTTTCTTTGAGAGTAATAAAGAGAATCAAGACAAGGATTCTGTTTTCTAAAAACAACAAACAAACAAACAAAAACCCCAAAACCAAAACAAACAAAAACACATATGTACTCTTGGGTACCAGATCCTCATGGCTTCTTTTCATGTTAAAATGACAGCAGTGTTTGAGCCAAGATTTCCAGAACTATTTAGTTGAGAAACACATGGATTCATGAGGCTACAAACCCCAAATCCTGAGGAATAAGAATTAACTACATATTACTAAATGAACAGATGAAAGATGATTGTAAATTATCAGAAAAGCATTGTGTTTAAAGAGTGTTGGATAGATAAAGGCAAAAATATTGTTCCCTTTTAGGAGTCAAGAGAAACACTTTTGTGGTAGCACTTATTTTCATGATTATTTGAGTTTCTCTAATTGTTGTGTTGGTAGAACCAAAGAAAGAGAGTACCTGAATTAATTTTTTTTCTTTTTAAAGATTTTATGTATTTATTTGATAGAGAGAGATCACAAGTAGGCAGAGAGGCAGGCAGAGAGAGTGAGAGGGAAGCAGGCTCCCCGCCAAGCAGAGAGCCTGATGTGGGACTCGATCCCAGGACCCTGAGATCATGACCTGAGCCAAAGGCAGCGGCTTAAACCACTGAGCCACCCAGGCGCCCCTGAATTAATTTTAAATTGGGTTTTTATCAGGGTACCTCAGAAGAAAAAAAAAAGAAATGAAACTTAAGGAGGTGGTAAGAGAGTGGCAGATTTCATGTACTATGGGGTAGTTAGCTTTATCTATTCCCTACCTTTATATCCACCTCTGATTATTTTGAGGTAAGTCTCAGAATCATAGATCACCCACCAATATTTTGTTATTTCTCTCTAAAGGATAAATCTATATTTAACATACCAAAATAGCATTATTATACCTAAAAATCAGTAATTCCTTAAAATCATGAAATGTCCAGTGTCAAATTTCAAGTTATCTCACAAATATAATTTTTTTAGTAGTTGTTTGAATGAGGGTCCAAATAAGTTCTACACATTGGGATTGCTGGATATATCTCTTGTCTTTTTTAGTTTGTAGGTTTCTACCCTATTCTTTTTTTTCCTTCTCACAATATATTGAAGAAACTAGCTCATTCATTTCATAGAATTTTTTAAGGTCTGGATTTTGATGACCACATTCTAGAGGCTCATTTAATATGATCCTTTGTCCTCTCTATTTCCAGTAAATAGATACTTGGACTTAAAGGCTTGATAAGATTAAGGTTTATTTTTGTTGTTGTTGTTGTTGTTTTCAGAGAAAAAAAGAGTACTTCATTACTTCATTGATTTTATTGTGTTCTTCCATCAGGACATACATCATGTCTGTCTGTCCTTTTTTGAGATATTAGCAGTCAATGACATTAAATGTTTAGATCCATTAATTACTTAAAGTTTCAAAATTATTATATTCTTTTTTTGACTCTTTAAAAATTATTTATTTGAGAGAGAGAGCATGAATGGTGTGAGGGACAGAAGGAGAAGAGAAGTAGACTCCCCACTGAGCAAGGAGCCTGACATGGGGCTGTATCACAGGACTCCAGAATCATGACCTAAGTAAGCCAGGTGCCCTAGGAGACTCTTAACTATAGGAAACAGACAGAGAGGGTTGTTGGAGGGAAGATGGATGAGGGATGGTGTAGCTGGGTGATGGGTATTAAGGAGGCAAATGATGTAATGAGCACTGGTGTTACAACTGATGAATCAGTAAATTCTACCTCTGAAACTGAAAAAAAAAAAAAAGACCTAATGTAGTTTACAAAGAACAGGGTTTGAATTTAGTACCCACAAACTTATGTTTTGAAACATAATTTCTCTCTAAATATATCACTGGAAAATATAGTTTCAAGGTCTTAATATTCTAATTGTAATTTTTTTTCCTTATCTGGAACATTATAAATGGAAACTCTACCCCAACTACTATGTAGTTACCCTGAGATGCATTTTATTTAGGATAGGCAGGAAAAATGTTGATTCTCTTTATTTACTAACTTACAAAATGAGTTTGTTTCCTAGAAGCTTCCAATGATAACCATTTTTTTTTAACTTTCAATAAGATCCAATTGATTAATGTGGTTAAATTTATGACAGTTATTATCCTTATGGATGATCAAATTGTCCCTTTTGGACCTGTGAGAGTCTGTTCAAGTTGGCTCCTGAGTCCTTTTGACACAGACTCCAATAGCCTAACACCTTTCTTGATTCTGGTATGACAAGATGTTCCAGGCTCATCTTGTACATTTTCTGCCTCAAATCCTAAATTTTTCCAAGTCAAACTGCTTCATTTTAGAAAGACTGTTTTTTTCAAGACTGCAATCTGGGTATTAGGAGTACTTCTTGTTCCTGAGTTGTCATTATTTCTAGGTATTTTCAGTGGACAGAGCTAGGAATTTAAAGACTAAATACTTCATGAGTTTATACTGATACTTAAAATTCAAATTCCAGGCCACAGGCTTTAAATTAACCTCTTTGATCTCATATCTTTATCTATTTTCTCTGATGTTGATAATCTCAATTCAAAATTCAAATCTCAAAGTCACCTGAAATGATAGCATTAAGAGCTTTCTGCATTTTTTTAATGGTGGGTAGCAAAGCAAGGCTAATTGAGTGATAGCAAAGTGATAGTACACAGCACCCAAGGAGGCAGGGAACTTGAGGGGGTCTCAACCAGAGTTTCTACGTCTATGGATTTTTATGGGCTTGTTGGGGGGCTGTTTTAATCTGCTTAACCCTCCGTGAACTTGTTACCCAACCAGGTTTTTTGTGATCTTCCTATCACATGGGAGAGGTGTGGAGGGCTCCTTCTAGGGTGGTGTAAAATCCTTTAAAGGGTGTTTCTTCTTAGTGTAAGGCACGTTTACTCTGACCGCCTTTCTTCCAACTATCTTGCATTAATTCAATTTTGTTGCTAATAAATGGTCTCATCAGACTTTCTATTTCTTCCTGATTCAGTTTTGGAAGACTGTATGCTTCTAGGAATTAATCCGTTTCTTCCAGGTTGTCCAATTTGTTGACATAATACTTTTTTTGTTGTATTTCTTTATGGTTCTCTTTGTTCCTGTGTTATCAGTTGTTACTTTCCTTTTGTCTGTAATTGCACTTATTTGGATTTTTTCTTTTTTTCTTGATGACTCTGATTAATTATTTATCAATTATCTTTATCTTTTCAAAGAACCAGGTCTTGATTCCACTAATTTCTTTCATTTTTTAAGACTCTATGTTATTTATTTCCCCTCTTTATTATTTCCTTCCTTGTACCCATATTGGACTCTTGTTCTTTTTTAGTTACTTTTAGTGCAAGTTTAGTTTAAGATTTTGATTGTTTCTTGAGGTAGGAGTGTATCATTATATTTCTTCCTCTTAGACTTGTTTTAGTCATGTCCTTAAAATTTTGGAGCATAGGTTTTTCATTTTCATCTGTCTCCATGTATTTTTTTTTAATTTTTGATGACCATTGGTTGTTTAGTAACATGTTATTTAGATTCTCTGTGCTTGTACTTTAAACATTTTTCCCTCTGATTTACTTCTAGTTTCACACCATTGTAGTCAGAAAAGATACATGGTATGATTTCAGTCTTCTTAAAATTTTTCAGACTTGCTTGTGGCATAACATGTGATCTATTTGGAGAATGTTCCAAAGGTACTGGAAAGGAATGTGAATTTGTTGTTTTAGGATAGAATTTTTTGTATATACTTGTTATGTCCATTGGTTCTAATGTGTCACACTGAGACACTTTTTTAAAAGATTTTATTTATTTATTTGACAGGGATCACAAGTAGGCAGAGAGGCAGGCAGAGAGAGAGAGAGGGGGAAGCAGGCTCCCCGCTGAGTAGAGAGCCTGATGCGGGGCTTGATCCAAGGACCCTGAGAACATGACCTGAGCTGAAGGCAGAAGCTTAATCCACTGAGCCACCCAGGCACCACACTGAGACACTGTTGTCTTATTGATTTTCTGTTTGATATATCCATTGATGTAAGTGTGGTATTAAAGTACCCTACTATTATTGTATTTCTATTAATTTATCTCTTTAGGTCCACTAATGTTTCCTTCATGTATTTAGGTGTTCCAAGGTTGGGTGCATAGACATTTACAATTGTTATATCCTCTTGTTGGATTCATTCCCATTATCATTATGTAATGTTCTTCTTTTTTTCTTGTTACAGTCTGTGTTAAGTCAATTTTGGGGATTTGAGAATCAAGATGGTGGAGGAGTAGAAGACCTGAGCTTTGTATGGTCACAAGAACTCAGTGAGGTAGCTATTAAATTGTTCTGAAAACTTGTGAACAGAACCAGAAACCTAAGAAAAGAATAGCTAAAATTCTATGACTCGAAAAGTGACCAGTTTCTGTAAGAAAGAGAAGATGGAAAAATTCACCTCAAAAAAGAGAATAAGAGGCAGTACTGACTGCCAGGGACCTAATCACTATGGACATAACTAAGATGCCAGGACTAGAGTTCAGAATAATGATTATAAAAAATACTAGCTGGACTTGAAAAAAACATGGATTTGAAAAAAATCTCTTTCTGGAGAAATTAAGGAACAAAAATCTTACCAAATTGGGGAAAAAAGGATATTAATGAGATGCAATAAAAAAGGAGGCTCTAACTGCTAGAATAAATGAATCGGAAGAGAGAATGAGTGATACAGAAGACAAAGTAATGGAGAATAAAGAAGCTGAGAAAAATAGACATAATTACTGGATCACAAGGAGATAATTCAAAAGATAAGTGATACCATACAGCAAAACAATATTAGAATAATCAGGATTCCAGAAGAAGAGGAAAGAGGAATCCAGAAGAAAAGGAAATCCCAGAAGAAGAGGAAAGAGAGAGCAGGGCAGAAAGTATATTGGAGCAAATAATAGTAGAGAACTTCCCTAATCTGGGGAAAGAAATGGGCATCCAAAGCCAGGAAGCACAGGGAAGCAGCTCAAATCAATAAAATAGGTCAACACCTATTGAGAGTTTCTTCAACAAATTGTGTTGGGAAAACTCACTGGACCATACACCATATTAAAAAATAAATTCAAAGTAGTTGAAAGACCTAAATGAGAGGCAGGAATCCATCAAAATCCTAGAGGAGGACACAGGCAGAAACCTCTTTCACCTCAGCTTCAGTAACTTCTTACTAGACATGTCTCTGGGGATAAGGGAAACAAAAGCAAAAATGAACAATTGGGACTTCATTAAGATAAAAAGATTTTACATAGCAAATGAAATAATCAACAAAACTGAATGGCAACCTACAGAATGGGAGAAGGTATTTTCAAATGGCACATCCCATAAAGGTCTAGTATTCAAAATCTATAAAGAATTTATCAAATTCAACACCCAAAGCCCAAAATATACAGTTAAATGTGTAAAAGACATAAACAGACATGCTCCAAAGGAGACATACAAGTGGCTAACAGGAAAATGAAAAAAATGCTCAACATTACTCGTCATCATGGAAATACAAATCAAAACCACAATGAGATATCACCTCGCAACTTTCAGAATAGCTACCATTAAAAACCCAGGAAAGAACAAATATTGCCAAGGATGAAAACAAAGGGAAACCCTCTTATACTGTGGTGAAAATGTGTACTGGTGCCACTACTCTGGAAAACAATATGGAGATTCCTCAACAGTAAAATGTAGAACTACCCTATGACCTGCAACTGCACTACCAAGCATTTATCCTAGGATACAAAAATAATGATTCAAAGAGGCACATGCACCCCAATGTTTACAGCAACAATGGCCACAATCGCTAAAATGTTGAAAGGTCCCAGATGTTCCAGGAGTGTTGAATGGAGAAGGAAGAAGTGGTGTGAGAGGAGGGGCAAGATGGCAGAGAAGTAGGAGACCCTGTTTCAACCAGTCTCTTTAAGTGAGTTAATCATCTACCAGAACACTCTGAAGACCCATGAAAACAGTCTGAGATTTAGGATTATACACTTCTGGATCTCTACAGGGGCAGAAGACACCAGTGGAGAGGTAAAGCACAGTGGGAATAATCAGACTGATATTGGAGTATAAACAGAAGAGGGAGGGAGCCACCAGAAGTGACCCACTGGAAAGTAATACCCCGATACGAAAGTGCCCTGTCATTGGGAAACCAGCATTAACTTGGAGTCTGGTTAAAAGCACTCAAAAAGAACAAAAGATCTTAAGGGACAACTGGCAGAATTGGGCAGTCATAGGCACAGGCCTAAGCCCCTGGTCCCAGGATAGCCACCACTGGTGACAACCTGTGCCAGAGACAGTGTGGCAGAGCCTCCGGGATTGCATGGCTTGCATCATGGTTCAGCTGGGCACACTCCAGCCCCCGCATGAGGGAGTCTGTTGATGGTGCCAGCCTGCGCTCCTTAGAACTTTTGTGCACTGCGCGACCAGGGTCTGACGCACTCCCTGCCCATGCCTGAGAAAGCTCTGTCCTGGCACTAGCTGGGGCTCTCTAAGACTGGCCAATGGTCTGGACTCTCCTAGCCAGTGCCTGAAGGAACTCAGTGCGATCCCCCGTGGTGGAACCTGAAGTTTGGATCCCAGAGCACTGTCCCGGCAAAGGCAGCCACTGGAATCGGGCTCCCTGGACCAATATTGATCCCGGTTGTAGTGACACAGGGGTACAGAGACAAACAGGTGCTTTGGGTGTTCCCTGAGATGGTGGCTGGGACATGCTCTGCCTATGGGAGGTAGCACGGCTCAGCGGAGTTTGCAGAGGGGGAGTCTGTGTGTTTTGGACCACCCGGAGGGGAGCAGACTGAGGCTTCTCTCTGAGATGGAGGTCTGGGTGCAGTATGCTTTCCACTAAACCTCTGAAAAACTGCAAAAAGCCCCCCCCCCAAAAAAACAAAAACGTCCAGAGAACAAAAGCCTGAAAACCCTATTTCCACAGAGCCCAACCCCTTGATAGGGAGCAGGAGGACTCAATCCAAGCAAGGTTGACTGAAAAACAATGAAGCAGTCCCCTCTCCCAGAAAGCCAGCCTAAAGAATGAGAGGACAACCACCACAGTGTCCCCAAAACTGCAAAATTTCAATAAGGGGAAAACAAGATATTAAGGTCCCAGTATTGCCCTAAAACTTGTATATTTCATAGATACAACTTTAATTTATTTAATTCATTCTCACTATTCTTGTTCTTTTTAATTTTTAACATACTTATCATTACAACTAGAGGTTTAATACAACATATTCCATAATAACGTTTAACTTGAACTATTTTCTTACATATACCTGTGTTTACCTTTTTCTTTTCTAATTTATTCAATATACGTATAGATATAAGTTTCAAGATAATCCCCTTTCCCTAATCAATACTATACCTATATATAAACTAGTTTTAATCTCCCTATATCTCTGGAAAGTTGAATCCTTTAACAAAGATATCAAGATACACCCAGGAAGAGTCAAAACACCTTCCTCGCTCTCCTTCCATCCTTCTATCATTTTTTCCTGTCAGTGTTTCTGTGAATTTGTTTTTGTTCTGGCATTGTATAAATCTTATCCTTTGGGTTCATTTTGGCTGGGTTCTTTTTTTTTTCCTGTCATTTACTTTTCTTGGTATTTTTCTTTGTATACCTTATAAATCTTTGGGGCCTGTTCTGGCTGGGTTTTCTCTCTCTTTTTTTTTTCTGTCTCTCTCTTTCTCTCTTTCTTCTTTTATTTTTTCTTTCTTTTTAGTGGTGTCTTCTGATTGCTCAGAAATATTCCAGGATACACCTTGCCTGGATCACAGTTGATATACTCAGCTATACCTCCCTTAACCACCTCCCACCAAAATGACTAGGAGGAGGAATGACCAAAAGAAGAAAAATCCAGAGATTTTGCCCTCTTCATCAGAACTATTGGATATGGACATAAACAGTATGTTGTAAAGGGAATTTAGGGTAGTAATTATCCAGGCAATGGCTAGATTGGAGAAAATCATTAGTGACAACATGGAATTACTAAGCGCAGAAGTGAAAGCCACCTGGGAAGAAGTTAAAAATGCTATCAATGAGATCCAATATAATCTAAATTCTCTAACAGTTAGGATAACCAAGGCAGAAGATATAATTAGTGATCTAGAGGACAAACTGATAGAGAAAAAGGATCAGGATGAGGCCTGGAACAAACAGCTTAGAAGCCATGAAAACAGAATTAGGGAAATAAATGGCGCCATGAAACATTCCACAGTCAGAATTATTGGGATCCCTGAGAGGGAGGAGAAAGAAGGAAGACTAGAAGAAACAGTTAAACAAATTTACAATGAAAATTTTCCCAATCTAGAGAATGAAACCAGCATTCTTTTCCTAGGGGTAGAAAGACTACTCTGCAAGATCAATGAATCTAGAAAGACGTCGAGGCACTTGATTGTAAGACTGATGAATCATAATTTTAGACAAATTTTTTTTAAACTTTAAATGTTATTTTATTTTCTTTTATTTCAGTGTTCCAAAATTCATTGTTTATGTACCACACCCAGTGCTCCATGCAATACGTGCCCTCTATAATACCCATCACCAGACTTACTCCCCCATCCCCCTCCAAAACCCTCAGTTTGTTTCTCAGAGTATGCAGTCTCTCATGGTTTGCCTCCCCCTCTGATTTCCCCCAACATACTTCTTTTCTTGAGAGTAGCTAGGGGGAAGAGATTCCTTACGTATAGAGAAAGGTCCATCAGAATAATGTCGGACCTGTCCACAGAAATCTGGCAAGCCAGAAAAGGCCAGCAAGACATATTAAGTGCACTAAATGAGAAGAAAATGCAGCCAAGACTACTTCATTCAGCAAGGTTGACTTTCAAAATGGATGGAGAGATAAAAAGCTTCCAAGAAAGGCAAGGTTTAAAAGAGTATGTGACCACCAAGCCAGCACTACAAAAAATGTTAAGGGTGGGGTTCTATAAAATAAGAAAGAAACCAAGACTGTCATAGAACAGAAAATTACAGAAACAATATATAGAAACAAGGACTTCACAGGCAACATCAATAAAAATGTATCTTTCAATAATCACTCTGAATGTGAACAGCCTAAATGCTCCTATAAAGTGGCACAGGGTTGCAGATTGGATAAAATGACAGGACCTGTTCATATGCTGTCTACAAGTGACCCATTTGGAACCTAATGATACATCCAGACTGAAATTAAAGGAAGGCGAAGCATCTTCCATGCCAATGGGCCTCAAAAGAAAGCTGGGGTAGTGATTCTCATATCACATAAATTATATTTTAAACTAAAGACTGTAGTCAGACGTAAAGAAGGACACTACATCATTTTTAAAGGGTCCACCCACCAAGATCTAACAATTATACATGTTTATGCCCCCAATATGAGAGCAGCCAACAACATAAGAAAACTCTTAATCAAGTTAGAGTCATATTGCTATGAATACATTAATAGTAAGGGATCTTAAAATGCCACTGTCAGTAACAGACAGATTATCCAAGCAGAAAATCAATAAAGAAACAAGAACTTTGAGTGACACATTGGACCAGATGGACCTCATAGATAGATACAGAACATTCCACCCTAAAACAACAGAATATTCATTCTTCTCTAGTGCACATGGAACTTTCTCCAGAATAGACCACATACTAGGTCACAAATCAAGGCTCAATTGAAACAAAAAGACTGAGATTATTCCCTGCATATTCTCAGACCACAGTGCTTTGAAACTGGAACTCAACCACAATAAAAAGTTTGGAAGGAATTCAGACACGTGGAGGCTAAAGACCACCTTGCTTCAGAATGTTTGGATCAACCAGGAAATCAAAGAAGAACTTAAACAATTCATGGAAATCAATGAGAATGAAGACACTTCAGTCCAAAACCTATGGGATACAGCAAAGGCGGTCCTAAGGGGGAAATACATAGCCATCCAAGCCTCCCTCAAAAAAACTGAAAAATCCAGAATATGTCAGCTCTCCTTACACCTTAAAGAACTGGAGAATCAACAGTAAATTAAGGCAACCCCACACGCAGGAAGGGAAATACTCAAGATTAGAGCAGAGATCAAGAGATAGAAACTAGAGACATAGTAGAACGCATCAACAAAACTAGAAGCTGGTTTTTTGAAAAAAATCAATAAGATCGATACACCATTGCCCACACTAATCCAGAAAAAAAGAAAGAGGACCCAGATTAATAAAATGATGAATGAAAAGGGAGAAGGGAGAGATCACAACTAACACCAAGGAAATGGAGACAGTCATCAGAAATTATTATCAACAGTTATATGCCAATAAGTTAAGCAGCTTAGATGAAATAGATGCATTCCTGGAGACCTATAAACTTCCATTGCTGAATCAGGAAGCAATTGACAACTTGAATAGACCAATATCTAGTAACAAGATTGAAGCAGTGATCAAAAACCTCTCCCAAAACAAGAGCCCAGCACCTGACAGGTTCCCTGGGTAATTCTGCCAAACGTTCAAAGAAGAAATAATACCTATTCTCCTGAAGCTGTTTCAAAAAATTGAAGCAGAAGGAAAACCTCCAGACTCTTTTTATGAAGCCAGCATTACCCTGATCCCCAAACCAGGAAAAGACCCCACACAAAGGAGAATTTCAGACCAATATCCCTGATGAATATGGACGCTAAGATTCTTAGCAAGATCCTAGCTAATAAGATCCAACAGTAAATTAAAGATATTTTCCACCATGACCAAGTGGGTTTTATCCACGGGATGTAAGCATGGTTCAACATTTGCAAATCAATCAATATGATAGAACAAATGAATAAGAGAAGAGAGAAGAACAACATGGTCCTCTCAATCGATACGGAAAAAGCAGTTGACAAGATACAGCATCTGTTACTGATTAAGATGTTTCAAAGTATAGGGATAGAGGGAAAATTCCTCAACTTCATAAAACCTATCTATGAAAAACCCACAGTGAATATCATCCTCAATGGAGAAAAGCTGACAGCCTTCACTTTGAGATTAGGAATATGACAAGGATGCCCACTCTTGCCACTGTTGTTCAACATAGTACTAGAAGTCCTAACAACAGCAATCAGACAACAAAAAGAAACATAAAGTATTCAAATTGGCAAAGAATTCAAATTCTCTCTCTTTGTAGATGACGTGATACTTTATATGGAAAATCCAAGAAACTCCACCCCCAAACTACTAGAACTCATGCAGCAATTCAGTAACATGTCAGGATACAAAATCAATGCACAGAAATCAGTTTCCTTCTTATATACTAACAATGAAAATATAGAAAGAGAAATTAGAGAATCAATTCCACTTACTAAAGCTCCAAGAACCATAAATCACCTGGGAATAAACCTAACCACAGAGGAACTTTGTTTCCTGACAAAGAGGAAAGAGTACTCAAGGAACTACAAAACACTCATGAAAGAAATTGAGGACACAAAAGGATGGAAGAGCATTCCATGCTCCTGGATTGTAAGAATAAACATTGTTAAAATGTCCATACTGCCCCAAGCAATCTGTACTTTTCTATGCCATCCTGATCAAAATTCCACTGGCATTTTTCAAAGTGCTGGAACAAAAAATCCTATCCTACAATTTATATGGAACCAGAAGAGACCCCAAATTTTTAAGGAAGTGTTGAAAAAAAATAAGAAAACTGGGGCCATCACATTGATTTCAAGCTTTACTACAAAGCTATACTGGCACAAAAACAGACACATAGACCAGTGGAAGAGTAGAGAGCCCAGATATCAACCCTCATCTCTGTGGTCAAATAATCTTTGACAAAGCAGGAAAAAATATCCAGTGAAAAAAAGTCTCTTCAATAAATGGTGCTGGGAAAATTGGACAGCTATGTGTAGAAGAATTAAACTCAACCATTCTCTTACAACATACACAAAGATAAACTCAAAATGGATAAAAGACCTCAATGTGGGGCAGGAATCCATCAGAATCTTAAAGGAGAACATAGGCAGTAACCTCTTCAACATCAGCCACAGCAGCTTCTTTCAAGATATGTCTCCAATGTCAAAGGAAACAAAAGAGAAAATGAACTTTTGGGACTTCATCAAGATCAAAAGCTTCTGCACAGCAAAGGAAACAGTCAACAAAACAAAGAGGCAACCCACGGAATGGGAGAAGATATTCGCAAATGACACTACAGACAAAGGGCTGATGTCCAGGATCTATAAAGAATTCCTCAAACTTAACACACACACAACAGATAATCATGTCAAAAAATGGGCAGAAGACATGAACAGACACTTCTCCAATGAAGACATACAAATGGCTAACAGACACACGAAAAAATGTTCATCATCATTAGCCATCAGGGAGATTCAAATCAAAACCACATTGAGATATCACCTTACACCAGATAGAATGGCCCAAATCAACAGGGCAGTAAACGACAAGTGTTGGAGAGGATGTGGAGAAAGGCGAATCCTGTTACTCTGTTGGTGGGAATGCAAGTTGGTGCAGCCACTTTGGAAAACAGTGTGGAGATTCCTTGAGAAATTAAAAATAGAGCTACCCTGTGACCCTGCAATTTCATTACTGGGTATTTACCTCAAAGATATTGATGTAGTGAAAAGATGGGCCATCTGTTCCCCAATGTTCATAGCAGCAATGGCCACAGTTGTCAAACTGTGGAAAGAACCAAGATGCCCTTCAACGGATGAATGGATAAAGAAGATATGGTCCATATATACACTGGAGTATTATGCCTCTATCAGAAAGGATGAATGAATACTCAACTTTTGTATCAACATGGACAGAACTGAAAGAGATTATGCTAAGTGAAGTAAGTCAAGCAGAGAGAGTCAATTATCATATGGTTTCACTTACCTGTGGAGCATAAGGAATAACACAGAGGACATTGGTAGATGGAGAGGAGAAATTACTTGGGAGAAATTGGAGGAGAAGACAAACCATGAGAGACTATGGACTCTGAGACGGAAACAGGATTTTGCGGGACGTGGGGGTTGGGTGTGCCTGGTGGTGGGTATTATGGAGGGCACGTATTGCATGGAGCACTGGATAGATGCATAAACAATGAATTCTGGAACACTGAAAAAAATAAAGAAGAAGTGGTATATGTGTATATATATACATTAAAATGTATATACATTATATATACATTAACATGTATTATATTAGTATCAACCGTCAAATTGAATGAAATCTTGACATTGCGGCAAACTACAGTGCATTATGTTACTTGAAATATGACAGTCAGAGAAAGCCAAATACCACGCAATTTAACTCATATCTGGAATTTAAGAAACAAAACAATGAACATAGGGGAAGGGAAGGAAAAATAAAATAAGGTTAAGACAGAGAGGTACACAAACCATTATATGTTGAATCTATTAACACCAGAGTCATTCTTTCCTGTAGAGAAAGTCAGATGATCAGTAAAGAATGACTTCTAAATAAAACAAAGATAAAAAATGATTTAGGGGCACCTGGGTGGCTCAGTGGGTTAGGCCTCTGCCTTCGGCTCAGGTCATGATCCCAGGGTCCTAGGATTGAAACCTGCATCGGGCTCTCTGCTCAGCAGGGAGTCTGCTTCCCCCCTCTCTCTGCCTGCCTCTCTGCTACTTGTGATCTCTCTCTCTTTGTCAAATAAATAAATAAAATCTTTAAAAAATGATTTAATAAAAGAAACATACATAGGAGATATGCAACAAAGATCCTACATACATATACAAGGAATCCTCAAAGAACAAAAGGTAATGGAAGAGTACAAATCAATAATTATCAATAATTCAAAAATGTTTTGATGGAGGGTAAAAAAATAAACCTTAAAATATATATTTAGGAGGAAGATTATATACCTGGGAGAACATTTTCAGAATGATGAACATGAATACTTATTTTGATTAAGCTACTGAACTTTAAAGGAAAGGGGGAAAAATAACTTTGTGCAAAAAAGCAAAAATACTGGATTATATATAAGTGAAAAATAAAATGATATTGTCAGAATTTTCAAGTATAAACCAAATACACTGAACTTGTCCTGCTGATTATAAGTAAAATCTCTGAACAACAATAACAACAAAAAGCAGCTACATGAAGACTCTGGAAAGTAAACAAAAATAGGCTTATTAGGGAATGTCAAAAAATTGAGTAGTGATCCATACAGGGTGAGCTACCTATATTTTTCTGTTTTAATCTTATTACTTTTTTACATTTTATTTCATTTTTTTATTTGAGTAGAATATATTATACTAGTTTCAGGCATAGAACATAGTGATTCACTATCTCTATACGTAATGCTATGCTCACCACAAATGTTGTTACCATCTGTCATTTTACAGCACTATTACAATATCATTGACTACATTTCCTTTTGTGTTTTTAATTCACATGACTTATTTGTTCCATAACTGGAAGCCTGCATGTTCCACCCCTCATCACGCATTTTGTCTTACCCTTAAATGCCTTCTCTGAGACAGCTATCAGTTTGTTCTTTATAGGTCTGTTTTTGCTTTTTGTTTGTTTATTAATTGTATTATTGGATTCTACATATGAATGAAGTCATATGATATTTGTCTTTCTAAGTCTGACTACATAATAAAAGATACTCCAGAACCATCCATGTTGTTGCTAATGGCGAGATCTTATATTTTTATGACAGAATAATATCCCATTGTATATATACCACAATTTATCCATTCATCTATCAATAGACATTGAGGTTGCTTCCATATCTTGCCTATTGCAAATAATGTTGCAATAAAAATGGGGTGCCTGTGTCTTTTCACACCAGGATTTTTGTTTTATTTAAGTAAATACCCAGATATTAGATATATGGTATTTCTATTTTTAATTTTTTAAGGAAATAACCCCTTTAACATACTGTTGGATATGATTAGCTCATATATTGTTGAGTGTATTTGCAACTATGTTCATTAGAAATATTGCTCTATAAATCTTTTTGTGGGGTCTTTGGTTTTGGTATGAAGGTAATGGTGTCCTTATATTATGAGTTTGGATATTTTTCTTCCATTTCTATTTTTTGGAAGAGTTTTGGGAAAGTAGGTATTAATTCTTTAAATGTTTGGTAGAATTCCCTTGGGAAGCCATCCAACCCTGGACTCCTGTTTGTTGAGAGCTTTGTGATTACTGATTCAATTTCTTTGCTCCTTACGGGTCTATTCTAATTTTTTATTTCTTCCTGTTTCAGTTTTGGTAGTTTATATATTTCCAGGAATGCATCCATTTCTTCCAGATTGTCTAATTGGTTGGTATATAATTGCTTACATCATTTTAAAAAATATTTTATTTATTTGACAGCGAGAAATCACAACTAGGCAGAGAGGCAGGCAGAGAGAGAGGAGGAAGCAGGCTCCCTGTGGAGCAGAGAGCCCGGTGTGGGACTTGATCCCAGGACCCTGGGATCATGACCTGAGCCAAAGGCAGAGGCTTTAACCCACCGAGCCACCCAGGTGCCCCACAACATTTTCTTTTAATTGTGTTTCTGCATTGATGGTTGTGAGTTCTCCCCCTTTCATTCATGTTTATTTATTTGGGTCCTTTCTTTTTTCTTTTTGATAATTCTGGCTAGGGGGTTATCAATCTTGTTAATTCTTTCAAAGAACAAGCTACTAGTTTCTTTGATCTCTTCTACTATTTTATTGATTTCTGTATCATTGATGTCTGCTCTTATCTTCATTATTTCCCTTCTTCTGCTGAATTAATGCTTTACTTAGTGTTCTTTTTCCATTTTCTTTAAGTATAAAGTCAGGATATGTATTTGATACTTTTCTTGATTCTTGAGAAAGGCTTGTATTGCTATATAATTCTTTCTTAGGAGTGCCTTTGCTGCCTCCTAGAGATTTTGGACTGTTGTGTTTTCATTTTCATTTGTTTCCATGCATTTTAAAAATTCTTACTCTAATTTCCTGGTTGACCCATTCATTCTTTAGTAGGATGTTTTTTAACCTTCATGTATTTGTAGTCCTTCCAAATATTTTGTGTTTGACTTCAAGTTTAATAGCTTTGTGATATGAAAATACACATGACGCAATCTGTCTTTTTTACCAGTTGAGGCTTGATTTATGACCATATATGTGATCTATTTGGATAATGTCCATTATATGGATAATGTCCATTATGCCCATATATTATGTCCATTATATTATGCCCATACAGATATTACTTAGACAAAGTCCGTATGACTTCAAAAATATTGTGCATTCCTTTGTTTTAGGATAAAATGCTCTAAATAAATGTGTTAAGTCCATCCAGTCTAGCAAGTTATTTAAAGCCCTTTTTTCTTTTTGATCTTCTGCTTAGATGATCTGTCCATTGCTATGAGTGTGTATAATGTCCCGTACTATTATTGTATTGTTATCAATGAATTACTTTAAGTTTGTTATTGCTTCACTTATATATTTGGCTACTCCCATGTTGGGGACATAAATAATTACAATTGTTGAATCTTCTTGTTGGGTAGACCCGTTTATTATAATAGAATGTCCTTCTTCATCACTTATTACAGTTTTTGGTTTATCATCTAGTTTTTGTGATATAAGTATGGATACTCCAGCTTTCTTTTAGTGCACATTATCATGATAAATGATTCTCTACTCCCTCACTTTTAATCTGGAGGTGTCTTGGGGTCTAAAATGTATCTTTTGTAGTAGAAATAAATATGAATGTAGTTTTTTTAATTCATTCTGATACACTATGTCTTTTGGCTAGAGCACTTAGTTCATTTACATTCAGAGTAATTAATGAAATATATGAATTTAGTGCCATTGTATTACTTACAAAGTCATTGTTCTTGTAAATTGTCTGTTACTTTCTAGTCTTTGTTACTTTTGTTCTATTTTTCCTGCAAAAGGTCCCCTTCAATATTTCTTGCAGGGCTGGTTTAGTTTTCATGATCTCCTTTTGTTTTTGCCTTTCTTGGAAACTCTTTTTTTTTTTTTTCCTTCTTGGAAACTTTACCTCTTCTTCTACTCTAAATGACTGCCTTGGTGGATGAAGTACTCTTGGGTGTATAGCACATTGAATATATCATGTCAGCACTTTCTGGCTTGCTAGGTCACTGTGGACAGGTCTGGTGCTAGCTTTATGTGACTACTCTTGTATAATAAGTAACATTTTCCCATAAGTGTTTTCATAATTCTCTCTTTACTTTGTATTTTACAAGTTTCATTATGATATGTTACAGTGTTCAAATGTTTTTGTTGATTTTGAGGGGAGTTCTTTTCCTTTTGGATTGGAATGCTTGTTTTCTTCCCCAGATTAGGGAAATTCTCAGCTATAATTTGTTCAAATAAACCTTCTGTCACTTTTTTCTGCTGTTCTTCTGGGACTTCTATAATATAGATATTATTTTGCTTTATGGAATAACTGAGTTGCCTAAGTCTACTTTCATGATCTAAAGTTTTCTTTCCCTCTTCTTGTCCATGTCATTATTTGCCATAATTTTATCTTCTATATCACCTATTCTTTCCTCTGCTTCTTCAGTCCTCATTGTAATTATATCCAATCTCTTTTGCATCTTAAAATTTCAGCCTGACTAAATTTAATACCTTGTATCGGCAGCAAGGGTTTCTCTGGTGTCTTCTACGCTTTTTCCAAGTCTAGCTGGTAGTCTTTTTTTTTTAAAGATGCTATTTATTTATTTGAGAGAGAGAAAGAGTGAGAGAGAGAGCAAGAATGAGAAGGGGAAGGTCAGAGGAAGAAGCAGACCCCCTGTTGAGCAGGGAGCCTGATGCAGGACTTGATCCCAGGACTCCAGGATCATGACTTGAGCTACAGGCAGTTGCTCAACCAACTGAGCCGCTCAGGTGCCCCTAGCTAGTAGTCTTTGACAGTTGATCTATAGTCTTATTCAGATATATTGCTTATATCTCTTTTTAACAAGACTCTGCCTATGATATTTTCCTGATCTTTCTTTTGAGGAGAATTCCTCTGTCTTGTAATTTTGGCTGAGTTTCTATATTTTGATTGTTATAGAAGCTTGTTATGTTTCCTGTACCTCAGAATAATGTTATATTAAGAAGAGATAATTCTCCATCCAGGATCTGGATCTTTAGGAATTGTTTCTGGAATATGCTTTGTGCAGTCTGCTCTTGTGTTTTGGCTGCTCCTTTCCACTAGTCAGTACTCTGTAGAGTTCCTCCTTGCCTGCAGTAGGGAGTGCTCAGAACTTTATCCAGGTGTGCTTGGAATTTTTTGCTGAAAAAAGCCTAGGAAAAAAAGAAAGAAAGAATAAGGGGGGAAAAAAAGAAAAGAAAAAGCCTGCCCCCCCCCCAAAAAAAAAGAAAGAAAGGAAGGAAGTAAAGGAAAGGGAAAGGAAAAAAAAGACACCACCACCACCAACAAAAACCCATAAGTCAGTTTCGGGGGGGGGGATAAAAAATAAAGAAAAAGAACAGAAAAAAATGAGAAAAGGAAGTGAAAAAAACAAGCTAATAAATAAACCAGAAACCAGAAACTTGATTCCAAAAGAAAAAGAAAAAAAAATTCTGGTCATATTTTAACCAAAACTGAAGGGGACTCTGAAGAATTGTGTGATCAGTAAAACTTGGTGTATGTGACATATTTCCTGTTTTGCTCTTCTGGGGAAGAGGCTCACTGAGCTGGCTCAGAGTTAGTCCTGCCCCCATTAAAAGACAAACAAACAAACAACAACAAAAAAAAAACCACAAAAAACAAACAAACAAAAAACACCAAAAAGCAAAAAAATAGTGTTTGCCAAGCACTGGGAGGCTAGGTTTGATGTAAGCAGCTCCCACATCCACTGGAGGCCATTGTTTAGCTTTCTGATGTCCCACCCTATTGGTAGATGGAGTAAAATGGTGACACTCCAGTCTTTTATGCTTACACAGGAGCTCTCACATTCCCCACTGGTCAGGAAGTCCTCACAGATATTAAGGGCTGTCAGCACACTAGGCACCCAGCTCTCCTGTATTTTATCTTTGGACTGATTGATTGTGATTCAAAACTTCAAATCTTAAAAGAGCCAGCAAGTGCTGGGATCAACTCTTTCCTCTGGATTAGAGGCCACTGTGCTCTAGCAAGTGCCCTTTGTCAAACAAAAAGTCCCCCGCCTGCACCATTCACAAAATCTATAGTGTAGTAGTGTGTCACTATGAAAAGCAGCAACCTAGTTATTCACTGTGTGAGCCTTTATGACCTGCCAATGAAATGCTGTTTGCTGGTTGATGCAGGTCTTCTGTCCTTGGGAAAGCAATATATACCTTCTTCCAAGTATACTACAGGAAGAAGAACAATCTCTTCCAGTGTAACCCAGGAGATTCCTTACACCATTTTCTGTGCCTTCCCAGGACAGAACACTCTTTCTCTCATGGAGTACACACAACAGCTCTGATTTAGGGAAAGTTGTGCATGACCAAAATTTCAGAGCTTGACCTCCACTCACTGTTTGCAAAAAAACCTGTTGCACTCTGTTGTTGCAGTTCCCCAGTCTGTCCTCTGAGATTGGTTTTCTTCTTGTGTGAACTTGATGCTGCACTCTATCAACCCCTCCTTCCTTCTTTGTTTTCTCTTTTGACAGAAAGGGATCCCTCCTCTCTGCAGCATGGCAGGTTTTCTCTCCCCGAGTTCCCCTCCATGCATCTTACACATGCCATGCTGTCTCCTTCTAACTGTGGAAATCCTTCTTCCAATCTTCAGATTGATTTCCTATGTGTTCCAAATGATCTGACGTCAATATAGACAGCTGTGTTCAAGGGATGAGGAAAGCCCGTGGTCACCCTAATTCTCTGCCATTTTAACTCCTCTCTTCTCAGCAGATTTTTACCCAGTGTGGGGCTTTGCATGGAATGGAGTTTCACAGTTTCAAAAATCCAAACAGCACAAACTATTACAACCCCTTCAGCCTCTCTTTGGACTTCTTAACTCATCTGCAAATTGGAAACACTCCCAGTCTCAGCTGCTACTTTCAAATTGGTCTAATACAATTTCCAGTGAGTAACAGTTGGCTATTTCAGGGCTTTCAATTTCTCATACCTGTTAGAATTCTGTCATTTCCCTCCTCAAAGATGCTGACACTATATGTATCTACTTACCTGTTGTTGGTTTGTTACCCCAACTTAAATTTTCAGGATAAGTTAAATAGATTATGGGGATTAAGGAGTAAACTTATAATGAGAAGTAGGTGTTGTATGGAAGTGTTAAATCTCTATATAGTACAGCTGAAACTAACATTATATCATATGTTAACTTACTGGATTTTGAATAAAACTTAACAATAAACAAAAAATAATTTGGGATTTGTGGGGGATACCTTGTTGTCTAGTTTTGTTTTAGGTGTCATCCATGTTTTTTGTTTACCATTATAGTTTTTCTTTCTGCTTTTATAGACAATTCTAACAAGTGACCAAAAACCATGATTCTACTGCAGTTGTCTAGCCCAAATCACTGCAACATTTTTATTTTCAGGTAAGATTTCATGACAAAGTATTTTAAATAAAAATATCTTTTAAAAACTGGGGGAAAGTGAAATAAACAAAAGGCAAGATAAAGTAATCTTGAAGAAAAAAATGTCCTAACAAATAAATAGTATCTCATTGAGTGCCACAGATAATAAGAATTTAGAAAACTTTGGAGTTGGAGCTAAGATGGTAGTGTGGGAGGAGGATCCTAGGTTCGTTTTGTCCCTGAAACACAGCTAGATACCTATGAAATCATTCTAAATACTCCACAAATCAACCTGAAGACTGACAGAACAAACTCCACAACTAAAGGGAGAGAAGATGCCACATCAATGAAGGTAGGAAGGGTAGAGTTGAGGTTTGGGGAGAATGTGTTGCATCTGCTTCAGATAAGAGGGAACTGTGGTCACAGAGAAAGGCAAGAGAGAGGAACAGACAGGGAAATGCACAAGGAGAGAATTTGCCCAAAGCCACCGCCTGGAGAAGGGCTGATTTTCCTGAGTTTATGCAACCAGGGGGGCTTAAAGACTACAGTTTTAAAGGTCAGTGGGAGTGGTTGGGTTAGAGCCCTGAGAGTACTGCCTTACTCCTGGATAAGACAGGTAAATGGTGTGGGGGTGGGGTAGAGAGTTGGGGGGATGGGAGGTGGGGGGAGTTGGTATATAAATAGCAATCTGAAGAATGCCTGGTGCACACAGTAGGGAGATTATTCACCCTTATTGGAGCTTTTTCTTGAGAGGTAGATTCCATGATTACACCTCTCTAGTGACAAAGGAGGAGATGTTTGTTCCCTCTCAACCCTCCCTCCAGCATAAACACAGAAGCACATGTAGAAAGCAGTTCAGCCCCAACCCTGGCTGCCTGACCTGTTTAAACCAAGTCCCACACCCCTGCATTCTGACTGTACTGCCCTTCTTGGTCAAACTTCCCTTAACCCCAATGCAATAACCCCCCTTCCCAGCTGACCAGCAGAAACCACTGCCCACACAACATCTCTTGAGCAGAGTTCTGCAGAGATTCAGTTCTAGTGGAAGTAGTATCAGGTCTCAATTAAGGGGGAACAGGTGGTGGGTGATGGGGAGGGCACGTTTTGCATGGAGCACTGGGTGTTGTGCAAAAAGAATGAATACTGTTACGCTGAAAAAAAAATAAATAAATAAAAAGGGAAAAAAAAAAAAAAAAAAAAAAAAAAAACAAACTATGGACTCTGAAAAACAACCTGAGGGTTTTGAAGGGTCAGGGGTGGGAGGTTGGGGGAACAGGTGGTGGGTGATGGGGAGGGCACGTTTTGCATGGAGCACTGGGTGTTGTGCAAAAAGAATGAATACTGTTACGCTGAAAAAAAAAAGTAAATAAATAAAAAGGGAAAAAAAAAAAAAAACTAGACTAGAGCACACCCAGTTAAAACTTGCCACATTCTGGCCATGGACAAAAAATTGCCAAGTGAAGGCAAGGAGGGCCTCTGCAGATGGCTGGGCTGAAGAATCTAATGGCCAAAACACAACAGCAAAGTGATGCAGCACACACCAGAGACACTGAAGCACCAGGCTTGGACACTATGTGACTTCTTCTTCATAATGTTATTACTCTCAGTGGCAGGAAATATAATGGGCTTTTCTAACACAACTAAGAAGACAGATACTTAGAAAAAAGGCCAAGACAGAGAAATTGTCTCAAAAGAAAGAACAAGATATGATCAAGGCCAGGGATCTAATTATGACAGATATAATGATGGAGAATTTGAAGTAACAGTCATAAGGATACTCATGGGTTTGAGAAAAGAATGAGTGTACTGGGGCACCTGGGTGGCTCAGTGGGTTGAGCCTATGCCTTCAGCTCAGGTCATGATCTCAGGGTCCTGGGATTGAGCCCCACATGGGGCTCTCTGTTCAGCAGGGAGCCTGCTTCCCCTCCCCCCTGCCTGCCTCTCTGTCCGCTTATGATCTCTGTCGTCAAATAAAAAAATAAAATCTTAAAAAAAAGAATTAATGTACTCAGGGAGGCCCTTACCAAAGAGATAAAAAGAGTTAAGAAATAAATAACTAGTCAGAACCTAAAAATGCAAAAGCTGAGATTTAAAACAGGCTTCATGAAATGAACAGAAGAATGGAAGAAGCAGAGGAGCAAGTATGTGATATAGAAGATGAAATAATGGCAAATAATGAAATGGAACAAAAAAGAGAAACAAGAATTACGGAACACAAGACTATCTTGGGGAACCTGGTGACTCCATCAAAAATCATAACTATGGACTCTGAAAAACAACCTGAGGGTTTTGAAGGGTCAGGGGTGGGAGGTTGGGGCAACCTGAGGGTTTTGAAGGGTCAAGGGTGGGAGGTGGGGGGAACAGGTGGTGGGTAATGGGGAGGGCACGTTTTGCATGGAGCACTGGGTGTTGTGCAAAAAGAATGAATACTGTTACGCTGAAAAAAATAAATAAAATGGAAAAAAAAATCATAACATATATATAATAGCAATCCTAGAAGAGGAAGAGAGAGAAAATGGTGCAGAAGGTTTATTTGAGGAAATAATATCTGAAAACTTTACTAAAGTGGGGGAAGGAAACACACCCAAATCCAGGAGGCACAGAAAACTCCTATCAAGAGCAACAAAAATGGGCCCACACCAAGACATATGATAATTTAATTTTGTAAAACTTAACAACAGAAAAAAATTCCTAAAAACAGCAAGACAAAATAAGTCCCTAACTTAAAAGGGAAGACCCATAAGGCTAGATGCAGATCTATCCACCAAAATTTGGCAAGCCAGAAGAAAGTGCCATGATGTATTCAATGTGCTGAATGGGAAAATTCTCTAGCCAAGAATACTCTATCCAGCAAGGTTGTCATTCAGAACAGAGGGGAGATAAAGATTTTCCATGACAAAGAAAAACTAAAGGTTCATGACCACTAAACCAGCCCTGCAAGAAATATTAAACAGGACTCTGAGTAGGAAGGAAAGATCAAAAGTGACAAGAAAGAAAGAAAGGAAGGAAGAAAGAAAACCTCCAGAACCAATGACAAAATAAGTAATAAAATAACACTAAATAGATATCTATCAACAATCACTCTGAACATAAATGTACAAAATGCTCTCATCAAAATACACAGAGTGTCAGTATGGATAAAAAAAAAGACCCATCTATATGCTGCATAATAGAGATGATCTTAGACCTAAGGAAACCTGCAGTTTGAAAGTAAGGGAGAGAAACATTTATTCTAGAAATGGACATCAAAAGAAACTGGGAGTAGAAATATTTATAGCAGACAAACTAGACTTTACAATAAAGCCTAACACAGATGAAGAAGGGCACTATATCATAGTAAATGGTAGTATCCAAAAAGAAGTTCTAACAAATATTTATTGCTCCAACATAGGAGCACCCAAATATATAAAACAACTATTAACAAATATAAAGGAACTAATGATAATCATACAATAATAGTAGGGAACTTTAGTACCCCATTTACATCAATGGACAGATCATCTAAACAGAAAATCAACAAGGAAACAATGGCTTTGAAAGATGTAATGAACTAGATGGACTTAACAGATATATTCAGAACGTTTTCCTCTAAAACAGAAGAATACACATTCTTTTAAAGTGCACACAGGACATTCTAAAGATAGATCACATATTTGATCACAAATCAGGCCTCAAAAAGTGCAAAAAGATTGAGATCATATCATGCCTATTTTCTGACCACAAAGCTATGAGGCTTGAAGACAACCACAAGAAAAAAAATTGGAAAGATCACAAACACAGGGAGGTTAAACAACATGCTATTAAAGAATGAATAGGTCAACCAGGAAATCAAAGAAGAAATTTAAAAAAAGTGAAAACAAATGGAAATGAAAACATAATAGTTTAAACTGTTGGGATGCAGCAAAGTAGTCCTTAGAAGGAAGTGTGTAGCAATATAAGCCTACCTCAAGAAGAAAGAAAAATCTCAAATACACAAACTAACCTTACACCTAAAAGAGCTAGAAAAAGAAAACAAAAACAAAAACAAAGACTAAAGCGATCAGCCAAATGGAAAAAATAAAGATTAGAGCAGAAATAAATGATATAGACACTAAAAACACTTACTACAACAATAGAACAGTTCACTGAAAGCCTGAACTGATTCCTTGACAAAATTAATAAAATTGATAACCCCTAGCCAAACTTATCAAAAAGAAAAGAAGTATGGACAAAATAAATTAATTCACAAATAGGACAGGAGAAATAAACAAATACCACAGAAAAAACCATAAGAGAATATTAAGAAAAAACATATATCAACAAATTGTACAACCTGTAAAAAATGGACAAATTCTTAGAAATATATGAATGAACACAAAACAGGAAGAAATAGAAAACTTGAACAAATAACCATCAAAGAAATCAAATTAGGAAGAAAAAATATCACAACAAACAAAAGTTCAGGGTCTAATTGGCTCAAAGATGAATGCTACCAAACATTAAAAGAATTAATACCTATACTTCTCAAACTATTCCAAAATATAGAAATGGAAGGAAAACTTACAAATTCATTCTAGGAGTCCAGCCTTCCCCTGATACCAAATCAGATAAAGACAAAACAAAACAAAACAAAACAAAACAAAAAAAAACTACAGGCCAATATCCCTGATGAACATGGATGCAAAAATTCTCAATAAAATACTTGCTAACCAAATCCAACAGTACATTAAAAGAAACACCACGATCAAGTGGGATTTAATCCCGGACTTCAAGGGTAGTTCAATACTTGTGAATCAATCAGTGTGATATACTACATTAATCAAAGAAAACAAAACATATATGTAGTTAAAGCATTTGACAAAGTACAATATCCATTCATAATAAAAACCCTCAACAAAGTAGGGTTAGAAGAAACATACCTCAACATAATAAAGGCTGTCTATGAAAATCCACAGGTAATATCATCCTCAATGTGGAAAAAACTGAAAGCTTTTCCTCTGTAGTGAGGAAGACAGGGATTCCACTCTCACCACTCTTATTTAACATAGTCCCTAAAGTCCTAGCTACAGTGATCACAAAATAAAAAGAAATAAATGTGTCCAAATCTGCATGGAAGATGTCAAACTTTCACTATTTGCAGATGAGTTGATACTCTATACAGGAAACCCCAAAGACTTCCCTCACCTTCAAACTGCTAGAACTGATACACAAATTCAAAAAAGTCTCAGGATATAAAATCAACATACAGAAATTTGTTTTATTTCTATACACTAATAATGAAACAGCAGGAAGAAAAATTAAAGAATTAATCACATTTACAATTGCAACAATTTGTTGCATTTCTATACAATAATTTGTTGCATTTCTATACACTAATAATGGAACAGCAGGAAGAAAACTTAAAGAATTAATCACATTTACAACTGCCTCAAAAACCATAAGATAAATAGGAATAAACATAACTAAAGAGGTGAAAGATTGTACTCTGAATACTATAAAACACTTGTGAAAGAAACTGAAGATGACAAAAAGAAATGGAAAAACATTCCATGCTCATGGATTGGAAGAAGAAATATTGTTAAAATGTTTATACTGTTTTACAAACACAGAATTCAGCCCATCTGGTTTTTAACTGATTTTTTTTTTTTTTATTTTTTTTTTTTATTTATTTTTTTTCAGCGTAACAGTATTCATTCTTTTTGCAAAACACCCAGTGCTCCATGCAAAACGTGCCCTCCCCATCACCCACCACCTGTTCCCCCAACCTCCCACCCCTGACCCTTCAAAACCCTCAGGTTGTTTTTCAGAGTCCATAGTCTCTTATGGTTCGCCTCCCCTCCCCAATGTCCATAGCCCCCTCCCCCTCTCCCAATCCCACCTCCCCCCAGCAACCCCCAGTTTGTTTTGTGAGATTAAGAGTCATTTATGGTTTGTCTCCCTCCCAATCCCATCTTGTTTCATGTATTCTTCTCCTATCCCCCTACCCCCCCCATGTTGCTTCTCCATGTCCTCATATCAGGGAGATCATATGATAGTTGTCTTTCTCCGATTGACTTATTTCACTAAGCATGATACGCTCTAGTTCCATCCACGTCGTCGCAAATGGCAAGATTTCATTTCTTTTGATGGCTGCATAGTATTCCATTGTGTATATATACCACATCTTCTGTATCCATTCATCTGTTGATGGACATCTAGGTTCTTTCCATAGTCTGGCTATTGTAGACATTGCTGCTATAAACATTCGGGTACACGTGCCCCTTCGGATCACTATGTTTGTATCTTTAGGGTAAATACCCAGTAGTGCAATTGCTGGGTCATAGGGTAGTTCTATTTTCAACATTTTGAGGAACCTCCATGCTGTTTTCCAGAGTGGTTGCACCAGCTTGCATTCCCACCAACAGTGGAGGAGGGTTCCCCTTTCTCCACATCCTCGCCAGCATCTGTCATTTCCTGACTTGTTAATTTTAGCCATTCTGACTGGTGTGAGGTGATATCTCATTGTGGTTTTGATTTGTATTTCCCTGATGCCGAGTGACGTGGAGCACTTTTTCATGTGTCTGTTGGCCATCTGGATGTCTTCTTTGCAGAAATGTCTGTTCATGTCCTCTGCCCATTTCTTGATTGGATTGTGTGTTCTTTGGGTGTTGAGTTTGCTAAGTTCCTTATAGATTTTGGATACTAGCCCTTTATCTGATATGTCGTTTGCAAATATCTTCTCCCATTCTGTCAGCTGTCTTTTGGTTTTGTTAACTGTTTCCTTTGCTGTGCAAAAGCTTTTGATCTTGATGAAATCCCAATAGTTCATTTTCGCCCTTGCTTCCCTTGCCTTTGCCGTTGTTCCTAGGAAGATGTTGCTGCGGCTGAGGTCGAAGAGGTTGCTGCCTGCATTCTCCTCAAGGATTTTGATGGATTCCTTTCTCACATTGAGGTCCTTCATCCATTTGGAGTCTATTTTCGTGTGTGGTGTAAGGAAGTGGTCCAATTTCATTTTTCTGCATGTGGCTGTCCAATTTTCCCAGCACCATTTATTGAAGAGGCTGTCTTTTTTCCATTGGACATTCTTTCCTGCTTTGTCAAAGATGAGTTGACCATAGAGTTGAGGGTCGATTTCTGGGCTCTCTATTCTGTTCCACTGGTCTATGTGTCTGTTTTTGTGCCAGTACCATGCTGTCTTGATGATGACAGCTTTGTAATAGAGCTTGAAGTCCGGAATTGTGATGCCACCAACTTTGACTTTGTTCTTCAATATTCCTTTGGCTATTCGAGGTCTTTTCTGGTTCCATATAAATTTTAGGATTATTTGTTCCATTTCTTTGAAAAAAATGGATGGTATTTTGATAGGGATTGCATTAAATGTGTAGATTGCTTTAGGTAGCATAGACATTTTCACAATATTTATTCTTCCAATCCAGGAGCATGGAACATTTTTCCATTTTTTTGTGTCTTCCTCAATTTCTTTCATGAGTACTTTATAATTTTCTGTGTATAGATTCTTCATCTCTTTGGTTAGGTTTATTCCTAGGTATCTTATAGTTTTGGGTACAATTGTAAATGGGATTGACTCCTTAATTTCTCTTTCTTCAGTCTTGTTGTTGGTGTACAGAAATGCAACTGATTTCTGTGCATTGATTTTATATCCTGACACTTTACTGAATTCCTGTACAAGTTCTAGCAGTTTTGGAGTGGAGTCTTTTGGGTTTTCCACATATAGTATCATATCATCTGCGAAGAGTGATAGTTTGACTTCTTCTTTACCAATTTGGATGCCTTTAATTTCTTTTTGTTGTCTGATTGCTGAGGCTAGGACTTCTAGTACTATGTTGAATAGCAGTGGTGATAATGGACATCCCTGCCGTGTTCCTGACCTTAACGGAAAAGCTTTCAGTTTTTCTCCATTGAGAATGATATTTGCGGTGGGTTTTTCATAGATGGCTTTGACAATATTGAGGTATGTGCCCTCTATCCCCACACTTTGAAGAGTTTTGATCAGGAAGGGATGCTGTACTTTGTCAAATGCTTTTTCAGCATCTATTGAGAGTATCATATGGTTCTTGTTCTTTCTTTTATTAATGTGTTCTATCACATTGATTGATTTGCGGATGTTGAACCAACCCTGCAGTCCTGGAATAAATCCCACTTGATCGTGGTGAATAATCCTTTTAATGTACTGTTGAATCCTATTGGCTAGTATTTTGGCGAGAATTTTTGCGTCTGTGTTCATCAAGGATATTGGTCTGTAGTTCTCTTTTTTGGTGGGATCCTTGTCTGGTTTTGGGATCAAGGTGATGCTGGCCTCATAAAATGAGTTTGGAAGTTTTCCTTCCGTTTCTATTTTTTGGAACAGTTTCAGGAGAATAGGAATGAGTTCTTCTTTAAATGTTTGGTAGAATTCCCCTGGGAAGCCGTCTGGCCCTGGGCTTTTGTTTGTTTGGAGATTTTTGATGACTGTTTCAATCTCCTTACTGGTTATGGGCCTGTTCAGGTTTACTATTTCTTCCTGGTTCAGTTGTGGTAGTTTATATGTCTCTAGGAATGCATCCATTTCTTCCAGATTGTCCAATTTGTTGGCGTAGAGTTGCTCATAGTATGTTCTTATAATTGTCTGTATTTCTTTGGTGTTAGTTGTGATCTCTCCTCTTTCATTCATGATTTTATTGATTTGGGTCCTTTCTCTTTTCTTTTTGATGAGTCTGGCCAGGGGTTTATCAATCTTATTGATTCTTTCAAAGAACCAGCTCCTAGTTTCATTGATTTTTTCTATTGTTTTTTTGGTTTCTATTTCATTGATTTCTGCTCTGATCTTTGTGATTTCTCTTCTCCTGCTGGGTTTAGGGTTTCTTTCTTGTTCTTTCTCCAGCTCCTTTACGTGTAGGGTTAGGTTGTGTACTTGAGACCTTTCTTGTTTCTTGAGAAAGGCTTGTACCGCTATATATTTTCCTCTCAGGACTGCCTTTGCTGTGTCCCACAGATTTTGAACTGTTGTGTTTTCATTATCATTTGTTTCCATGAATTTTTTCAATTCTTCTTTAATTTCCTGGTTAACCCATTCATTCTTTAGAAGGATGCTGTTTAGTCTCCATGTATTTGGGTTCTTTCCAGCTTTCGTCTTGTGATTGAGTTCTAGCTTCAGAGCATTGTGGTCTGAAAATATGCAGGGAATAATTCTAATCTTTTGATACCGGTTGAGACCTGATTTGTGACCCAGGATGTGATCTATTCTGGAGAAGGTTCCATGTGCACTAGAGAAGAATGTGTATTCTGTTGCTTTGGGATGAAATGTTCTGAATATATCTGTGATGTCCATCTGGTCCAGTGTGTCATTTAAGGCCTTTATTTCCTTGTTGATCTTTTGCTTGGATGATTTGTCCATTTCAGTGAGGGGAGTGTTAAAGTCCCCTACTATTATTGTATTATTATTGATGTGTTTCTTTGATTTTGTTATTAATTGGTTGATATAGTTGGCTGCTCCCACGTTAGGGGCATAGATATTTAAAATTGTTAGATCTTCTTGTTGGACAGACCCTTTGAGTAGGATATAGTGTCCTTCCTCATCTCTTATTATAGTCTTTGGCTTAAAATCTAATTGATCTGATATAAGGATTGCCACCCCAGCTTTCTTCTGATGCCCATTAGCATGGTAAATTGTTTTCCACCCCCTCACTTTCAATCTGGAGGTGTCTTCGCGTCTAAAATGAGTTTCTTGTAGGCAACATACTGATGGGTTTTGTTTTTTTATCCATTCTGATACCCTGTGTCTTTTGATTGGGGCATTTAGCCCATTAACATTCAGGGTAACTATTGAGAGATATGAATTTAGTGCCATTATTAGCCTGTAAGGTGACTGTTACTGTATATTGTCTCTGCACCTTTCTGATCTACTACTTTTAGGCTCTCTCTTCCCTTAGAGGACCCCTTTCAATATTTCCTGGAGAGCTGGTTTGGTGTTTGCAAATTCTTTCAGTTTTTGTTTGTCCTGGAAGCTTTTGATCTCTCCTTCTATTTTCAATGATAGCCTAGCTGGATAGAGTATTCTTGGCTGCATGTTTTTCTCGTTGAGTGCTCTGAATATATCATGCCAGCTCTTTCTGGCCTGCCAGGTCTCTGTGGATAAGTCTGCCGCCAATCTAATATTTTTACCATTGTATGTTACTGATTTCTTTTCTCGGGCTGCTTTCAGGATTTTCTCTTTGTCACTAAGACTTGTAAATTTTACTATTAGGTGACGGGGTGTGGACCTATTCTTGTTGACTTTGAGGGGGGTTCTCTGCATCTCCTGGATTTTAATGCTTGTTCCCTTTGCCATATTAGGGAAATTCTCTCCAATGATTCTCTCCAATAGACCCTCTGCTCCCCTCTCTGTTTCTTCTTCTTCTGGAATCCCAATTATTCTAATGTTGTTTCGTCTTATGGTGTCACTTATCTCTCGAATTCTCCCCTCATGGTCCAGTAGCTGTTTGTCCCTCTTTTGCTCGGCTTCCTTATTCTCTGTCATTTGGTCTTCTATATCACTAATTCTTTCTTCTGCCTCATTGATCCTAGCAGTGAGAGCCTCCATTTTTGATTGCACCTCATTAATAGCTTTTTTGATTTCAACTTGGTTAGATTTTAGTTCTTTAATTTCTCCAGAAAGGGCTTTAATATCTCCAGAGAGGGTTTCTCTAATATCTTCCATGCCTTTTTCGAGCCCGGCTAGAATGTTCAGAATCGTCATTCTGAACTCTTGATCTGACATAGTACCAATGTCTGTGTTGATTAGGTCCCTAGCCTTCGGTACTGTCTCTTGTTCTTTTGTTTGTGGTGATTTTTTCCGCCTTGTCATTTTGTCCAGATAAGAGGATATGAAGGAGCAAATAAACTACTAATAGGGTGGCAAAGACCCCGGAAAAATGCGCTGTAACCAAATCAGAAGAGACCCCAAATTGTGGGGGGGGGAGGGAAGGGGATAAAAAACAGGTTCTGAAAAAAAAGAAAAAAAAAAAAAAAAAAGAAAAAAAATTAAAAAATAAAACAAATAAAAAAATATAAAAAAGAAAGAAAAAATATATATATTTAGATGAACTAGTCAAAAAACGTTAAAAAAGAAAAGGGTAAAAGTTTTTAAAAAAATTTAGCAGAAGAAGAAAAAAGAAAAAAGAAAAAAAAATTGAAAAAAGAAAAAAAAAAATAAAAAATTGAAAAAAGAAAAAAAATTGAAGTAGCCGCAAGACTAAAGAATCATGGGGAGAAAGCCATGAGTTCCGTGCTTTGCTTTCTCCTCCTCTGGAATTGCTCTGCTGTCTTAGGAATTGAATCTGCTTTCTCCTTGATAGATGAACTTCGTCCTGGCTGGATATTTTGTTGATCTTCTGGGGGAGGGGCCTGTTGTAGTGACTCTCAAGTGTCTTTGCCCGAGGCGGGATTGCACCGCCCTTACCGGCGGCCGGACTAAGTAATCGGCTCGGGTTCGCTTTTGGGAGCTTCTGTTCCCTGAACGCTTTCCGTAGAGTTCCGGAGGACGGGAATGAAAATGGCGGCCTCCCAGTCTCCGGCCCGGAGGAGCCGAGAGCCTGGGGCCCCACTCCTCAGTGCGCCCCCAGAGGACAGCACCCAATCACTCCCGTATCCCCAGCCTCTAGCCGCGCTCCGAGCTCACCCAGCCCGCGACCAGTTCAAGGTAACCCCGAGCTGAGAGTTCAGCCCTCGGCTCTGTCTTTGCAGCCGGTTTCTCCGTTCTAATACCTGCGAGCTCTCCGACACTCCGACACCCCCGATCCTTCTGTGACCTTGCGGGGCCTGGGGCCACGCTGGCCCCGCGTGGGCTTCACCCCGGTTTAGCCCCTGGAGCAATGTCCCTCAGTGGAACAGACTTTTAAAAGTCCTGATTTTGTGCTCCGTTCCTCCGCCGCTTGCCGGGAGCCGGCCCCTCCCCCCGCAGTCTATCTTCCCGTCGTTTTAGATTCACTTCTCCGCCAGTCCTACCTTTCAGAAAGTGGTTGATTTTCTGTTTCTAGAGTTGCTGTTCTTCTCTTCGCTCTCCCGTTGGATTTGTAGGTGTTTGCTATGTTTAGATAAGCTATCGAGCTGATCTCCTGTTACCTGATGTAGTCTCAGGCTGCTACTTCTCCGCCATCTTGACTCTTAACTCCCATCTGGTTTTTAAAGCCAAATGTTATGGAGATTAGTCTTCCCTGTGTGAGTTTCCTGGTGCCAGAGCCCATTTCTCTTCCCCTTTGATGATTGCAGCTCTCCCACTCTATGGGTAGCCTCTCTCTGCCTTTCTCACCTTCCTAAACTTGCAGGTGCAGCTTCTTCTCTACATTTAGTTGTAGAGCTTGTTTTGCTAGTCCTCAGATTGCTCTCCAGTTTATTGACTTGGAAGAGGATGATATCTAGTTGAAAACATGGGGTCCTCCTACTCTACCACCTTCCAAGCTATTTCTCTGTTTTTAATATTATTTAATTGTAAATTTGTGTAATTTACTTTTTAATAATGTTGTCAGCCTTAAGTCTTCTCATATTTTTCTTTTTATTTATTTAAATTCAATTAGCCAACTTACAGTACACCATTTATTTCAGAAACAGAGTTCAGTTAATCATCAGTTGCATATAATACCCAGTGCTCATCACATCACATGTTCTTCTTAATGCCCATCCCCCAGTTACCTCGTTCCCCCACCCATCTCCCCTCCAGCAACTCTCTTTTTTTTCTTTAGTTAAGAGTCTCTCGTGGTTTGTCTCTCTCTCTGATTTCTTCTTATTCAGTGGATAGAGCCCAGATGTCCATTGATATATGAATGGATAAAGACCTCTTATATTTTTTAAAAAATATTTTTTTCTTTTGAAATGGCTTTAGGTTTACAGAAAAGTTGCAAAGATAGTAAAGAGAGGTTCCCTCACCCAGCTTCCCTTTGTTAACATTTTGTAGTCATGCAAAATGGAGTATTTGTCAAAAGTAAGAAACCAACATTGGTACACCACTACTAACTGAATTCTGGACTTGATTTGAACTTCAGTTTTTCCACTAATATCTTTTTATTTTTTCCCCAGGAATCAGTCCAGAATATCAAATCACATTTAATAATTACACTTCCTTAGTTTTCTTGGTCTGTGACAGTTTCTCAATCTTTCCTTGTTTCGTTTGATCTTTGGATCTTGAGATTTTGAGTAGTTCTGGTCAGATGTTTTGTAGAATGTAGCTCAATTTGGATTTTTCTGATGTTTCCCTCAGGCCTACACAGTAGTTATGGGACTTTAGCAGACCACCATAGAGGTAAAGAGTTCTTCTCATCATATAATCAGGGGCTATATGATACCAACATAGCATCATTGGTGATGTTGATCTTAATCACTTGTTTAATGTGGTATCTGATAGGTCCCTCCACTGTAAAATTATTGTAGCTCAAGCTACTACAACAAAATACTATAGACTGGGTAGCTTAAATAACAGATATTTATTTCTCAGAGTTCTGGATATTGGGAATTCTAAAATCAAAGTGCCAGGAGATTTAGTTATTTTTTAAATTTATTTATTTGAGAGAGAAAGCGAGAGAGAACAAGCAGGAGGGAAGGAAAGAAGGAGAGAGAGAAGCAGACTCCTGTCCGAGGAGGGAGCCCAGGGTAGGACTCAATCCCAGGACCCTGGAATCATGCCCTGAGCTGAAGGTAGACACTTAACTGACTGAGCCACCCAGACACCCCAAAATTTAGTTCTTGATAAGAGCCCTCTTGATGACTTCTAGCTGGCCACTTTTGTTGTGGTGTGGACACATAACCCTTTCTTTGTGACTACACTGAGACTATAATCTCTGCTTTCTTCTCCTTATAGGGACACTAATCCCATCACAAGAGTTCAACCCTCATTACTCAAATTAAACTTATTACTTCACAATGGCCTCATCTTTAATTAATATCACACTGGGGTAGGCTTTAATATATGAGTTAAGGGAGAACACATTTAGCCTATGCAAGCATTTTATTTCCCTTTATTTACCTTGCTTCTGTAAGGGAATCACTAAATTTGGTCCATATCCAAGGAAAAGAAATATTTATGTATATCATTTGAAATTCTTTAAGGAAGAAGTGTCTATTTATTTAACCATTTATTTATATCATTATTAACTCTTAGAATTTTATTTTATACTTTGGGTTATAATCCAATACTGTAATATTTATTTTGTCCAAATTATTCCAAATTTGACCATTTGGAGCTCTTCCAGACTGGGTCTTATACCCTTTTGATATTCTTCATCGTTTTGTTTTTTGAGCATTTTCTTACTTTCTGGAACTACAAGATGCTCTAGGCTTCTTATAATGGTTAATTTATGTATTGACTTGATCGGGCCTTTGGGTGCCCAGATATTTGGATAATATTATTCTGAGTGTGTCTGTGAGGGTGTTTTGGGATAAGATTAACATTTGACTCAGTAGACTAAAGAAAATAGATTGCCCTTCTTAATATGAGTGCCTGTCATCCAATCAATTGAAGCCCTGAATATAGCAAGAGGGCTATCCCTTCCTTGCGTAAGAAGGACCTTTTTGTGCTTGACTGCTTTGATTTGGAGCAACTGTCTCTTCCTACCTTTGAAGTCAAATAGAAACATTGGCCTTGGGCTTGCTGGCTTCAGATGAGAACTTATGCCATCAACTTTCCTGGGACACTGGCCTTCGTACAGAAACTGGAACTATGCTATTGACTCTCCTGGACCTCCAGCTTGATGACTGAAAATCATGGGACTTTTTAACTTCTGTGATTGCATGAACAAGTTTCTTTTAATTTCTCTTTTTGTCTCTCTCTCTTTCTCTGTCTCTCTTTCTGTGTGCCATACAGAAGCGCATGCACGCACACACACACACACACACACACAATTATATTTTTCTGGAGAACCCTTACTAATATACTTGTTTGTTTGTTTGTTTGTTTTTCTGCTGTACCCCTAGCATCCACCATCTCTCTGAGTCCTGGTTCTTGTACTTGGGTAAAGTATTTGGAAATCAAGGTCTGGGCATTGATTATTGCTTCACTATGCTATTTGTACAAAATTCATAGTTTAGCTGAGCATTCTGGAATTTTCAGCTGTATAAACTGCCCTACATTTTTGTAGCTTTTTAAGGCTGAAAAATATTTTGCTGTACATAAATTAGTAAACCTCTAAACCTATAAAGTAGCTTGTAGTTTCCAAATTTTTATAAATATATAGTAATAACTATGTCACAGGGTTTTTGTTTGTTTGTTTCATAAAAGAAAATTCTCTCAGATTTTATTTTCATATGGCTCAAAGTATTTGAGTATTACCAGTCCAGTAGAGTGACTAGAAATATGACAACCTGAAAATTTAAACCCATGGAGAATTTGATCATTTATTGTGTGGTCTGATATTTTGGAAAAGTAACTAAAATCTTTTCGAGAAGGTAATGAAAATAAAATATATCCTGACTTAATTTCAATTAATCATAATTAATCTTATGGTGATTTCAATGTACACGTTGTTTTGTCAAATTAGTTTGTCAAAGTGTGAAGCATGAGGTAATAATAAAGTTGAATGCAATAGTTTGATGAATGGATCAAGAAGATGTGGTATATATACACAATGGAATACTATGCAGCCACCAAAAGAAATGAAATCTTGCCATTTGCGACGACGTGGATGGAACTAGAGCGTATCATGCTTAGTGAAATAAGTCAATCGGAGAAAGACAACTATCATATGATCTCCCTGATATGAGGACATGGAGAAGCAACATGGGGGGGTAGGGGGATAGGAGAAGAATACATGAAACAAGATGGGATTGGGAGGGAGACAAACCATAAATGACTCTTAATCTCACAAAACAAACTGGGGGTTGCTGGGGGGAGGTGGGATTGGGAGAGGGGGAGCGGGCTATGGACATTGGGGAGGGGAGGCGAACCATAAGAGACTATGGACTCTGAAAAACAACCTGAGGGTTTTGAAGGGTCAGGGGTGGGAGGTTGGGGGAACAGGTGGTGGGTGATGGGGAGGGCACGTTTTGCATGGAGCACTGGGTGTTGTGCAAAAAGAATGAATACTGTTACGCTGAAAAAATTAATAAAAAGGGAAAAAAAAAAGAAAAAAAAAATAGTTTGAATCCCAAAGTATTGCTCTTATATGATGAAACACATTATCCTAACTTAGTTTTTCATGAAAGAAGAAAAAATGGTGTTATAGATTATCATTGGTATAACTTTGAAGACCATGTAGTCCAAATTTTACATTCCTTTGATAGAGAAACTGGGATCAAGACAAAAGAAATGAAAATTTAATGTGTGAAATCAGAGTAATAATTTTCCCAAATATGCTTCTTCCTTCTTTACTATTCATTCCAGTAGATAGCATCACAGTTTATCTAGTCTTTTACTTTAGATACTATAGATATTCTCACAATATATCAAACAATGGCTATTCAACCATGATCTGGGCCCTCTGCATCTAAGCTTTAGATTGAAACTTCACCATATTTATCTAAGACTATTCAACAAATTCCAAGTTAGTCACTATAACATAAACCTCTCCTTGCTCTAGCCCATTCTCTGTATAGTTTAACACAATTTTATTTCCAAAAATAAATTTTATCACACCAATCTCATAAAAAACAACCAACTTCACTGACTTCTCATTGTATACAGGAAGGTATCCAAATTCCTCTGAAAGACACACACTCAAGGTTAAACTTGACTTCTCTACATTTGTTTTTTTACCACACTTAACAAAGATAGTTGACTTGTAACAGGTTATAAAAATTCTTGTGCCACATTAAGTATTTTGTATGGTGCTGTCCAGTTTTCCCAACACGATTTGTTGAAGGAACTGACTTTTTCCATTGGATATTCTTTCCTATTTTATCAAAGATTAGTTGACCATATAGTTGTGGGTCCATTTCTTGGTTTTATATTCTGTTCCATTGATCTATGTGTCTATTTTTGTGTCAGTATCATACTATCTTGATGACTACATCTTTGTAGTATAGCTTGAAGTCTGGAATTGTGATGCCTCCAGGTTTACTTTTCTTTTTCAAGGTTGCTTTAGCTATTTGTGTGTGTGTGTGTGTGTGTGTGTGTGGTGCCATACAAATTTTAGAATTGTTTATTCTAGCTCTGTGAAAAATGCTAGTGGTATTTTGATAGGGATTGCATTAAATGTGTAGATTTCTTTGAGTAGTATACACATTTTAACATTTTTTTTTCTTCTATTCCACAAGCATGGAATATTTTTCCATTTCTTTGTGTCATCTTCAATCATGTACATGAGTGTTCTATAGCTTTCAGAGTACAGATATTTTACCTCTTTGGCTAGGTTTATTTTCCTAGGTATCTTATATGTTTTGGAGGAAAGGGGACCACTTTCATACACCGTACAGAAAAATAAATTGAAAATGCACAAAAGACCTAAATGTGAGGCAGAAAGCCATCAAAATCTTAGATGATAACACAGGAAGAAACATTTTAGATATCAGCTGTAACAAATTCTTATTAGATACATCTCTGGAGGAAAGGTAAACAAGAGCAAAAATGAACTATTGGGACTTCATCAAGATAAGAAGTCTTTGCACATAATGACGTACTATATGCCAGCTAATTGAATTTGAATAAAAAAGGAAGCCTCTGCACCACAAAGGAAATAATCAACACAAGCAGAAGGAAACCTTTAGAATGGGAAAAGATATTTTCAAATGACATAGCCCAAGAAGAGTTCGTATCCATAATCTATAAAGAACCTATCAAATTCAACATCCCAAAAGAACAAATAATCCATTAAGAAATGGGCAGAAAACATAAATATTTTTTTTATAATTTATTTATTTATTATATATATATTTATTATAATATAATTTATTATTTTATAATTTATTTATAGTATAAATAAATATTTTTCCAAAGAAGACATACAGATGGGTAATAGACACATATGAAAACATGCTCAAAAACACTCATCATCATTTTACCCAAATAAAAGCTGCAGTAAGATATCACCCCACACCTGTCTGAATGGCTAAAATTAACAACATAGGAAACCACAGATGTTGGGAAGGATGCAAAGAAAGGGGAAACCTTTTTCACTATTGGTGAAAGTGTAAACTCACACAGCCACTCTGGAAACAGTAGTGGAAGTTCTTCAAAGATTTAAAAATAGAACTAATCTATGATCCAGCAATTGCACTACTAGGTATTTACCCAAAGGATACAAAAATTCAGGTTTGGTGGGATTCCTGGATGACTCAGTCAGGTAAGAATCTGCCTTTGGCTCAGGTCATGATCTCAGGGTCCTAGGATCAAGGTTTCTTGCTCAGTGGGGAGCCTGCTTCTCCCTCTGCCTGCTGCTTCCCTGCTTGTGCTCTCTCTCTCTGACAAATAAATAAATAAAATCTTGAAAAAAATACAGGTTTGGTGAGCCTGAGTGGTTCAGTCAGTTAAGCATCCAACTTGGTTTTGGCTCACGTCATGATCACATGAGTCATGGTATCAGGCACTGTATTGGGTTCTACCCTCAGTGAGGAGTCTGCTTAAGATTCTCTCCATCTGCTCTTCCTCCACATGCTCTCTCTCTCTCTCTCTCAAATAAATAAATAATTCATTAAGAAAAATACAGATTTAAAGGGTTACATGTATCCTGATGTTTATAGCAGCATTATCAACAATAGCCAAACTATGAAAAGAGATCAAATGTCCATCAACTGATGAATGGATAATGAAGAGGTGATACACACACACACACACACACACACACACACACACAGTAGTCCTCAGCCATGAAATCTTGCCTTTTGTTGTGGCCATTTTTGCTTTTATCCACTGACAAGACACAGGAAGCCCCAGGGGAAAAAAAAGCCACACAGAAGACCAGTTTCACTAAGACCATCTCCCTGACAGGGGGTGGGGCAACTCTTCACAGGCACATTACCTGAGAAACAGCACAGCAGTACTGTCCCCTAGAAGACCAGCTGGAAGAACAGGTGGTTGATAAGCCTATGGATCCAATAAGACTGTAAAATCCCAATGTTGGGGGAAAATTGTATATTGAGTTCTAGGAGTGGGCCTCATGACTTGCTTATTTTTCAGATATAATTCTCTTTTTCTCTTCTTTTTTTCCCTTTTCTCATGCTTTTTCTCTGCCATATTTTTCTTTTTACCTTCTCCTCATTTCAACTAGATGCCTATTATATCAACTTATTTTCAGTCACTTTTTAAATTTAAGTTCTTCATACCTATATATTTTACATATATATGGTTTATTTTATCTCCTTTTCCACTCTATTCAGTTTTACCTTTTTGTATATACAAGTTTTACTTTGTAATTTTGGGACATAGTCTAACACACAGACCAAAATTCAAATAGGCAAAGCTGAAATATCCTGCTTTGACCACACTGAGTGATTATACTTCCCCCCATACTCTCCCCCTTTTAAAATTTTTTCAATGTTTTAATTTTATTCTTGTGTTTCATTTTGGCTTTGTTTTATCAGTGGTGGCATCTTAACTGTCCCAATGTTGCTAGGGTGCATTTAGCTTGGGTCATGGTTGCTATTTTGGATTCTGTTCATTTGCACAATCATTTATCAACAGAATGACTAGGAGGAAGAACTTTCAACATAGAAAAGAACCAGAGAAAACGTCCTCTGCCACATAACTAATGGGTCTGTATAAAAGCAAGATGTCAGAGATAGAATTCAGGATAGCAATTATGAAGTTAATAGCTAGCCTTGTGGGGGGGGGAATTAGTGATAATATAGACTCTTTAAGGGTAGAAATGAGATCTAAGCAAGCCAAGCTTAAAAATGCCATGCATGTGATGCAGTCTAAACTGGATATTCTAACAGCCAGGGTAAATGAGGCAGAAGAACAAATCAGTGACCTAGATCAATGGCAGCATGAAACATTCCAATATCAGTATTATTGGGATCCCTGATGGAGAGGGGTGGTTAGAAAATATATTTCAACAAATCATAGCTGAGAGCTTCCTTAATCTGGGGAGGGAAACAAGCATTTGTGTCTAAGAGGCAGAGAGGACCATTCCCAAAATCAATAAAAATAGATCAACACCCCATCATTTAATAGTGAAGCTTGCAAATCATATCACTAAGGGAATCATCCTGAGAGCAGCTAGGAGGAAGAGTATTCTTATGTGTGGAGGGAGGAACATCAGAATAAAATCAGACCTATCCAAAGAGATGTAGCAAACCAGAAAGGGCTGGTAAGACATATTCAGGGTACTAAATAAAAAGAATATGCAGCCAAGAATGCATTATCCAACAAGGCTGTCATTCAGAACAGATGGAGAAATGAAGAGTTTTCAGGACAGACAGGAACTGAGAGAATATGTGAGCACCAAAATGGCCCTGCAAGAAATATTAAGGGGGATTCTGTAAGCAGAGAGAAGCCCCAAGAGTCACGTAGACCAGAAAGAAACAGAAAATCAATATAAACAGGGACTTTACAGGCAATAAAATGGCATTAAATTCATACCTTTCAATAGTTACTCTGAATGTAAATGGGATGAATGATTCCATGAAAAGACACAGGATTTCAGATTGGATAAAGAAGCAGGACCCATCCATATCCTGTCTACAAAAGACTCGTTTTGAACCTAAAGACACCTCCAGATTGAAAATGAGGGAATGTAGAACAATTTACCATGCTAATGGACCTCAAAAGAAAGCTAGGGTACTAGTCCTTGTATCAGACAAATTAGATTTCAAATCAAAGACCCCAGTAAGAGATGAAGGGAAATGTTATATCATACTTAAAGGGTCCATCTAACAAGAAGATATAACAATTGTAAATACTTATGCCCCAACATGGGAGCAGCCAATTATATAAACCAATTAATAAACAAAATAGAAAAACAAATGCATAATAATACATTAATAGTAGAAGACCTCAACACTCCACTCTAAGCAATGGACAGATACCTAAGAAGATCAATAAAGAAACAAGAACTTTGAATGACACATTGGACCAGATAGACTTCATAGATATACACAGAACATTTCATGCTAAAACAGCAGAATACTCATTCTTCACGAATGTACACAGAATATTATCTAGAATAAACCACATATTGGGTCATAACTCATCTCTCAACAGATTACAAAAGAATGGGATTATTCCCTGAATGTTATCAGACCACAATGCTTTGAAACTGGTACTCTATCACAAGAAAAAATTTGGAAGGAATTCAAACATTTGGAAGTTAAAGAGCATTCTGCTAAAGAATGATTGGATCAACCAGGAAATTAAAGAAGAATTTAAACAATGCATGGAAACTAATGAGAATGAAAACACATTGGTCCAAAACCTATGGGATATTGCAAAGGCAGTCTTAGGGGGAAGTACATAGCCATCCAAGCCTCTCTCCAAAAAATAGAAAAAATCCCAAATGCACAAGCTAAACACACACCTAAAGGACCTGGAGAAAGAATAGTAAATAAGACCTAAACACAGCAGGAGAAGAGGAACAATAAAGATTAGAGCAGATATCAATGAACTAGAAACCAAAAGGACAGAAGAACATACCAATGAAATAAAAGCTAGTTCTTTGAAAGAATTAACAAGGTCAATAAAGTTCTGGCCAGACTTATCCAAAAGAAAAGGGAAAGGACCCAAATTAATAAAATCATAAATGTATGGGGGGAGACCACAGCTAACACCAAGGATAGAAATAATTATTAGAAATTTTTACCAACAAATATATGCCAAAAATTAAGCAATCTAGAAAAATGGATGCATTCCTGGAAACTCATACCAAGACTGAAACAAGAAAAAAGAGAGAATCTGACAAACCAATAACCAACAAGGAAACAGAAGCAGTAACCAAAATCCTATCAAAAAACAAGAGTGCAGAGACAGATAGCTTCTCCAGAGGAATTCTACCAAGTGTTTAAAGAAGAAATGCTAACTATTCTTCTGCAGTTCTTTCAAAAAATAAAAAAAGGAAGGAAAACTTTCAAACGTGTTCTATGAGGCCAGCATTATTCTGATCCCAAGACCAGAGAAATACCCCATCAAAAAGGAAAATTACAGACCAATATCCCTGATGGAAATGGATGCCAAAATATTTAACAAGATCATAGCCAATAGGCTCCAACAGTACATTAAAAGGATTATTCACTATGACCAGGTGGGATTTATTCCTGGGATGCAAGTGTGGCTCAACATTTGGAAATCAATTGTGATAGATCACACTAACAAAAGAAGAGACAAGAACCATATTATCCTCTCAACTGATGCAGAAAAAACACTTGACAAAATTCAGTATTCCTTCTTGATTAAAACAGTGTAGGGACAGTGGGAACGTTTCTCAATTTCATCAAAACCATCTATGAAAAGCCCACATTAATATCATTCTCAATGGGGAAGAACTGAGAACTTTTCCCTTAAGGTCAGGAAAACAACAGGGATGCCCACTCTCACCACTTTTGTTCAACATAGTACTGGAAGTCCTAACCTTAGCGATCAGACAACAAAAAGAAATAAAAGGCATTTAAATTAGCAAAGGTGCACTCAAACTCTCTCTCTTCACAGATGACATGATACATTATGTGGAAAACATAAGTGATTCCACCCCCAAATTACTAAAATTCATAAAGCAATTCAGCAATGTGGCAGGATATAAAATCAATGCACAGAAATCAGTTGTATTTCTATACACTAACAATGACACAGAAGGAAGAGAAATTAAGGAATTGATTCCATTTACAAGGGCACCAAAACTATAATATACCTAGGAATAAACCTAAGCAAAAGGTAGAGGATCTATTTTCTAGAAACTACAGAACACTTAAGAAAGTAATTGAGGTGGGGCGCCTGGGTGGCTCAGTGGGTTAAAGCCTCTGCCTTTCGCTCAGGTCATGATCCCAGGGTCCTGGGATCGAGCCCCGCGTCGGGCTCTCTGCTTGGCAGGGAGCCTGCTTCCTCCTCTCTCTCTCTCTCTGCCTGCCTCTCTCCCTACTTATGATCTCTATCTGTCAAATAAATAAAATCTAAAAAAAAAAAAAAAAGAAAGTAATTGAGGAAGACACAAAGAAATGGAAAAATTGTCATGCTCACGGATTGGAAGAAGAAACATTGTTAAAATATCTATGCTGCCCAGAGCAATCTACACTTTCATTGTAATCCTTATCAAAATGCCATGGACTTTTTTCACAGAGCTGGAGCAAACAATCCTAAAATTTGTATGGAACCAGAAATACCCTGAATTGTTAAGGTACTGTTGAAAAAGAAAAGCAAAGATGGGGGTATCACAATGCCTGACTTCAAGCTCTATTACAAAGCTGTGATCATCAAGACAGCATAATAATGGCACAAAAACAAACCACTAGATCAATCGAACAGGATAGAGATCCCAGAAATGGACCCTTGAATCTATGACCAGCTAATCTTTGACAAATCTGGAAAGAATATGTAATGGAAAAAAGACAGTTTCTTCAATTAATGGTGCTGGGAAAATAGGACAGCTATATACATAAGAATGAAACTCGACCATTCTCTTACACCATACACAAAGATAAACTCAAAATGGATGAAAGATGTAAACGTGAGGCAGAATCCATCAAAGTCCTAGAGGAGTACATAGGCAGTGACCTCTTTGACATTGGCCACAGCGACATGTTTCAAGACATGTCTCTAAAGGCAAGGGAAATGAAATAAAAAATGAACTCTTGGGACTTCATCAAGATAAAAATCTTCTTCACAGCAAAGTAACAGTGAACAAAACTAAGAAGCAACCCATGGAATTGGAGAAGATATTTTTTAATGACATTACAAATAAAAGAATGGTATCCAAGATCTATAACAAACTTCTCAAACTCAACACCCAAAAAACAAATAATCCTGTCGAAAGGGCAGAAGGCAGAAACAGACACTTCTCCAAAGAGGACATACAAATGGTTAACAGACACATGAAAAAATGTTCAACATCACTAATAATCAAAGAAATACAAATCAAAACCACAATGTGATACCAACTTACATTAGTTAGAATGGCAAAAATTAACAAGGCAGGAAACAATGAGTGTTGGCAAGGTTGTGGAGAAAGGAGAACCCTCTGGCTTTGTTGGTGGGAATGCAAGCTGGTACAGCCACTTTTGAAAACAAAATGGAATTTTCTCAAGACATTAAAATAGAGCTACCCTATGACCCAGAAATTGCACTACCAGGTATTTACCCCAAAGATACCAAGTAGGGAAAATAAAGACACACATGCATCCCAAAGCTCATAGCAGCAAATTCCATAATACCCAAACTGTAGAAGGAGCTGAGATGCCCTTCAACAGATGAATGGATAAAGAAAATGTGTTTCATGTACACAATGGAATATTACTCATCCATGAGAAAGAATGAATACCCACAATTTGCTTTGATATAGGTGGAACTGGAGGGGATTATGTTAAGTAAAATAAGTCAATCAGAGAAAGACAATTATCATATGGTTTCACCCATATGTGGAATATAAGGAATAGTGTGGAGGACCACACAGGAAGGGAGGGAAAACTTAATGGGAACAAATCAGAGAGGGTGACAAACCATGAATGCCTCTGGACTCTGGGGGAAAAAAAAATTGAGGGTTACAGAATGGAGGGGGGGTGGGGGATGGGATAACCAGGTGACCGGTATTAAGGAGGGTACATGTGGTGATGATCCATGGGTGTTAATATGCAACTAATGAATCATTGAACACTACTAATGATATATTATATGTTGTTATATAAAAAAAACTGATATATGCTGTTTTATTGAACATAATAAAAAAGAAAACAGAGAAGGAGGGAAACCACAAGAAACTCTTAATTATAAGGAAAAACAGGGTTGCTGGAGGGTAGATGGGTGGGGTAATGTGGTAATTGGATGATGGATATTAAGGAGGGCACCAGGTATAATGAGCCCTGGGTGTTTTATGCAAGTGATAAATTACTAAATTCTACCCCTGAAACTAATAATATACTACACATTAACTAAATTGAATTTAAATTTAAAAAATAGAAAATAAAATCTTAAACTTGAGTTGCCTGTGTGGTTCTGTTGGATAAGTGTCTGGCTCTTGATTTCCAGTCAGGTCATGATCTCAGTCATGGGATCAAGCCACATGTAGGGTTCCATGTTCAGCAAGGAGTCTGCCTGGGATTCTCTTTCTTCTCACCCTCTGCACCTCTTCCCACTCTCTCTCTCTCAAATAAAGAAATCTTTAAAAAAGCCATGAACTTAGTATTTGTTTTAGTATATTTAAACAGGTATAATAAAATAACACATACTTATGAACTATTTATATGGTGGCTTATAAATAGCAGAAACTTATTTCTCACACTTCCAAAGTTTGAGAAGTCCAAGATCAAAGTGCCAGAAGACTCAGTGCCCAGTGAGATCTTCCTGGTTCATAAATAGTCATCTTTTCACTGTGTCCCCTCATAGCCAAAGGCACTATTAATCTCTGTGGTGCCTCTTTTAATTTCAAGCTTTACTACAAAGCTGTGATCACCAAGACAGCATGGTACTGGCATTAAAACAGACACCTAGACCAGTGGAACACAGTAGAGAGCCCAGATATGGATCCTCAACTCTATGGTCACATAATCTTTGACAAAGCAGGAAAAAATATACAGTGGAAAAAGACAGTCTCTTCAATAAATTGTGCTGGGAAAATTGTACAGCTATATGTAGAAGAATGAAACTCAACCATACTCTTACACCGTACACAAAGATAAACCCCAAATGGATAAAAGACCTGAATGTGAGACAGGAATCCATCAGAATCCTAGAGGAGAACATAGGCAGTAACCTCTTCGATATCAGCCACAGCAACTTCTTTCAAGATATGTCTCCACAGGCAAAGGAAACAAATGCGAAAATGAACTTTTGGGACTTCATCAAGATCAAAAGCTTCTGCACAGCAAAGGAAACAGTCAACAAAACAAAGAGGCAACTCACAGAATGGGAGAAGATATTTGCAAATGACAGTACAGACAGAAGGCTGATATCCAGGATCTATAAAGAACTTCTCAAACTCAACACACACAAAACAGATAATCATATCAAAAAATGGGCAGAAGATATGAACAGACACTTCTCCAATGAGGACATACAAATGGCTATCAGACACATGAAAAAATGTTCATCATCACTAGCCATCAGGGAGATTCAAATTAAAACCACATTGAGATACCACCTGACACCAGTTAGAATGGCCAAACGTAGCAAGACAGGAAACAACGTGTGTTGGAGAGGATGTGGAGAATGGGGAATCCTCTTACACTGTTGGTGGGAATGCAAGTTGGTGCAACCACTTTGGAGAACATTGTGGAGATTCCTCAAGAAATTAAAAATAGAGCTTCCCTATGACCCTGCAATTGCACTACTGGGTATTTACCCCAAAGATACAGATGTAGTGAAAATAAGGGCCATCTGTAGCCCAATGTTTATAGCATCAATGCCCATGGTCACCAAACTGTGGAAAGAACCAAGATGCCCTTCAACGGACAAATGGATAAGGAAGATGTGGTCCATATACACTATGGTGTATTATGCCTCCATCAGAAAGGATGAATACCCAACTTTTGTATCAAAATGGACGGGACTGGAAGAGATGATGTTGAGTGAAATAAGTCAAGCAGAGAGAGTCCATTATCATATGGTTTCACTTATTTGTGGAGCATAACAAATAATCTCGAGGACATGGGGAGATGAAGAGGAGAAGGGAGTTGAGGGAAATTGGAAGGGGAGGTGAACCATGAGAGACATGGACCCTGAAAAACAACTTGAGGGTTTTGAAGGGGCGGGAATGGGAGGTTGGGGGAGCCAGGTGGCGGGTATTAAGGAGGGCATGTATTGCATGGAGCACTGGGTATGGTGCAAAAACAATGAATACTGCTACACTGAAAAGAAATAAAAAAATAAATCAGATAAAGGGCTAGTATCCAAAATCTATAAGGAACTTAGCAAACTCAACACCCAAAGAACAAACAATCCAATCAAGAAATGGGCAGAGGACATGAACAGACATTTCTGCAAAGAAGACATCCAGATGGCCAACAGACACATGAAAAAGTGCTCCACGTCACTCAGCATCAGGGAAATACAAATCAAAACCACAATGAGATATCACCTCACACCAGTCAGAATGGCTAAAATTAACAAGTCAGGAAATGACAGATGCTGGAGAGGATGTGGAGAAAGGGGAACCCTCCTCCACTGTTGGTGGGAATGCAAGCTGGTCCAACCACTCTGGAAAACAGCATGGAGGTTCCTCAAAATGTTGAAAATAGAACTACCCTATGACCCAGCAATTGCACTACTGGGTATTTACCCTAAAGATACAAACATAGTGATCCGAAGGGGCACGTGTACCCGAATGTTTATAGCAGCAATGTCTACAATAGCCAGGCTATGGAAAGAACCTAGATGTCCATCAACAGATGAATGGATAAAGAAGATGTGGTATATATACACAATGGAATACTATGCAGCCATCAAAAGAAATGAAATCTTGCCATTTGCGACGACGTGGATGGAACTAGAGCGTATCATGCTTAGTGAAATAAGTCAATCGGAGAAAGACAACTATCATATGATCTCCCTGATATGAGGACATGGAGAAGCAACATGGGGGGTTAGGGGGATAGGAGAAGAATAAATGAAACAAGATGGGATTGGGAGGGAGACAAACCATAAATGACTCTTAATCTCACAAAACAAACTGGGGGTTGCTGGGGGGAGGTGGGATTGGGAGAGGGGGAGCGGGCTATGGACATTGGGGAGGGGAGGCGAACCATAAGAGACTATGGACTCTGAAAAACAACCTGAGGGTTTTGAAGGGTCAGGGGTGGGAGGTTGGGGGAACAGGTGGTGGGTAATGGGGAGGGCACGTTTTGCATGGAGCACTGGGTGTTGTGCAAAAAGAATGAATACTGTTACGTTGAAAAAAAAATAAATAAATATAAGCAAGGGACACTCAGGTGGCTCAGTCAGTTGAAAAAAAAAAGGAAGTAATCCCATTCATGAGTATTCCGCCATCATACTCTATTCACCTCCACAAAGGGTCTAATTGAGTCCTAATATCAACAACTTGGGAGATATGATTTCACCATATGAATTTTGGGCTAACACAAACAGACCACAACATTCCCCTTCTGGCTCCCCAAATTTGTGTCCTTATTTCATGGAAAATACATCCATTCTATCCCTTTAGTCTCTAAATTTCTAACTTATACCAGACCCAACTCAATAGTCCAAGTCTAAGGGGCACCTGGGTGGCTCAGTTGGTTAAGCCTCTGCCTTCAGCTCAGGTCATGATCTCAGGGTCCTGGGATTGAGCCCCACATCAGGCTCTCTGCTCAGCAGGGAGCCTGCTTCCCCCCTTTACTTCTGCCTGCTTCTCTGCCTACTTGTGATCTCTCTTTCTGTCAAATAAATAACTAAAATCTTTAAAAAAAAAGTCTAAGTCTAAGATCTGATCTAAATATCTAAATCAAGTATGAGTGACACTAAAAGTATAACTCATCCTGAAGCAAACTATCCAAAACCTAAGAAACTAAACATATTATGTGCTTCCAAAATGCAATGATATTATAAGCATAGGTTGAAAATTCAAATTCAAAAAAGGGAGAAATAAGAAAGAAAAAGAGAACAGCTCCCAAGCAAGTCCAAATCCCAACAGAACAAACAACATAAATCTTAAGTCTAGAGAATAATTTTATCTAACTCAATGCTCTACACTTCAGGTCCACTGGGGTGGAGTTCCCACCTTCTGGATACACTGGAATGAGTGTCCTGAATTTCTAAAATATTGTGTATATACATCTTCATTGTATTACTGGATCCAGCCCATGCTACAGCTGTCATGAGCTGGAGTTGTGTTCCAGTGGCTTGCTTGGTCTATGAATTTTTTGAGAAGCCCACCCTCAGATATCCACTGAGCATTACTTTAGTTAGGACTCTCTGTGGTGATCTCACCATCACAGTGACCCTCTCCATAGGTCATGTGTCCAAGCCTCAGCAACTCTATCCTTAATATTATCCTCTTTTTAAAAAAGACTTTATTTTATTTAACAGACAGAGATCACAAGTAGGCAGAGAGGCAGAGAGAGAGATGAGGAAGCAGGCTCCCTGCTGAACAGAGAGCCCGATGCAGAGCTCGATCCCAGGACCCTGGGACCATGACCTGAGCCAAAGACAGAGGCTTTAACCCACAGAGTCACCCAGGTGCCCCTTAAAATTATCCCCTTTACAAACTTTTCATTCATTTTGATATATAGAAGCTGAAAATTTTACAAATTTTTAAGTTGTTTCCTTTTTGACTCACATTTTTATTTTTAATTGATTTCTTCCTTATATCTTACTATATGCATTCAAAAGAAGTTAGGTTGCTTCTTCAACATTTTGTTTAGAAATTTAACAAAAACAAACACTGTAACAAGAGACAAAGAAGGGTAAAATATAATCATAAATGGGGTAATCCAACAAGAAGATCTAACAATTGTAAAAATGTATACACCCGGGCGCCTGGGTGGCTCAGCGGGTTAAAGCCTCTGCCTTCAGCTCAGGTCATGATCCTAGGGTCCTGGGATCGAGCCCCGCATCGGGCTCTCTGCTTGGCTGGGAGCCTGCTTCCTCCTCTCTCTCTCTCTGCCTGCCTCTCTGCCTACTTGTAATCTCTATCTGTCAGATAAATAAATCTTTAAAAAAAAAATTGGTCCCTAACTTATAAAAAAAAATGTATACACCCAACAAGGGAGCACTCAAATAATACAACAATTAATAATAACACACATAAAGGAGTTAACTGATAATAAGTCAATGACAGGGGCTTTAACGCTCAGCTAAGAACAATGGATAGATCATCTAAGCATCAACTCAACAAAGAAACAATGACTTTGAATGACACACTGGACCTGATGGACTTAATAGATATACTCAGAACATTCCATCTTAAAACAGCAGAATACACACTCTTTTCAAGTGCACATAGAACATTGTCCAGACTTCCTTAACATGTTGGGTCACAAACCAGGTTTCAAAAATACAAAAAGACTGAAATCATACTATGCATCTTTTCTGAACACAACACTATGAAACACAAGAAATGAATCTGAAAAGAGAAAAAAGTACACTAAGGTTGAACAACATGCTACTAAACAATGAATGGGTCAACAAGGAAATCAAAGAAGAAATAAAAATACATGGAAACAAGTGAAAATGAAAACACAGTGGTCCAAAACATTTGGGATGTAGAAAAAGTGGTCTAAAGTGGGAAGTATGTAGCAATACTGGCTTACTGAAAGAAGCAAGAAAAATCTCACATAAACGTCCTAACCATCGACCTTAAAGAGCAAGAAAAATAATAACAAACAAAACCTAAAACCAGCAGAAGGAAGGAAATAATATGAAGAGAACATAAATAAATGGTATAGGAACTAAAAGAACAATAGAAGATGTCAATGAAACCAGGAGTTGCCTTGTTGAAATATAAATGCCCTAGCCAGACTTATCAAGAAGAAGAGAAAGGATCCAAGTAAATAAATCACAAATGAGAGAGGAGAAATAAAAACCAAAAGTACAGAAATATAAACAATTATAAGATAATATTATGAAAATTATTTGCCAAAAAATTGAACAACTTAGAAGAAGTGGATAAATTAGTAGAAATATATATTACCATAACTGAATCAGATTAAACTAGAAAACTTGAACAAACTAGTAACCAGCATATAAATTGAGTCAGCAATCCAGACACTTCCAACAAACAAAAGCCCAGGGCTACATGGTTTCAAAGGTGAATACTACCAAATATTTAAAGAAGTTAACATCTACTCTTCTCAAACTTTTCCAAAAAAATGGAAAAGGAAGGAAAATATCCAAATTCCTTATATGAGTCCAGGATTACCCTGATACCAAAACCAGTGAACTACCATTAAAAAAGAACTACAGGTCAATATCCTTGATAAACATGGATGTAAAAATTGAGAATCAAACAATATATTATAAAAATCATTCACCACTATCAAGTGGAATTTATTCCTGGGCTGCAAGTGTGGTTCAATATTCACAAGTCAATCAATGTGATACACCACATTAATAAAGAAAGGATAAAAACCATATAGCCCCTTCAAGGGGCACCTGGGTGGCTCAGTGGGTTAAGCCTCTGCCTTCAGCTCAGGTCATGATCTCAGGGTCCCGGATTGAGCCTTGCATCAGGCTCTCTGCTCAGTGGGGAGCCTGCTTCCCCCCCATCTCTCTGACTGCCTCTCTCCCTACTTGTGATCCCTCTCTATCAAATAAACAAATAAACTCTTTTTTTTTAAAAAAAAGCATATAGCCCTTTCAATACATGCAGGAAAAAGCATTAGACAAGGTTTCATCTCCATTCACGATGGAAATCCTCACAAAAATATTTGCTTTTGAGGGAACATTTCTCAATGTGTTAAAGGCCACATATGAACAGCTCACAGTAAACATCATTCTCAAAGGGGAAAAACAGAATTTTCCTCAACAGGTAGGAAAAAGACAGGGAGGTCCACTCTCAGTACTGTTATTTAATGTAGTACTGGAATTCCAAGCCATAGCAATCTGACAACAAAAGGAAATAAAAAAATATCCAAATTGGCAAGGAAGAAGTCAAACTTTCACTATTTGCAGATGGCATGATCCTCTACATAGAAAATCTGAAAGACTCCACCAAAAAATTGCTAGAGCTGGTACAGGAATGTACTAAAGTTGCAGGACACAAAATCAACACACATAAATCTGTAGTATTTCAAACACCAATAATGAAACAGCAGAAAGAGAAATTAAGGAATCAATCCCATTTACAATTGCACTGAAAACCATAAGATGCCCAAGAAGAAGTCTCATAAAAGAGGTGAAATACCTGTATTCTAAAAACTATTAAATAAGAAAGAAATTGAAAATGACACAAAGAAATGAAAAGGAATTCCATGCTCATGAATTAGAAAAATAAATATTGTAAAAATGTCTATACTACCTAAGGCAATCTATACATTTAATGTGAACCTTCTCAAATACCAGTATTTTTCACATAGCTAGAAAAAACAATCCTCAGCTTTGTATGGAACCACAAATGACCCTGAATAGTCAAAGCTGCCATGAAATTACAAAAGCAAAACTATAGACATCATAGTTCTGGACTTCAAGTTATATTACAAACCATAGAGATGAAAATGGTATGGTACAGCACAAAAATAGACACAGAGATCAATGGAATACAATGGAAAACCCAGAAATGAACCCACAACTATATGGTCAATTAAACATTGACAAAGATAGAAAGAATATCCAATGGGAAAAACACACCCTCTTCAACAAATGGTCTTAGAAACACTGGGCAGCAACACACGAAAGAATGAAACTGAACCAATTTCTTATACCATACACAAAAATAAATTCAAAATGGATGAAAGATCTAAATGTGAGACAGGAAACCATAGAAGTCCTATAAGATAAAATAGGCAGTAACTTATTTGACATTGGCCTTAACAACTTCATCCTAGATCCATATCTTCAGGCAAGGGAAACAAAAGCGAAAATAAACTATCAGAACATCATCAATATTAAACCTTCTACACAGTGAAGGAAACAATGAACAAAACTAAAGGCAAACTATGGAATGGGAGAAGATAATTGTAAATGACATATTTGATAAAATGTTAGTATCCAAATTATATAAAGACTTTATAAAACTCAACACCCAAAAATTGAATAATTCATCTCAAAAATGGGCAGAAGACATGAAGAGAATTTTCCAAAGAAGATATACAAAATGCCAATAGACACATGCAAAGATGTTCAACATCACACATCATCAGGAAAATTAAAATGAGAACTACAATTAGATGTCACCTCACACCTGTCAGAATGGATAAAATCAACAACACAACAAACACACAGGTGTTGGTGAGGATGTGGAGAAAGGGGAACCCTCTTTCACCCTTGGTGGGAATGTAAACTGGTGCAGATATTCTGGAAAACAATATGGAGTTTCCTCAAAAAGTTAAAAATAGACCTACCCTGAGATCTAGCAATTGCACTACTAGGTAGTTGCCCAAAGACTACAAAGATACTAAATCAAAGGGAAGCATGCACCCCAGTATTTATAGCAGCACTATCTACAATACCCAAATAATGGAAATAGCCCAAGAGTTCTCTGAATGGGGAATGGATAAAGAAATAGTATACACAATGGAATATTACTCAGCCATAGGAAAGAATGAAATCTTGCCATTTACAATGACATGGATGGAACTAAAGAGTATTATGCTCAGGGAAAGAAGTCATTACGAGAAAGACAAAGACCATATGGTTTCACTCATATGTGGGATTTAAAAAGCAATACAAATGAGCAAATAGAAAATAAAAGAGAGTGAGTCAAACCAGGATACAGACTCCTAACTATAGAGAAAAAAACTAATGATTAACAGAAGGGAGTTTTGGGGCGAAGAGGTTAAATAGCTAATGAAGATTAAAGAAGTAATTATTGTGATAAGTATGGGATGATACGTGGAAGTGTTGAATCACTATATTGTATATCTGAGGCTAACATTACATTATATGTTAACTAACTGGGATTTAAATAAATTTTAATGAAGGAAGGAAGGGAGGAAAAGAAAGAAGGAAGGAAAGAAGAGAGAGAGAAAGAAAGAAAGAAAGAAAGATAGAAAGAAAGAAATTTAAAATTATCCAGAATAGCAAAAAGAAAAAAAAGTGTGAAAAAAGGATACAGGAGTTATATGACACCATCAAAAGAAACAGTATATATATTATAGGAATCCCAGAAAACTAATAGAAAGAAAAAGAGGTAGGGAGTAAATGTAACGTGGTAATGGCTGAAAACTTCCCAAACATGGGGAGATAAATGGACATTGATATTTATGAGGTCCAAAAACCACCAAATATGTTGAACATGAAAAGAACTACACCAAGACACATTCTAATGAAATTGTCAAAACACAAAAGGAAAAAAAAGGAGAGTTTTGAAAGAAGGAATAGAAAAGTGACTCATCTCATACACAGAAAACCATATTACACTATCACTGGATATCTCAACAAAAACTTTCCTGGCCAGGAAAATGTGGGATAATATGTAAAAAATATCAAAAGAAAAAAAATTGTCAATCAAGAATGGTATGATCAGCAATGCTTTTCCTCAAAAATGAAAGAGAAATAAAAACATTCTCGAAGGGAAAAAATGGTGGGATATATCACCTCTAGTTATACCTTATAAGAATTGCTAAAAGGCACTTTTTCAATCAAAAATTGAAGGATGTGAATTGTCATATAAAATGGGGGCACTTGGGTAGCTCAATTGGTTAAGCACTGCCTTTGGCTCAGGTCATGATCCTGGAGTCCTGGGATCAAGTCCCATATCGGGCTCCCTGCTAAGTGGTGACTCTGCTTCTCCCTCTGACCCTCCCCCTCTCATGCTCTCTCTCTCTCAAATAAATAAATAAAATCTTTAAAAAATATATGAATGGATACATTTGAAAAATCTTCTTTTTGAGGAAAATGGCAGAGGATTAGGGGATCCTAGTTTCATCTGGTTCTATGAATTCAGTTAGAGAGCTTTCAAATCATTCTAAATACCTGTGAATTCAACCTGAGATCTAAGAAAAGAATTTATCTGTCAATAATCACCCTCAACGTGAACTGCTTAAATACTCCCATAAACAAGGTTGCAGACTGGATAAAAAGACAGGACCCATCCATATGCTGTCTACAGGAGATTCATTTTGAACTTAAAGATACATCCAGACTGAAAATGAAGGCTTGGAGAACTATCCTTTCACTCCAATGTAGCTCAAAAGAAAGCTGGGGTAGCAATTCTCATATCAGACAAATCAAATTTTAAGCTAAAGACTGTAGATAGTGATAGAGAAGTACACTATATCATTCTTTTTTTTTTAAATATTTTATTTATTTGACAGAGAGAAATCACAACTAGGCAGAGAGGCAGGCAGAGAGAGAGGAGGAAGCAGGCTCCCCGTGAAGCAGAGAGCCCGATGCGGGGCTCGATCCCAGAACCCTGGGATCATGACCAGAGCTGAAGGCAGAGGCTTTAACCCACTGAGCCATCCAGGTGCCCCACACTATATCATTCTTAAAGGGTGTATCCAACAAGAAGATCTAACAGTTGTAAATATCTAACCCCCAATATGAGATCAGCCAACTACATAAGCCAACTGTTAACTAAAATAAAGAGACATATGGATAAGGATATGTTATTTGTTGGGAGATTGTTGATTTCTGTTTCAATTCCCTTGCTGGTTGTTGGTCTGTTTAGATTTTCTATTTCTTCCTGTTTCAGTTTTTGTAGTTTTTAGGTTTCCAGGAATGCATCTATTTCTTGTAGATTGCCTAACTTGTTGGCATATTGTTGCTCATAATATGTTCTTAAATTTGTATTTCCGTAGTGTTGGTCATGATCTCTCCTCTTTTATTCATGATTTTATTTATTTGGGTCCTTTCTATTCTCTTTTGAATAAGTCTGGCCAGAGGTTTATCGATCTTAATTCATTCAGCTTCAAGTTTCATTCAATGGTTCTATTGTTCTTTTAGTTACTATTTCATTGATTTCTGCTCTAAACTCTATTATTTCTCTTCTACTAAGTTTTGGATTTATTTGCTGTTCTTTTTCAAATTATGGACTAGAAAAATCAGAAGAGATCAGAGACCAAAAAAGAAGAAAAAATGGAAAAGGGAGAGAATATAATCAAATAGGTGAATGGAACAGGGTGATACACTTGGTCCTGAGTGTATTTTGGTGTCTTCATTAGAATACACTTGTCTTCTAATGTTAAGAAAGAAATATATACCCAAAATTGTTAAGAAATATATACATATATATGATATTATAATTATATATTATAATTGAATACAGTGAATGGAAGTTAAAAAATGAAGAATATATCTCTAAACTATAAATGCAAAAGTGAAAATCAAAATAAAACTGAAAATAAGACTTAAAAAGAGTTGATAAAATAAGAAACTAGTTGAAAAGGAAAAAAGAAAAACAAAATTTTAAACTAAAAGGCTAAGGAATCATGAGAAAAAAACCTCAAATTCTATATACTATTTTCCCCCAGTGCTGGAGTGTTTCAGTTCTGTATGATCCTTAAACTTGTTATTACCTGATATTATCTGATATTATCCTTTTGCTCTTATTCTCAGGTCCTTTGCTTCAGCAGACTTGCACCACTCTTGTTGGGAGGCCAGTCTCAGTGAAAGCTGCTCCACATTGCTCTATTTGGCTCTTGTTTCTTGATGGCTTTCTGTGCCACTTTAGAAGATGAAAATAAAAATGGCAGTGTCCCAAAATCCAGCACCAGACCTGAAAAATTAATACTGCCACTCTTCAGTGTTCCCTCAGAGAAAGGGAAAGGGAGTCAATCACTTTTGTCTCCCTGATTTCCATCCACACTCTGTGTTTATCAAGCCTGTGAGCAAGCTTTTTTTTTTTTAATCCATGACAAGCAGCCCCTTTCTGAGTCTCCAAACCCTACAGTTTCTTGCCTTGCACACCCCTACTGCTCCTCCTTGGAGAAGGAGAAGGGTCAAGCTGCAGTTGTGCCTCTTACAGGACCCTTCTTGGGGAGCAGTCTCCCAATGGTTCAGGAACCCACATCTCTCCTCCTGGGGGAAGAGGGAGGGTCTCACCATGGTTCTTCTACTTGCTGGGTCCCTGATCAGAGAGTGGTCACCGATCTTGCGCAGTTCAGGGTTTATGGCAACCCAGAGCTGAAAGCCCACTCCTGGGCTTGCTGATTACAGCTGGCTTTCTCACTCTGATGCCTGGGAACTCTGCTGTACTCAGGCACCCATATTCTTTCTGTGACCCAGGGATCCTGAGACCACTCTCTCCTGCCTAGGATTCTGCCCTGCTTTGCCACCTAAGTGCCTTTCAGATAGGGATATCCTTCATTAGAGCAAAATTCTAAAAGTTTGGATTTTGCTCTCCATTGTTATATCACTTTCTGACAAACAGCTTAGGGAAGGTCCCTCCCCCGATGTTCATCCTTTGATAAATCACCTCAGATTCCCTTCTATCTTCTACCTTGCAAAAATGGTCACTTTTCGATTTGTAGAGTTACAGCAATTCTTTTTTTTTTTTTTACTGTGTTATGTTAGTCACCATAGAGTATGACCTCTCCTACATTTGTTGTTTCTTGCCTTGTCAATTTCTACCACTCTAAGTGGTATAAGGCGGTATCTCAGTGTGGTTTTGATTTGAATTTCCCTGATGGCTAACCGATGCCCTTTAATTCCCTTCTATTCTACTTTGTTTTCAGCTCTGCCCAGCTGTTTTTGCTCCCCCTTCTTCTACTGTCCCCCACCCACCATGTGTTTGGTTGATCCTTGTTTGATATTTAACCGTTGCATGTAATTAAACTGTAATACCTTACAAATAAGTGAAAAGGATTAAGAGCACATGTAATTTGCTGGACACTAATATATAGAATTGTTGAGTCACTATGTTGTATACCTGGAACAAATATAACACTGCATGTTAACTACACCGGAGTTAATTTTTTAAAAATATAAGACCCTATAAGAATATTCACCTTTAGTAAAGGACAAATCTGGGAAAGAGGCCCCTTATGGACTTTGGTCTTCTGTAAAAACTGGTCAGAATTGGGATTTGTGCTCCAGTTTGAAAGTATGTATTCTCCACAAAGAAAAAAAAATAACTATTTTATTTTCTTTACACTAAATTTCCTTTACAGTAAATTCCTTTCATGTTAAATGCATGAATATTTTAATATGTAATATTTGTAATTCAATGAATTGATAAGTGAAATAATTAGGTATATATGATCTGTAAGTTTATATGTATCAAGCACATCATATTCATTTGGGTTGCATATCTTCAACATTTGTGAAGTGTCCTAAGATGTGCATATGCATATGCAGTGCTTTGTAATGGTGTCAAATGAATATGGATATATGTAAATTCACAGAAACAGTCCTGCTGGTTTCTATAAGTATAATGATTTCTCTCAAGTTTTGTCTTCAATTGTTGCCTTTTTAGTCAAAACAGTAACCTAACTAAGGTAATAATGATATAGGAATTATCAGACATGATGATCACCTAGAGGCAACACATATTAAACTATTAAATTTTATTTTTAAAATAATAAAAATGATTCAAAATTTATTTTCTGTTTCTAGACTCAGAGGTATCTAAAGAGGTTCAGAAAGCAAATAAAAGATATTTTATGGTCTTGATAAAGTGTTATCATTCTATAATATATGAGCAGAGGGAGCAGGTTTTAGAGAACTTCTAGTCTAACACTTTAATTAATATATAAATCCATTTTAAAATACCCAATGTAAATACTTACTAATACACATTATAAATTATATTTAGGTTATCTATATTTCTTTACATTTAATGAGATAATAGCCCATTTTATCTCTTCCTATTATCTATTAAAAAAAACTACTCAATGATGACTGCATGCCAAAGTACAAAGAACATTAAGAACAAGGTTTTTTGTATGAATCATGTGCACTCACATCAAAGTGAGAGTGAATATTTTAAAAAAAATGATCTGCTGAGAGGAGTTTAACATTATCTTGGCAAAAAAAAAAAATCATTTCATCAGATTTTGACACATACACCACCTATAGTTAGGTTTAAGAAACTTCCTTTTAGAACATTTTTGTTAACATCCAATTTCCCACATTGTACAAAGGACATCCTAGATACATTTCATGTTACCTAGTTTAATCCTCATAGCAACACTAAAAGGTTGGTATTAGTTATTATTTAACAGTTGATAAAACTATGATTTAGAGAGATTAAATGGCTTGCCCAGGTCCAGTCAGAGAGTAAGTTACAGAATGAGGTATTCAAATTCATTAATAGGAGAAGATAGTCTTTATGTCATTTATACTTAGATTTTGAACATATTATTTATACTAATGTGTCCTAATACCTTACACTATCTCAGGCACAGTAGATAATGCATTTCTTTTAGGAAATATTAAAATAAGTTTTATTATATAAGAAAATGGCAGCCTAAAAATATATTGGGGGGAAAGCATTTTGGGATAGAATTGGTGTTGAATTTCACTTACTTCATGAAAGTTAAGAGTTGGGAGAATTCTCTTTCAATTCCTTTTGCACCAATTTGATATACTTTTTATTTGCTTAATTGTAATGTATTTCTGCTTGAATACAAACATAGCAGCAGTATCATGCTTTACTTCTAACTTCCAATTGTCTGTAAACCAGTAATAGCATGCTTTTATTGAATCATTTCCATAGAATATACATAGCATCCCAAAGTATTTCATTCCTTTTATCTCAGTACCACCTGCACCCACCTTCTTTCTTTTTTTTTTTTAAGTGTGAGTTTATTTGGCTTTTAACTATGGATTCTTTAGCATGATTTACATTTTTACTCACCCCTTTTTCTTTTTTCTTTTTTTTTTAAAGTTTTTTTTTTAATTTATCTATTTGACAGAGAGAGAGATCACAAGTAGGCAGAGAGGCAGGCAGAGAGAGAGAGAGGAAGGGCGCTGAGCAGAGAACCCGATGCGGGGCTCAATCCCAGGACCCCGGGATCACTACCTGAGCCGAAGGCAGAGGCTTTAACCCACTGAGCCACCCAGGCGCCCCTGCATCCACCTTTTTACACTGATCAGCAAATCCAATTTTATTCTTGTGTGTGTGACTTGCAGTTTCACTTTAGACCCACTTACTCCCACATCATATTCCTAAAATAATGTATGGGTTATGTTATTTCCTTCCTCACCTGGATTACTTCCTTGAAACCTTTAAGTGTATTCTGTTTCTGTTTCTTTCCACTTTCCCATATATGTTGCCAGGGATATTTTTTAAGCTGTGGATTAAGTCATATGCGATAATTGAATCTGTGTATATATGCATCATTCAAAACTTATCCATAGCTGGTTGAGTGAATGTTAAGAAGCATTAAATGTACTTCCAGTGGTAGTCCAAGAGTGCTAGGCTTGGCATTGGAAAAACTGAATTCTAGTCCAGGCCTTGACATCTACCATTTTTCTTTCATTAGAAATGTCTCAGTCTCTCTGAACTTCAGTTTACTTATCTAAAACATGAATCTTAGAAATTTCAAATTCATCATGGAATCTTTGGTCAATGATGATGATAATGATTATGATGATTATAAGTATATGCATACATATATATTTATTTAATAGTTCTATGTTTTCTTCCCTGTCCCTCATAATTAAGACAGTACATGCAACAAGTAGTTGTAAAGAATTCACACAAAGTTTCAGGCAGAATTAAAATGGCATTATCTAGGAAACTAACCCAAAGAAACCTAAAATAAAGGTGAGAAGTACCCTTGAGTTTCATTAATCCCAGAGGATGTTAAACACTAGTAGAACCCTGCCAACCATGTATTTTCTAGGAATGTGGGAAAACTTAGTAAGGAAATGTACCTTAGGAACTTTGGACATCTAGTAATATAGTCTTTGGAGATGGATATAGATTGTGCTTATTTTCATTAATATACCATTCTGATTTTTAAATATTTATAAAGTTGGAAAAATGTAATTTTCTTCTCTAGCCAGTTATTATCAAAATTCAGTTAAAATGCACAATTCTTAGATAATGAGGTTACTTCAAATTCAAGGATCAGTCTTCTGTTCTTTGAAGCATAAAAGTTCTGTTTAAATCTGTTTTGTTAATGTATTTGTTTTCAATGCTGAAAATAATTTCTTCATTTTTATAAAGCACTGTGTGACAGTGGCTATTTGGCAAAAATAGTTAAAAATATTAAATTAGGAACTCTATGAAAATCTTCATTAATAAGTATATAACAAATTTCAAACTCAGTACTCAGATGTCAAATCATCTCACTTTCTGATTGGAGAAGATATATCATGTTATTATTGGAAAACGCTAACACTCACCACAGTCCAGATTTATGTAAGTGGTAAGGTATGGAAAATTATAACAATTGATCATTTAGGCTGAGACAAATGCTTTCCTCAATTATCCATTTCAGATAAAGGATTTTCCCTCTGAATTTGTAAGAAAATTATTTTATTTCTCCACTTCACTCAGAAGGTAGAGAATTAATATGTTTGAAATTTTAATTTAGCTCAAATACCTGGTATATAAAAAATTAAAACCTAATTTATTGATTATGTGAAACCACTAGATTGTTGGATGGCTATTCTAGTGTCCTTGGTCAATTATTAAATAAAATAGATTGCAAGATACAACCAATTTTGCAAAGAAATAATTGTTTTGATGGAGCAGCCCAAGATTTGAATATTGCCAAATTATTTATTCAATGCAAGTGTTATTAATTGAGAGAACAATGGAATGAGAATCAAAAAATCTGCTTTCGAGTTCCTATTACTACCTTTTAAGAGCTGGAGAATCTTAGACAATCTACATAATCTCTGTGGAACTTAGTTATCTCATCTGTGAAATAAGAATATTCAAATAAAGATCTTCTGTCTTAGTCTGTTCAGGTTTCTATATCAAAGTAACACAAACTGGGTAGCTAATAAACAACAGAAATTTACTTCCCAAAGTTTTGGGGGCTGGGAAATTCAAGATCAAATGACAGTAGAGCAATATTCTGGTGAAAGACCTCTTTCTGGTTCACAATCAAGGCTGTCTTGCTGTGCCTTTGCATGAAGGAAAGGCCAAGGGTTCTCCCTGAAGTCTCCTTTATAAAGGCAGTAATCCCATTTATGAGGGTAGCCCTTATGATTTAATCACATTTCAAAGGTCCCACCTCCTAATGTCATGACTTTGGGTATTAGAATTTTCATATATGAATTTTAGGGAAATGCAAACATCCAAATCTTAGCATTCTGTTTATAGTTCCTCAAAGTTCATGTCCTACCTGCATGTCATTACTCAAGAGTCTAAGTCCAAAGTCTCCTCTAAATGTCATCTAAATCAGGTATGGATGAAACCATTCCATCCTAAGGCAAATTGTTGTCCAGGTATGAACACATGTAATCAAACATTATGAGCCTCCAAAATGCAATAGTATGACTAGCATAGGATAAACATTCCCATTTCAAAAGAGGGAAATAGTATTCTCACCACACAAAAAAGAAATGATAATTATGTAATGTGATAGAGTTGCTAACTAATGCTACAATGCCAAATGTACAAAATGTACAAAATGTACACCTTAAAATTACATAATATTATAGACCAAGTATATTTAAGTATATTACTTTTAAAGACAAAGGGGGAGAAATAGAAAAGAAGAAAGGGTTAACAGGTACTGAGCAAAGCCAAAATGTTAAGACTCACTAGAGTTGTAGTCTCATCTTCTGGATGCACTGACATGGGAATTGGGGCCCAAAATTTTGCTGGGTGCACAGGTTAGCCATTGCTTATAGTCCTATGCCTGTGTCTCTCCCAGACTGCAATCACACAATTAGCTTTACCAGTCTGGGGTTTCAGGGTTGGCCCTGCCTTCTTGGATCGGGCTTAATTGGATATTGTACTAATGTGGCCTCTCTTTAGTGACCTTGTCCCCACAGCAGCCTTCTGTCAGGGTTGTATGCCTACAGCCTGTGTATCTCCATCCTTTGAAATCTAAGTTGAGACAGCCACACCCCCAGTCTTTGTTGGGTACAATGAAAGCTACACTTGGGGTGATCAGTGAGCATGGAACTGGAATTTAGGGAGTGGAGGTGATGATATTAGGTGGCACCTGACAGTGACAGCTTATTCTCTAGAATCATTCTGCGAGCAAATCATTGCACTCTGGGCTTATGCTGGGAGGGAGAGCCCCAGTTATCTGTGAAATGCTGTGGAGGTCATTCTTCTATTGTTTTGGACAATAGGTCCTGGGTTCTGTTTATATAACCAATCTCCTGATTGTCTTGATGAATAATAACAGCTAGTTTCCATTGGAATAGTCAATCAATACCAATCTCCTCATCAAATTTTGCACTGTTTGTGTTCTTTCTGAAAAAGTTCTTCTTTCTTCATGGACAGATTGAGAATTTTCCAAGTTCTTAGTCTACTTCTTTTTCATTTAAAATTCCACTTTCAAATTATTTTTCCCTACTGACATTTTATTATAAGCATTCAAGAGAAACTGGGCTACTCTTTCCACACTTTGCTTAGAAATTTCTGCAGTCAAATATCTGATTTCATTGCTCACAACTTGTATCCTCCACAAAACACTAGAACACAAACACAAATCAGCCAAGCTCTTTGTCACTTTGTACAAGGATTATCTTTCCCCAGTTTCCAATAATATCTTCTGTTTCTTCACTGTAGCTGTCATTGGACCATGCATATTTCTACCAACGTTTGTTCATGGTCATTTGGTATTATCGAAGAATACTGAAGGTTTTTCTGCAGCTCTCCTCCACTCCTTCTGAGCCTTCAAGAGAATCACCTTAAATAGTCCTTTCACAGTAATGCAGTTTTTTTTCTAACATGTACCTCAAGATTCTTTAAGTCACTGTAATTCCAAAGTTATTGCCATATTTTTAGGGATTTGTTACAGCAGCACCCCAATTTTGCCTTAATCTTTTCAAGCTGCTATAAAAAACAAACAACTCACAGCTACTTTGACTGGAACAATAAATTTCTAGAGGGTGGAAAGATCAAGATCAAGGTGCTACCATGGCTGCAGTCTGATGAGGATCCTGGCTTAGAGCTCGGGCCTTTTGCTGTGTTGTTATATTATGGAGGGGGAAAGGGATCTCTCTGAAGCCTCTTTTATGAAAGCACTAATCCCCTTTATGATGGCACTATTCTCATGATCTAATCACTTCCCGAAGTTGCCACTTTCTGATAACATTATATTGGACATTAGGATCACAACATAAGAATTTGTAAGGGGCAGAAACTTTCAGATCATAATACACTTCAATTTTTATTATAGCTCTGAATATTTATCTCTAAATACAAAAATGAAATCAAATAAATGTATTCCTGAATTTATGAAATTTTAAACATCTTTGATTTGTGTATTCTCGTAGATATTTTACTCTAAAAGCTCTTTAAGATGCTATTTTAGTGAGTTCAAAATCAACAAATTCAAAGTTAACATATGAAACAAATGTGTAACACAGAATTTAGTAAACATTTTGATAATTCAAACTATTTATTTCCATTTTCTGTTTGGATATTTTGTTTCTAAAAAGCTATTTTTTTCTAGCTTTATTGAGAAATAATTGACATATATTACTGTATAACTTTAAGGTGTACATCATGTATTAACTTCAAATTCACTCATCAATGAAAACAAATTATCCTGCCTATAATTGTGCCTTGTCACACAAATGATTGGAAACATTTTAAAAATTGAATGCTGAGTGTTAATAGAATATTAATTTTCTTTATTCACATTTAATATATGTGTTAATAGCATTTATCTCATGGAAAATCTCTTGTCTTCAGAGTACTTTTATATTTTATTAAGAGAAACTTTTATCTTCATTTCTTTTCCATTTGTCTCTTGAATAACAATTTATGAAGTGTTTAAGCAAATGATGTAAAAAGGCAAAATAATGCACATTAAGATAAAATGAATTTACGTGTCAAAGTATGTTTTAAAGAAAATATTACATGTGTGTTTTCAAAGCAAATGATGTACTCTAAGATCAAACATCCAAAAACTTAAATCAAAAACACAAATCCGTATGCAGTTACTCCAAAAAAAAAAAAAAAAAGAGGAAAAGCTAAGTGTTAATGTAATAAAACATGTACAGGATCTATTTTCTGAAAATGGCAAAATGCTGATGACAGAAATGACAGATGACAGAAATTAAAGAAGTTAAGTGGAGAGGCACAGCATATCCAATCATATAGACTGGAAGACTCAACATAGTAAAAATGTCACTTATCCCCAAACTGATCTATAAATTTCACATAATGCTTATTAAAATATCAGCAAGATTTTGATAGGTTTTGAGAAGCTTACTTTAAAATTTATACAGAAAGGCAAAGGGATTAGAATAGCTAAAACAATTTTTAAAAGTAAGATGAAGTGGGAGTAATCAGTCTATCTGAGGTTAAGAAGTTTTATGTAGCTACAGTAATCAACACCATGTAATATTGGCAGAGAGTGGATATATTGATCAAATGGACAAAATAAAGAACCCAGGACAAGAATTAAAATGATATGCCTGGTTAATTGTTTCACACAATTTAATGGAAGAAGAATAGTCTTCAAGAAATGGTGCCAGAACAATTGAACATCCAAAGGCCAAAAGTGAATCTTGGCTTAAATTTCACATTTTGTACAAAAATTTACCTAAAATGATCACACACTTAATTATAAAATATAAAACTATAAAACTTTTTAGAAAAAAATTGAAGACATTCTTTGGGATCTAGGGCTATCTGAAGTTCTTGGACTTGACATCAAATGCATGATCATAAAAGGTAAAATTGATAAGTTGGACTTAATCAAAGATTATACTTTTGCTCTGTGGAAGACTCTGTCACTAGGATGAAAAGATAAGCTGCAGATTGTGAGAAAATATTTGCAAACCACATATCCATAAAAGTCCTTGTGTCCAGAATATATAAAGAGTTTTATAAAGACTCAAATGTTAAAAAAAAAACACTAATTAGAAATGGTTAAGACATAAAACTAATTAGAATGGTTAAGAAATGGTTAAGACATAAAGACATCTCATCAAAGGACATACAGAGATGGCAAATAAGCATATGTAGACCTTCTGTATCATGAGCCAGAAAAGAAATGTAGAAAAATATGGTGGAATCATGGGTCTGTGATGGTGGTATAGGAAAATTGTGAAATCACCTCCTCTCATGGACAAGCCAAATCTGTATCTTCATATAGAGCAATTCCTCTCAAAGAACTGAGGGTCAACTGAAAAGCTTCTGTACAACAAATGATGGAGGGATTATATAAATGGTTAAGAGAAACAGAAACATGGTAATAACAGGAACCCCACCCTTGCCTCAGCAACCCTCAGTAGGGAGTGATGTTAGTGAGCAGCCTGCACACAGACTTGCCCAACATGAAACTCAGTGAAAAAACATTGGTTTAAAGGGCAACTTGACTGTAAGTAAAGGAAGTCCACTTGCTAACAATTGAGCATTCTCCAAATGGGCAAAACTACTGGAACTCTCTCTGGAGTTAGAGGTGCTGGTGAGCATCATTTTTTATTTTTCCTCTACACCTTGATAGTGTGTACCAGGAGCAGGGTTTTTGTGATATCTGGTTTTCTAAGGCTGATCCAGCAAGCTTCAGGCCCCTGGACCACACCAGATCCAGACATGTCCCCAAGGAGGTCCTGGAATGGAATGCCCTCAGACCCCTAGTCAGAGTCTGCCCCCCATCTAGCTATACCACCAAAGGCAGCCCTGCCATAGTGTGATTCAGGACCCCCAATGGCTTAAGTATGATTCGACTGCCCTGTAAATGCAGCTTTGGTACAGCATGCCTCAGAACCCCCCAGCCCATGGCTGTTACACCTCCAGCCATCCTGCCAAGGTGACCCTGGCACAACATGCCCCCAGAATCACTGGCCTTTGGCTTGTTCACCTCAGGCCATTCTGGTAAGGTAACTCTGGCATGGGCTACTCCACAACTCTTTGGCCCATGTCTGTTGTAGCTCTAGCCATACCACCATAGAGGCTCAAGCACAGTGCGCCTAGTATTCCCTAGCCCTTGCCCTTTCTAGCTCAAGCTGTCCAATCAAGAAAGCCCCAATGTGGTGTTCCCTGGGACTCCCCATGCTGATGCCCACTCCAGCTCCAGCCAGCCTGTCAAAGCTGCCAGATACACACAGGGTAAACAGGGAATGGTCCTACACAAGGCCATTCCTGAAAGACCTGGAATAGTAGCTGTTCCATCTAATTTATTTATTTAATAGAAACAAACATAGAAAGTAAAACAAAATGGAGAAACAGAGAAATATGTTCCAAACAAGCCAACAAACAAAAAACAAAAACAAACAAAGAAACAAACAAAAAAACAAACAAAAAGATAAAACCCTAGGAAACAAGTCAGGAAATGACAGATGCTGGAGAGGATGTGGAGAAAGGGGAACCCTCCTCCACTGTTGGTGGGAATGCAAGCTGGTCCAACCACTCTGGAAAACAGCATGGAGGTTCCTCAAAATGTTGAAAATAGAACTACCCTATGACCCAGCAATTGCACTACTGGGTATTTACCCTAAAGATACAAACATAGTGATCCGAAGGGGCACGTGTACCCGAATGTTTATAGCAGCAATGTCTACAATAGCCAGACTATGGAAAGAACCTAGATGTCCATCAACAGATGAATGGATAAAGAAGAAGTGGTATATATACACAATGGAATACTATGCAGCCATCAAAAGAAATGAAATCTTGCCATTTGCGACGACGTGGATGGAACTAGAGCGTATCATGCTTAGTGAAATAAGTCAATCGGAGAAAGACAACTATCATATGATCTCCCTGATATGAGGACATGGAGAAGCAACATGGGGGGTTAGGGGGATAGGAGAAGAATAAATGAAACAAGATGGGATTGGGAGGGAGACAAACCATAAATGACTCTTAATCTCACAAAACAAACTGGGGGTTGCTGGGGGGAGGTGGGATTGGGAGAGGGGGAGCGGGTTATGGACATTGGGGAGGGGAGGCGAACCATAAGAGACTATGGACTCTGAAAAACAACCTGAGGGTTTTGAAGGGTCAGGGGTGGGAGGTTGGGGGAACAGGTGGTGGGTAATGGGGAGGGCACGTTTTGCATGGAGCACTGGGTGTTGTGCAAAAAGAATGAATACTGTTACGCTGAAAAAATAAATAAAATGGAAAAAAAAACCCTAGGAAACAGAAATAAAACATATTTAAATAATTTATTTGATAAAGACTACAAAGTTGGAAGACAGAATAATAAAAACCACCCAATCAGAACAGAAAAAGGGGGTAAAAGGATTAAAAGAGTGAGGATAGTTTAAGAACTATCTGGACAACATCCAGCAATACTAACATTTGCATCATAGGAGACCCAGAAAGGTAAGAGCCAGAGAGATGGGTACAAAACTTATTTGAGGGAATAATGGCTGAAAACTGCCTTAAGTTGGAAAAGGAAACAGGCATTCAGGTCCAGGAATCACAGAGAGTCCCAAACAAGATGAAACCAAAGAGAGCCACACCAAGACATAATATAATTAAAATGGAAAAATTAAAGAAAGAATCTTAAAAACACCAAGAGAAAAACAGATAGTCACCTATAAGGGAAACCTGATAAGACTATTCATTAATTTTTCATAAGAACCTTTACAGGCCTTGAAGGGAGTTGGAGACTATACTTAAAGTATTGAAAGGAAAAAACTTAAAACCAATTAATACTCTACACAGTAAGATTATCATTCACAACTGAAAGAGAGATGGTTTCACAAACTATTTTAAAGATCATCACCACTAAACTGGCTTCCACTTTTAAGTAGAAATGAAAAGGACATAACTAGAAATAAGAAAATATGAAAGAAAAAATCTCAATGATAATGACGAATACATAGTAAAAGCAGCAGATCTGTCACTCAAAAAGCTAGTATGTAGGTTAAAGACAAAAATAGTAAAGAGAATCATCACTAAAATAATTAGTTAAGGGACACACAAAAGTAAATGTGAAAAATAAGACTTCGAAAACATAAAACATGGAGAAAAGCAGAAATGTAGAGATTTGGAATTTGTTCAATATAGTGACAACAGCAAATGTTTACAAGAATGTGGAGAAACTACATTATCTATACTTTGCTGGTGGAAATGTAAAATTGTATACCACTCTGGAAAATGTTTGGAAGTTTCTTAAAAACGAAACATGAAATCACCATACAACCGAACAATTATACTCTTGAACATTTGTCCCAGATGAATAAAAATCCATGTTCGTAAAAAAAATGAATATTTATAGCAGATTTATCCATGATATACAAAAGCTGAAAATAACCAAGATGTCCCTTAGTGAGTGAATTCATACCATGTAATACTACTTAGCAATAAAAAGGAACAAACTATTGACATAGGGAACATATTGGATAAATCTATGTAAAATTATGCTGAGTGAAAAAGTTCAACTTCAAAGGTTTCATACTATCTAATTTCATTTCTACAATATTTTTGAAATGACAAAATTATAGAAATGGAGAACATATTAGAGGTTGTCAGTAGTAAAGATAAAGTATGTGTAGGAAGGAAGTGGGTGCAGCTATAAAAGGGCAACATGAGAAAGCCATATGGAGATGGAAATATTCTGTATATGGGTTTTATATACATAGCAGTATCCTGGTTATTGCATCGTACTATCACTTTCAAGATCTTACCACTGAGAAATTAGCTGCATCAGTTTCCTTTTGCTGCTACAATAAATTACTACAAATTTAGAGGCTTAAACAACAAAATTAAGGCTGTTTAAATTTTGAAGGCAATAAGTCCAAAATGAGACTTAAGAGACAAATCAAGATGTTGACATAACTGATTCTTTCTGGAGGCTCTTCCTTTAGGAAGGATTTATCATTGCCCTTATCAGCTTCTAGAGGCCACCTCTGCTCCTTGGATTGTAGCCTCTTCTTCCGTCTTCAAAGTCTATCATTCCATTTTCGCTTTCATCATCACATCACCTTCTCATCTACAGTCACATCTTTCTCTGACGATTTCCTGTAAGAATTCTTGTAATTACATTTAGGCCCCATAAGAATAATACAGGATAATTGCCATGAGAATAATACAGGATAATCTTGAGATCCTTAAGCTAAGACATCTGCAAAGTCCATTTTGCCATATAAGCTAACATTTACAGGTTCCAGGGATTAGAATCTGCATATGTTTAAGAGCAATTATTTAGCCTACTGCTGTGTACATTGCACAAAGAATCTCTATGTATAAATTTTTACAACCATATGCAAATCTACATTAATCTCAAAATGAAAACATGAATTAAAAGTATGTTGGAGAGTATGGACTCTGAAAAACAACCTGAGGGTTTTGAAGGGTCAGGGGTGGGAGGTTGGGGGAACAGGTGGTGGGTAATAGGGAGGGCACGTTTTGCATGGAGCACTGGGTGTTGTGCAAAAACCATGAATACAGTTATGCTGAAAAAAATAAATAAAATGGGATAAAAAATAAAAAATAAATAAAATAAAATATATCCTCTTTGGGAAAAAAAAAAAGTATGTTGGAGATAATTTAATCCAGTGTTTTTTTAATAACCAATTTTTCATACTCTTGTTATTCTTTGAATCAGTAGCAATGGCTACATTTACATTTTAATATTAATAATTAGTGTCCTCTTTTTTAATTTATTAAACTTGTTATTTTAATTCCAATATAGTTGTTACAGCTGAGGTCAAAGAAGTTTCTGCTTGTGTTCTCCTCTAGGATTTTGTTGGTTGCTTGTCTCACATTTAGGTTTTTCATTCATTTTGAATTTATTTTTGTGGACGGTGTAAGATAGTGTTCCAGTTTCATTCTTCTGCATGTTGCTGTTACTCAACAATTCTATACATTACTCAGTGTTTATCAAGATAAGTGAGCTTTTTAGTATTCATCAACTATTTCAAGCATCCCCCTGCCCACCTCCTTTCTGGCAACCATTGGTTTCTTCTGTACAGTTAAGAGTCTGATAAGTGATTTATTGCTTTCTTTTTTTCCTATATTCCTTTTTTTTTGTTTTTTTTTTCTTAAATTCCACGTATGAGTGAAATCATATGGTACTTGTCTTTCTCTGATATTCTTATTTTATTATATTCTGTAGCTTCATCAATATTGTTGCAAATGGCAAGATTTAATTCTTTTTATGGCTAAATAAAGTTGGATAGTAACCATTTATCAGATATGTCATTTGCAAATATCTTCTTCCATTCTGTAGGTTGTCTTTTGTTTTTGTTGATTGTTTCCTTCACTGTGCAGAAGACTTTTATTTTGATGTAGTCTCATTAGCTTAGTTTTGCTTTTCTTTCTTTTGCCTCAAGGGGCATATCTAGAAAAATGTTGCTATGGTCAGTGTCAGAACATTACTGACTGTACTGTCTTCTAGGATGTTTATGGTTTCTGGTCTCACACTTAGGTCTTTGATCTATTTGGAGTTTATTTTCATGTATGGTTTCGGTAAATGGTCCAGTTTCTTTCTTTTGCATGTAGCTGTTCACTTTTCCCAGCACCGTTTGTTGAAGAGACTGTCTTTTTGCCATTACATACTCTTGTCTTTTCTGTCAAAAGTTAATTGACTATATAATGATGGGTTTATTTCTCGGTTTTCTCTTCTGTTCCATTGACCTGTATGTCTATTTTTATGCCAGTACCATACTGTTTTGATTACTACAGATTTGTACTATAACTTGAAGTTTGGAATTCTGTTATCTTCAGTTTTGTTTTACTTTTTCAAGATCTATTTTACTTTTTGAAGTCTTTTATGGTTCCATACAAACTTCAAGACTATTCCATCCAGTTCTGTGAAAATCGTGTTGGTATTTTGATAGGGATTGCATTAAATGTGAAGATTGCTTTGGGTAGTATAGACATTTTAACAGTATTTGTTCCCCCAATCCATGAGCAAGGAATGTTTTTCCATTTCTTTGTGTTTTGTATAATTTCTTTTTCAGTCTTTCTTAGCTTTCAGAGTACAGGTCTTTCACTTCTTTGATTAAGTTTATTTCCAGGGATTTATTTTTGGTATATGATTGGATATAATGTGCCTCTCCACTTACCTTCTTTAATTTCTGTCATCTGTCATTTCTGTCATCAGCATTTTGCCATATTCAGAAAATAGATCCTGTACATGTTTTATGACATTAACACTTAGCTTTTCCTCTTTTTTTTTTGGAGTAACTGCATATGGATTTGTGTTTTCTTAATTTTTGTTTATGCTACCTTATCATTAGTGTATATAAATGCATTTGCCAGGAACCTGAATGGCTTAATCAGTTAAATGTCTGCCTTTGGATTAGGTCATTATCCCAAGGTCCTGGGATTGAGCCCCATGTTGGGCTCACTGCACAGTAGGGAGTCTGCTTCTCCCTCCTCTCTGCCCTCCCTCATTTATGCTTTCTCTCCCTCTTGCTCTCTCTCAGATAAATAAATACAATCTTTTAAAAAAATTGAAGAAATGCATTTGCCTGGATTGATTTTGTACCCTGAAACCTTACTGGATTTATTTACTAGTTCTAGTAGATTATGTGTGTGTGTGTGTGTGTGTGTGTGTAATCTTTAGGTTTTTCTATCTGTAATATCATTTAATCTGGGAATAGGGAAAGCTTTACATCTTCCTTACTGATCTGGATGTCTTTTGTATCTTTCTCCTATCTGACTGCTGTGGCTAGGAATTCCAGTACTATTTTGAATAAGTGGTGAGAGTGAACATCCTTGTCTTTTTCCTGACCTTAGTAGGGAAGCTCTAAGTTTTTCCCCATTGAGTATGATGTTCACCATGGGTTTTTTCATATAAGGTTTTTATTATGTTGGGGTATGTTCCTTCTAAACCTACTTGGTAGAGGTTTCTATCATGAATGGATGTTGTAGTCTGTCAGATGCGTTTTTTTCATCTAAAGTTTTTAACATTTCTGTTATTGAAGTAAAGTATCACATTGATTTATTTGCAAATATTGGACCACCCTTGCATCCAAGGAATAAATCCCATTTTATTGTAATGTATGATTTATTTAATGTGTTGTTGGATTCCTTTTGCAAGTCTTTTGTCAAGGATTTTTGCATCTATGTTCATCATAGATATTAGTCTATAGTTCTCTCTCTCTCTCTCTCTGGAGTCTTAATACGGTTTGGTATCAGTGTGATACTGTCTTCATAGAATGGATTTGAAAATTTTCCTTCCTCTTCAATTATTTTTTGGAATAGTTTTAGAAGAATAGTTTTTAACCCTTCATTAATATTTGGTAGAATTCAACTCTGAAGCCATTTGGTTTTGGACTTTGTGTGTTGGGATTTTTTACTCGATTTGCTGGAAATCAGTCTATTCAAATTTTCTTTCTTTCCTGTTTCCATTATGATAGGTTATATTTTTCTTTTTTATTTAAATTCAATTAATTAACATATAATGTGCTATTAGTTTCAGAAGTGGAGTTCAGTGATCCATCAGTCTTATATAACGCCCAGTGCTCATTACGTCAAGCACCCTCCTTAATGTCCATTACACAGTTAACCCATCTCCCCACCCACCTCCCCTCCAGCAGCCCTCAGTTTGTTTCCTATGATTCAGAGTCTCTTATGGATGTGGCTGTCCAATTTTCCCAGCACCATTTATTGAAGAGGCTGTCTTTTTTCCATTGGACATTCTTTCCTGCTTTGTCGAAGATTAGCTGACCATAGAGTTGAGGGTCGATTTCTGGGCTCTCTATTCTGTTCCACTGATCTATGTGTCTGTTTTTGTGCCAGTACCATGCTGTCTTGATGATGACAGCTTTGTAATAGAGCTTGAAGTCCGGAATTGTGATGCCACCAACTTTGGCTTTGTTCTTCAATATTCCTTTGGCTATTCGAGGTCTTTTCTGGTTCCATATAAATTTTAGGATTATTTGTTCCATTTCTTTGAAAAAAATGGATGGTATTTTGCTAGGGATTGCATTAAATGTGTAGATTGCTTTAGGTAGCATAGACATTTTCACAATATTTATTCTTCCAATCCAGGAGCATGGAACATTTTTCCATTTTTTTGTGTCTTCCTCAATTTCTTTCATGAGTACTTTATAATTTTCTGTGTATAGATTCTTAGTCTCTTTGGTTAGGTTTATTCCTAGGTATCTTATAGTTTTGGGTACAATTGTAAATGGGATTGACTCCTTAATTTAGTGATCCGAAGGGGCACGTGTACCCGAATGTTTATAGCAGCAATGTCTACAATAGCCAGACTATGGAAAGAACCTAGATGTCCATCAACAGATGAATGGATAAAGAAGATGTGGTATATATACACAATGGAATACTATGCAGCCATCAAAAGAAATGAAATCTTGCCATTTGCGACGACGTGGATGGAACTAGAGCATATCATGCTTAGTGAAATAAGTCAATCAGAGAAAGACAACTATCATATGATCTCCCTGATATGAGGACATGGAGAAGCAACATGGGGGGGTAGGGGGATAGGAGAAGAATAAATGAAACAAGATGGGATTGGGAGGGAGACAAACCATAAATGACTCTTAATCTCACAAAACAAACTGGGGGTTGCTGGGGGGAGGTGGGATTGGGAGAGGGGGAGCGGGCTATGGACATTGGGGAGGGGAGGCGAACCATAAGAGACTATGGACTCTGAAAAACAACCTGAGGGTTTTGAAGGGTCAGGGGTGGGAGGTTGGGGCAACCTGAGGGTTTTGAAGGGTCAAGGGTGGGAGGTTGGGGGAACAGGTGGTGGGTAATGGGGAGGGCACGTTTTGCATGGAGCACTGGGTGTTGTGCAAAAAGAATGAATACTGTTACGCTGAAAAAATAAATAAAATGGAAAAAAAAAAGAGTCTCTTATGGTTTGTGTCCCTCTCTCATTTTATCTTGTTTTATTTTCCCCTTTCTTCCCCTATGATCCTCTATACTCTTTCTTATATTCCATATATGAATGAAACTATATGACAATTATCTTTCTCTGACTGACTTATTTCACTCAGCATAATACCCTCTAGTTCCATCCATGTCATTGCAAGTGCCAAGATTTCATTGTTTTGATGGCTGAGTAGTATTCTATTATATATATATATATATACACACATATATATATGCATATATATACATAAAATATTAACATATTTACCCATTCATCTGTTAATAGACATCTGAACACTGAACATATGGACTTTTTCCATAGTTTAGCTATTGTGGATATTGCTGTTATGAACATTGGTTGGCCCTTCAGATCACTACATTTGTATCACTAGAATAAATAGTATTGCAATTGCCATGTCCTGGGTAGCTCTATTATCAACTTTTTAAAAATATTTTATTTATTTATTTGACAGAGAAAGAGAGAGAGAGAGAGAGAGAGAGAGAGAGAGAAATCACAAGTAGGCAGAGAAGCAGGCAGAGAGAGACGGGGAAACAGGCTCCCTGTCAAGCAGAGAGCCCAATGCAGGGCTGGATCCCAGGACCCTGAGATCATGACCTGAGCTGAAGGCAGAGGCTTAACCCACTGAACCACCCAGGAGTGCCTATTATCAACTTTTTGAGAAAGCTCCACACTGTTTTCCGAAGTGGCTGCACCAATTTGCATTCCCACCACAAGTGTAACAGGGTTCCCCTTTCTCCACATACTCACCACCATCTTTAATTTCCTGACTTGTTAATTTTAGTCATTCTGACTGGTGTGAGGTGATATCTCATGGTGGTTTTGATTTGTATTTCCCTGATGCTGAGTGATATTGCACATTTTTTCATGTGTCTGTTAGCCATTTATGTCTTCTTTGGACAAATGTCTGTTCATGTTTTCTGCCCACTTCCTGAATGGAATTTTGTTTTCTGGGTATTGGTTTTGATAAGTTCTTTATAGATTTTGGATACTAGCCCTCTATCTGATAAGACATTTGCAAATATATACTCCCGTTTTGTTAGCTGTCTTTTGGTTTTGTCGACTCTTTTCTTTGCTGTGCAAAAGAAAATGTCTATGCTACCTAGAGCAATCTATGCATTCAACACAATCCCTATCAAAATACCATCAAATTTTTTCAGAACCAGAACAAATAATCCTAAAATTTGTATGGAACCAGAAAAGACCCTGAATAACCAGAGGAATGTTGAAGAAGAAAACCAAAGCTGACGGCATCTCATTTCTGGACTTCAAGCTCTATTACAAAGCTATAATCATCAATATAGTATGGTCCTGGCACAGAAATTGACACTTAGATCAACGGAACAGAATAGGAAACCCAGAAAATGTCTCTCAACTCTATGGTGAACTAATATTCAATAAAGCTGGAAGAAATAACCAATGGAAAAAAGACAGTCTCTTCAAAAAAATTGTATTGGGAAAATTGGACAGCCACATGCAGAGGAATGAAACTGGACCACTTCCTTACACCAAACACAAGAATAGACTCAAAATGGAAGAAAGACCCAAATATGAGATAGAAAAACATTCAAACTCTAGAGGAGAACACAGGTAATAATCTCTTTGACGTCAGTCGCAGCAACTTCTTACTAGACACATGCCCTGAGGCAAGGGAAACAAAAGAAAAAAAAATTCACTGCTGGAACTTCATCAAAATAAAGAGCTTCTGCACACTGAAGGAAAGAATCAACAAAACAAAAAGCAACCTTCAGATGGTAGAAGATATTTGCAAATGACATATGTGATACAGGGTTAGTATCCAAAATCTATAAAGAACTTATCAAACTCAACATCCAAAAAAAATAATCAAGTTAAGAAACAGGCAGAAGACATCAACAGACATTTTTTTCCAAAGAAGACATACAGATGGCTAACAGACACATAAATAGATGCTCAATATCACTCATCATCAGAGAAATACAAATCAAAACCAAAATAAGATATCACCTCATCCCTCTTAGAATGGCCAAGTTTAACATCACAGGAAACAACAGATGTTTGTGAGGATGGGGAGAAAGGGAAACTCTCTTATATTGTTGGTGGGGATGCAAACTGGTGCAGTCACTCCGGAAAGTAGCATGGAAGTTCCTCAAAAATTTAAAAATAGAACTACCCTACAACCCAGCAATCCACTACTAAGTATTTACCCAAAGGATACAAAATACTGATTCAATAGGGCACATACACCATGATGTTTATGCCAGCATTATCAAAATAGCCAAATTATTGAAAAAGCCCGAATGTGTCCATCAACTGATGAAAGGATAAAGAAGTTTCAGGAGACATAGATAGATATAGATATAGATATAGATATAGATATAGATACAGGTATAGATATATAAGATAGATAGACAATAGATAGATAGATAGTCCTCAGCCATCAAAAAGAATTAAATCTTGCCAATTGCTCTGATATGGTTAGAACTAGAATATATTATGCTAAGGAAAACCAGTCAGTCATAAAAAGACAAACACTATGTGATTTCACTCATATTTGGAATTGAAGAAACAAAACAGTTGAACAGAGGAGAGAGAAAGGAAAAAGAGAGAGGCAAAGCAGAAAACAGAGTCTTAACTATAGAGAAGAAACTGAGGCTTGCTGGATGGGAGGTGGTTAGGGGAATGAGCTAAATGAGTGGTGGGTATTAAGGAGGGCATTTTGTGTGTGTGTGTGATGGACACTGGGTGTTGTATATAAGTGATGCATCACTAAATTCTATATCTGAAACTAATATTAAAGTATATGTTAACTAGCTATAATTTAAGTAAATCTTGAAACAAAACAAAAACAAATGTTAATCTCATCTAGAAATAGCTTCACAGACATACCCAGAGTAATGTTTAACCAAATATCTGAGTACCCTTTAGCCCAGTTAAGTTGACACATAAATTTAATTACTGCATCACTTTTCTCAAAAACTTAAGAGGCTGGGCCTTAGTCATGACCTGGAAAGAGCTTCTGAGTACTTTATTATCTCCCATTAAGGAGATTTAATTTTTTTCTTTTGTTTTGTATTTTTTTCTATGTAGGAAAAAGAAAAAGAAGATGCGATACATATAGAAAGTGGAATATTATCCAACCATAAGAAAGAATGACATCTTGCCATTTGCAATGACATGAATGGAGCTAAAGAGTATTATGTTAAGTGAAATAAGTCAGAGAAATACAAATACCATGTGATTTTATTGCTATATTGAATTTAGAAAACAAAATAAATGAGCAAAGGGGAAAAGAGAGTGAGAGGTAGAAACCAAGAAATGGAGTCAACTGTAGAGAACAAAGTGTTTACAGAAAGAAAGTGGGTTGCAGGTGGGTTAAATAATAGGTGATGAGGATTATGGAATGCACTTGTGATGAGCACAGTGTGTAGTTTAGAAGTAATGCATCACTATTTTGTAGACCCAAAACTAACATTGCATTGCATGTTAACTAACTAGAATTAGGAATGCAAGCTGGTGCAACCACTCTGGAAAACAGCATGGAGGTTCCTCAAAATGTTGAAAATAGAACTACCCTATGACCCAGCAATTGCACTACTGGGTATTTACCCTAAAGATACAAACATAGTGATCCGAAGGGGCACGTGTACCTGAATGTTTATAGCAGCAATGTCTACAATAGCCAAACTATGGAAAGAACCTAGATGTCCATCAACAGATGAATGGATAAAGAAGATGTGGTATATATACACAATGGAATACTATGCAGCCATCAAAAGAAATGAAATCTTGCCCTTTGCGACGACGTGGATGGAACTAGAGCGTATCATGCTTAGTGAAATAAGTCAATCGGAGAAAGACAACTATCATATGATCTCCCTGATATGAGGACATGGAGAAGCAACATGGGGGGGTAGGGGGATAGGAGAAGAATAAATGAAACAAGATGGGATTGGGAGGGAGACAAACCATAAATGACTCTTAATCTCACAAAACAAACTGGGGGTTGCTGGGGGGAGGTGGGATTGGGAGAGGGGGAGCGGGCTATGGACATTGGGGAGGGGAGGCGAACCATAAGAGACTATGGACTCTGAAAAACAACCTGAGGGTTTTGAAGGGTCAGGGGTGGGAGGTTGGGGGAACAGGTGGTGGGTAATGGGGAGGGCACGTTTTGCATGGAGCACTGGGTGTTGTGCAAAAAGAATGAATACTGTTACGCTGAAAAAAAAAATAAAAAGGGAAAAAAAATATAAAATTCAATAAACATATTAAATATAATAATAAAGACAATTTCAGAATGATAAAAAAAGAGAGAAGAAAAATAGGAGAAAGTATTTTTTATAATTGGGGATTAATCTGGAAGATTCAACACTGATGCTGTAGAGATTCTGCCAACAGATAACAAGAAAATGGATATTCATAGTAGCTAATTTCTAAATATGGCTCCCCAATATATCATGCCTCCTTATATTTGTGTTCTTATTTATTTTTCTCCTCTTGGATTTGGGCTGACTTTTGGCTTCTTTGACTGACAAAATGTAGCAGAACTAATATATAGTTTTTAAGACCCAGAAAACCTCAAGTGAGAACTTCCCACTGAATTCAATTAACTCATGTTAGACATTATACTACGTGAAAATTAACACCTCTAACCTCCTACAAGTTCTAGCTTCTGTTATTAGCTACCTTACTATTCTTCTGTCATACTATCTTTTAGCTTCCTTATTATTCATCTGTAACATTATAAAGTTGTAATCATCTAATTATTTTTGTAATTAAAATGTATTGATTTCCTCTGTTGGCCTATAGGATTTATAGCAGCAAGGAAAATCTCTATTTTCTCTATAGATGTAAACTCTGTACCACAGTAGTTACTAACTCGGTTGCCACACAGTCTGTACTAGATAAATATTTATTGACTGAATGAATAAAGAATCCAAATTGTGGGGCATCTGGGTGGCTCAGTCAATTAAGTGTCTAACTCTTAATGTCAGTTAGTTTGTTAGTTCAAACCCCGCACTGGGCTCCAAACTGGGTGTGGAGCCTACTTTAAAAAAAAAGAATCTAAATTTCAACACTAGTTACTACTTGTCATTTCTCATTGGATTTCTAAGATTATTTTTACTAAAAAAACAAAAAAAAATCCTACTGGTCAAAATTAGCTTGTAGGTTAAGCCTTTTTGAGAGACAGCATAACTTAGTTCAAATCCCCCAAATTATGAATGTGCTACAAGCAAACTAAACTACTGGATTTCATGCCTTTGTTTATCTATAAAGTGAGAATAATACTACTACCTGTCTCCTTGGTTTAATATATGCAAATATGTTTGTCATATATATGTGTCATACACACAAAATGCTTAAGATAGTGCCTAGCACATTGTAAACACTTTTATATGTGTTAAATATTTGAAGAAATTCTTTAATCTTTGGTCAGAAATCCCAATTTATATGAAAAAAATGCCTTTCAAGCTATAAAAACTAAAATATTTCAAAATCAACGATTTCACTTTGCAATCACTCCTTTTTAAAAAAAGATTTTATTTATTTATTTCTCAGAGAGAGAGAGAGCACAAGCAGGTAAAGGAGCAAGCAGAGGAAGAAGCTGGCTCCCTGCTGAATAGGAAACGCGATGTGGGACTTGATCCCAGGACCTCAGGATCATGAACCCACCCAAAAGCAGACGTCCAACTGACTGAGCCACTCAGGAGTCCCTAATTAGTTCTTTCTTTCTACTTTCTACTCTGGAAACACACACACACACACACACACACCCTTTTCCCATTATGTAATCTGTAACTCAGTTTCTATAAACACTGGGGTTCATTCATATTATTTAGTAAAATCCACAACACAAAGCTTGGACTGCATAATATAGTTGCTAAAGAATTGAATGCATATGTTTTCAGGTAACATATAGTAAACCATAATTTTATTTCTTAAATAATATTTATTTTTTCTGGATTTAATGTTTAACTCTTTCAAAGAAAGGATTTTTAAAATCTGCAACAAACAATCAGAATGAACGACTCTAGTTAGAGAGGTAATACGTGAAAAAAAATGATTACTATTCCAAATAAAATTAGAATTTTGTCTACTCATCATTTTCCAATTTAAGGAATTCAGTATAATCTGAAAGACTATTGTATTCATGGGAAGCAAATGAAGCATTATTAAAAGTGGGTAATAGTCTTAAATCCATGCATTTTAAGATTAAACAAATGTATCTATTGGATAAATATTACATTAAAATTTTTTCTGTATTCTGGAAAAGTACCTTTACCTACTGTCTTGGTATAGGTTTAACTGAATCTCAGCACAGGAGGTTCTAAATTGTGGCTGATTTGGTGGGCTTTTTCTGTTCTTTACATGCTTTTTAATTTTTTTATTTTTTAAAGATTTTATTTATTTGTTTGACAGATAGAGATCACAAGTAGGCAGAGAGGCAGACAGAAAGGGTCGGGGGACCATAAATGACTCTTAATCTCACAAAACAAACTGGGGGTTGCTGGGGGGAGGTGGGATTGGGAGAGGGGGAGCGGGCTATGGACATTGGGGAGGGGAGGCGAACCATAAGAGACTATGGACTCTGAAAAACAACCTGAGGGTTTTGAAGGGTCAGGGGTGGGAGGTTGGGGGAACAGGTGGTGGGTGATGGGGGGGCACGTTTTGCATGGAGCACTGGGTGTTGTGCAAAAAGAATGAATACTGTTATGCTGAAAAAATTAATAAAAAAGGGAAAAAAAAAAGAAAGACTTTCTTGAGCAAAATGAAAAAGAAAATCTTGAGTCTAACAAAATTTTAGCTATAAAAATTTCAAAATTCTCCATATAGTAAAATACCAAACAATGGACTGGCAAAAATATGTGCAAGAGTGGACTTAAGATTATGATCCCCAATATATAAAGAGTCCCCATAAATCAATAAGAAAAAGGCAAAACAAAACAAAAACCCCACCAAGAATAAAAATAAGCAGAAAATATGGAAGGGACATTCATGAAGATAAATGTAAATGACAACCAATAAATATCTGAAACATTGTTCACTCTCTAATGAGTCAATGTATAAAATGAAGATTAAAACAAAACAAAACAAAACAAAAAAAAAAAAAGAAAGGGTCGGGGGAAGCAGGCTCCCTGCTGAGTAGAGACCCCCCCACCCCCATGCTGGGCTCCATACCAGGATCCTGAGATCATGACCTGAGCTGAAGGCAGAGGCTTAAACCCACTGAGACACCCAGGCATCCCTGTTCTTTACATGTTAATCAACTTGTTCCTACAGTTTTTTTTTTTAATTTTGGAGAATTGCTGCAATAGTGTCTTGAAGAAAAATAATTATTTTAGGACCAAAACATTGCTGTTGGAGGATTTTCAAAACCCAATTTTAAAAAAAAATGGTGTCAAGATTTATCTGTGTGATCTCAGTAGGTCATCAATAATACTTTTTATATTATGACTTATGTGTAGACTCCAACTTTGACATGCACGAATTCTATGTCTCCCTTTGCTGGTATCATACAAAACATGGGATTTTTGTAAAGATTAATAAAGTTCAACATGAAATATTTTAAATATTATTAAGGACAAACACTAAGGGCAGATTTTGGTTTATATAGAAGATGTACCCTGAAGAATTGCGTATATTCTTTTTTAGTTCCTTTTTTTCTACATCAAAAAACTGAATTATGCCTTATCATATAATTAGAATATAATTTCAAAGACTGTTCACATTAAACATTTTTATTTTGAGACACACTATCATCAGCCAAAATCATGCTTATTAATGGGGCAAACCCTCTAAAGTCACAACAGAATTTTTTATTAGAACTTCACTGTATACTCAGAAAATCAATCCTTGTAATAAATCACTATATTACGAAAACTGTGTTGTCAATGACATAATTAATAAAAGATCTTTCATATTATTAAGGAAACTCCAAGTGCACTTTTTTTTTTAAGAGAGAAAGAGAATGGCGAGGGGCAGTGGGAGAGAATCTTGAGTAGGCTCCATGCTCAGTGCAGAGCTTGATCTGAGGCTTTCTTTCACAGGCTTGTAAGATAATGACCAGAGCTGAAATCAAGGGTGGGACACCTAACCAACAGAGCTACCCAGGTGTCCCCCAAGTGCACTTCTCAAACAACTTTTCTCTGTGGTGTTCCCTAAAGATTTTTTTTACACCTTTGTCTATTTCTCCACAACTTTATTAAGTGTTGTTCTGCTATAGTAGATTTATAATTTATATCCACTTTCACTTACAGTAATGGTATCTATCTCTTTAAATTAGCACTCCTCTACTCCACTTTTCCCTTCACATCTTACTATTTTAGAAACTTTTAGAAGAGAAATTATATGAATCAAAGTTTTAATGGTAAAGGGAAAGTAGGATTCAATTAAAACATGAAGATATAGCAATAGAAGACACACAAGACCAGGTGAAGCGTTTTAGTGCCATAGTGTAAAGGAATGATCTTCCTGTAGTATACTATGATATTCTTGTTATATGAATGCTTTACTATATAGTTAAAAATAATATTGTAAGGTGAAGATGGCTATCTCTTTATATAGAGGGCAGAATTTCACAAAGTTAAGATTTCTGCCCATCACCTGGAATGTGCTTTTAAAGAGAAAACCAACATTGTTACTTTTATTTAGCCTTGACAATGAAGGGGACCAAGGCATTTAAAAGACTGGTTTCTGTATTTGAAGTTATGACAGTACATTTTCTGTAGTTGTGGAATACGACTAGGAAGTGGGGGGGATACAGACAAGGTTCCCATATATTTAACCGGCCCTTTTAGGTCAATTTTGATTACTGTAGCATTGTAGCAAATTTTGATACAGGGTATGAAATGGTACAAGCCCTGTCAGCCCTGTGAAAGAGGCAGAAACAGAGGTTTAAGCTTTGGAAGCTGGACTTTTGAATTTGTTTATTTTCTTTTTTATTCTTAATATGTGTGAAGCCTTTTGAAAACCAAGGAAGTTAAGCAAGAAAAGAAAAAGAAAAAAAGAAAAAGATACTCACATTGGAAAGAAGTAAAATGACCTCTATTTGCAGATGACATGTTCTTATAAATAGAAAACTCTAAAGAATCTTCAAAATACCTACTAAATCTAATAAATGAGTTCATCAAAATTACAGGATACAAGATTACCATGCAAAATTCAGTTGTATTTCTATACATTAGCAATTAAAAATTCAAAATGGAAATAAAAATCCATTTACAGAATCAAAAATAAAATACTTTGGAATAAATGTAATCAAAGAAGGGCAAGACTTGTATACTCTAAGAACTACAAATATTGCTGAAATGAAAGATAACTAAATAAATGAAAAGATATCCCATGTTAATGTACTGAAAGAAAATTTTGTTAGTATGGCAAAATTCCCCAAATTTATCTGCATATTTATTGTGATCCTTATCTAAACTTCAACTGCCTTTTCTTTTGTAGAAGTAAACAAGCTGATCCTAAAGATTATATGGAATTATAAGGGACCCTGAACAACCAAGAACAAAGTTAGAGGACAAATACTCTCTGATGTCACAAATTATAACAATGCTACAGCAACCAAAGGTATGGTACTGACATGTAGACATAAAGATCAATGGTATATAATTGAGTGTCCAGAAATTAATACATACATCTGTGGTCCATTGATTTTTGAAGAGTGTCAAGACCATTCAATGGGGAAATAGTGTTTTCAGGAAATGATGTTTGGACAAATGGATGGCCACATGTAAATGAGTCAGAGATTTAAATGTAAGAGATAAAGCTATAAAACTCTTAAGATGTATGGGTGTATATCTCTGACCTGGGCTTTGGTAGCAGATTCTTAGATATGCCACCAAAAACACAAGCAATAAAAGAAAAAGCACATTAGACTTAACTCAAAATTTAAAAACATGTGCATCAATAGACAGCAACAACAAAGTGAAAAGACAACCCATAGAATGGGGAAAAATTCTGCAAATGATTATAACTGATATGACACTTGTATCTAAAATATGTACACATCTTACAATACTAAAAAGACAACCCAAGAGAAAAATGGGCAAAGGATGTGTTAGACACTTTTCCAAAGATAAACAAATGGATGATAAGCACATAAGATGTTCACCATCATTATGGAAATGCAAATCAAAATCACCATGATTTCAATCATCTCCAAATAACCCCACTAAGATGGTTGCAATAAAATATAGACAGTAAGAAGTTTTGACTAGGACGTGGAAAAATTAGAATCCTCATACATTGCTGGTGAGAGTATGTGAAACTGAAGCCACGTTGGAAAACAGTCTGAAAGTCCCCCAAAAAGTTAAACATGCTATTACTATATAATCGAGTGGTTCTACTCCTAGATATATACCTAGGAGAAATGAAAACATACATGAGCACAAAAATTTCTACACGTATATTCATAGCAGCATTATTTATCATTGATAAAAATATGGAAACATCTCAAATGTTCAAGAAGCAATGTAGTATATCAATGGAAATAGTATTATTCAGCCATAAAGAGAAATGACTTTAATGATACATGCTGCAACATGGATGAACCTGGAAACATACTAAATGAAAGAAACCAGACACAAAGGCCATATATTGCATGATTTCATTTATATGAAATATCTAGAATAGGCAAATCTATAGAGGCAAATTAAATTAGTGGTTAACAGGGACAGGTGAGGAGGGGAGTGGGAATGGAGAGATTGCTAACTGGTACTTTGGTTTTCATTTGGGTAAAAATGTTTTGGAATTAAATCGTGGTAGTTGCAAAGTATTTTGAAAGCACTAAAAAAACACTGACTTGGAAATGGTTAAAATGATAATTTTTATGTTAATTTTATCTCAGTGCAAAAAAATAAAAAATGCTTTTGTGAACATCACAATAGAAAAATCAAGCACTATATTATTTCACTAACTATATTTTTAGAGATATTAAAAAAACTACAATTATTTTTGAAGAGAATTTTTATTAAGGTCGATCTAGTAAAATTTTGTGGATACACATATAACCAGAACTGCCCTTCTGAAAAAAACAAAATTGTAACTCTTTTAAAAATGGAATTGCAATTTTATTTGTTCACAAGCTGATAATAAAGTTATATCTGAGAAAGAATTATAACTCTTTGCATTACAGAAAATAGTTAAGCTTTTTTTTTTTTTTAATAAAAGCAACCTAGACAACCACAAGAAGTTTGGAAGAAAGTTTTCTAGATCCTCCCACTTTGTGAAATTATCACAGATAAGAGTAAAATTAAAATTCAAAGATTTAACACTTAAGTCACACAAAAGGAAATTCACTGACAAAGTTGAAGGCATGGTTTCTTATATAGTCCATTACTATGATCACAAAATGTATAAAGCTTTCACGTTAGCTACTTTGTGACTAATAATCAGTATGATGTTTTGAAATTAAGTTGATGTTAAAGAAATGCTGTGTTTATAAAATATTTGATAAAAAATATTCATTTCTATAAACATTACAACATGGAGGCACATATTACCAAATTATGAAACTATAGGGCAACTTTAAACAATACTCTGAGTTTCTTCTTTTTTTTCATCTTTTTTGACTACTTCTTTTTCAGCTACTTCTTTTCTGACTTCAGCCTTCCTTTTATTTTCCTTTCCTTTCCCTCCATCTTTCCCATTTCCCTTTCCATTTTCTTCTGTTCCATATTCCTCTTTTCCATGTCTGCCCTCCTTTCCATCTTCTCCTTTCTCATTTCCACCTTCCTCCTTATTTTCAACTTCCTCATTTCCACTTTTCTTCTCTTTTCTATCTTCATTCTCTTTTCTGTCTTCTTTTTTTTCTTCTCCTATGTCTTTTTCATTTTCAAATTCTTTGACATCTTCTCCTTTCCCTTTTTGATCTTCACCCTCTTTTTCATCTCCTTTCTCTTTTACTTCTTCTTCTTCTTCCTCCTTGCTATCTTCTCCTTTCCCTTTTCCATCTTCACCCCTTTTTTCATCTCCTTTTTCTTTTTTCTCTTCTTCTTCCTTTCCATCTTCTTTTTCTTTTCCATCTTCATCTTCTTTTCTATCTCCTTTTCCATCTTTGTTCTCTTTCCCATCTTCTCTTTTCTCTTCTTTTTTGGTTTGGTCTTCTCCATCTCCTTCTTGATCTTTTTCATTTTCTCCAGCTACTTCCACTACTTCCTTGTTTTCTATTCCCTCTTCCTCAACATCTTTGTTTTTTTCTTTTCTCATTTCCTCAAGTTCTTTTTCAGGAGCTGGTGCCTATATGTATAGAAAAATTTTTAAAATACTATATTTAAAAATTTAGAACTATTTTCCTTAAGTATTTAGACAGAATTATAATCATTTTATGAAAAGAATTATACTTAATTTACAAGAAGGTAATTTTCCTGTGAAAAACACATCTCAAATATCCCAAGATAAGGAAAACATTCTAAGAAATAGGACTAACTAAAATATCTTCACACATGGGGTGCCTGGGTGGCTCAGTCAATTAAGCATCTGCCTTTGGCTCATGTCATGATCCTGTGTCCTGTGATCGAGCCCCACATCAGGCTCCTTGCTCAGCAGGGAGCCTGCTTCTCCCTCTCTCTCTGCCTGGCACTCCCCCTACTTGTGTTCTCTCTATCTCTCTGTCAAATAAATAAATAAAATATTAAAAAATAAAATATCTTCACACAAACATGTATAATTAGATATTTCAAACAATAAATTCAGGAAAATATATTCACATACAGAATTTTCATTACAAATATGGGAAACAGTAAATACAGAAAAATGACATATATTCTATAACACCAATTCTCAATGAGTAAACAAAATGCATTCCCTGAGGAAATGATATTTTGTTTCTATAATAGTGAGATTTAAGTTTTCTCTGAAAAAAGTTACTTGAAAAGTCTTTTATTGGGTAGACTGTGGGGGGAAAACTAAGATGGCAGTGTACTAGGAGGCTTAGGTTTGTCTTGTCCCCCAAGCACAGCTAGATAACTATCAATCATTTTGAATACCCAAGAAATCAATGTGAGGATTGATAAAACAAACTGCACAAATAGAAGCAAAGAAGAGGACAAATGGAAAAGCCAGGATATGTGGACACATGGTTTGGGGAAGAAATGGATAGTAGGTGCTATTGAAGTAAGGGAGCCCTGGTCATAGAGAAAGGTGAGAGGGAGTGGTGTGCACAGGGAAACACAGAAGGAGAATGCTTCCCCAAAGCCATTGGCTGGAAAAATGAGGGGGGTTGATTTCTGTGAGCTTTTAAACCAATGGGGCTCAAAGACTGGAGTTTTAGAGGTACCCAGGACAAAGGATCAGGATGGCACCATTTCCTTCCTTTGTTCTTCAGCATAAACTGATCATAGAAATCAGAAAAACTTCAACATTGACTGTTTAACCTGCTTACCCCAAGACCTGCCCCCACCATGCTCTGCTGGTATTGCTTTTCTCAGCAAGTGTGCCTAAGGACCAACACAGCAGGCCCCTTCCCCAGAAGACTAGCACAAACCCTGCATGCACCACATCTACTGAACATAGAATTCTTCAAAACTTCAGCTCTAGTGGAATTAGTATAAAATCTCTTTTAACAAGCAGACCAGAGCATACATAGTTAAAATTCACTCTCTGGCCAAGGTCCAAACAATGCCCACTGCAGGCAAGGAGAACCTCTGCAGACTACTGACCTGGGGATGGGGCAGCCAAAACACAGCAGCAGAGTGCACACAGCACACACAAGAGACACTTCTGGAAGGGTCAGGCCCTGGATACTATATGACCTCTTCTTCATAAAGCCATTACTGTTAGGAGCAGGAAACACAACAGGCTTTCCTAACACAGAGAAGAAGACAGAGACCGAGACAAAATGCCAAGAAAGGAATGCACTCTAAAAGAAAGAACAAGAAAATGTTAAAGCCAAGGCTCTAACAGAAACAAATGTAAGAAATATACCTGATTTGGAATTTAAAGCAACAATCATAAGGATACTAGCTGGGCTTGAAAAACGCATGGAAGACATCAGGGAGACCATTACCAGTGATATAAAAGAGCTAATAAACAATAAGACTGGAATGAAAAATGCAACAACTGAGATTTAAAACTAACTAGATGTATTGACCACAAGTATAGGAGAAGCAGAAGAACAAATAAATGATACAGGAAATAGAATTATAGAAAATAATGAAGCTGAACAGAAGAGATACAGAAAAAAAGATTGGAACATGGGAGTAGACTTAGGGAACACAGCGACTCCATCAAACAAAATAACATTCATGTCATATGAATCTCAGAAGAACAAGGGAGACAGAAGGGGGGCAGGACGTTTATTGAGGAAATTATAGCTGAAAACTTTCCTAATCTGAGGAAGAAAACTGACATCCAAATCCATGACACATAGAGAACTCCCATGAAGGTTTAAAAAAAAAAAAAGAGGCCAACACCAAGACATATTGTAGTTAAACTTACAAAATATGGTGATAAAAGAAATATTCTAAAAGCAGCAAGACAGAGGAAGGAGTTAAGATAGCACAGGAGTAGGGTTGACCCTAAGTTTGTTTCATCACTTGAATAAGGCTAAATAGTTATCAAATCATTCTGAACACCTGAGAGATCAATCAGAGGTCTGAGAACAAATACTGCAAATCTACAAGTAATAAAGTGACCACCTTTTAGAAGGTAGGAGGTACAGAGACTTGAGTCTGGTGTTATAGCTGTGGATATGGGAGAGGTGAGGGGAGCCTGCTTAAGGAGGCTACTGGATAGTATTATAAGCAGCAGAGTGCAAAATCAGAATGTTTGGAAGTCTGCTATAGTGGAGGACGTGCCTGGCTTAAATGTGCCCAGGTAGAAGAGCAGGGCAGAATTCCAGGTATTACACTGTGGTCTGAAGATGCCCTGGATCTCAAGAAGAATGGGTCATCCTAAGCACTGCACTGTTCCCAGGCATAGGAACAGGGAAGCTGGCTGAGAACAGTGAGTCTAGGTGCCGGGTATCTGCTCTGTATTGCCATAAACTCTGAACCACTGTGAAGTCATAGGACCACTTTCTTGGGACAAGTCTGACAAAAGGCAGAAGTGTGGCAATACCCGACCTGCGGGGAACAACAGGGGTCTACACTATGGGAGTCCCTAAAGTTAGAATTTTGAAACTCATTTGCATGCCTGAGATAAAACAAACAAAACAAAACAAACAAAAAAACACCTCAGACATAGGCAGGGTGAACACAAGGTTCTGACAGAAACCAGGGAGAGAAAATGATTGATTGCTCTTTATGAGCAATGAACTCAAGAGCTGGGGTTGTGAATTTTCAGCTCCATGGCTAGAGAATACGGCACCGCCATATTCATCCCTCAGTGATGAAAGACTTCAAGGAGCAAAACAGTGCCACCAAAACAGTCCAGAGCTACTTACACCAAGTCCTGTCTAACTGTGCACTGGAGGTGCATATCCACCTAGGGCAAGTCCACATGAGAATCAGTGCAAGAGGCCCCTCCCCCAGAAGACCAGCACGAACAATCTGCTCATGTCAAGTTTACTGATCATAGAGTACTGCAAAGCTTCAGTTCTAGGGAAAATAGTATCTAACCTCCTTTGTACCTTTTTTTTTTCCATTTATTTTCTTATTTTTTCAAAAAATGCTGATGCTTTGATCTTGGACTTCCCAGCCTCCAGAGTTGTAAGAAATAAATTTCTGTTGTTTTAAGTCACTTGGTCTGTGGTATTTGTTATAGCAACTAGAGTGGAATAAGACACTATAGAACCCCTACTCATTTAATGTTTTTCGACTTTTAAAATACAAGGCAAATAAGATTTTCTCAGTAGCACCCATTGTTAAAACTTTCAAATGGATAGATCTATTAATATTATAAAATACCTCCATAATTTTGGTCTCTCCATTTTCAGCATTAAATTCTCCTTTAATAACTTCTTCTTGCTTATTTTCAGCTATTGCTTTGGCACCTGCATCTGTATTTTTTTCCATCAGATCATTTTTTGTCTTCATTTTCTGTCCAGCAACACAGAATAATAAAAACAAATATACAACTTAACCGATATGTTAATTAAATGGCCCAAGTTATTTTATCAGTTGCTGTAATGATTTACAAAAAGCTTTAAAATATCCACAGAAACTTAATATCAACAAAAATATGACTTAACACTTTTTGTTTCATCCTAAACCTAAAACAGCATTAAAAATGAATAATGTTCTGGGACACCTGGGTGGCTCAGTGGATTAAGTGTGGGATTCTTGGTTTTGGCTCAGGGTATGATCTCAGGGTCCTGGGATTGAGCCTTGTGTAGGGCTCCACACTCAGCACAGAGTCTGCTTGCCCCTCTCTCTTTCCCTTTAGCTCCCTGTCCCCACTCCATCCTCCCCTGTCCCTGTTTTTGCTCTCTCTCTCTCATATAAATAAGTAAAATCATTTTTAAAAAATGAATAATATTATTTTTGTATAAATCAAATAAACTTTCTTTTTGATGAGAAGCTACAGGTTAGAATACTGACCAGTGGTCACTCAGAGCTAATTGCAACAGACTAAGACTTTGATAAATTAATTCTTTTTGACAAGAGGGGGAGTTTATCTGTCATGTCTCATAATTAGCAACAGGGTTTTGTTGATAGCAAAGCTTCCAGTGGTAATAATTCAGAGAAATACTATGTTAGCAAGAGCATCACTTTAGATATATTCAAAAGAGATAACCTGGAGAAGAGGTGACTCAGTATATGTATCTACAAGTTTGAAATGACTTGAATCATGACCAAGAAAGCTCTTCGCCTATGTGTGTACAAAGCACTAGATTAAGGGCCAGAAAAATTGTGCTTGAAATCTGGATCTGTAACTTATATGATGTGATCTTGAGCACAAATATAAATCTCGTTGTGCATGTCTTTTATATGTAAAGAAGTGTAATTACACCCAACTCATAGGGGTATTATAAGGAGTAAATGACAAAACATATGTGAAATTGCTTTAGAAATATAAAATATAATATAAGTATATTATTACTATTTTAACACATGAGAAACAGAGCCAAGTAGGTTAATGCATTTTAAAATCCATGATTATAAATATTTGTTTTATTGTAGCATTATCTTCTATTTTTGAAGGACATAAAGTGTTTAATATCTTTTTTTAAACTATTTCATTTATTTATTTGAGATAGAGAGAGATCATGGGTGAGGTGGAGGGGCAGAGGGAGAGGGAGAAGCAGGCTATCCCACTGAGCAGGGAGCCAGATGTGGAGCTCAATTCCAGGACCCTGAGATCATGACCTTAGCCCAAGGCAGACACTTAACCCACTGAGCCACCCAGGTGCCTGAACTTTCTTAATAACCTATAAATTGGGTACCTAATATTATAGAATAGTGACCTTCAAATGTTAAATAGAAAAAAAAAATTAAAAACCTTTCTCTTCTGTTGTCCACTTAACTGTTATTAAAACTTCATTTGCCCTAGTTTTAAAATAAAATAATTCAAAGCCTTTTATAAATATGACTATAATTTACAGTTTCTCCAATCACAAAATGATGGGATTCGATGATTTTAATGTTCCCCCTAGCTTTAAGGTTTATGATTTTAAGAATTTAACCAATCTTTAAAGTATTAACTATACCTCAATAAAGCAATTTTAAAAATTAATTGTATTATATTTACACATTATTACACATAAGTAAATAAATACAAATATAGAGGAAAAACTGAATTTAATATTGAGACTATTTTTATTTCTAGTGTTGTTAGCCACAACATCAGAGTATATAATTCTATATGAAATCAATTGTGTTCATTTAAAAATAATGTATGTGAAAACACTTTGCAAACTGTAAAGTACTATATAAATGTTATTTACTACTATTATTACTTTGGTTACTACAGTTTTCACCTTTTGTTTTCCAGAAACATTGGTGTTGTGACTATATGATGTCAAAGGCATGTACATTTTACAGGTCTACCCAACTAAAATTTTGTTTTGCTTCTTCTTAATGAAAATGCCCAAACACGGTGGACAATCACAGAACATGAACAAATATCCCTTACTCAAATAGCTTACATATACCATATGGTATAATGTAATATATTACCAACTAAACAGAAGATAAAGAAAGTAAAATGATTAACTGCATGTCTTTCCAAAAAATTATTTCTGAAATAAAGCAATTTTCTCTCAACATTCTATGTTAAATACTTACCCTTGGAGTTGATGTTCTTTTGGGCTTCAACTCTGGTGTAATGGACACAGGCATCTGCATCAAAAAACACAAGTTATGAAGGGGAAGGAGGAAATCATAACTGAAGATCACTAATCATGAAATCCAAACTCTTGATTTAAATAAATGGGTATAGTTCAGATTCAGCACTGGAGGGGGTGGGGGGAAGAACAACAACATTTCCTTGGTGTGAAAGATTTTACTAAGACATCCAAGATGAATCTATATAAAATAACTAGTATTGTCCAGAATTCCCTGAATTTTAAAATTACATTTTACAATACATGGGAAGCTTTCTTTTAAAGACCACTTACAGCAGACAGTCTGGCTGATCTTCTCTTTGGCTATAAGTAAAATAATAATAATAATTAGTTACTAGAATTATGGATACACAAAATGAATTATTTATATTGTGAAAATATTTAGTGTAACACTACATGGACATTGTTTTTAAAGAAGAATTTGTGAACTTGAGTAGAAAATATAGTAGAAATATAAATTTTTATTTTCCCTCCCCTGGACCCTTTATATAGATAAGGAATAAAAAAATCCCAAATTAAACTTCAATTACTAAGCTAAATGAATGCAACGGCTAATAACAACGAAATAGAAATATAGCCCCTTCTTGCAAACTGACAAAACATTTTTTTTCGCTTAAAAAGAACACCCATGAGAGACTATGGACTCTGAAAAAGAACCTGAGGATTTTGAAGGGGCGGGGGGTGGGAGGTTGGGGGAACCAGGTGGTGGGTAATAGGGAGGGCACGTATTGCATGGAGCACTGGGTGTCGTGCAAAAACAATAAATACTGTTACGCTGAAAAAAAAAAACAACAGCTCTCTCCAGATCTTAAGCATAAGGTCCTAAATTTCAAGAAGTTTGGAATTTTCAATACCTGCTATACTTCTGAAAGAGCTCACTGGCATACCATATTGGTACTCATATGGTACAAATATACAAACCAGTGTCAATTTTTTAGCTGTTTATGTGTCTCAAATTCACAAAGCAAGTGGATTTTTTCCAACAGATTCTAAAACTAAACAACAACAACAACAACAACAAAAAACTCACCTCCTGCCTCATGTCACCTTGACCCGCAGCCTTATACAGAGGAGAAAACCGCACAGGAATAGGATCATTGATATAAACACATTGATCAGAAAATATTGCATGGATTACAGTTGTAACATAACCACTTATGACTTTTTTCCTGGATTCTGTCTCAAGTAGCCACATGTTATTTCCTAGTAGCATGCTACATACTGCTGTCCACTAACGTGCAAATGTGCACCAAGATGCAAATATATTCTCAAGACCTAAGTTTATACAAGTGATAGTCAATTGCATCTCCTACAAGCAAACCTTTTAAATTTTAAAATCCACCTGCGTTAGCCAGTGTTAAAGCCAAAAAAAAAAAAAAAATGTGGGGGGGCGCAGAATGAAGACGGAGCTTCATGCAATTTCCCTATTTTGCCTTGTGTTTTATATGCAATTGTACCTATTGGACCTTCCCTACTGACTGGACTGTTCTTTCCAAGTTTTCCATACAAGAACTACAACCCCAACAATGTTTCAATGTCTTTTTCTTCTCTGTCTCCTTTCTCTCTCTCTGCTTTCTTTCTTTTTCTTTTACTTCCTCTTTTTCTTTTCTCTTTTCTTTTCTTTCTCTCTTTTTGTTTCGGCCTCTCTTTTTTCTTTTTCTTATTTTGGAAAGAACCTTTGCAATGTCAATGCGTTATTCTGAGGAGCAGGCCAGTCACCACTACCTGCTACAAAGTTGCTCTCAGCTGGGTAAAATAGCAGGACCATTGTACAAGCCTAGAAAAACTCAGCGGCGGGAATCTCAGGAAGGGGGATGGCTATTAAAAACCATTGCTTTCTGTATCTGAGCAGCCCCTCAGCCTGGGAACTATCAAGCTACTACATGATTCATATAGCCCCAGAGCACAGGGGAATTTCAATCTTACTTCTATGTTCTAGAAATAGGGAAGGTAGATGGATAAATAGGAATAACATCAAAACAGTGACCCTGCAATTGCACTGCTGGGTATTTACCCCAAAGATACAGATGTAGTGAAAAGAAGGGCCATCTGTACCCCAGTGTTTATTGCAGCAATGGCCACGGTCGCCAAACTGTGGAAAGAACCAAGATGCCCTTCAACGGATGAATGGATAAGGAAGATGTGGTCCATATACACAATGGAGTATTATGCCTCCATCAGAAAGGATGAATACCCAACATTTGTAGCAACATGGACGGGACTGGAAGAGATTATGCTAAGCGAAATAAGTCAAGCAGAGAGAGTCAAGTATCATATGGCCTCACTTATTTGTGGAGCATAACAAATAACATGGAGGACATGGGGAGATGGAGAGGAGAGGGAGTTGAGGGAAACTGGAAGGGGAGATGAAACATGAGAGACTATGGACTCTGAAAAACAACCAGAGGGTTTTGAAGGGGCGGGGGTGGGGGTGGGGTGGGAGGTTGAGGAACCAGGTGGTGGGTAATAGGGAGGGCACGTACTGCATGGAGCACTGGGTGTGATGCCAAAACAATGAACACTGTTATGCTGTAAATAAACAAATTAAAAAAAAAAAAAGAAAAAAAAAAGAAAAAAACAGTCACAATGTGGCGCGCCTGAGTGGCTCAGTGGGTTAAAGCCTCTGCCTTTGGCTCAGGTCATGATCCCAGGGTCCTGGGATGGAGCCCCACATTGGGCTCTCTGCTCAGCAGGGAGCCTGCTTCCTCCTCTCTCTCTGCCTGTCCCTCTGCCTACTTGTGATCTCTCTCTGTCAAATAAATAAATTCAAAATCTTAAAAAAAAAAGTCACGGTGCTTTACATCAGCACAGTGTTTTACAATTTTATCTATCAAGCAATGAAACAGCATTCGATTTCACTCCTAAGGGATCCCTCCCAAAAAACAATAAACAAACACCAGGCGTGAATTTATCTCCTCTCCAAGAGAAGAGTCACAAAATTTGAAGTGAGGGTTTGCAGACTACCTGCAGCCCTGGAATAGCTCAGATCAATTCTGCATTTCTAAAAGGGAACAAATCCATGCTACCTCAACATCAGCAATAGTTTATCTTACTCAGTTCTCTTGCCATCTCTCCACCTTTACCCACAGAGTTTGGTGAAGCCCAGGTGTCTTAGCCCTGAAGTTGCTAAACTGCAGAGGTGAATCTCTCCCTTCTCTAGGACAGTTGGAAGTCTGCGCCGCCTAATGGCACAGGATTACCATTGCATAGCCATCTGGCATGACAAGAAGTGGAGGAGGGAAGGGGGAAAAAAAAGGAAAAAGAGAACGGGAAGAACAAAGGCAAATACGGTAGAAAGCCGTGGCTTAAGTTACCCCAAATGGGACGGTTCCCGAAGAAAAGCCGGAGGCTGAGGAGGAAACTGGTGCCTGGAAGTGTGGCTGAGAGAAGCGTTCTCCAATAGGGTAAGCGGAGGAAGGGGGTGGGGTAGGAAGCCACAGCACAGAGCTATGGCTGTTTATAATTCAGCATGGAGACACCTCTTAAACGATTTATTTCCCTTAAACAAAACAAGCCGAAAGTGAACTACTAGTTGCATGCAAGACCATACTAAATCTTACACCGATCTTTTTTGCCCTTTCTTCCCCTTCCATTCAGTATGTCACAAAATCTAACTAGAAGCCCAAATGCTTTTTAAAAAATATCTGCGGATTAGGAAATATGTATTTCAGTCGCTAATCCCCTTTCTAGCTTCCCATTTCACTTACCTTTCTTTTGGGCATTGTTGCAGCTCTCTATAGGAGATCTTAACAATCAGCAGAAATAAAAGCCGAAAGGAGTCTCTGTCCAAGCGCTCAGACAGCAACTGAGTTTTCAATGAACTAATTGCGGCAAGACCTGTACTCGGAAAAAAAAAAAAAAAAAAAAATTAAATATACCAAGACGCAACCAAACTATATGAATGGTTAGCAGGAGTGGGAGCCAGATTTGAGTGACAGGCTATCAGGCCAATAAGAGAAGCTGATCTGCCCAGGGGGCGTGGTCCACGGACTTGCCAAAAGCCTTCTTAACGCTGGCTGTTCACACCGCTTATGTAGTGGAGGAGCACGCGGACTTGATAAATGTAAGATATTCAAGCTTAAGACCGGCGGGTAAGCCAGAGTTGTCTTGATTTTTTTTTTCTAATGTTGTAATGACAGGCGAAAGTCACTGCATTTTTCTTCATAATCTCCAAAACCTCCACTTTTACTTACTTCCAGGGGGAACGTGTTTTTGAAAACAGTTCTGGCAGGAGGATGAAAATGAGCTGAGGATAACATTAGCTCCGAAAGTAGAAAAGACGAGTTGGTTGGCTGCTTGTGGGAACTTTCCACCAAAACAGTATTGCAGTACTGGCAGGAGAGGGTGCCAAAATGGTCAGTCTCCTGCAGGTGGAGAATCAAAAGAAAACTGTGAGCTGGAAGAGCAGAAGATCTTGAAGGTGCAGACACCTGAAAAACACAGTTATTTCACTTGCACCAAGAATGGTACCTCGAGTGAAGTTTGAAATAACAAAGGTCTATCTAAAGGAAAAGTGCTGATACGATCAGTTTTGAATCCAAAGATGGCATTTAGTGAAGGGTCTCGGGAAGGTGCCATATGAAAAAGTATAGAGGACTCAGAGCCTGGACTAAACACTAAGCATTAGGCAGGCAATTAAGACACACAATTTAAGGATGAACCAAAAATTCAGATTAGGGTGAGGCGATTGAAGTGAGTAATGCAAGTGCGGGGTAGGATCCTGTTGGGGTTTTTTCTTTGTTTTGTTTTTGTTTTAATTACGATATTCTGTTCATCAAAGACTTCTTCTTACATTAATTTAGGTATTTATAATAGTGCATTAAGTGTTTATTTTCATTACTGAGTTACGGGGTTCTCCTTCTATTTTATGTATAAGGAGAGTGCCTCCTTAACCTCACCATAGTTTAACCCATCCTTAGGTGGATTTCTGCTCTAAAAGAGTCTTCTAGGTGAGCCTGGGTGGCTTGGTCAGTCAAGTCTGCTTTCGGTTGAGGTCCATGATTCCAGAGTCTTGGGATCCAGACCCGCAGTGGGCTTCCTGCTCAGCAGGGGAGTCTGCTTTTCCCACTCCCTCTCCCTCTGCCCTGTTCCTGTGCTAGCGCACCCTCTCTGTCTCTCACTCTCTCAAATAAATAAATAAATAAACAACATATTTTTAAAAAATACAAGAGGCTTCTGCCTTCAAAAATTAGTTCCTGAGACCTAAATTGGTGAAAGTGGGGGTGGGAATTGGCAAATAATGTTCTCGAGGATAATTATGGAGGATCCAGGTTCCAAAGCCATTTCATGGAGTACCTTGCTTTGGTAGTTGTAACAGCTAATTGGATTTAAAAGTGCTCCAACAACAGCCCAAATCCTTATTCTGGAAGGTTAATGTAAAATGGAAATTAATAGTAAGGGGTGGCTGGATGGACAGGTCAGTTGAGCCTCCAACTCTTGGTTTCTGCTCAGGTCATGATATCAGGGTGATGAGATGGAACACAGTGTCAGGCTCCACAGTCAGAGGGGTGTCTGCTTGGGATTCTTTCCCTCTTCTTCTCACTCCTTCTCTGCCCAGCCCTCTGCTTGTGTGTTTTCTCTCTCTTTCTCTCAAACAAACAAACAAGCAAACAAATCTTTAAAAAACAAAACAAAAAATTAATACTTTGAACATTTACTCAGAGGAAGAATTTCATTTGTGTTCATATGGACTAAAAAATTGAAATTGCCAGTTTAAAAACTAAATATTCATAGCTGTTACATAATGCCAAAGCATCCCTTCAATTAAAATACAGCCTAACAGAGGAACCCATCATTTTTATTCTTGCCCATTCTTCCCTAGACACCTGCATTTTGGAATTAAATAGATTAGATAGTAAAAACTTTTTGACTACAGCTCAACTTCCCTTTTCTAACCTCATTGCCTTCTAATTCAAGTAGGTAAATTAAAAAAAATTAAATTGTTTCCTTTGCCCAAAGTTATTAGGATCATCTCTAGATGCTCCAGATGCCTGTTTTCGCCCTTATACCATAAAGCAAAAGCATTATTGGATGAGCCTAGATATGTTTCAGTCATTTTAATTTCCAGGAGTTGGAATGCAGACATAAAAACTGGGTTCAAGACAAGGATTGCCTCATAAGGATAAGAAAAAAAAAACACATGAAGAGAAAAAAAATGTGTCACACTGGAACACATATACTCATCAAATTCGTATTTAGCATTATTTTGTGAATTAGATTTTGGTTTTGTAGACTAACCTGTAAAAATGCAAAACCCTGTGGCATGCAAAGTTGTATAACATAGTTTCTACCCTTAAGGATTTTTATAATTTTGCAGGCTAGAGCAAACAATTGCATACATATTTATAAATCAAGGTTGTTTGTGTTGTATGAGTAGTGCAAACAGGCCCTTCACTCTGCATTTGCTATATTATTACCTCTGACTACAGCACCATTCTCTTATATCCTTGCCTATCAAAGGTCTACCGAACTGTTCAGAACCAAGTCTAATATCACCTCTTTGACAAAAGCCTTTTTCAATCATTTGAGCCCTAAATATCCTACTTTCTTATTATGCTATAGAATTTAATTAGTACCACTCATATGACACAGGCAAACCAGATATTTTACAGTTTATCTCCAACCATTCAGTCCTACAATTTCATTAAAATTTTATATATTTTCTCATACCTAAATATTTTCTCAGCACATCATTTTCTACATACTTTCTATGAATTTACTAACTTTAAAAACTATTTTTCTAAAAATTGATAAATTCTTTTAAAAAAGATTTTATTTATCTATTTGTGTGTGTGTGTGAGAGAGAGAGAGAGAGAGAGAGAGAAAGGGTGCATGCACAAGCAGGTGGAGCAGCAGACAGAGGGAGAAGCAGGCTCCTCACTGAGCAAGGAACCTGAGGTGGGACTTGATCCTAAGACCCTGGGGTCATTACCTGAGCCAAAGGAAGGCACTTAACCGACTGAGCCATGCAGCATCCCTGATAAATTGTTTCTTAAGTTAAGCTTTAATCTTTGTATAATTGTCAAATTGTTGGGTGCCTGGGTGGCTCAGTCAGTTAGGTGACTGGCTCTTGATTTTGACTCAGGTCATGAACTCAGCATCCTGGGATGGAGTCCCTTGTCAGATTTCTTGATCAGTGGGAAGTCTGTTTCCCTCTCTCTTTGTCCCTCCTGCTGCTTGCTTGTACGCACACACACACACACACATGCTCTCTCACGCTCTCTAAAATAAATAAATAAATCATTAAAAAATAATTGTCAAATAGAGACTTTATTGGCTCATTTTTTTCTAAAATTAAGTTGGCTTATTTCTCTTTTACAATTGTTTATTACTGCCTATAAAGATTGTCAGACAACCCTCCACTAGACTCTTTCATTTCCTCTGAGTATTAAGTATACTTACTACTACTCTCAAAACTTACAGAAACTATAGCATATCCACTTGGTAATCATTGGGAAATTACACAGGAAAATATGAAAAATTATACAGGAAAGACACCAACATTAACTGTTTGACACAGAGAATCCAAAAGAAAATAATAAGATTATGTGCTTATGAGAAAAGGGATGCTAGGCAGTTATGATAAAAGAGGTCTTCAAATGTGCTGTTTATTTATAGTTTAGAATGATGTACTAATACATAATTAAAAGTATTTCTTATATGCCACTTTACATGCAATGGGATCTCAAAAATAATGATTGATTAGTAAAAAAATTTTCTTTGCTCTATTAAATTATCTTTAATTTTGGCCTCATCCATTACCATTATTGTTTACATTAAATTTTAAAAAATGAAAAAAAAACAGAAAAATGCCTACTACTGCTAGCAAATAATGATGTACGACTTCTAGTGTATATTAAAAGTTTGTGTTTTCAAGATATTGTTGGTTGGTATTTTCAATGGGCAAAATAAATGGTTAAGTCTAGAGTGAGCAAAATATATTAATGCACATATTTTTGAATCTTGTCAAAGATTGATCTGAGGCATCGTCTAGACTGATTACACCACTTAGCTGAGACTCTGGAGTAACTTTGAGCTCATCTATAATTTTACTGAAAGCTTTTCTGGTTGGCTAAATGTTATTTGAAAATTTTCAACTTCTAGTACCTACCCTCATTTACTTGAAAAGAGTTTCAAAGTTTCTCATTTAGGTTATAAAGACGTCTAGTTCCTTTTAATTTACTAAATTCTACCTATTAATCTGTGTTTTTACATGAGATATGAGTTTTTTAATATTAATTTTTTCTAATATTTTGCCATCAGCCTTATCTTATAGAAGGACAGATATTAGTCAATGGCTAATAAACTACTAGGATATAGACTGGGACAATTCTTTTTTTTTTAAGATTTTATTTATTTAATTATTTGACAGACAGAGATCACAAGTAGGGAGAGAGGCAGGCAGAGAGAGAGAGGGGAGGAAGCAGGTTCCCTGTGGAGCAGAGAGCCCAATGTGGGGCTCGATCCCAGGACCCTGGGACCATGACCTGAGCCGAAGGCAGAGGCTTTAACCCACTGAGCCACCCAGGCGCCCCTAGACTGGGACAATTCTACAAGTTTTATGAATATTATGGCGCACTAAGATGATGGTATCTTTAAAACAATTATATTTCGGCTTTTTATATTTTAAATTACTTCCATGCTTCTGGCTTTTTCCATCTCTTTATAAAGCCTACTAATGTTGGTTACCTTTACAAAAACAATTAATTAAAAAAAGAAATAATAAAAAAAATTTGATAAATGCCACATACTGTCCTATGAGACTATAGCCCATTTTCAAGACAAGACAAATCATGGGGCACCTGGGTTGCTTAGCCTGTTAAATGTCTGCCTTTGGCTCAGGTTCTGAGAGTTCCAGTATTGAGCCCCACATTGGGCTCCCTATTCAGCAGGGCGTCTGTTTCTTCCTCTCCCTCTACTCTCCTCTGCTCATGCTCTCTCTCAAGTAAGTAAATAAAGAAAGAAAGAGAAGAAAAGGTAAATCAGTTTTCTGGTGTAGCACAACTGTCCATCAGTGAAGGTTAATTAGAAACAATCACCCTTCACTGAGAAAATAGTGACAACCTGTCAAATAGGTTGTGTGTCAGAAACCAACATCTTCATTAATAAAAATATTTGTTATAGTAAACTGATACTATTTTAACCAGAGGATAAGGTTAAATGCTGGATTTTTTAAAAGATTTTTATTTATTTATTTGATAGAAATCACAAGTAGGCAGAAAGGCAGGCGGGGGGGGGGGGAAGCAGGCTCCCTGCTGAGCAGAGAGCCTGATGTGGGGGTCGATCCCAGGACCCTGTGACCATGACCTGAGCTGAAGGCAAAGGCTTTAACCCACTGAGCCACCCAGGTGCCCCAAAATGCTGGATTTTCTTAACTCTGCATCATAGTATGGATTTCTCTTCCACTTTTTGTTTTTGGCTTTCATCCACTTACCTAGAGCCTTAGATATGAGATTATTTTATATGCACCATATAACCCTCCAAATTGTTTTATTTTATCATAACTTACTTAAAATACATATCTAAAGTGTGATAACAAAATATTAAATCTAGTTTTTTTCCAATCTTTAAACTAGACATACAAATGTTCTAATGAAGTAGTAGAACTCAAGTAGATTTTGTTTTAGGAAATTGGCAATCTATGCTCTTATTATCATTAACTGCATATTCCATCAAGGGGATAAATAAAGAGCTGTACAGCAAAGATATTAAATCTGAGAATGTTTCCAAATACACAGAAAAGGAAGAGTTCAGGGAGGAAGAGAGAAAAGAAGTTCCCCTGGAAAAAATTCATTAAGGAATTATCTCTTAAAAGAATTTCTTTAGGCATCATTTATACACATCTCTGTGTTCTTAAATTCTAAGGACACGATGGGAAACACTTACCTTATTTCTTACTTACTTTACTTCTTTTTCAAGGAATCATTCTTTTTGTTCTTTCCTATCCTTTTTTAAAATTTTTTTAAAGATTTTATTTATTTATTGGACAGACAGTGATCACAAGTATGCAGAGAGGCAGGCAGAGAGAGGAGGAAGCAAGCTTCCCACCGAGCAGAGAGCCCAATGCAGGGCTCGATCCCAGGATCCTGGGATCACGACCCAAGCCGAAGGCAGAGGCTTTAACCCACTGAGACACACAGGCACCCCTCTTTCCTATCCTTTTTTTTAATTAAGTCAGTCTATGATCAATTTGTTAAACCACACCTGATGTGCTTTATTGATTTCCCACTTATTTAAACTGAAAAATTATATTTTCTATTGAAGTGAGTAACCATTCAAGCAAATGGGCATATTCAGTTCTTACACATTTGAATGACAATAGTATAAACCTACATTTACATATTTCACTAGTATCCAAGATCTATAAAGAACTTATCAGACTCAACACCCAAAGAACAAATAAACCAGTCAAGAAATGGGCAGAAAACATGAACAGACATTTCTCCAAAGAACACATACAAGTGGCTAACAGAAAGACAGAAAAATGCTCCACATCACTTGGTATCACGGAGATATTTCCAATAAACTAAATATCTTTTTGAAACTTACCTGGATTTCACTATTATATTTCCAAATGCACACAAGACAATTTTTTTAAATATGCCTACTAAATAGTTTATTTGTTGGATTATATATTGTTTAGATTATTTCATGTATGGATTCATTGCTGACTCAAATTAAAGTGAAAATAAAATTATTCCTTCTGTCTCCTTTTGTTTTCATATTCTAGTTCACTTCTAAATGTATTGTGAGATCAGTTGTCATTCAGCACTTAATTTCTCCTGGAAAAGATCTACAGTGAAGATTTTTTAAAAAGTAATAATAAAATACATGCTATTTCGGTTCATGAGGCATGATTAGTTCTGTGAAAAATATTATTTGTGTAGCTCTTGAAAACAGAAACATTATTTTGTAAGTTTATAATAACTTCTGTCCATAAAAAATAGTATCCTATTATAGTGAGTCATTTTGATTTTATCTTTAAAATACCTGTGGCAGGAGGCACCTGGCTGGCTCAATCAGAAGAGCATGTGACTCTTGATCTCCATGTCATGAGTTCAAGCCCTGCATTGGGTGTAGAGATTACCTAAATAAATAAAGCATAAAAATAAATAAAATAGTTGTAGCAGGATAATTTCTTTATATATTAATTTGTATTCTGTTTCTATTTTAAGAACTTCATCAAAACTTTGTTTCTTCTCAGTCAGTTATTAATAGCTATGCATTGAGAATTTTACTGGCTAGGTTCTTAAAATTTGTGGTACTTGTTTATCAGAAAGAAAGAGATCCCAAAGAGTAGAAGAGAGCAAGAGTCACACTGGAGGAGACTTTGAATTTTCCTTAAGGCAGAGGAAGTGATGGGGAAATGGGTTAGCAAGACCAGTGTACCTATGTACCTATTTGCACATAATATCCCAGATTAAAATGTCTCTGAAGGATACCAAATCAGGTGGTAGAAATACTGTAAGAGGGGTATCTCTGAGAAGGATTGGAACATCTTTCAGAGACAGGTAGCAAGAATTAGCACTGGAGAGCAGCACCACTTTACACTCTCACCAACACAGAAGCATTCTTATTGCCTCTACCTTGGCCAGCATTTAGTATTTTAAAATGTCTTAATTTTTACCAGCTGGATAGATTAAAATATATCTTTTGATTTGTGTGTCTTTAATTATGAGGATGTTGAACATTTTATATGTTTAATAGCTATTGGTATTTTTTCTGTGAATTATTTGACTGTAACCTTTATTTTTCCATATGATTTTTCTTTCATCTTTGGAGTTTTTTATAGAGGTATGTTTTTCTAGAAGAGGATTTAAATTTTTATGGAGCTGTATCACTTTTTATTTATGACTCCTTGGTTGTATTTTCTTTCAGAAGAACTTCCCCATTCCAAAATTATAAACATATCTATTAACACTTCTCTCTAGAAATTATGTAGTTTCACTTTTTATTGTTAAATATTTGTGTAGTCCTCTGGACTTTATATTTTTAAGGAATGAGAGGGGATAGAGATTTATTGCTTCCCAAAATATGAACCAGTTGTCTCAGCATAGAATTTATCATTTACAAATGAGGAAGTTGAGGCCTAGAACAATAAAACAACTCACCTAACATTTCTAAGTAAGCTATTAGCAAAGTTGAGAATAGAAATTAAGTCTCCTATTTTAACTTTTGGGCTGTTAATTTTCCAACAAAAGTATATTGACTCACTTTCACCTCCTTTGCTTAATTACTTTCCTGGCTTCATGGTGTTGTGATTTAGTCTAACCCAGTAGAAATTGGATGAAAAAGCTTTTTAATTATAAAAAATTTTCTCCCTGCCACCAGGAAAGTGTGAATTAGAAAATGATTTATTTTCTTGTATAGGAAAGATCTGTACCAGGAACTTCAGGGAGAGAGAACAGCTGTGTTTTAGTTTGGTTCTTGGCATAAGTTGGAAAGGTAATGATCACAATGCTATCATGAGAGGGAGTGGCGTGTGAAGGGGAGTGAGAAATAAAGGGAAACTGAACTTCTTTATATTTTTCACTTGGGTTAGACCTTCACAGAGTCACAATTTGGTGATTATTAGTGAAATATTCCCTGTTTTTCTCTAGATTAAATTAGTAATAACAGCTACTATTTATTGGAATCTTACCACATGCCAGTAATTATTTAGGCTTTATGTGGATTATTTTTGGTGATCATTTTACAAATGATATAGCTAATAATTGTTGAGCAGAATTCAAACTCAGATGAGTTTGATTCCAGAGCCTATGTTCCTTTAATTACATTTCAGTTCTTTTAATTTTTATTTTGTCAATTGTTTTTGCCTTTGAATCTTAGTTCAGGAATTCCTTACTAAAAAATAGAATAAAATTTTTTGCTAATACAATTAATTAGAGAATTAAATATGTTTGTTTTCCTATTTTTGCAGTTTTAAATTTTCAGTTCTTTTTAGGACACAGAGCCATGTTGCCTCCAACTGTGAAATAACTACCAAATCAATGTTAGTAAAATGTAATTATTCTGACCACATCTATAATTCACACTCAGTTATTCCACAAATATTCACTTAATGCTTTTCAGAGCCCAGCCACTACATTGGGGACTGAGGATACAAATATTTGACTCTGGTTTCTCAGGAATTCACAATCTAGTAGAGAAATAGTTGTCGCTATAAAAATAATAATGTCATTTGAGATGTAATATAACTGAGATACATGCAAAATAGTATGGAAATCAGAGTAAGAAGCACCTAACACTGCCTAAAAGGTGGGAGGTCAGGAAAGGCTTTAATAAGGAGGTAAAGAGAATAGAGTAGAGATGGGCATTCCAAGCAAAGAATTATAAACTTTTTATTAGTTTTTGTTTTTGTTTATTTGTTTGTTTTTTGTTACTCATTCTAGAGAAGTAATGGTTAAAATACTTAATACTAATACTCATACTCATACTAATATTAATAATAAAATAAAATACTAATGCTAATACTAATTGTTAAAATACTAGTCTTATGCTAATTATTTTTCATAGTATATATAAACACAAATACATAACTATTAGAATACTTGTTAATGTAACATCTCAATTTACCTTATGGACTACCTATAGTAGTGTGTCCACACCTTGAAAAACATTCCTCTGTTAGAGGCACTGACATTACTCCCAGGACTCAATGCAGCTGTCTGGGTTTTTAATATAACTGGACAATCTAATGACTATTTGAGCCATGTACTACTCAGGAAGTGCTGAATGGATAGCATTTCTTTTCTTTTTTTTTTTTTTCCTTGCTTGACTTCAGAGGAGTGGGACTCTATCTTGAGTACAGCCAGGTAAATCCAAACAATGGAACTGTGTTGGAAATGAGAAGGACTATGTAAGTGTCCTGCCAAACTAGATACTCTGATATTGACCACCTACCATTTAGGCAAGCAGGGGCAGGTTTGAATCAATGAGCTAATCTGTGAAATAATTCAGCCTTCTTGCATAAAATGTGGACCAGAAAAGACTAGAAATCATGTGGAATGGATATTATTATGCATATACCACATAATTTCACTGAAATAAATATTAAAACCATTATCTTTTCAACTTAATAATTCTGTTTATTGTTTTTGTTTTCAATTCACTTCAACATTTCAATTAAAATTTTAATTATAAAATGATTTGACTTTAGTAAATTGGATTTCCATTAGAATTTTTTTATTATAATGAACATGAAAATACCTGGTGGTTTTTTTTTTAATTTATTTATTTTTTCAGTGTAACAGTATTCATTGTTTTTGCACAACACCCAGTGCTCCATGCAATACGTGCCCTCCCTATTACCCACCACCTGTTCCCCCAACCTCCCACCCCTGACCCTTCAAAACCCTCAGGTTGTTTTTCAGAGTCAGGAAATGACAGATGCTGGCGAGGATGCGGAGAAAGGGGAACCCTCCTCCACTGTTGGTGGGAATGCAAGCTGGTGCAACCACTCTGGAAAACAGCATGGAGGTTCCTCAAAATATTGAAAATAGAACTACCCTATGACCCAGCAGTTGCACTACTGGGTATTTACCCTAAAGATACAAACGCAGTGATCCAAAGGGGCACGTGCACCGGAATGTTTATAGCAGCAATGTCTACAATAGCCCAACTATGGAAAGAACCTAGATGTCCATCAACAGATGAATGGATGAAGAAGATGTGCTATATATACACAATGGAATACTATGCATCCATCAAAAGAAATGAAATCTTGGCATTTGCGACGATGTGGATGGAATTAGAGGGTATCATGCTTACTGAAATAAGTCAATTGGAGAAAGACAACTGTCATATGATCTCCCTGATATGAGGACGTGGAGATGCAACATGGGGAGTTAGGGGGATAGGAGAAGAATAAATGAAACAAGATGGGATTTGGAGGGAGACAAACCATAAATGACTCTTAATCTCACAAAACAAACTGGGGGTTGCTGGGGGGAGGTGGGGTTGGGCGAGGGGGAGGGGGCTATGGACATTGGGGAGGGTATGTACTATGGTGAGTGCTGTGAATTGTGTAAACCTGGCGATTCACAGACCTGTACCCCTGGGGATAAAAATACATTATATGTTTATAAAAAAAAAAAATTGGAAGGGGAGGTGAACCATAAGAGACTATGGACTCTGAAAAACTACCTGGTGATTTTTGATGACTACCAAAAAGTAAACTAATCTATTGATGATGAATCTACGAATAGATTTATATGTGTCAAACAAGAGTTACACTAAAAAAAAAAAGACACCACTGTTTAAGCATATTATAAGATTTCACTAATATAGACATAACAATTGTCTGAATATTAAACTTAACCTGTTAGAAATCATGTTATGTGCTATGCCATTTCTCAATTGTGTTATTGTGCTTTTTGGTTATAAGCATTGATTATAGCCAGTTTAAGACCTTCACTATTGGAACACTATTATTAGATTTAATATTGAACTGGATTGTTGCAGTGAGTTTTAGATTTAATACTTGGCTTCCTTAATATTTTAAATTTCTATGACCAAATTCTTAATTTTATAGCTAGAATTATTTTTTATTTCATTAAACAGCTTATTGAGATATAATTCATATACCATAAAATTCACCTTCTTAAAATGTACAAGTCTATGTATTTTGGAAATTCACAGTGTTGTGACACCATCACTGCAGTCAATTTTGTGATATTTAAATCACCCCCAAAAGAACACTGTACCCATCAGCAGTCACTTCCCATTTTCCCCTAAACCCCTCACCCTGCAATTGATCTGTATATTTAACACAATCCTTAAATTCATGTGAAAACTAAAAGGACTTAGACTAGCCAAAGTAATCTTAGAAAAGAATAATAAAGTTATGGGACTCGTAGTTCCCATTTTCAAAACTTATTATAAAGCAGCATTAATTAAGACAGTGGCATAAGGGTAAACATATAGATCAATGGAATCAAGTTGAGAATCTAGAAAGTAACCATTATCATATATCTGGTTATCGACAAGGTTATAAAGAATGTTCAATAGAAAAAAAGTTTTTCTCCGATTGACTTATTTCACTAAGCATGATACGCTCTAGTTCCATCCACGTCGTCGCAAATGGCATGATTTCATTTCTTTTGATGGCTGCATAGTATTCCATTGTGTATATATACCACATCTTCTTTATCCATTCATCTGTTGATGGACATCTAGGTTCTTTCCATAGTCTGGTTATTGTAGACATTGCTGCTATAAACATTCGGGGAGAAGAGTAAATGAAACAAGATGGGATTGGGAGGGAGACAAACCATAAATGACTCTTAATCTCACAAAACAAACTGGGGGTTGATGGGGGGAGGTGGGATTGGGAGAGGGGGAGCGGGCTATGGACATTGGGGAGGGGAGGCGAACCATAAGAGACTATGTACTCTGAAAAACAACCTGAGGGTTTTGAAGGGTCAGGGGTGGGAGGTTGGGGCAACCTGAGGGTTTTGAACGGTCAGGGGTGGGAGGTTGGGGGAACAGGTGGTGGGTAATGGGGAGGGCACGTTTTGCATGGGGCACTGGGTGTTGTGCAAAAAGAATGAATACTGTTACACTGAAAAAATAAATAAAATGAAAAAATGAAAAAAAAAAAAAGAAAAAAGTTTTTTTTTCTTTGTAAAGACTTTATTTATTGTTTTATTTATTTGAGAGAGAGAGAGTATGAGAGGGGGGAGGGTCAAAGGGAGAAGCAAACTCCCTGCTGAGCAGGGAGTCCCATGCTGGACTCTGTCCTGGGACTCCAAGATCATGACCTGAGCTGAAGGCAGTCACCTAACCAACTGAGCCACTTGGACACTCAGATAAAAAAAAAAGTTGTTTTTTGTTTTTGTTTTTGTTTTTGTTTTTTGCCCACCTTGCCTGTACCTGCCACAAACCAGCAGTTCTCCACTTACCCCACATCCAGTGAGACCTGCTGAGCACCAATGCCGTGGGAGCAGACATGGGCAGAGGAGTGGTGGCCAGGTTCAAACTGGGGCTGCTGCTTTGGGGCTACTCCTACACATACAGATTTATTCAAATCAAACTACTGTTGTAACAATTTCAAGTAACTCCTCCCAGGATACCTCCACTGCCCCAAATCCAGCTAGCACCACCAACCCCCCATGGCAACTGGCAGTGCCCTGTAGTCAATAGCCATTCTCTTCATGATTTCATTCTTCCTTTTCATCTCTACTGTTTAGAGATTCAGAATGAGGAACATCTATACTTCCTCATCTTCTAAGCCCTATTAAAATAGCATATAGACATCCAATGTGACAAGTTAAAAACAGGTCTTCATTGAATCTGCTAATTCCACTTCTTATTTTATTGACACAAAAAAATGTTGAGGAACCCATCCTTGATTGGTTTGAAGAACATGTAAAGAGTTTCATTAGACAGTGAATGTCTATTAAATCTACTGGAGTTTCCTATACAAGATGAAGAAACAACATCCAAGATTAGTTAAAAGTTGATTGCTTTAAATGCAGCCTAAGAAGTTTTTTTTTTTTTTTTTTTTTTTTTTTTATGTTTTCTATTTATTTATTTTTTTTTCAGCGTAACAGTATTCATTCTTTTTGCACAACACCCAGTGCTCCATGCAAAACGTGCCCTCCCCATCACCCACCACCTGTTCCCCCAACCTCCCACCCCTGACCCTTCAAAACCCTCAGGTTGTTTTTCAGAGTCCATAGTCTCTTATGGTTCGCCTCCCCTCCCCAATGTCCATAGCCCCCTCCCCCTCTCCCAATCCCACCTCCCCCCAGCAACCCCCAGTTTGTTTTGTGAGATTAAGAGTCATTTATGGTTTGTCTCCCTCCCAATCCCATCTTGTTTCATTTATTCTAGCCTAAGAAGTTTTGACATGTAAAATTCTACCTTGAAAATGAGAATAGGTTTTATCTTACCTAGATATAAAGGATGGGATGTGAACAGAATGTTTTCATTTGGTTCATTAAATCTTTTTTTTTTTTAAAGATTTTATTTATTTATTTGACAGAGAGAGATCACAAGTAGATAGAGAGGCAGGCAGAGAGAGAGAGAGAGAGGGAAGCAGGCTCCCTGCTGAGCAGAGAGCCCGATGCGGGACTCGATCCCAGGACCCTGAGATCATGACCTGAGCCAAAGGCAGCGGCTTAACCCACTGAGCCACCCAGGCGCCCGGTTCATTAAATCTTTAAGGCCATGAAACAGGTAATACAAAAATCTTCCATGATTCTATTTGTATGTATATACATTAGAAGTGACTTCCAGCTGTTACTGTAAAACCTCAATGCATTGTTTCAGCAGTACTTATTTAATGCTTGTGTACTCTAAAGTTTCACATTGTTAAGCTATCACTATTTCTTGGAAACTGAACTTTTTCTTCTGAGGCTTTAGATTGAACATTGCATTTGATTTTTTATATAGTAATTGACATGTGCCAGGGCAATGATGGATTGGAATCTATACCAGACTAAAGGATAATGGGTACATTTGCTTATATATTTACCACCTGTACCTATTCAACAAGAGTGCCAGATTCATTTAGCTAAACTGATCCCAAAGAGTAGAAGTACGGTGACCTCAACTAATTTCAAATTGATTTTTATTTTTGCATATGTTGAATACTTTGTAAAAATATTTTATTTATTTCTGGGGCACCTGTGGGGCTCAGTCGTTAAGTGTCTGCTTTTGGTTCAGATCATGATCCTAGGGTCCTATGATGGAGCCCCGCATTGGGTTCCCTGCTCCATGGGAAGCCTGCTTCTCCTGCTCCCACTCCCTTGGTTTGTATTCCTTCTCTTGCTGTCTCTCTCTTTTTCAAAGAGATAAATAAGGTCTTATAAAAAATATTTTATTTGTTTATTTGACACAGAGAGAGAGATCATGAGTGGGAGGAAGGGGCAGAGAGAGAGGGAGAAGTAGATTCCTTGCTGAGCAGGTAGCTGGATGTGGGGCTTGATCCCAGGACCCTGAGATCATGACCTGAGTCAAAGGCAGATACTTAACAGTTGGAGTCACCCAGGCTTCCCTATTGAATACTTTTTAAAATTTAAAGAAAATGATCTGGTTTGAAAGTGAAATTTACAAATCTTGAAATTAAAAGGCAAAATGCATATAGGGACCAAAACTATAAATCAAGTATTTGGGAAGGGAAGACTGGAAGCTTACTTACATTAAATTCCAAAAAAAACTTCTTTACTCTTTCTTTCTTTTTTTTTTTCTTTACTCTTTCTTTAAATGTTTTTTTAACTCTCAATCAGAATAGTCACATTTGAACAGTTTCTGTTAGTCTATGTTTTTAGATAGTTAGAACTTGGTCCTAAGCCTAAAGTGGACTTGATTCTGGAAAGTAAATCTTTTCACAACTGCCTCAATGCACATTCTAAGGTCTTCAGTTCACATGATCACACATTGATGCTTAGATGTCCCAATATCAAATATGACCACATGGTCTTAATAACCAGTTGTTTTTCCCATCTTCAGGAACCTACACCAGAACAACCATATCCAGCACATCTCAAGCCACTGTGTCTGTGAATTAACATTCCTTTTTGTTTCATACCTGGATATTATACATCTATTTTGGATTATATATTGTGTTTCTGTATTTATGCTTGATTCATAGTAACTTCTCATGTTACAGAATTGATTTGCGTTGAACACAAACTGTAAATAAAAATGAATGAAAGAGAAAAAAAGCTTTTCAACAAATGGCACTGGAAAGAGGGGATATACACATGTGAAAAAATGAAGTTGGACTCCACATAATACACAAAAATCAACTCAAAATGGATCATATACCTTAATGTAAGAGAAAAAATGATAAGGCCATGAATATTTACTTTCATATTTTCTTCCAAAAGCATTATTGTTTTATCTCTTACACCCTTGTCAAAAACTTGCAACTTCAATCAAGTCCACTTTGAATAGTGGAAACAGTATTTTCACAGAGATGCCTTTACCTTTCCACACTTTTAAAATGTTGTTGTTTTGAATATTTGATGTGGATAATTTTTTTCTACTCATAAAATATGATGTATACATTGAGTGATAAAAGGATAATCTATTGTATATACTCATATTTCTTTTTTAACAACTTTAGTAAGGATATTATTCAGATACCATATAGTTCACCAATTCAAAGTATACAATTCAATTTATTTCAGTATAACAGGATTGTACAATAATCATCACAATCCATTTCAGAATAATTTTTCTCTAGAAGAAAATTCTGGACTTAATAGCAGTCACTGTTCATTTTCCCCAAATTCCTCCAACCTGGCCATCCCCAGGGAATCACAGTTTGTTTTTTTTCTGTCTCTATAGATTTGTCTTGTCTGGACATTTCACAAAAATAAAACTATATCATGTGTAGTATTTTTGTTACTGATTTTCACTTAATACAATGCTTTCAAAGTTCATCCACATTGTAGCATGAATCACTACTTTATTGCTGAACAATATTTCATTGTATGGATATACTACACTCTACTTACCCATTTATTAGTTGGTGGACATTTGAGTTCTTTTTATTTTTTGGCTATAATTAATAATGCTGCAGTGAATATTTGTGTACAAATTTTTATGTAGAGGCATGCTTCTTTTTCTCTTTGATACATGTCTAGGAGTGGAATTGCAGAGTCATACTGGATACTTGGCCTATTCTTAAACTGGGTTGTTTATTGTATTAATATGTATTAATATGTAAGAGTTCTTTACATATTCTGAATGAAATTTCCTTACAAAATACACAATTTGCAATTTTTTCCCTCATTATTTGGGTTATATACTCACTTTCTTGATGATATTTTTTGCAGCTTCTAATATTTTAATTTTGGTGAAGTCAAACTTACGTTTTTATTTTCTTGCTTTTTCTCTCACTGGCATATCTATGAAACTACTGCAATATTGAATATACTGGTGGTTGTCTGGGGCTTGTGGAGTGAAGAGTTTTAGGGAATGAACAGTGACTGCTAATGGGCACAGGGTTTTGTTCTAGAGGGAAAAATGTATTTTAAAATTGATTGTGATGATTGTTGCACAACCCTGTTATACAAAAATATTGCATTGTACACTTTGAATCAGGGAATTATATGGTATCTGTCTGGTATCTTAATAAAGCTGTTAAAAAAAGAAATATGGATACATACAATAGATTATCCTTTCTTTCTCTTCGTGTGTTTTAAACATTAAGTTTTGTGATCAGAACAAAAATTATTACAGCATCAAGTATTCAAGACAATGACATTTTAAAAATGGAGAAAATGGATGAAAACTTAAATGTGAGACAGGAAACCATCAAAATCCTGGAGGATAACACAGGTAGTAATCTCTTTGACATGGGCCATACCAACTTCTTCCTAAATATGTCTCTTGAGGCAAGGGAACCAAAAGCAAACATAACCTACAGGGACTTCATCAAGATAAAAATCTTCTGCACAATGAAGGAAATAGTCAACTAAACTAAAAAGCAGCTTACAGAATGGGACAAGATATTTGCAAATGACATATCTCATAAAGGGTTAGTATCCAAAATCTATAAAGAACTTACTAAACTCAACAAATAATTCAGTTAAGAAGTGGTCAGAAGACATGAATAGACACTTTGCAGGAGAAGACATTCAGATGGCTAATACACACATAAAAAGGCGCTCAATGTCACTCATCATCAGGGAAATACAAATCAAAACCACAAGGAAATACCACCTCACACCAGTCATAATGGCTAAAATTAACAATACAAGAAACAACAGGTGATGGCAAGGATGAAGAGAAAGGGGAACCCTCTTTTGCTGTTGATGGGGATGCAATCTGGTGCCCACTCTGAAACACAGTATAGAAGTTCCTCAAAAAGTTACAGATAAAACTCCTCCATATCCAGCAATTGCACTACAAAGTATTTACCAAAAGGATACAAAAATACAGATTCAAAGGTGTAAAGGCACCCTGTGGTTTATAGCAGCATTAGCATTATCAGTAATAGCCAGATTATGGAGAGAGTCCAATGCCCATTGACTAATGGATTGATACAGAAGAGGTGATCTATATACCCAATGGAATATTACTTAGCTATTGAAAAGAATGAAATCTTGCCATTTGCAATGATGTAGATGGAGCTAGAGTGTAATATGCTAAGTGAAATAAGTCAGTGAGAGAAAGACAAATACCACATTATCTCACTCATATGTGGAATTTAAAAAGGCAAATAGATGAACCTAGTGGAAGGGGGAAACAAGAGACAGGGAAACAATCCATAAAATACTTTTAATTAAAGAGAATAAACAGGGCCGATGGAGGGAGGTGGGAGGGAAACGGGCTAGATGTATAATGGGTATTAAAGATAGCACTTGTGATGAGTGCAGGTTGTTGTATGTAAGTGATGAAGTCACAGAAACCAATATTGTACTATATATTAACTAAGTAAAATTTAAATTAAAAAATGAAATATTGAGGGGCGCCTGGGTGGCTCAGTGGATTAAGCTGCTGCCTTCGGCTCAGGTCATGATCTCAGGGTTCTGGGATCCAGTCCCGCATCGGGCTCTCTGCTCTGCAAGGAGCCTGCTTCCTCCTCTCTCTCTGCCTGCCTCTCTGCCTACTTGTGATCTCTCTGTCTGTCAAATAAATAAATAAAATCTTTTAAAAAAAATGAAATATTGACATTTACAATGGTGTTGATGGAGGTAAAGAGTATTGTGCTAAGTGAAATAAGTCAGTTGGAGAAAGACAAATACCATATTATTTCACTCATAGGTGGAATTTAAGAAACATAACAGATGAACATAGGGGAAAAAAGAGACGGGCAAATCATTAAACAGAATCTTAACTATAGAGAACAAATTGAGGCTTACTAAAGGGGAGGTGGGTGGAGGGATGGGTTTAATAAGTGAAGGGTGTTAGGAGGACACTTGTGATGAGCAGTGGGTGTTTTATGTATGTGAACCATCTCTAAATTCTATAACTGGATCTAGAATTATACTGTATGTTAACTAACTGGAATTTAAATAAAAACTTGAAATAAAAGTAATCAAGTTGGGAAAAAGTGGGGAAAATAAAGGTGACTCAATAAAAGTATTATTTCACACTTCAAAATCGTAAAATATTGAAATCAGTAAACTATGATAAGTCACATATACATATTGCAATACCCAGAAGAACCTCTATGAAAACTATACAAAGATTACTCAAAAACACTATAAATAATTCATGTTAGAATCCTGAAAAATATTCAAATAATAAATAGGAAGGCATAAAAAGAGAGACTGAAGGTGCCTGGGTGGCTCAGTTGGTTTAGTATTTGCCTTTGGCTCAGGTCATGATCTCAGAGTCCTGGGATTGAGTTCCACACCTGACTCTCTGCTCAGAGGGGAGGTGGCTTCTCCCTCTCACTCTTCCTCTGTAGTCTCCCTCTCCCTCTCTCTCTCAAATAAAGGAATAAAATCTTTTTAAAAAGTGAGATATATAGAAACAGATGAATGACACTTGGAAGTAACAAACAGAAAATAAATAATAAAATGGCAGGCATAAACTCTTAACATATCCAAAATGTTAAATATAAATGGAAAAATACATTTCAAAAGATAGACTGGTAGAGTGGGTTAAAGAAATGAGCCAAAAGATAGTTAACTCTAGTCTAACTGCAGACTTAAGCTCTAACATATCCAGAATGTTAAATATAAATGGAAAATACATTTCAAAAGTAGATTGGAAGAGTGGGTTAAAGAAATGAGCCAATTATATGCCATTAGCAACAGACACTTCAAATTCAATGAGATGAGTGTGTCAAAAGTAAAAGGTGGGAAAATATACACCAAGAAAATATTTATTGTGTTTTATTAGAGAAAGGTATTTTCTTTACTACCTTTTCGCACTCAAAAAATTCAAAGACATGGGAGGATGAAATTATTTTCACATTAGGTCAATAAAAATGGTACTTGAGATATTACATTTTATACATATTGGAAATATCTATATAAACTGTCTCCAATTCATAAGAGAATCTTAGAATCACAACTGAACATCAACTGGAAATTCCTTCCAGATTTTAAAATATTGTTTGGTGTTGTGAACTTATTTTGCAATTCAACATATTTTGTGAATATTATCATTTAATTAGGTACGTATTTGTTTCCCTGTAATTGGATACAGTGCCTATCAGTTCCAGCAAGATTCTTAAACTTTAGGCATCTATTCTATAATGAATATATTTAAGCAGTCTAGAGTAATTACTTTTTTTTAATTTCTTTTCATTGTAACAGAATTCATTGTTATGCACCACACCCAGTGCTCCATGCAATATGTGCCCTCCATAATACCCACCACCTGGCTCCCCCAACCTCCCACCCCCCATCTTCAAAACCCTCAGATTGTTTTTCAGAGTCTATAGTCTCTCATGGTTCATCTCCCCTTCCAATTTCCCTCAACTCCCTTCTCCTCTCCATCACCCTATGTCCTCCATGTTATTTGTTATGCTCCACAAATAAGTGAAACCATATGATAATTGACTCTCTCTGCTTGACCTATTTCACTCAGCATCATCTCTTCCAGTCCCGTCCATGTTGATACAAAGTTGGTTATTCATCCTTTCTGATGGAGGCATAATACTCCACAGTGTATATGGACCACATCTTCCTTATCCATTTGTCCGTTGAAGGGCATCTTGGTTCTTTCCACAGTTTGGCAACTGTGGCCATTGCTGCTATAAACATTGAGGTACAGATGGCCCTTCTTTTCACTACCTCTGTATCTTTGGGGTAAATACCCAGTAGTGCAATTGCAGGGTCATAGGGAACTCTATTTTTAATTTCTTGAGGAATCTCCACACTGTTCTCCAAAGTGGCTGTACCAACTTGCATTCCCACCAATAGTGTAAGAGGGTTCCCCTTTCTCCACATCCTCTCCAACCCACATTGTTTCCTGTCTTGCTAATTTTAATCATTCTAACTGTTGTAAGGTAGTATCTCAATGTGGTTTTAATTTGAATCTCCCTGATGGCTAGTAATGATGAACATTTTTTCATGTGTCCGATAGCCATTCGTATGTCTTCATTGGAGAAGTGTCTGCTCATGTCTTCTGCCCATTTTTTGACATGATTATCTGTTTTGTGTGTGTTGAGTTTGAGAAGTTCTTTATAGATCCTGGATATCACTAATCACTTTTTTAAAAATATGATCTAAGATTGTCATCACTGCTATGCACTTAAGAATTTAAGTCTACAGATGCCTGGGTGGCTCATTTGGTTAAGCATCTGACTTTGGCTCAGGTCATGAATCCAGGTTCCTGAGATCCCATATGATGCTTCTTGCTCAGTGGGGAGTCTGCTTCTCCCCCTGCTTGTGATCTCTCCCTCTATCTCTCTGTCTCTCTCTGATTAATAGATAGAGAGAAAGATAGATAGATAGATAATAGATAGATAAAATCTTTAAAAAACCCAATGCTTATGGACATTGGGGAGGGTATGTGCTATGATGAGTGCTGTGAACTGTGTAAACCTGGTGACTCACAGACCTGTACCCCTGGGGCTAAAAATACATTATAGGTTTATAAAAAAAATTAAAAATTAAAAAAAATCCAATGCTTTTTTTTAAAAAAAGGACTTTATTTATTTATTTGTCAGAGAGAGAGTACACACAAGCAGGCAGAGGCAGTGAGAGAAGCAGGCTCCCTGACAAGCAAGGAGCCTGATGTGGGACTTGATCCCAGGACACTGGAATCATGACCTGAGCCGAAGACAGTGGCTTAACCGACTGAGCCACCCAGGGGTCCCAAAATTCAATTCTTAAAAAAAAAAAAAGAATTTAAGACAAGAAAATTTAAAAATAAAATGAAAATATCTTGTTTAAAAATGAGTCCATCAGTATTTTGCGTTCCATTTTTATTTATTTTATTTATTTTTATGAAGTATAACTGGCACCAATTTACATTCCCACCAACAGTGCACTAGGGTTCTCTTTTCTCCACATCCTTACCAATTCTTATTATTTGTCTTTTTGATAATAACCATTCTGACAGGTGTGAGATGATACCTCATTATGGTTTTAATTTGCTTTAACCTGATGATTAGTGATACTGAGCATCTTTTCATGTGCCTGTTGAACATCTATGTGTCTTACCTGGAAAAAATGTCTCTTCATTTCTTCTGCCCATTTTTTATCACATCATTTTTTTTAATTGAGTTGTATCAATTATCTATATATTTTGGATATTAGCCCCTTTTTAGATATATGTCCTGCAATATCAATCTTCATGCAGATGGTTGTGTTCTCATTTTGTTGATGGTCTCCTTTGCCATGCAGAAGCTATTTAGTTTGATATGGTCCCATTTGTTTATTTTTATTTTTATTGCCTTGGCCTTTGGTGTCTAATAAAAAAAAATCTCATAGACCAGTGTTGAGGGAGATTTTTCCTATGTTTTCTTCTAGGAGTTTCATGATTTCAAGTCTTACATTCAAGACATTAATCAATTTCAAGTTATTTTTTTCATCCAGTTTCATTCTTTTGCATGTAGTTGCCCAGTTTTCTTAGTACCACTTATTTTTATGTGTGTGATTTTATTTATTTAGTTAATTTTATTTTAAATTCTGGTTACTTAATATACACTGTAGTATTACTTTCAGGGCCAATTTAGTGATTCAGCACTTCAAAGAACACTTTGTGCTCATCACAAGTGCACTCCATAATCTCTAACATCTAGTTAACCCATTCCCCCCATCTTCTCTCTAGTTACCATCAGTTTCAACACCACTTATTGAAGAGACTTTTTTTCCTCATTGCATATTCTTGCTTCTATTGTCATAAGGAATTGACCGTAAATATATATATATATATATATATATATATATATATATATATACACATATATATAAGTTTATGTCTGGGCTTTCTGTTCTGCTTAAGTGATTTATGTGTCTATTTTTATGTCAATACAATACTGTTTTTATTAATGTAACTTTATAATAGAGTTTGAATCAGAAAGTGTGATACCTCCAACTTTGCCCTTCTTTCTCAACATTGCTTTGGATATTTGGGGTCTTTTGTGGTTACATACAAATTTTAGAATTATTTGTTCTAGTTCTGTGAAAAATGCCACTGGGATTTTAATAGAGATTACATTGAATTTGTAGATTGCTTTGGGTGGTATCGACATTTTAACAATATTGACTCTTCTAACCCATACGTAGGGAATGACTTTCCATTTGTGTCCAGTTTCTTTTATCCAAGTCTTACGGTTTTCAGTGTATAAATCTTTCAGTGCCTTAGTTAAATTTATTCCTAGGTATTTTATTCCTTTTGAAGCAGTTGTAAATGGGATTGGGTTTTTTTTTTTAATTTATCTTTCTGATAGTTCATTATGAATGTATAGTAACACAATGAATTTTTATATATTAATTTTTTATCCTGAAAGTTTACTGAATTTATTTATTAGTTCTATCAATTTTGTAGTGAGGTATTTAGGGTCTTTGGGTTTTTTTTTATGTCATATGAAAATAATGACAATTTTATTTCTTCTTTTCCAATGTGGATGTTTTTATTTCTTTTACTTGTCTAATTGCTCTGGCTACGACTTCCAGTACTATATTGAATAAACAGAGGACAACAGTGGGGATCATGGTCTTGTCTGCTCTTAAGGGAAAAAAAAATTTTTTCAACATTGAGTAAGATATTACCTGTGAGTTTGTCATATATTGCCCTTATTATGTTGAATTAAACTCCCTCTGTTTGCAATATGCTAAGAGTTTTATTATAAATAAATGTCAAGGTTGCCAAATGTTTTATCTGTACCTATTGAGATAATTGTGTTTTTTATCTTTCTGTTTTATTAATGTGGTATGACATTAACTGAATTACAGATGTTGACCCATTCTTGAAACCCTGGAATAAATCCAGATGTGTATGATCCTTTCAATGCATTGTTGATTTTGTATTGCTAGTATTTTATTGAGGATTTTTATACCTATATTCATCAGTGATATTGGTCTGCAGTTTTTTTGTTTGTTTGTTTGTTTGTTTTGGGAAAGTTTAAATTTACTGACTCAGTGCTCCTACAACTAGTTAATCTATTCAGATTTTTTATTTCTTTCTGATTGGGAAAATTATGTTTCTAGGAATTTATCCATTTTTTCTAGGTTGTCCAGTTTGTTGATTTGTAATTTTTTATAGTAGCCTCTTATCTTTTGTATTTGTGTGATATCAATCATAACTTCTCCTCTCTTTTCTGATTTTACATATTTGAGCCCTTTCTCTCTCTCTCTCTTTCTCTCTGTGAACCTAGCTAAAGGTTTGTCAGTTTTATGTTTTCAAAAAAGAGCTTTTAGGGGTGCCTGAGTGGCTCAGTGGATTAAGCCACTGCCTTTAGCTCAGGTCATGATCTCAGGGTCCTGGGATCGAATCCCGCGTCGGGCTCTCTGCTCAGCGGGGAGCCTGCTTCCCTCTCTTTCTGTCTTTGCCTGCCTCTCTGCCTACTTGTGATCTCTTTCTCCGTCAAATAAATAAATAAATAAATAAATCTTAAAAAAAAAACTTTTAGTTTCATTGATCTTTTCTATTTTTTTTAATTTTTACTGTGTTATGTTAGTCACCATACAGTACATCATCAGTTTTTGATGTAGTGTTCCAAGATTCATAGTTTACATATAATACCCAGTGCGCCATGCAATATGTGCCCTCCTTAATACCCACCACGAGGCTCACCCATCCCCCCACCCCCTTCCCTCTAAAACCCTCAGTTTGTTTCTCAGAGTCCACAGTCTCTCATGGTTTGTCTCCCCTTGTGATTTCCCCCACTTCATTTTTTTTCCTTCTCCTGAAGTCCTCCATGTTCTCCTTATTCCACAAGTAAGTGAAACCATATGATAATTGACTTTCTCTGCTTGACTTATTTCACTCAGCATAGTCTCCTCCCTCCCATCCATGTTGATGCAAATATTGGGTAGTCATCCTTTCAGATGGCTGAGGAATATTCTATTGTATATATGGACCACATCTTCTTTATCCATTCATCTGTTGAAGGGCATCTCAGCTCTTTCCACAGTTTGGCTATTCTGGACATTGTTGCTATGAACATTGGTGTACATATGGCCTTTCTTTTCACTACATGTGTATCTTTGGAGTAAATACCCAGTAGTGCAATTGCTGGGTCATAGGGTAGCTCTATCTTTAATTTTTGAGGAATCTCCACACTGTTTTCCAAAGTGGCTGCACCAACTTAAAGGATACAGTCAACAAAACAAAGTGGCAATTCACGGAATGGGAGAAGATATTTGCAAATGACACTACACACAAAGGGTTGATATCCAAGATCTATAAAGAACTTCTTAAACTCAACCCCAAAAACTGATGATCAAATCAAAAAATGGGCAGAAGACATGAAAAGACAGTTCTCCAATGAAGACATACAAATGGTTAGCAGAAACATGAAAAAATATTCATCATCATTAGCCATCAGGAAAATTCAAATCAAAACCCCATTTATCTTTTCTATTTTCTTTTTAGTTTCTGGTTTTTTTTTTCTGCTCTGATCTTTTATCATTTCCTTCCTTCTATTAACTTTGGATTTCACTTGCTCTTCTTTTTCTATTTCCTTTAGATGAAAGTTATATTTTTTGAGATTTTTCTTGTTTCTTTAGGTAGGCCTAAATTGCTATTTAGTTCCCTCTTAGAACCACTTTTATTACGTCCCATAACCTTTGGTTATGTCATATTTCTGTATTTATATGTCCCTAAATATTTCTTAATTTCTCTTTTGATTTCTTCAATGACACACTTGTTTTTCAGCAGTATGTTTAATCACATTTTCTTCCTAGTTTTTTTTCTCAAAATTGATTTCCAATTTTATATCATTGTGGTTGGAAAATATGTTTTATATGATTTCAATATTGTTGACTTTATTGAGGCTTGTTTTTTGGCCTAGTATGTGATCTTAGAGAATGTTCCATCTGTACTTGAGAAGAATATATATTCAGCTGCTTTTTGATGGAATATTATGTATATATCTATTAAGTTTATCTGGTCCAATATGTCATTCAAAACCATTTCTTCCTTGTTGCTTTTCTGTCTGGATGATCTACTATTTCATAAGTGGGAAGTTAAAGTTTCCTACTATTTTTGTACTGCGTCAATTTCCCTTTTCAGGTCTGTTTATATTTGCTTTGTATATTTTTATGTTTCTATATTGGGTGCATATACATTTATAAATGTTATATCATCTTGTTGGATTGACCCCTTTATCATTATGCAATGCTTTTTTTCTTTTATTTCAGTCTTTGTTTGACAGTCTGTTTTGTTGTCTGAGGTAAGTATAACTACACCAGTTTTCTTTTCATATCCATTTGCATGAAATATCTTTTTTCATCACTTCATTTTCTGTTTGCATATTTCCTTACTTCTAAAGTAAGCCTCTTGTAAACAGCATGCAGATGCATGTAGGTTTATTTAAAAAAAAAAAACAATTCATCCACTCTATGTCCTTTGATTCGAAAATTCAGTCCTTTACATTTAAAGCAATCATTAGTAAGTATATAATTATTGTATTTTTTGTGTTCTGCCTATTTTTGTACTTCTTCTCTCTCCCTTTTTTCTTATCTCTTTTTCCTTCTGGTTTGATATTTTTCTTTAGTGATATATTTAGATTCCATTCTCAATTTATTTTGTGTATTTGTTATAGTTTTATGGCTATCATGTAGTTCATCTATATACGTAAATAATAGACGTTTTTAAGTTGATAGCAATTAAATTTAAAACATTTGAAAACTACATTTTCACTACTCCCCACTTCATGTTTTAAAAGTCACTTTTTACATTTTTTAATCCCTTAACTACTTATTGTAGTTTCAGGTAATTTTGTTACTTTTGTCTTTCAACTTTCATACTAGGTTGGTAAATGATTAATCCACTATTATATATTCACCTTTTCCAGTTAGATCTTCACTTTCATAGTTTTTGTTGTTATGAATCAGTGCAATTTATTTTTATTTTAAAGAAGTTCCTTTAACATGTCTTGTAAGGTTACTTTAATGGTGATGAGCTCCTTATTTTGCTTATCTGGAAATTCTTTATTTCTCCTTCTATCCTGAATAATAAGCCTGCCAGAAACAGTATTTCTTGGTCAGAAGTTATTGTTGTTGTTGTTTTATTTTTTTTTTCTTTCCTGTCAGCACTTTGAATGTGTCGATGACATATTGGGTTTCCCTTGTATATAACAAGTTGTTTCTCTCTTCTGCTTTTATGATTTTCTATTTCTTTAACTTTTAGTATTTAATTATAATGTTTCTTGGTGTGGATATTTGTGGGTTCTTCTTATTTGGGACTTTCTGGGCTTTCTGGATCTGGCTCTCTGTTTCCTTCCCCAGATTAAGGAACATTTTAGCCATTATTTCTTCAAATAAAATTTCTGCCCCTTTATCTCTTTCTTCTTCTTCTGGGTCCCCTATGTAATGAGGGTGTTATTCTGCTTGATGATATCCTATAGGCATAAAAGACCCATAAGAGAACTTCACTTTTTTTTTCTTTTGCTACTCTTTCTGGGTGATTTCCATTGCTTTTTCATCAGTTTGTTGATCAGTTCCTCTGCTTCATCTAGTCTGTTGCTGAAATAGACTCAGTCTAGTGTAGTTTTCAGTTCAGCTTACAGTGTTTTCTTTTGCTCTGTGACTTCTGTTTGGTATTTTCTCTTCTTTTCTTTCCCTTTTTTGAAGTTTGCTCCGTGTTCATCTGTACTCCTGAGTTTGGTGAGCAACTTTGGTGACTATTACTTTGAACGCTTTATCAGGTAGACAACTGATCTCTGTTTCATTAATGTCTTTTTTTTTTTTTTTGAGGTTTTGACTTTTTCAAGGAGAACATATTTCTATCTCTCTCATCTTGCCTAATTATGTTTATTACCTTGCATTAAGTGGAACAGCTAACTCTCTGAGTTGAAGAAGTAACCTTGTTTAGATGACCTGTAGGGCTCAGAAACAGAGTCCTCCACAGCCACCAGATCCAAGAGCTCAAGAGACATCCCCTATATGGATTTATGTGTCTGTCTGCTGTGGTAGGGCCATGACTAGAGTGTTAAAGGGGGCACAGTGCTTGTTCAGCTGTGGTTTAACTGCAGCTTCTGAAAAATAGGGTGTTTCCCAGTCCAGCTCTAGAGCAGCTTTGCTATGGCTGGAAGGTGAGGCACTCATGCAGCCTGCTCTGGTGTTGCTGCAGCTTGAGGGAGGTGAGGTTCTTATGTGGCTGGTTGTGATATAGCTACAGCCAGGGTTGTAGGGAGCTTGTACAGAAGGTTGTGACATGGCTACTGTATGAGGGGTGCTCACCAATCTCACTGTGGCTCAGCTGTGGTGTAGGAAGTTGGGTATGCCTAGGAAGTGCTGACAGGTTAGAGGGAGCTTGCTAAAATGGTATTTGCCAGCACTGGCAATCAAAATCCTCTTAGCAATGGATAGAATTAGGAGGCAGAAAATCATTAATGTTACAGATCTAAACAACACAATCAACAGGATCTAATTGGTATAAATTGAGTACTTGACAAAAAAAGAGTAGAGAACACATTTTTTTCAAGAACCCATTGAACATTCACCAAGACAGACTATATTCAGAGCCATCAGATTAATCTCAAGAAATGTGAAAGAATTGAAATGATACAGATATGTTCTCTGATCATAATAAAGTCAAATTAGAAATAAATAAGAAAAGAAGAAAATTTTAAAATATATGAAAATTAATTCACTTTTTACATAATCTATTAGACAATAATAACTCTCTAAAGAGGTGAAAAATACATAGAAGTAGGTGAAATAAAAATATAAAAACATGGGGGATATAGTTAAAGTAGCACTGAGAGAAATTCATAGTAGTCAATTCTTAAACAAGAAGGATCTCAAATTGATAATCTAAGTTCATTAAGAAACTACAAAAAAAGGAGCATGATAATTCCAGAGAATGTAGAAGGAATGAAGTATTAAAGATAAGGGGATATATCAACAAATTGAAAATAGGAAAGCATTAGAAAAAAATCAATAAAATAAAAAGCTGATTCTTTTATTTCTTATTTTTATTTTTTGTAGTTTCAAGTTTTTATTTAAAGTCCATTTAGTTCACATATAGTGTAATATTAGTTTCAGAAGTAGAATTTAGTGACTCATCACTTACAAACAACTCTCAGTGTTCCTCTCAAGTGCCTTCCTTGAAACATCCCCTTCCCCACCTCTCCTCAAGTACCTCTCAGTTTGTTCTCTATAGTTAAGAGTCTACTTTATGGTTTGCCACTCTTTTTTTTCCCCTATGTTTATCTGTTTTGTTTCTTAAATTCCACATATGAGTGAAATCATATGGTGTTTGTCTTCCTATAACTGACTTATTTCTCTTAGCATAGTACTCTCTAGCTCCATCCACATCATTGGTAATGGTTGGATTTCAGTCATTGTTATAGTTGATTACTATTCCATTGTATACATATATCACTTCTTCTTTATCCAACTATCAATTGATGGACATTAGGCTATTTCCATAATTTGGTTTTGTTTATAATTCTGCAAAAGTTGATTCTTTTAATAATAAGTAAAAGGGCACAAATCACCACTATCAGGAATAAAACAGAAGATACCAGTACATATCCTCCAGCTTTTGAAAGGGTCATAAAGGAAGACTATGAACAACTTTACACTCATGAATTACATAACTCACAGGAAATAGACTAGATACTTGAAAATTACAAACTATAAAACCTCAACCAAGATGAAAAAGTCTTTTATATCAAACATTTAACAAATAATTAACAACAACTTTACACAATTTCTTTTAAAAACTCAAAGAAGGAACACTTCATGACTAACTTATGAGGTCAGTATTGTATTGCTCCCAAAACACACAAAAACAGTGTAAAACTCAAAAACAAACAAACAAACAAATATATCTTACGGACCTGGGGGGGAGGATGGAACTCAATAAAATATAAGCAAACTGAATCCAACAAAGTAAAAAGGAAAAACATATTAGAAACAAATGTGTTTTAAATCTTGAAAAGGAAAAAAAAAACTGGAGGTATCACAATTCCAGACTTCAAGTAATATCACAAATCTGAAAAGAGTATGGTACTGGCACAAAAACAGACACATGGATCAATGGAACATAATTGAAAGCCCAAAACTAGACCGACAATCTTTTTCTTTTCTTTTCTTTTTTTTTTAATTTTATTTTTTATTTTTTTATAAACATATAATGTATTATTATCCCCAGGGGTACAGGTCTGTGAATCGCCAGGTTTACACACTTCACAGCACTCACCATAGCACATACCCTCCCCAATGTCCATAACCCACTCCTCTTTCCCCACCCCCTCCCCCAGCAACCCTCAGTTTGTTTTGTGAGATTAAGAGTCACTTATGGTTTTAGACCGACAATCTTATCTTAATCTACAGTCAATTAATTTTTGACTGAGGAAGCAAGAATGTGCATCAGGAGAAAGACAGTCTCTTCAACAAATGGTGTTGGGAAAACTGGACAGCTACATACAAAAGAATGAAACTGGACCACTTTCTTACACCATATACAAAATTAAACATCAGATGGATTAAAAATGTAAATGTGAGATCTGAAAATATATAAATCCTAGAAAAGAACACAGACCGTAACTATTCTGACATCAGCTGTAGGGACATCTTTCTAGATATTTGTCCTGAGGCAAGGAAAATAAAATTTAAAAATAAATTATTGAGACTACATCAAAATAAAAATTTCTGCACAGCTAAGTAAATGGCTAACAAAACTAAAAGACAGCCTCCTGGGTGGCAAAATACATTTGCGAATGTCAAAGCTTATAAAAGTTTAGTAACCAAAATGTATAAAGAACTTATACAACTAAACACCCAAAAAACAAACTATTAAAAATGGGCAGAAAACCTGAGCAAACATTCTCCAAAGGAGACATACAGATGGACAATAGGCACATGAAAAGCTGTTCAACATCACTGATCATCAGGGAAATCTGACTCAAAAAACAATGAGATATCACTTTACACCTGTCAGAATGACTAAAATTTTTTTAAAAAGTCAAGAAGCAACAAGTATTGGTGAGAATGTGGAGAAAAATGTACTCTTTTTTTTTAATATTTATTTGACAGAGAGAAATCTCAACTAGGCAGAGAGGCAGGCAGAGAGAGAGGAGGAACCAGGCTCCCCGCGGAGCAGAAAGCCCTACGTGGGGCTCTATCCCAGGACCCTGGGATCATGACCCGAGCCAAAGGCAGAGGCTTATAACCCACCGAGCCACCCAGGCGCCCCAAATGTACTCTTTTTTAGAATGCAAACTGGTGCAGCCATTGTGGAAGACAGTATGAAATTTCCACTGAGTATTTACCAAAAGAATACAAAAACACTAATGCAAAGGAATATATGCACCCTTGTTCTTATATTACTTCTAATTGGGAAATTACAGAAGCATCCTAAGTGTCCATTAATAGATGAATGAATAAAGAAGATGCGGTGTATATTTATAATGGAATATTATTTATCTATAACATAGGATTAAATCTTGCTATTTGCAGCAACATGGGCGGATCTAAAGAATATAATGCAAAGTGAAGTAAGCTAATCAGAGAAAGAAATAATACGTAATTTCACTCATATGCAAAATTTAAGAAACAAAACAAAGGAACACATTTTAAAAAGAGACAAACCAATGGTGGGGGTGGAGACAAACCAAAAAACAGACTCTTAACTTAGCAAATAAGCAGATGGTTACCAGAAGGGAAGTGGTTGGAAGGTAGGTGAAATATGTGAAGGGAATTAAGAAGAGTACAGTTAACATAATGAACAGTGAGTAATGTATAGAATTGTTAAATCACTATATTGTACACTTGAAACTAATATAGCAGTATGTGTTAACTACATTGTAATTAAAATTAAAAATTAAATAAAATAAAACTATGAAAAAAGAAACAAGTGTGTTTTATTACAGTTATGCAAGGCCAGTTCAACATCTGAAAATCAATTAAAGTGATCCACCATATTAACAGGTTACAAAAGAAAAGTTATATGATTATATGATTATATAATGATAAAAACACCCATAAGGTGCATTTTACAAAATTCAATATTGATGGGTGATAAAAACTCAGCCAATCAGAAATATAGGGAATTACCTCACTGTGGTAAAGAACACCTACTATACTATCAAGTCCTGAGCTAACATTGTATGTAATGATCAAAGAATGAATGCTTTCCCTCTAAGATTGGGAAAGGTTTCTCCTATTACCACTTTTTCTCAGTGTCTTATAGGAAGTCTGGCGAGCACAATAAAGGCAAGAAAAAAATGAAAAGCAGACAGATTGGAAAGAAAGGAATAAAAACAGCCCCTATTTGTAGATAACATGACTGTCTGCATAGAAATTTCACTGATGTTGAAAAAAAAAAAAAGGTAGAACTAATTAATGAGTTCAGCTACATTGGAAGATACATGATCAACAAACAAAAATAAATTGCATTTCCATATTCTAACAATGATTATATGGAAACCAAAATGGAAAGAACAATACCACTTACAATTATTGCAAAGAAATTGAAATATTTAGATGTACAATTAGCACAATATGTAAAGGTTCTATATGCTTAAATTTACAAAATGCTGATTAAAAAAAATCAAAGAAGGGGGCGCCTGGGTGGCTCAGTGGGTTAAGCCGCTGCCTTCGGCTCAGGTCATGATCTCGGGGTCCTGGGATCGAGTCCCACATCGGGCTCTCTGCTCAGCGGGGAGCCTGCTTACCTCTCTCTCTCTCTCTGCCTGCCTCTCTATCTACTTGTGATCTCTCTCTGTCAAATAAATAAAAAATAAAAATCTTAAAAAAAAAAATCAAAGAAGACTTAAATAAATGGAGAGATATATCATGCTTATGAAATGGAAGACAATATATTAAAGATATCTATTCCCCAAATTGATCTATTTTGAATGCAATTCTTATTAAAATTCTGAGTTTTTTGTAGGCACAGATAAGCATTTCTAAAGTTGATATTAAAATAAACACACTCTGGAATAGCTAAAACAAATTTGAAAAAGAAGAATCACCCCTAAATGTTAAGTCTTAACATATAACCACAATAATTAAAACAGTATGGTGTTGTCAGGGAAATAAGTGATCACTGGGTATACCCAACTGATTTTTTACAAAGATGCAAAAACAAGTCAATGAAGGAAAGACAGTATTTTCAACAAGTGGTGCTGAAACAACTGGCTATCTACTGGGTACAAAATAAACATATCTTAACCTCACACCTAATTAAAAAAAATAACTCATAATGGATCATGGACTTAAATGTTGAAACTATATAATTTTTAGGAAAAATATAAGAATATCTTCAGAATCTATGGCTACCACACATCCTTATATTTGATCATAAAAAGCATAATCCATAGCAGGAAAATTTGATAAATTGAACCTCAGCAAAATTACAAAATTTTGTTTTGTGAAAGATACTGCAAGGAGAATGAAAAGACATGCTACAAAAGGAGAGAGGTTTTGCAAATCATATATCCAATAAAGGTCTCATGTGTATAAATAATCCTTTTTTTAACTTTATTTTATTTTTTCAGTGTTCTAACATTCACTGTTTATGCATTGCTTTTTTAAGATTTATATTTATTTTTATTATTTTTTATTTTATTTATTTTTATTTAATTTCTTTTCAGTGTAACAGATTTCATTGTTTATGCACCACACCCAGTGCTCTATGCAATATGTGCCCTCCATAATACCCACCACCAGCCTCCCCCAACTTCCCACACCCCTCCCTTTCAAAACCCTCAGATTGTTTTTCAGAGTAAGTAGTCTCTCACGGTTCATCTCCCCCTCCAATTTCCCTCAACTCCCATCTCCTCTCCATCTCCCCATGTCCTCCGTGTTATCCCTTATGTTCCACAAATAAGTGGAACCATATGATAATTGGTTCTCTCTGCTTGACTTATTTCACTCAGCATAATCTCTTCCAGTCCCGTCCATGTTGATACAAAAGTTGGGTATTCTTCTTTTCTGATGGAGGCATAATACTCCACAGTGTATATGGACCATATCTTCCTTATCCATTAGTCAATTGAAGGGCATCTAGGCTCTTTCCACAGTTTGGCGACCTTGGCCATTGCCGCTATGAACATTGGGGTACAGATGGCCCTTATTTTCACTACCTCTGTATCTTTGGGGTAAATACCCAGTAGTGCAATTGCAGGGTCATAGGGAAGCTCTATTTTTAATTTCTTGAGGATTCTTCACCCTGTTCTCCAAAGTGGCTGCACCAACTTACACTCCCACCAAGAGTGTAAGAGGGTTCCCCTTTCCCCACATCCTCTCCAACACACGTTGTTTCCTGTCTTGCTAATTTTGGCCATTCTAACTGGTGTAGGGTGGTATCTCAGTGTGGTTTTAATTTGAATCTCCCTGATGGCTAGTGATGATGAACATTTTTTCATATGTCTGAGAGCCATTTGTGTGTCTTCATTGGAGAAGAGTCTGTTCATGTCTTCTTCCCATTTTTTGACATGATTATCTGTTTTGTGTGTGTTGAGTTTGAGAAGTTCTTTATAGATCCTGGATATCAACCTTTTGTCTGTACTGTCATTTGCAAATATCTTCTCCCATTCCGTGGGTTGCCTCTTTGTTTTGTTGACTGTTCCCTTTGCTGTGCAGAAGCTTTTGATCTTGATGAAGTCCCAAAAGTTCACTTTCACTTTTGTTTCATTGGCCTTTGGAGACATATCTTGAAAGAACTTGCTGTGGCTGATATCAAAGAGGTTACTACCTATGTTCTCCTCTAGGATTCTGATAGATTCCTGTCTCATGTTGAGATCTTTTATGAATTTCAAGTTTATCTTTGTGTATGGTGTAAGAGAATGGTTGAGTTTCATTCTTCTACACATAGCTGTCCAATTTTCCCAGCACCATTTATTGAACAGACTCTCTTTTTCCCAATGTATATTTTTTTCCTGCTTTGTTGAAGATTTTTTGACCATAGAGTTGAGGGTCCATATCTGGGCTCTCTACTCTGTTCCACTGGTCTATGTGTCTGTTTTTATGCCAGTGCCATGCTGTCTTGTTGATCACAGTTTTGTAGTAAAGCTTGAAATCAGGCAATGTGATGTCGCCAATTTTGTTTTTCTTTTTCAACATTTCCTTAGCAATTCGGGGTCTCTTCTGATTCCATATAAATATTAGGATTACTTGCTCCAGCTCTTTGAAAAATACTGGTGGAATTTTGATCGGAATGGCATATATAAATAATTCTTAAGCTTAACAAAAATGGTTCAGGGGAAGATGGTAGTGTAGGATGACCCTAAACTCACTTTGTTGCATGGATATTATTAGGTAACATTCACATCAACATAAATATCTCAGAAAATGTCCCAAAGACTTGCAGAACAAACTCCACAAATACAAGTATAGAAAAGGTCACATCAAAGGAGGTAGGAAGGGAAAAATGCAGTTTGAAAGTGATAAAAACCACAGCTATCCTTGGTGAGGAGGTAGCTGGGGGCATGGTGAAGTGGGAAGAACAGATTATTACATCTTAGAGTGCACAAGGAAGACAAATCCCCATAACATATGACTTTGAAATCTAGAGAGATCAAATTTTATGAGTTCTTACAACCAGCAGGACTTAAGGTTGCCATTTTAAAAATCAGCAGGCTTAGCTCTGGGAGAGCCTGGATGGTGTTAGGAAGCTGAGCCCCTTCCCTTACTGACATAGCATGATAAATAGATCATGGAGTTACAATATTGAAGCAGCGGTTTGAAAAATGTCAGGGTATGAAGGAGGGAGAACTATTTACTCATCTCAGAGTCTTATTGGAAGAAGGAAAGATCACAAAGACCTCCTCCAGAACAAAGGAGCTGGAAGGCACCATTTCTCTCTCCAACTCACAAGAGAATCATAGTGCCACCACCAGGAACAAGTGCAACCCCAACACTCACTACTAACTTTTTTACAACAAGCCCCACCCCCCATATTAGTAGATCTGCCCTTTCCAGTCACACCTGCCTCAGGTCCAGCACTGTGGACTCCCTACCTCAGAAGACCAGTGCAAACCCTGTCAACACCATGTATCCGGACCCAGGACCTTGGTTACGCCTACAGTGGCTGGAGATCTCATTTTGAAAGCATATCAAAACACACTTTGTAAAAATGAACCTCACTCAGCCAGGTACAAAACATTGCCCACGAAACTCAAAGAGACCTTTCTGAAGATGACTAGACTAAAGGAAAAGAGCAGGTAAGACACAATAGCAGAACACATGTGACATACATAGGAGGTGCTCCCTGAAGTGTCATGCCCTGGAGATCAGGGGACATTGGACTACAGGGCAGTATAGGATCTCTTCTTCATAATCCCATACCTTCAAGGACAAGAAATCCAGATATATTTCCTAACACAGAGAAACATACACAGAGAGATAGACAAAATAAAGAGAAAAGAATATTCCCAAATGAAAGAACAGGACAAAACTATAGAAGGGAACTAAGCAAAATGGATATAAGTAATATGTCTGATAGAGTATTTAAAGTAATGATCATGAAGATACTGGCCTTGAGAAAAGAGTAGAAGACATCATTGAAACCCTTAACAGTGAGACCAAAGGGAACCAATCAGAGATGTAAAACATATTAAATGTATTAAAAATATGTTTGATGGAATAATTACCAGGCTAGAGAAGGAGAGGGACAAATTAATGTCATGGAAGATAGAGTAATGGAAATTAATCAAGCTCAGCAAATTACACACAAAAATTATGTAAAATGGGAATAGACTTGGAAAACTCAGTGACTACATCAAGCATAATAACAATTTGCATTACAGGGAACCTAGAGGAAAAAGAGAGAAGGGAGCCAGGAACTTATTTGAAGTAATAGCAGAAAGCTTCCCAAATCTGGGGAAGAAAACAAATATTCAGTTCCAGGGGGCACAGAAATCCCCAATAGAATCAACCCAAGAAGGTCCACAGCAAGACACATGGTAATTAAAATGGCAAAAGATAGCAATTTTTTTTAATTAGCAAGAGAAAAGAAGACAGTTACATATAAGGGAGATTCCATAAGTCTATCAGTGAATTTTTCAGCAGAAACTTTACAGGCCAGAAGGGAGTGGCATGATATATAGTCAAAATACTAAAAGGGAAACTCTGCAGCCAAGAATGTTCTATCCAGCAAGGCTATCAGTTTGAACACAAAGAGAGAAAAAAAATTTCTTTGCCAAAAACAAAACAAAATAAAACCCCTCACATAATACATGACTATAAAACCAGCCCTTCAGGAAATATTAAGTGAAATCTTAGAATAGAAAGGAAAAACCATAAGAAAAAGTATGAAAAGTAGGAAAGGAAACACAAAAGCAGTAAAAATAAGTATATCTCTAAAAATCAATCAAGGAATTTACAAACAAAATGATGTAAAATATAACTCCATATACCTAAAATGTGGAGGTTGAAGAGGAATAAAGAAGAGGCTCAAACTTAAGATAACATAAAATTAATACAGACTGCTATAATCAGAAAATGATATATACAAACCTAATGATAACCACAAGTCAAAAATGAGTAACAGACAGGAAAAGAATAAAAAGAAAAAAATCCAAGTATACACCAATAAATAAATAAATAAACCAGCAAACCATTAAAATAGGAGAAGAAATTATCACAGGAAAACTACAAAACAACCACAAGTAATGAAGTGACAATATATACATATCTATCAATAATCACTTTGAATGGAAATGGACAAAATGCTCCAATTAAAAGACATAAGGTGACAGAGTGGATAATAAAAAATAAAAATAGAAAAATAAGACCCATCTATATGCTACCTATAAGAGACACATTTTACATCAAAAGATTGCTGCAAATAGAAAGTGAAGGTATGCAAAATATTTATCATACAAATGGATGTCAAAATAGATTTGGAGTAGCAATACTTACAGGAGACAAAATAGACTTTAAAACAAAGACTGTAGAGGTGCCTGGGTGGCTCAGTCAGTTGAGCATCTGCTTTTGGCTCAGATCATGATCCCAGGGCCCTGGGACAGAGCTCTGTGTTGGGCTCCCTGATCAGCTGGGAGTCTGCTTCTCCTTCTCCCTCTCTCTGCCCTTCTCCCCACTTCTGCATGCTCTGTCTCAAATAATAAATACAATCTTAAAGAAAAAAAAGACTGTAAAAAGAGACAAAGAAGAACAAGTTATAATAATAAAGGGAACAATCCAACAAGAAGATAAAACAAAATTAAATATGCACTCAAAGTGGGAGCACCCAAATACATAAAACAGTCAATAAGCATAAAGAAACTGATAGTACTGATACTAACAATAATAGTAGGGGACTTTAACATCCCACTTACATCAATTGACAGGTCTTTCAAGCAGATAATCGATAAGGAAGCAATGGATTTTAATGATGCACTGGACCAGGTGTATTAAACAGATATATTCAGAATATTTCACACCAAAACAGAAGAATACATTATTTTCAAGTTCACATGAAATATTCTCTAGAAAAATCACAGATTAGGTCACAAAACAAGTCCCAACAAATTCAAAAAGATCAAAGCTGAACTCTGCATCTTTTCTAACCAAAATATTATGAAACTAGAATTCAACCACACACACACACACACACACACAATTGGAAAGAAGACAAATACATGGGGGCTAAATGACATGGTACAATACAATGAGTGGGTCATCTGAGAAATCAAAGAAGAAATCAAAAGATAAATGCAAACAAAGTCAAATTCAAGGACAAAATCTGGAAAGACCACAAATACATGGAGTTTAAATAACATGCTACTAAACAACTTGTGAACCAAGAAATCATAGAAAAAATAGAAAAACTACATTGAAACAAATAAAAATGAAAACAGGTGTCCAAAATATTTGGATGCAGCAAAAACAGCTCTAACAGGGAAGTTTATATCAATATCAAGAAGCAAGAAAAATCTCAAATAAACAACTTAATATTACACCTGAAGGAGCTAAGAAAATAACAAAACCTAATCACAGCAGAGGGAAATAAAAAAGATTAGAGCAGAATTATATGATATAGAAACTAAGAAAACAATAGAACACATCAATGAAACCAAGAGCTTGTTCTTTGTACAGATAAAAAAAAAAAAAAAAACAAGAACAAAAACAAAAACAAAAACTGATAAACCTCTAGCCAGACTAATAAAAGAAAAATACAGAGGACTCAAATAAACCAAATCAAAATGAAAGAGACACAACAACTGATACCAGAGAAATGCAAACAATTGTAAGAGAATAATATGAAAATGTATATGCCAACAAATTGGACAACCTAAAAGAAATCAATAAATTCCTGGAAACATGTAACCTACCAAAACTGAAGCAGGAAGAAAGAAAATCCGAAAAGAGATATGGAGGAAGATGGTGGAACAGTAGGGGGACCCTAGGCTCACCCCCTCCCATGAATATGATTAAGTAACTATCAAATCAAACTAAATACCCCAGAAACTGAAAGATTGACAGAACAAGCTCCACAAATAACAGTAAACAGACCACATCAAAGGAGGTAGGAAGTGTGGAGATGTGATTTAGGGGAGAAACTATCCTGGCTGCTATGGAGGGGAGGGAGCTGTGGTCATGCAGAAGGGCAAGAGAAAGAGGAGAACACAGGGGAATGCACAAGGAGAATGTGTCACAATAGCCACTGGCTTGGAAAACGAGAAGGGCTGAATTTTATGATTTTTTCTTTTCTTTTCTTTCTTTTTTCATTTTTTTATTTTTAGTTTTTTAATGAATCATTGCAACTAGTAGGGCTTGATGCCTGGAGTTTTAAAGGTCTGTAGGCCTAGCTGGGATAGAGCCTAGAGAGCACTGCAGTGCTCTTGGAGATAAGGCAAGCAAACAACCCAGGGACATACAGTGTAGAAACAGTGATCTGAGAAGCACCTGGGGCACATAGTGGAGAGATTATTTGCCCTTTTCAGACCATGACCCAGAGAGGCAGTATTCACAGAGATACCACTCTAGCAATAAAGTTGCTGGCCAGCAAAATTTCCCTCCCTTGCCTCTCACCATAAACACAGAGTCATGCATGGGAAGTAGTTCAGAGGAGACAATGGCTGCCTAAATTGCTGACACTGAGCCCCACCTCCATGTGCTTCAGTGGAACTGCACTTAGTCACGCTTACCTCAGTCCCAGAGCTGCAGGCCCTTCTCCCAGGAAACCAGCACAAACCCCTACCCATATCATGTCTCCTGAGCAGAGTTTTTCAGGGCTTCTTCTCTGGTGGAGGAGGTGACAGGTCTCACTTCACAAGGAGAAAAAACACACCTAGTTAAAACTAGACACACACTGGGACAGATGGAATAAACTGATAAAATCAGAACATTCAACCCTAAAACAGCAGAATATACATTCTTTTCAAGTGCACATGGAACATTCTCCAAAATAGATCATATATTAGACCACAAAACAGACCTCATACCATGCACATTTTCTGACCACAATGTTATGAAACTAGAAGTCAAATTCAAGGAAAAAAATCTGGAAAGACCTCAAATACATGGAGCTTAAATAACATGTTACTAAACAATGAGTGGGTCATCCAAGAAATCAAAGAAGACATCATAATATAAATGAAAACAAACGAATTTGAAAACACAATGCTCTAAATCCTTTTGGATGTAGCAAAATCTCTCATAAAATGGGAGTATGTAGCAATACAGGCCTACCTCAAAAAGCAAGAAAAATCTCAAATAAACAACCTAAATTTATACCTAAAGGAACTAGAAAAAGAATAAAAAAGTAAGCCTAGAGCCAGCAAAAGGAAAGAACTAATAAAGATTAGAGAAGAAACAAATGATATAGAAACTAAAAATAATAATAATAAAATAAAATTGATAAACCTCTAGCCAGATTTATCAAAAAGAAGAGAGTAAGAGCACAAGTAAACAACATCACAAAAAGAGACAGGAGAAATAACACCAACACCACAGAAATACAAACAATTATAAGAGAATATAATGGAAAACTATATGTCATCAAATTGAACAACCTGGAAGAAACGGATAAACTATATATATATATACTACCAAACTGAAACAGGAAGAAATAGAACTCTTGAACAGACAGATAACCAGTAAAGAAGTTGAATCAGTAATCAAAAATCTCCCAAAAAACAAAAATCAAGGACAACATGTGCTCACAGGATGTTTCTTTCTTTTTTTTTTTTAAAGATGTTATTTATTTATCTGGGAGAGAGATAGAGACAGAGCAGCATGCAGATGGAGAGGGAGAAGCAGGCTCTCCACTGATCAGGGAACCTGAGGTGGAACTCAAACCCATGACTCTGGTATCATGACCTGAGCAGATGGCAGACGCTTCACTGAATCACCGAGGCATCCCTTGCAGGCAAATTCTACCAAACACTTAAAGAAGAATTTACACCTATTCTTCTGAAGTGATTCAGAAAAGTAGGAATGGAAGAGAATTTTCAGATTCATTCTATGGGGCCAATATTATCCTAATAACAAACCAGAGAAAAATCCCAGGAAAGGAAAAAAAAAAAAAAAAAAAGGACTGAAGGCCAATATCCCTGATGAACATGGATGCAGAAGTTCTCAACAAAATCAAAATACTAGCAAATCAAATCGAACAACACATTAAAAAATCATTCACCACAATCAAGGGGGATTTATACCTACGTGTCAAGGGTGGTCCAATATTTACAAATCTATCCACATGATGCATCATATTAATAAAAGAACAGATAAGAACAATATGATTATTTCAATGGATGCCAAAAAAGCATTTGTAAATGTGTAACCTCCACTCATGATAAAATCCCTCAACAATAAAATCAATCCACAGAAATCAGTTGCATTTCTCTACACCAAAAACAAGACAGAAGAAAGAGAAATTAAGGAGTCAATCCCATTTACAATTGCACCCAAAACTATAAGATACCTAGGAATAAACCTAACCAAAGAGGCTAAGAATCTATATTCAGAAAACTATAAAGTACTCATGAAAGAAATTGAGGAAGACACAAAGAAATGGAAAAATGTTCCATGCTCCTGGATTGGAAGAATAAATATTGTGAAAATGTCTATGCTACCTAAAGCAATCTACACATTTAATGCAATCCCTATCAAAATACCATCCATTATTTCCAAAGAAAGGGAACAAATAATCCTAAAATTTATATGGAACCAGAAAAGACCTCGAATAGCCAAAGGAATATTGAAAAAGAAAGCCAAAGTTGGTAGCATCACAATTCCAGACTTCAAGCACTATTCCAAAGCTGTCATCATCAAGACAGCATGGTACTGGCACAAAAACAGACACATACATCAGTGGAACAGAATAGAGAGCCCAGAAATAGACCCTCAACTCTATGGTCAACTAATCTTCGACAAAGCAGGAAAGAATGTCCAATGGAAAAAAGACAGCCTCTTCAATAAATGGTGCTGGGAAAATTGGACAGCCACATGCAGAAAAATGAAATTGGACCACTTCCTTACACCACACACGAAAATAGACTCCAAATGGATGAAGGACCTCAATGTGAGAAAGGAATCCATCAAAATCCTTGAGGAGAATGCAGGCAGCAACCTCTTCGACCTCAGCCGTGGCAACATCTTCCTAGGAACAATGGCAAAGGCAAGGGAAGCAAGGGCAAAAATGAACTATTGGGATTTCATCAAGATCAAGAGCTTTTGCACAGCAATGGAAACAGTTAACAAATTCAAAACACAACTGACAGAATGAAAGAAGATATTTGCAAACAACATATCAGATAAAGGGCTAGTGTCCAAAATCTATAAGGAACTTAGCAAGCTCAACACACAAAGAACAAAGAATCCAATTAAGAAATGGGCAGAGAGGAGGGAGGAGTCAAGATGGCGGAGAAGTAGCAGCCTGAGACTACACCAGGTAGCAGGAGATCAGCTCGATAGCTTATTTAAACATTGCAAACACCTACAAATCCAATGGGAGAGCGAAGAGAAGAAGAACAGCAACTCTAGAAACAGAAAATTAACCACTTTCTGAAAGGTAGGACTGGCGGAGAAGTGAATCTAAAACGACGGGAAGATAGACCGCGGGGGGAGGGGCCGGCTCCCAGGAAGCGGCTGAAGAAAGGAGCACAAAATCAGGACTTTTAAAAGTCTGTTCCACTGAGGGACATTGCTCCAGAGGCTAAACCGGGGTGAAGCCCAAGCGGGGTCAGCATGGCCCCAGGCCCCGCAGGGTCACAGAAGGATCGGGGGTGTCGGAGTGTCGGAGAGCTCACAGGTATTAGAACGGAGAAGCCGGCTGCAGAGACAGAGCCGAGGACTGAACTCTCAGCTCGGGGTTACCTTCAACTGGTCACGGGCTGGGTGAGCTCGGAGAGTGGCTAGAGGCTGGGGATATGGGAGTGATTGGGTGCTGTCCTCTGGGGGCACACTGAGGAGTAGGGCCCCAGGCTTTCGGCTCCTCCGGGCCGGAGACTAGGAGGCCGCCATTTTCATTCCCGTCCTCCGGAACTCTACGGAAAGCATTCAGGGAACTCAAGCTGATTACTTAGTCCGGCCGCCGGTAAGGGCGGTGCAATCCTGACTCGGGCAAAGACACTTGAGAGTCACTACAACAGGCCCCTCCCCCAGAAGATCAACAAAATATCCAGCCAGGACGAAGTTCATCTATCAAGGAAAGTAGGTTCAATTCCTAAGACAGCAGAGCAATTCCAGAGGAGGAGAAAGCAAAGCACAGAACTCATGGCTTTCTCCCCATGATTCTTTAGTCTTGCAGTTACTTCAATTTTTTTTTCTTTTTTCATTTTTTTTCTTTTTTCTTCTTCTGCTAAATTTTTTAAAACTTTTACCCTTTTCTTTTTTAACGTTTTTTGACTAGTTTATCTAAATATATATTTTTTTCTTTCTTTTTTATATTTTTTCTTTATTTGTTTTATTTTTTAAATTTCCTTCTTTTTTTTTTCAGAACCTGTTTTTATCCCCTTTCTCCCCCCCACAATTAGGGGTCTCTTCTGATTTGGTTACAGTGCATTTTTCTGGGGTCTTTGCCACCCTTTTAGTATTTTATTTGCTCCTTCATATCCTCTTATCTGGACAAAATGACAAGGCGGAAAAAATCACCACAAACAAAAGAACAAGAGATAGTACCAAAGGCTACGGACCTAATCAACACAGACATTGGTAATATGTCAGATCAAGAGTTCAGAATGACGATTCTGAACATTCTAGCCGGGATCAAAAAAGGCATGGACGATATTAGAGAAACCCTCACTGGAGATATTAAAGCCCTTTCTGGAGAAATTAAAGAACTAAAATCTAACCAAGTTGAAATCAAAAAAGCTATTAATGAGGTGCAATCAAAAATGGAGGCTCTCACTGCTAGGATAAATGAAGCAGAAGAAAGAATTAGTGATACAGAAGACCAAATGACAGAGCATAAAGAAGCCGAACAAAAGAGGGACAAACAGCTACTGGACCATGAGGGGAGAATTCGAGAGATGAGTGACACCATAAGATGAAACAACATTAGAATAATTGGGATTCCAGAAGAAGAAGAAAGAGAGAGGGGAGCAGAAGGTCTATTGGAGAGAATCATTGGAGAGAATTTCCCTAATATGGCAAAGTGAACAAGCATCAAAATCCAGGAGATGCAGAGAACCCCCCTCAAAGTCAACAAGAATAGGTCCACACCCCGTCACCTAATAGTAAAATTTACAAGTCTTAGTGACAAAGAGAAAATCCTGAAAGCAGCCCGAGAAAAGAAGTCTGTAACATACAATGGTAAAAATATTAGATTGGCGGCAGACTTATCCACAGAGACCAGGCAGGCCAGGAAGAGCTGGCATGATATATTTAGAGCACTAAACGAGAAAAACATGCAGCCAAGAATATTCTATCCAGCTAGGCTATCATTGAAAATAGAAGGAGAGATAAAAAGCTTCCAGGACAAACAAAAACTGAAAGAATTTGCAAACACCAAACCAGCTCTCCAGGAAATATTGAGCGGGGTCCTCTAAGCAAAGACAGAGCCTAAAAGTAGTAGATCAGAAAGGTACAGAGACAATATACAGTAACAGTCACCTTACAGACTAATAATGGCACTAAATTCATATCTCTCAATAGTTACCCTGAATGTTAATGGGCTAAATGCCCCAATCAAAAGACACAGGGTATCAGAATGGATAAAAAAACAAAACCCATCAGTATGTTGCCCACAAGAAACTCATCTTAGATGCGAAGACACCTCCACATTTAAAGTGAGGGGGTGGAAAACAGTTTACCATGCTAATGGGCATCAGAAGAAAGCTGGGGTGGCATCCTTATATCAGATCAATTAGATTTTAAGCCAAAGACTAATAAGAGATGAGGAAGGACACTATATCCTACTCAAAGGGTCTGTCCAACAAGAAGATCTAACAATTTTAAATATCTATGCCCCTAACGTGGGAGCAGCCAACTCTATAAACCAATTAATAACAAAATCAAAGAAACACATCACTAATAATACAATAATAGTAGGGGACTTGAACACTCCCCTCACTGAAATGGACAGATCATCCAAGCAAAAGATCAACAAGGAAATAAAGGCCTTAAATGACACACTGGACCAGATGGACATCACAGATCTATTCAGAACATTTCATCCCAAAGCAACAGAATACACATTCTTCTCTAGTGCACATGGAACCTTCTCCAGAATAGATCACATCCTGGGTCACAAATCAGGTCTCAACCGGTATCAAAAGATTGGGATCATTCCCTGCATATTTTCAGACCACAATGCTCTGAAGCTAGAACTCAATCACAAGAGGAAAGCTGGAAAGAACCCAAATACATGGAGACTAAACAGCATCCTTCTAAAGAATGAATGGGTCAACCAGGAAATTAAAGAAGAATTGAAAAAATTCATGGAAACAAATGATAATGAAAACACAACGGTTCAAAATCTGTGGAACACAGCAAAGGCAGTCCTGAGAGGAAAATATATAGCGGTACAAGCCTTTCTCAAGAAACAAGAAAGGTCTCAAGTACACAACCTAACCCTACACATAAAGGAGCTGGAGAAAGAACAAGAAAGAAACCCTAAACCCAGCAGGAGAAGAGAAATCATAAAGATCAGAGCAGAAATCAATGAAATAGAAACAAAAAAAAAAAAAACAATAGAAAAAATCAATGAAACTAGGAGCTGGTTCTTTGAAAGAATCAATAAGATTGATAAACCCCTGGCCAGACTCATCAAAAAGAAAAGAGAAAGGACCCAAATAAATAAAATCATGAATGAAAGAGGAGAGATCACAACTAACACCAAAGAAATACAGACAATTATAAGAACATACTATGAGCAACCCTACACCAACAAATTTGACAATCTGGAAGAAATGGATGCATTCCTAGAGACATATAAACTACCACAACTGAACCAGGAAGAAATAGAAAACCTGAACAGGCCCATAACCAGTAAGGAGATTGAAACAGTCATCAAACATCTCCAAACAAACAAAAGCCCAGGGCCAGATGGTTTCCCAGGGGAATTCTACCAAACATTTAAAGAAGAGCTAATTCCTATTCTCCTGAAACTGTTCCAAAAAAATAGAAATGGAAGGAAAACTTCCAAACTCATTTTATGAGGCCAGCATCACCTTGATCCCAAAACCAGATAAGGATCCCACCAAAAAAGCGAACTACAGACCAATATCCTTGATGAACACAGACACAAAAATTCTCGCCAAAATACTAGCCAATAGGATTCAACAGTACATTAAAAGGATTATTCACCACGATCAAGTGGGATTTATTCCAGGGCTGCAGGGTTGGTTCAACATCCGCAAATCAATCAATGTGATACAACACATTAATAAAAGAAAGAACAAGAACCATATGATACTCTCAATAGATGCTGAAAAAGCATTTGACAAAGTACAGAATCCCTTCCTGATCAAAACTCTTCAAAGTGTGGGGATAGAGGGCACATACCTCAATATTATCAAAGCCATCTATGAAAAACCCACCACAAATATCATTCTCAATGGAGAAAAACTGAAAGCTTTTCCGCTAAGGTCAGGAACATGGCAGTGATGTCCATTATCACCACTGCTATTCAACATAGTACCAGAAGTCCTAGCCTCAGCAATCAGACAACACAAAGAAATTAAAGGCATCCAAATTGGTAAAGAAGAAGTCAAACTATCACTCTTCGCAGAGGATATGATACTATATGTGGAAAACCCAAAAGACTCCACTCCAAAACTGCTAGAACTTGTACAGGAATTCAGTAATGTGTCAGGATATAAAATCAATGCACAGAAATCAGTTGCATTTCTGTACACCAACAACAAGACAGAAGAAAGAGAAATTAAGGAGTCAATCCCATTTACGATTATACCCAAAACTATAAGATACCTAGGAATAAACCTAACCAAAGAGGCTAAGAATCTATACACAGAAAATTATAAAGTACTCACGAAAGAAATTGAGGAAGACACAAAGAAATGGATAAATGTTTCATGCTCCTGGATTGGAAGAATTATTGTGAAAATGTCTATGCTACCTAAAGCAATCTATACATTTAATGCAATCCCTATCAAAATACCATCCATTTTTTTCAAAGAAATGGAACAAATAATCCTAAAATTTATATGGAACCAGAAAAGACCTCGAATAGCCAAAGGAATATTGAAAAAGAAAGCCAAAGTTGGTGGCATCACAATTCCGGACTTCAAGCTCTATTACAAAGCTGTCATCATCAAGACAGCATGGTACTGGCACAAAAACAGACACATAGATCAGTGGAACAGAATAGAGAGCCCAGAAATAGACCTTCAACTCTATGGTCAACTAATCTTCGACAAAGCAGGAAAGAATTTCCAATGGAAAAAAGACAGCCTCTTCAATAAATGGTGCTGGGAAAATTGGACAGCCACATGCAGAAAAATGAAATTGGACCACTTCCTTACACCACACACGAAAATAGACTCCAAATGGATGAAGGACCTCAATGTGAGAAAGGAATCCATCAAAATCCTTGAGGAGAATGCAGGCAGCAACCTCTTCGACCTCAGCTGCAGCAACATCTTCCTAGGAACAACGGCAAAGGCAAGGGAAGCAAGGGCAAAAATGAACTATTGGGATTTCATCAAGATCAAAAGCTTTTGTACAGCAAAGGAAACAGTTAACAAAACCAAAAGACAACTGACAGAATGGGAGAAGATATTTGCAAACAACATATCAGATAAAGGGGTAGTATCCAAAATCTATAAGGAACTTAGCAAACTCAACACCCAAAGAGCAAACAATCCAATCAAGAAATGGGCAGAGGACATGAACAGACATTTCTGCAAAGAAGACATCCAGATGGCCAACAGACACATGAAAAAGGGCTCCACGTCACTCGGCATCAGGGAAATACAAATCAAAACCACAATGAGATATCACCTCACACCAGTCAGAATGGCTAAAATTAACAAGTCAGGAAATGACAGATGCTGGCGAGGATGTGGAGAAAGGGGAACCCTCCTCCACTGTTGGTGGGAATGCAAGCTGGTGCAACCACTCTGGAAAACAGCATGGAGGTTCCTCAAAATGTTGAAAATAGAACTACCCTATGACCCAGCAATTGCACTACTGGGTATTTACCCTAAAGATACAAACATAGTGATCTGAAGGGGCACGTGTACCCGAATGTTTATAGCAGTAATGTCTACAATAGCCAAACTATGGAAAGAACCTAGATGTCCATCAACAGATGAATGGATAAAGAAGAAGTGGTATATATACACAATGGAATACTATGCAGCCATCAAAAGAAATGAAATCTTGCCATTTGCGACGACGTGGATGGAACTAGAGAGTATCATGCTTAGTGAAATAAGTCAATCGGAGAAAGACAACTATTATATGATCTCCCTGATATGAGGACATGGAGAAGCAACATGGGGGGTTAGGAGGATAGGAGAAGAATAAATGAAACAAGATGGGATTGGGAGGGAGACAAGCCATAAATGACTCTTAATCTCACAAAACAAACTGGGGGTTGCTGGGGGGAGGTGGGATTGGGAGAGGGGGAGGGGTCTATGGACATTGGGGAGGGTATGTGCTATCGTGAGTGCTGTGAAGTGTGTAAACCTGGCGATTCACAGACCTGTACCCCTGGGGATAAAAATACATTATATGTTTATTAAAAAAAAAATTTGGAAGGGGAGGCGAACCATAAGAGACTATGGACTCTGAAAAACAACCTGAGGGTTTTGAAGGGTCAGGGGTGGGAGGTTGGGGGAACAGGTGGTGGGTAATGGGGAGGGCACGTTTTGCATGGAGCACTGGGTGTTGTGTAAAAACAATGAATACTGTTACGCTGAAAAAATAAATAAAATGGAAAAAAAAAAGAAATGGGCAGAGGACATGAACAGACATTTCTGCAAAGAAGACATCCAGATGGCCAACAGACACATGAAAAAGTGCTCCACATCACTTGGCATCAGGGAAATACAAGTCAAAACCACAATGAGATATCACCTCACACCAGTCAGAATGGCTAAAATTAACAAGTCAGGAAATGACAGATGCTGGCGAGGATGCAGAGAAAGAGGAAGCCTCCTACACTGTTGGTGGGAATGCAAGCTGGTGCAACCACTCTGGAAAACAGCATGGAGGTTCCTCAAAATATTGAAAATAGAACTACCCTATGACCCAGCAGTTGCACTACTGGGTATTTACCCTAAAGATACAAACGCAGTGATCCAAAGGGGCACGTGCACCGGAATGTTTATAGCAGCAATGTCTACAATAGCCCAACTATGGAAAGAACCTAGATGTCCATCAACAGATGAATGGATGAAGAAGATGTGCTATATATACACAATGGAATACTATGCATCCATCAAAAGAAATGAAATCTTGGCATTTGCGACGATGTGGATGGAATTAGAGGGTATCATGCTTACTGAAATAAGTCAATTGGAGAAAGACAACTGTCATATGATCTCCCTGATATGAGGACGTGGAGATGCAACATGGGGAGTTAGGGGGATAGGAGAAGAATAAATGAAACAAGATGGGATTTGGAGGGAGACAAACCATAAATGACTCTTAATCTCACAAAACAAACTGAGGGTTGCTGGGGGAGGGGGGGGTCGGGAGAGGGGGAGGGAGGTTATGGGCATTGGGGAGGGTGTGTGCTATCGTGAGTGCTGAAGTGTGTAAACCTGGCGATTCACAGACCTGCACCCCTGGGTATAAAAATACATTATATGCTTATAAAAAATAAGAAATAAATAAAAAATTTAAAAAAACCCTCAATAAAGTAGGTTTGGAGGGAACAAACCTCAATATTATAAAGGTAATATATGAAAAACCCACAGTTAACATGACCTCAGTGTGGATAAAATGAGAACATTCCCTCTTCACCCCACTCTCCTCTCTTTTTTTCAACATAGTACTGAAAGTCCTAGACACAGCAATCAGAAAACAAAAAGAAATGAAAGGCATGTAAATTAACAAAGAAGAAGTAAAACCTTCACTTTTTGCACATGCATGATACCATATATAGAAAACTTGAAAGACTCCACACACACACAAAAAAAAAAACCTACTAGAACTGATAAAAGAATTCAGTGAAGTCACAAAATACAAAGTCAATGTACAGAAATCTAGTGCATTTCTATACACCAATAATGATGCAGCAGAAAGAGAAATTAAGGTATCAAGCACATTTACAATTGCACCAAAAACAATAAGATACCTAGAAATAAACCTAACTAAAAAGGTGAAAGATCTGTACTGTGAAAACAATAAAACACTGATGAAAGTAATTGAAGGTAGTACAAAGAAACGGAAATACATTCCATGCTCCTGTATTAGAAGAACAAGTATTATTAGAATATCTATATTACCAAAAGCCATCAAGACATTAAATGCAATCCCTATCAAAATAATGAATAGTTGAACACTACATAAAAAACTAATGATATACTATATTTTGGCTAATTGAACATAATAAAAAATTTAAAAAATTAAATATCACTAGCATTTTTCACAGAGCTAGAACAATCTTGAAATTTGTATGGAACCACTAAAGACTCCAAACAGCCAAAGCAACCTTGAAAAAGAAAAGCAAATTGGAGGCATTACAATTCTGAACTTCAAATTATATTACACAAATGTCATAATTAAAACAACAAGGTACTAGCACACAAATAGACATCTCAATTGATAGAACAAAATGGAAAACCCAGAAATTAACCCACAACTATATATGGTCAATTAATCTTCAACAAAACAGGAAAGAATATCCAATGGTAAAAGACAATCTCTTCAACAAATGGTGTTTAGAAAACTGGATGGTAACATGCAGAAGAATGCAACTAGACCACTTTTTTTACACCATACACAAAAATTAACTCCAAATGGATGAAGGACATAAATGTGAGACCTGAAACCATAAAAATCCTAGAAGAGAACACAGGCAGTAACTTCTTTGACACTGACTATAGCAACTTCTTTCTAGATATGTCTCCTGAGGTGAAGGAAACAAAAGCAAAAGGAAACTATTGGGACTTCATCAAAATAAATCTTATGAACAGCGAAGGAAACAATCAACAAAAGTAAAAACCAACCTAAGGAATGGGAGAAAATATTTTCAAATGGCATATCTGATAAAAAGTTCGTAACCAAAATATATAGAGAACTTATAAAACTTATCATCCAACAAACAAATGATCCAGTTAAAAAATGGGCAGAAGGCATGGATATTTTTGCAAAGAAGAAATACAGATGGGCAACAGAAACATGAAATGATGCTTAACATTACTGATCATCAGGGAAACGTAAATCCAAAATACAAAAACATATTACCTCACAGCTGCAGGAATGGGTAAAATCAACAACACAAGAAACAAGTGTTTGCCAGGGTTGGGAAGGGGGAACGCTCCTGCACTCTTGGTGGAAATACAAACTGGTGCAGCCACTGTAGAAAACTGTAGTAAGGCTTCTGAAAAAGTTAAAAATAGAAAAACCCTACAATTCAGCAATTATACTACTAGGTATTTACCCTCAAATCCTAGAAACTTTAAGAATTACGTTAAAGCTACTCTGTCTGTGCTCTATAAATGGAACAGCAAAGCCTGGATGACAGTACATTTGTTGACAACATGGCTTACTGAATGTTGAAGCCCCCTGTTGAGACCTACTGCTGAGGGAAAAAAAAAAGATTCTTTTCAAATATGACTGCTTATTGATAATGCACCTGGTCATCCAAGAGCTGTATGATATGAATATTGTTTTCATATCTAATATCACAGCATCCATTCTGCAGTTCATGGACCAAGGAGTAATTTCAACTTCCAAGTTTTATTAATTAGTATATACGCTTTGTAAGGCTATAGTTTCTATAGATCACAATTTCTCCAATGGATATCTGCAAAGTAAAGTGATAAACTTCTGGAAATGATGTACCATTCTTGATATTAAAAACACTTCTGATTCATGGAAAGAGGTAGAAATACCAACATTAGCAGGAGTTTGGAAAAAGTTGATTCCAGTCCTTATGGAAGACTTTGAGGGGTTCAAGACTTCAGTGGAGGAAATAACTGCAGATGTGGTAGAAATAGCAAATGAACTAAAATTAGAAGTGAAGCCTGAATATTTGAATGGTTATAATGTCATAATAAAACCTTAATTGATGAAGAGTTGCTTCTTATGGATGGGCAAAGAAAGTTTCTTGAGATAGAATCCACTTCTGGTGAAGATGCTATAAAGATTGTTTAAATTATAACAAAATATTTAGCATATTATCTAACCTTAATTGATAAAGCATTGACAGGGTTTGAGACAGGGTTTGAGAGGCTTGACTCCAATTTTGAAAGAAGTTCTATAATGGGTAAAATGCAATCAAACAACATCACGGGCTACAGAAAAATAGTTCAGGGAAAGAAGAGTCGAACAATGGAGTAAACTTTATTATTTTAAGAAACTGCCACAACCATTGCCTCAGCCTTTAGCAACCACCACCCTGATTAGTCAACAACCATCAACTTTGAGGCAAGACTCTCCAACAACAAGAAAAGGATTATGACTGAAAGCTCAGAAAATGGTCAGCAAATTTTAGCAGTAAAGTATTTTTTAAATTTTTTAACTATATTGTGTTAGTCTCCATACAGTACAGCACCAAATTTTTTTATATAGCATTCCTTGATTCATTATTTGCATACAACACCCAGAGCTCCATGCAATACATGCCCTCCTTAATACCTATGACTAGGCTCACTGATCCCCCCACCCCCTCCCTTCTAAAACCCTTAGTTTTCTTCCCACAGTCCATAGTCTCTCATGGTTCATCTCCCCGTCTGATTCCCCCCCAACCTTAATTTTTCCCTTCCTTCTCCTAATGTCCTCCATCCTATTCCTTATGTTCCATAGATTAGTGAAACCATATGATAATTGTCTTTCTCTGTTTGACTTACTTCACTTAACCTAATCTCCTCCAGTTCCATCCATGTTGATGCAAAAGTTGGGTTTTCATCCTTTCTGATGGCTGAGGAATATTCCATTGTATATATGGACCAAATCTTTATTCATTCATCTGTTGAAGGGCATCTCAGCTTCTTCCACAGTTTGGCTATTGTGGGCATTGCTGTTATGAACATTGGGGTGCATATGTTCCTTCTTTTCTTTCTTTTTTTTAATAAAGATTTTATTTATTTATTTGACAGAAAGAGCGATCACAAGTAGGCAGAAAGGCAGGCAGAGAGAGAGGTGGAAGCAGGCTCCCTGCTGAGCAGAAAGCCTGATGTGGGGCTTGATCCCAGGACCCTGAGATCATAACTTGAACCAAAGACAGAGGCCTAAGTCTCTGAGCCACCCAGGTGCCCCTGGCCCTTCTTTTCACTACATCTGTATCTTTGAGGTAAATACCCAGTAGTGCAATTGCTGGGTCATAGGATAGCTCTATTTTTAACTTTTTGAGGAACCTCCATACTGCTTTCCAGAGTGACTGTACCAACTTGCATTCCCACTGATAGTGTAAGAGAGTTCCTCTTTCTCCACACTCACCAACAGTTGTTATTTCTTGCTTGTCAATTTTTGCCATTCTAGCTGGTGTAAGGTGGTATCTCAGTGTAGTTTTGATTTTAATTTCCCTGATGGCTAATGATGTTGAACATTTTTTCTTCTGTCTGTTAACCATTTATATGTCTTCTTTGGAGAAGTGTCTGTTCCTGCCCCGCCCATTATTTGGCTTGATTATCTCTTTTTTGGGTGTTGAGTTAGAGAAGTTCTTTATAGATCTTGGATACCAGCCCTTTATCTGTAGTGACATTTGCAAATATCTTCTCCCATTCCTTGGGTTGCCTTTTTGTTTTGTTAATTGTTTCCTTTGCTGTGGAGAAGCTTTTTATATTGATGAAATCCCAGAAGTTAATTTTCTCTTTTGTTTCCCTTGTCTTTGGAGAAGTGTCTTGAAAGAAGTGGCTGTGGCTGATGTCGAAGAACTTACTGCCTATGTTCTCCATTAAGATTTTGATGGATTCCTGTCTTACATCAAGGTCTTTTATCTATTTTGAGTTTATCTTTGTGTGTGGTGTAAGAGAATTGTCCAGTTTTGTTCTGTACATAGCAGTAAAGTATTTTTAAATTAACACACACACACTTTATTAGACATAATGCTTTTGCATACTTAACAGACTGCAGCATAGTGTAAATAGAACTTTTATATGCACTTAGAATTCAAAAGTTAATTTGACATGGTTTATTGGAATATTTACTTTATTGCAGTGATCTGGAACCATACGCACGTGTCTGGAGTATCCCTGTACAAGGTTTGCTTTTTCAGCTTCCTCTATTTAGTTAAATGTCCCTTTCTTGGGAAGAACTCTGATGATCACATTTAAAACTAATCTCCCTATCCTCTTTCCTTGCTTTATTTATCTCCATCTCACTTATTACTTTCTAATAAACTATTTAATTTACTTATGTGTTTTGTTTATTTTGTCTTCCACTCTATTATGTAGGCTCCATAAGGTAAATACTTTTTGTCTGTCCTGATCACCACTACATCCCAATTGCCTATCTCATAATAAATCCTCAATAATTACTTATTCAATAAGCAAATGAACAGATATCTTCCTTGTACTTTCTTCTGAGAAGAGTTGTTGGTAGATTGATTTTTTTCTTGGGCACTCTAGCTGTCCATGTTACTAATAAAGCAGGCACACAAGGAAAGCTTATGATTATTGACACTGTCAGTAGGCACAGATGTTAAAAGTAGTTCAGCAGCAATTCAGATACTCCAGATGATAGTTCAGTTATAGACCTAAAACACATGAGCTTAAATGTCTGCATCAGTATGAGTAGCCCTATATAACTTTCTACCCTAATTTCTAATGGATGATAGGTCTCTCTTAGCGGCAGATGCTCATTACATATGCTCACTAAATGTAGCCGAGGCTTGGAGTGAGTCTGGGCCTGCTGACCATGAATGATGTCTTCATCATCCTGAAATGTCACTACATGTACCTATAGCAGGTTATATAGGAAGCCAAGATTTCCATGACTTAAAATAAAACTAGAGGAAGAGAACCTGGCTGATTTTTATCATTACTGGATAGCTTCAGTATTTTTTGCTGGTGGGCCTGATTTTCATGCAGAGCCATTTATTCAGTTATTGCTGGTGATAGGTTGAAACAGCATGACTAGAAGATGAGTCTAAGTATACAGGTAGACTTTCAGTTATACACAGAGGTCCAAACTGCTATCTTTGGGTATCTAAATCCATTTCTCACATAAAAGTGTAGAAAGTCTTTCTTTGAAATACTATGTTCAGGGCAGCATCATTCCCTAGTATATCTTTTCCAGCAACTGGAACTTTTCCATAATGTCTGCTTCCTTCTCTGGAAGTATTGGCATTTCTTCATAAGCAAGAAGTCACATACCAACTAGGGTGTTAACACTAATCCAATGTAGATTTGACATAAAAAAAAGACTTTTTTGGATGTACAGAATGATATATTTCTATATCCTTCCATCAGCAGGATATGTCAAATGTTCTGCCTTGCTCAGAAGTGTGAGGCCTGAGTATCCACAGAATTATGTAGGGGACTTCATTAACTGACCCAGACTAAGAAATTCTTTTTAAAAGATACTAGATTCCCAAACAATAATGCAGATGTAAAGCCCTAATATGTAAGTAAGACCTTTGATTACAGAGCTAATAATTCTGTAATTGTTCTCTTTCAAGAAACAATAATGCAAGGACTGCAGGATTATTGCCAGTTCATCTGTGTCCATATGTGTAGTGCTTTTGGTTCTAGGGGTTTCATAACATTATGGTCATGTCTTAATACTTTAGGCTATGGAAAGTCCAGTGAGAATGCCCACCAGGGAGTCTTGGGTGATAGGATTAATCAAGGGTGACCTGAGGTAGAAGGAGAATTCAAACAGTGGTCAAGCAAATAAGGAAAGATTTTAGGACAATTTTGCTCTCTTGGTTACTATCTAACTCACTTTTTAAATACTTGTCAGTTTTTAAGAGTTTAAAAAGTATATTTATGATAAAGTTCATTTTAAAACACAAAACTCTAAATGTATGAATTAAAAAGTGGGACTTTTCCTTTACTTTTAAATTACATCCTACAAAATATTCATTTTTGAAATGTATACAGTGTATACAAGTGTTGAATCATTATGTTGCACACATGAAATTAATAGACTGTGGTGTCAATTATACTTCAATAATAATAAAATAACTGAGAAAATCTAAAATTTTATCATCAATTTTAGTACAATGCATTTTTAATTTATTTTTTATTTTTTAAAAGATTCTGCTTATTTGAGAGAAAGAGAGAGAGAGAGAGATCAAGAAGGGGGGATGGGTAGAAGGTGAAGCAGGTTCTCTGCTGAGCAGGGAGCCTGATGAGGAACTTGATCCCCAGACCCTGGAATCATGATCTGGGCCAAAAGCAGGCATTTAACTGAGCCTCCCAGGCATCCAGATCAATGCATTATTTATGTTGTCTGACTCACATCAATTTCTTGCCCAATGGGAATAAAACTCAGGCCAAGATAATAAGAGCACAGATAAAGAATAAAAAAGATGACTGTTTGACTTTCTCTCTTCCCTTTAATTTTTCTTTTCCTAATGCACACTGGCATTTTCAAACCAGGCCCATCTCTGTACACTTATCCTCCTTTACTGTGTAGCTATGTTGTCCTAGCTTTGTTATATTTTGTCAGTCTAAGAACTGAGAATTATTTGTCCACTTATCTTAACTTGGGTCTATAATGTTATTTGTTTCACTATGAATGCCTGTCATTCATTTATGTGACATATTTTCTCCTTCCTTTTGCTCAAGGTCAATACCTAATTTCTGGATTACTGTATTATCTATTTCACTTTTTCAAAACAATCAGGAGTTTCATAGAAAAGTTAAAGTTATGTACAACACTAACAAAGATGCTGGAGTAGAGAAAATGGGAGAATAAGGTAGCATCTAGGATTTATTTCTAATATTGAAAATGGGGGATTGAGATTTTCAGAGAGCCAGCGGCTTTATAACAGGGAAAACTTCTGAAACCCGTTTGTTTATAAATAAATTTACCATACAATAAGCTCCCCTAAGCTCTAGAGTTTCTGTAAGTTTTATTTACTGATGTATTCAAGAGCCTATAATATTTCCTCCATATAATAACGGGTGCTTGATATACAATTTTATCAAATGATTAAATGCAATTGCCTTTCTGTCTGAGAGAATTTGATGTAGTGGAAATATCACTTGCTCTGAACTGATCAGTTCAATTTTTCAGTTCAATTGATCATTCTGAATTGAACATTAAATAATGGAGTTTCCTAAGAGTTTAGCTATGTACTACTTTCTCTTCTAAATCTATATTATTTCCCTAGCTATTACCATACATTCTTATGGCATTGATTACCATCTGTAAAATGATAATGCCCACATGTCTATTTTTACCTCCAGTTCCATATATTTAATAACCTACTTGACATCTCTGCTTGAATGATCCACAGACACCTCAAACTATCATATTTAAAATTGAACTCATTATACTTCATCTACATTAGCCATTGAGATGAGTTGAACCAACACTGCTGAGGTTTAGTGGCATTGATGAGCCTAATTTTAGCCTTTTTAAGTCCCAGTAGATTATTTCCAACAGCAGACTGATGATATATATCCTTTACCTTATGCACACTAGCTTGCCAGAATTAAAGACAAAGAGAAACAACAACTCTGTGAAATCTTTAAAAAATTCAAAAAGTTAAAAAAAACAAAAGCAAAAAAAGCAGAATCAGACCTATAAATACAAAAAACAAACTGATGGTTGCCGGTGGGGAGGGAGTGTGGGAAGATGGACAAATTGTGTGAAGGGAAGTGGGAGATGCAGGCTTCAGTTATGGAATGAATAAGCCACAGAAATCAAGGGCATAGCAGAAGCAACATAGTCAATTATATTGTAATAGCATTGTATGGTGACAGATGGTAGCTATACTTGTAGAGAGCACAGCATAACATACAAACTTTTCATGTCACTATGTCATATCCCTAAAATAATGTAACATTGTGTATCATCTATACTTAAATTATTTTTTAAAGAATTTATTTATTTATTTGACAGATCACAAGCCTGCAGAGAGGTAGGCAGAGAGAGAGAGAGGAGGAAGCAGGCTCCCCGCTGAGCAAAAAGCCTGATGCGGGATTCAATCCCAGGACCCTGAGATCATGACCTGAGCCGAAGGCAGAGGCTTTAACCCACTGAGACACCCAGAAGCCCTATACTTAAATTATTAAAAAAAATAAATTGTGACATGTAAACAACAATAACCACAACAACCCCTCTCAATCTCTATTCCCCCTACCTGTCTTAGAAAATTCCAAGTTTAAGGTCTGAGTTAACTTAATTTTGAGCTTGAGAGCTAGTCAAGTTCTGAGAAGTAAAAGAAGAATGTTGAGAAGGAAGTTAAGAGTTCAGGTCATGATAAAATATCCATGTAAATGAAGAGCTTTATGAAGAAAATAGCTCACTATAGTTTTGAAAGGTTCAAAAAATGTTAGGGTCAAACAATAGGGTCAAGATAGGACTTTTCAACATCAATATCAGCATTACTGACATCTTGGACAAATAATTCTGTGTTTTGGGTGGGGAAGGGCTGCCCTGGGCATTATATAATGTTTACTAGCACCCCTGACTTCTATTCTCTATATATAAATCACAGTTTTGACAAAAGAAAATGACTTCAGATGCTGCTGAATGACAAAATTTTCCTCAGTTAATAGTTATTGATCTACAAAGTTTGATTTATCAGAGATTAATGATCTGAGAAATCATATTGAAGAACTGTCAACTAATGGAATCATTATGAAATCTTTCTGTCCACATACCTTAACTATTGTAGTAAAGAGAAAAGGTCTGAAAAATTACAAATGGACATGGATTATCAAAGTTACAGTTACTATGACCAGATACAAGCTGCACAGTATGTCTTATTGGGAATCCAGTAAGCTACCTTGTTATATTTGTAGAACATGTATTATAAAACCCCAGTAATTTATGAATATAAATTTTAAGAGAGCCCTTTAGAAGAAAAGATAAGTTTCTTTCATGTCATAACACCTAAAGGAAAAGTGATGGATTATATTAACTACCTAGAAATATTGGTGATTATAAATGACAGCATTGCCTTTGTCAGAATACTGGAAGAGCATGAATGCTAGCTATTTAAAATCCCAAGCCACATGAGTATAGCCAATTTGAAAAGATACCTAGAAAATTTCTAGTTCTGTGATGATACCATTCAAGAGGAATTCACGCAAAGAATTTCAAAGAAGTCCAGCCAACAGCTTACACATTCTTGGTCTCAGTCAACCCAACTGCATGAGTAACAAAATCTCAATAATTTCTCTATCACTGTTGGCACTGACACCTAGGATACCATATCTTACTTTGGTTTTTATTATCCCCAAGCTTTTGTTATTCAGCCCCCCAGAGATGGAAATGAATAACACTTTGACATTAGATGTTACTGGACTTAAGTGCTTGGTAGTTTTCCTAAATTATAATTTAAAGGTTTCAATCTGCCACAGAGCCAAGATTAGGAAAAAAATATGCCATCTCAGGTATTCAACTTATAGGAAATGGGAACTATCCTTATAGAAGAAACTAAGTTTACTTGAAATTGCCAGAGCACTTGGTATTTTTTTTTTAGTAAACATGTTTGAAAACTTGTGCCTGCCTCCAGACGATATCTGTAATACCTACATTGCACTGCATAAATACTTGCTGCTTCAACGTATAGGGTAGGAAATAGATACAGAACATAATGAACTGGGAGAAAAGTTCCTTCTAGCACAAGAAGACTGGTGTGGCTATCATCCACAATTTGAGGTAGATTTTATGGCCCCATCCATAAATGTGTGTGTGTTTCTGTGTGTGTAGTAACTGAAACAAAGTTTTGCAAAATATTTTTCTAAGTGACAGTTATTCTTATATGTCTTACTTCATCCTGTTCTACTTCATTTTAAAAAATTATGTTTATCGGGCACCTGGGTGGCTCAGTGGGTTAAAGTCTCTGCCTTCAGCTCAGGGCATGATCCCAGAGTCTGGGATCAAGACCCGCATTGGACTCTGCTCAGTGGGGAGCCTGCCTCCCCCTATCTCTCTGCCTGCCTCTCTGCCTACTTGTTATTTCTGTCTGTCAAATAAATAAATAAAATCTTTAAAAAAATGATATTTGTGACATAGTGACTTGAACTCACTACTTAATGGGCTGTGATCTGCAGTTTCAAAAATATCCTAGGGGTGCCTGGGTGGCTCAGTGGGTTAAAGCCTCTGCCTTCAGCTCAGGTCATGGTCTCAGGGTCCTGGGATTGAGCCCCGCATTAGGTTCTCTGCTCAGCATGGAGCCTGCTTCCCCCTCTCTCTCTGCCTGCCTTTCTGCCTACTTGTGATCTTTCTCTCTCTGTCAAATAAATAAATAAAATCTAAAAAATATATATCCTAGGGAAGGAACTAAGATGGCAGAGTAGTTGGAGGACCCTAAGATTGCCTTGTTCCTCGAATACCAAATCATTCTGAATACCCAAGAAATTGATCTGTGGACTGACAAAACAAACTGCATAAATAGAGGGAGAAAGGAAGCCACACTGTAGAAAGTAGGTGTGGGATGTGTTTTGGAGGAGAAAGAGATTGTGGGTGCTGCAGATGGGAGGGAGTCCTAGTCACAGAGAAAGGCAAAAGGGAGAGGAATACACAGGAGATCACACAAGGAAAACAATTCTCCAAAGCCCCTGACTGATAAATGAGAGGAGCAGAGCTGTTTTGGTGGAGTTTTTATAGCCAGTGATATTCAATGATCAGAGTTTTAGAGGTCCACAACATGGGAGCTATGAAATTTCTGCAGTGCTCCTAGGAAGAAGGAGGGAAAACAGCCCAGGGACAGACAGCACAATCTGAGTATCCCCTGGGACACACTAGGAGAGATGGTTTCCCTTACTTAGAGACATCTGAAAGAGGTTGGCATTTCCTCTCCAGGGATCAAAGAGCCAGCTGGTGCCATTGTCCTCCACTATACTTCAGGATAGGCACAGAAACACCTCCTGACGGTAGCTAACCTGGTCATTGGTCTACTTTACTACAAACTCTATGCATCTTCCCTTTGGTGCAACTGCCTTTCTGGGACAAACCTACATCAGTCCCAGTGCTATGAGACCCTCCCCCAGAGGACCAGTGCAAGTCCACACCATGCCAGATCCCTAAAGTCTGGAGTTTTAAAATTCAGCTAGCCTGCCTGGGATAGAGTAATAAACCCCTTACACCAAGAACTTCCCCCCTGTTCTCCACTGGTTCTGCTTTTCTTGGACAAGTGTGCATTGGGCCTCTCTCCCAGAAGATCAACACAAACCACCTGCACACACTGTGTCTACCATGCCGAGTTCTGCAAAGCTTTGGCTCTACTGGAAATAGTATTGGCATCTTTTAATAAGCAGATCAGAGCACATCTACTTAAAACCTGTGACACCCTGGCCAAAGTCCAAACACTCACACTTCAGGCAAAGAGAAACTCTGAAAAAGGATTGACCTAAGGGAAAAAGCAGCCAAAACACAACAGCAGAGTACACACAGCATACACAAGAGACACATCCTAAAGTGCCATGCCCTGGACAGTATGTGACCTATTCTTCATAAAACCAATATTCTCAGGAATAGGAAACATAACAGGCTTTCCTAACAAACTGAAAGAGACAGACACTAAGATAAAATGCCATGACAAGAATTTAGCCCAAGAGAAAGAACAAGAAAAGATCAGAGCTAGGGATCTAAAAGTAACAGATATAAGTAATATGTCTGATGCAGAATTTAAACTAACAATCAAAAGGATAAAAACTGGGCCTGATAGAGTCAGAGAAGGACACCAGGGAGTCCCTTACCACAGAGATAAAATAGCTAAAAACTAAATTATGAAGTTGAAAAGAAAAGGAAGAGAAAAATATTACATCAAGAATGTAGACATAGGGAACTCAGTGACTCTGTAAGTTGTAATAACATTTATATTGTATGAATCCAGGAAGAAGAGAGGAGAAAGGGGTCAGAAAGTTTATTTGAGGAAATCGTAGCTGAAACTTCCCTAATCTGCAGAAGGGAACAGACATCCATATCAAGGAAGCACACAGGACTCCCATGAAAATTTAAAAAAAAAAAAAGGATGTGAACAACAGGACATATCATAGTTAAACTGGCAAAATAAAATAAAGAAAACATTCTAAAAGTAGCAAGACAAAAGAAATCCTTAACTTAGAAAGGAGGACCAATAAGGTTAGCAGCAGATCTTTCCACAGAAACTTAACAGGCAAGGAAAGAAGTGGGATGATATATTCAATGTGCTGAATGGAAAAAATCTACAGCCAAGAATGTTATACCCAGCAAGGCTATCATTCAGAGTAAGAGAGATAAAGAGTTTCCCAGAAAAACAAAAACTAAAAGAGTTCATGACCACTAAACCAGCCTTGCAAGAAATATTAAAGGAGACTCTTTGGGTGGTAAAGAATGACCAAAACACAAAAACTAGAAAAGAGCAGAGAAAATATCAACAACAACAAGAAAACCAATAACAAAATGTCACTAAATTCATATCTATCAATAATTACTCTGAATGGAAATGAACTATATGGTTCATTCAAAAGACAGAGGTAGTCAGACTAGATTAAAAAAAAAAACCACCAATCTATATGCTAACTACAATAAACTCATTTTAGATCTAAAAAACAGATTTCAAGAAACCCATTTTAGATCTAAAAAAAACACCTACAGATTGAAAGTTAGGGGGACAGAGAACAATCTATTGCAAAAATCGACAGCAAAAGAAAACTGAACTAGCAGTAATTGTCAGACAAAGTACATTTTATTTTTTTTAATTAATTAATTTATTTGACAGACAGAGATCACAAGCAGGCAGAGAGGCAGGCAGAGAGAGAGAGAGGAAGCAGACTCTCTGCTCAGCAGGGAGCAGAGAGCCCAATGCGAGGCTCGATCCCAGGACACCGGGATCATGACCTGAGCTGAAGGCAGAGACTTAACACACTGAGCCACCCAGGCGCCCCAGACGAAGTACATTTTAAACCAAAGACTGTGACAAAAGATGAACAAAGGCACTATATCATAATAAGGGGACAATCTAACAAGAATATCTATCAATTGTAAATATGTGTGCACCTAACAAGAGAGTACCCACATATATAAAACAATTAATAACAAACATAAAGGAACTCAATGATACTAATACAATAATAGTATGGGACTTTAACACCCCACTTAAATCAACAGGCAGATCATCAAAGAAAAAAATCAACAAGGAAACAATGACTTTGAATGACACACGAGACCAAACTGATTTAACAGATATATTCAGGACAGTTCATCTTAAAGCTGCAGAATATACATGGGAAATATAAAAAGATTGAGATCACACCATGCATATTTTCTGGCCACAACACTGTGAAACTTTAAGTAAACCATGAGAAAAAAATTTGTTAACACTACAGATACATGGAGGTTAGTGAACATCCTACTAAAGAATGAATGGGTGAACCAGAAAATTAAAGAAGAAATAAAAAAAATACATGGAAACAAATGAACATGAAAATGTGGTCATCTGAAACATTTGGGATACAGCAAATATGGTCCCAAGAAGAAGCAATACAGGTCTAAATCAAGAAGCAAGACAAATCTCAAATATGTAAACTAACCTTACATCTATAGAAGCTACAAACAAATAACAAATGAAGACTAAAACCAGCAGGCTAAAGGAAATCATAAAGCTTAGAGCAGAAATAAATTATGTGTGTGTGTGTGTGTGTGTGTGTGTGTGTGTACACACACACACACACACACATATATATATATATATATATATATATATATATATACAGTAGAATAGATCAATGAAACCAGGACCTGGTTCTTTAAAAGATTAATAAAATGGATAAACCTCAGACTTATCAAAAAGAAAAGATAGAATGAAAATATAACAAATTCACAACTGAAAGAGGAAAATAACAACCAACACCTCATATAAAAACAATTACAAGGGAATGTTATGAAAATTTGTATACCAACAAATTGGACAATCTGGAAAAATTGATTAATTCCTAGAAACATAGAAACTACCAAAACAGAAACAAGAAGAAATAAAAAATTTGAACAGACCCATAACCAGCAAAGATATTGATTCAGCAATCAAAAATCTCCAAAAAACAAAACCCAGGGCCAGATGGCTTCCCAGGGGAATTCTAGCAAATACTTAAAGAATTAATATCTATCCTTCTCAAACTTTTCCAAATAATAGAAATGAAAGGAAAACTTCCATACTTATTCTACAAGGCCAACATTACCTTAACTCCAAAACCAGAGAAAGACCTCACTCAAAAGAGAATTTCAGGCCAATATCACTCATGAACACATCTGTAAAAATACTCAAGAAAATACTAGCAAATCGAATCCAACAATACATTCACCATGATCAAGTGGGATTTATTCCTGTGTGGCAAGGGTGGTTCAATATTCACATATTATTCAAAATGATATACCACATTAATAAAAGAAAGAATAAGAACTATATTATCATTTTAATAGATGCAGAAAAGGTATTTGACAAAGTAGCATATACTCTTGATAAAAAACAACAACAAAAACAATAGAGTAGGGATAGAGGGAACATACCTCAACAAAGGCCATATATTAAAGACCCATAGCTAATATCATCCTTAATGGGGAAAAACTGAAAGATTTCCCTTTACAGTCTGGAACAAGACAGGGATGTCCACTCTCACCGGTTATTTAACATAGTACTGGAAGTCCTAGCCTCAGTAATCAGAAAACAAAAATAAATATAAAGCATCCAGATCCGCAGGAAAAAAAATATTAAACTTTCAACTTAAGTTACATTATAAACCTGTAGTGATCAAGAGAATACAGTACTGACACAAAAACAAATAGATCCATGGAAAAGAAAAAAAGAAGAGAAAACCCCAAAATGACCCCACAAGTATGTGGTCAATTAATCTTCAACAAAGCCAGAAAGAGTATCCAAAGGAAAAGAGTATCTTCAGCAAAAATGGTGTTGGGAAAACTGGACAGCAACATGCAAAAGAATGAAACTGGACCACTTTCTTACACCATACACAAAAATAAATTCAGAATGAATGAATTACCTAAATGTGACAGGAAGCCATCAAAATCCTAGAGAAAAACACAGGCAGTAATGTCTTTGACATGACTTTGACAGCAAATAGCAACTATTTACTGTATATGTTTCCTGAGGCAAGGGAAACAAAAGCAAAAATTTTTTAAAAAGCAAACATAAAATATAAAACATTGGGACTTCATCAAAATAATAATCTTCTGCACAGCAAAGGAAACTATCAACAAAAGTAAAAGGTGACCCAGGGAATGAGCAAATATATTTGCAAATGACATATCTGATAAAGGGTCAGTGTCCAAAATATATAAAGAACTTATCAAACTTAACACCCAAAAAGCAAATAGTCCATTTAAAAATTGAGAATACATGAATAGACACTTTTCCAAAGAAGACCTACAGATGGCTGACACATGAAATGATGCTCAACATCACTCAATATCGGTGAAATGCAAACCTAAACTCCAATGAGATTCCAACTCACGCAAGTCAGAATGACTAAATTTAACAACACAGAAAACAACAGATGTTGACAAGGATGCAGTAAAAGGAGAACCTTCTTACAGTTTTGTTGGAAATAGAAACTGGTGCAGCCACTTCCAGAAAACAGTATGAAAGTTTTTCAGAAATTAAAAAAATAGAACTATCCTATGATCAGCAATTGCACTACTAGGTATTTCAGCAAATTAAAAATATGGATTTGAAGGGATACATGTCCTCCAATGTTCATAGAAGTATTATCTACAAGAGCCAAATTATGGCAAAAGTCCAAATGTCCATTGACTGATGAATGGATAAGGAAGAGGTAGTATATATACACAATGGAATATTACTCAGCCATAAAAAGAAAGATTGCCAATTTGCAATGATGTGGATGGAACTAGAGAGTTTTAATAACATGAAATAAGTAATTTAGAAAAAAAACAAATAGCATACAATTTCACTCATATGAGGAGTTTAAAAAATTAAACAGTGAACATGGGAGAAAAATAATAAGGCAAACCATAAAATAGAGTCTTAAATATGGAGATCAAACTGAGGGTTGCTGGAGGGGAGGTGAGAGGGGAAATTGGTTAAATGGGTGATGGGTACAAGGGAGGACATTTGTGATGAGCCCTTTTTATTTAAGTCATTAATAGCTAAATTCCACTCCTGAAACTAATATTACACTGTATGTTTAACTGGAATTTAAATAAAAACTTGAAACTTGAACAACAACAACAACAACACAACTCTTTTAGTGTTTCAAGAATGACAAAATTTGCAAATAGCCACATATTTTAAGTTTCTCACTGGTCTGTGCAAGGAAAACATAAATATCAGATTTTTTCACTCATTTTATTTTTCTCAGAGGATATCAGCCTTGGATTGTGAAAGCATTAGCAATGACTGAGACTATTTAAAAAAAAAAAGACCCTAGAACTATTTGGACCTGGATTTTCTTTTGTTTTATTTACCAGGATGATTGAATACATTAAGTCCACTATGAATCTTGAGCATAATGCAAAAGATGTTCAAATTTGGCAGCATATCTGGAAACAATCCATAATGCCAAGCCCATAGTTTTAATAATGAACAAAGATGTATTGTTTTTAAAACCAGATAGCAGGGCAGAGTAGTAGGGTGACTTTGAGCTCACCATGTCCTTCAAACACAGATTGACATCCAACTATTTTGAACAACTAGGAATATGATTTGAGAATTAAAAAAGCAATCAGCACCGTTGGAAGGAGAGAACATGGCAGATGCGAGTTTGGGAGCCATGATTTGGGGGTGAGGACAATTGTGCAGCCTCAAAGGGGAGGGGCACTTTTTGTGGAGCAAAAGAGAGAGAGAGAGTGGGGAAAAGTACTGTGGGTAGATATCAGACAATAAGCCATAGTGAGGAGATCCCTTGGGTCACACAGGGAGAGATCACTCCTCTTCCTGGAGTGTATTTGGAAGAACATATTTTGTCCCTCCAAGGACAAATGGGCAGGTAGGAGCCATTGAGCAGCATTCAAAAGCAAGGTCAGAGGTGTACGTAGAGCACAGAAAAGCCACAATAGGCATAAACTTCTGTGTGTGAACCAAGCAGCTGCTTTTCTGCAGCAGAACTAAACAGAAAATAGAGACTGGGGCAGACTTCAGAAAACCTAGCTACTGCTTTTTGCTGTCTGCCACAATATATTCAAGCGTCTGTGCAACTGCTTTTCTGAGAAGGAACAGAGTAAGGGACTGAGTCATGCACAGACAGAAGAACCTTGTTGCAACTTTTCTCCGTGCATCACAATAAACTCTAACCTCCATGCTCCAACTGTGCATCTGCTTTTCTGGCACATGACAACGCTAGGTGCACCATGAGGCTTTCCTCCAGGGCATAAGTGGGGGTACACAATTTGCAAGGCCCTTTAAAACTTGGAGTTTTGAATCCTAGTCACCAGCCAGAGATAAAACGCAGGAGATCTGGTGGCAACGGGCACATAAACAGCCTGGGAGTACACAGGTTAAGGGCAGGGAACTGATGAAAACCTAGGACACAGGAGATTGTTCACTATTCTGAACAGTGGTGTCCAGGGGTCCTCTCCATGCGGACATCAGGTTAGAGTGACACTGTATTCCTCCTCCATCACCCCTCCCTCCCTGCTGCACACAGCACCTCCAGTGGAGGCTGGAGCCCCCTACACTAAACCTTGCCCCCTTATACCTGACAGGGATATCTTTACAAGGGCAAGCCAATTTCTGAGTCAGACCAATGGGCCTCTCCCTCAGAAGACCAACACATGTCCCTGGATGTTGCAATTCTGCTGATTAAAGAATGCTCCAAAAAGTGTCCAATGTGGCTGAGAAGTAGAAGGCTTTAGTTTTGTCTGGTCCCAGAAATTCAGCTAGGTAACTATCAAATCATTCTGAACACCTGCAAACTCAGCTGAAGATCTAAGAAAAGAATAGCTGCAACTCTGCAGATAGAAAAGTGATCCCTTTTTGCAAGGTAGGAGGTGCAGATAAGTGAATCTGAGGGGATATATGGGAAAATAGCTATGGGGGGAGGAAGCCTACCTAAGCCAGTTGCTGGAAATTGATGTAGCAGTGGGGAACAAAATCTGAACTTTTAGAAGTCTCCTGCAGTGAGGGATATTCCTGCCTGAAAGGCACTCAGGTGGCGAAGTGGGATGGAATATTAGGTGGGATAATGTGTTCTCAGGATCCCTAGGGTCACAGAAATAAAAGGGGTATCTGAGTGTGACAGAGTTTCCAGGCATGGGATCAGAAATGCCAGCTGCAATCAGAAAGCCCAGGAGAGGGCTTTTAGCTCATGGTTACCATAAACCATGATCTCTGACATGGCTGGGTAACTGATCTCTGAGCAGATGGCAAGCAAGCAGGAGAACCACTGCTGAGACTCCCCCCGTTCCCCTCTGGGAAGAATTGTGCAAGTGTGCACTGCAGGATTCTGCAGGGTTTGGAGACTTGAAATGGGGTCATGAGCCAGAGATAGAAATGCTTAGTCACAGGCTTGGTGAGCATGGAGTGTGGACGATGACCAGGGAGACAGGGGTGATAGATTTCTTTGAGGGTGGATGGAGGAGTAAGGGTCCGAGATTTTGGTTCCAGGGCTGGAGACTTGGAAGCTGCCATTTTTTTAAAAATTTTTTACAAACTTTTTTTAAATTTTTATTTATTTATTTTTTCAGCATAACAGTATTCATTGTTTTTGCACAACACCCAGTGCTCCATGCAATACGTGCCCTCCCTATTACCCACCACCTGGTTCCCCCAACCTCCCACCCCCGCCCCTTCAAAACCCTCAGGTTGTTTTTCAGAGTCCATAGTCTCTTATGGTTCGCCTCCCCTTCCAATTTCCCTCAACTTCCTTCTCCTCTCCATCTCCCAATGTCCTCCATGTCGTTTGTTATGCTCCACAAATAAGTGAAACCATATGATACTTGACTCTCTCTGCTTGACTTATTTCACTCAGCATAATCACTTCCAGTCCCGTCCATGTTGCTACAAAAGTTGGGTATTCATCCTTTCTTTTCTTTTTTTTTTAATAAACATATAATGTATTTTTATCCCCAGGGGTACAGGTCTGTGAATCGCCAGGTTTACACACTTCACAGCACTCACCATAGCACATACACTCCCCAATGTCCATAACCCCCTCCCCCTCTCCCAACCCCACCTCCCCCCAGCAACCATTTTAATTCTCACCCACTAAAGTGGCACAGAAAGCTCTCAGGGAACAAAAGCCACATAGAGCAATCTAGAGCCAATTACACTGACCATGGCCTCCTGGCAAAGGTGGTACAACTCGGCCCAGGCAAAGACACCTGAGAATCAATCAAATAGGCCTCTATCCACTCCCCTCCCCCCAAAAAATCACCAAGAACATCCTTCTAAGAACAAGATTACCAATTGCACAGAACTGCAAAACTCCAGCTCTAGGGGAAAACAGTGGATTAGAATTCATAGGTTTTTTTTTCCCCCCATGATTCTTTACCTTTCAATTTTAATTTTCTTGCTTTCCTTTCTCAAAAAAAATTTTCCTTAATCAAATTTTTGAGGCTTTTTAAATTTACACTTACACTCTACAATTCCATTGAATTTAATTTTATTTTTGAGTATATATGTTTTTATTTCCTTACAATTTTGGAATGTAGTTTCCTGAACAAACAGACCAGAATACACCCAGAATCTAGTGTATTGCTCTGTTCTCTTCACCTATCTGATCATATTATCTTTTTTCCTTCTCCTTCTTTTTTAAATTATTAAATTTTCATCATTAAAATTACATTCTGTCCTTTCATTGTATTTAATTTATTTGTGTATGTATAGTCTGTATATATATACATGTATATTAAGTATATTAAATTTTCATCATTAAAATTACATTTTATCCTTCCATTGTATTTAATTTATTTGTGTATGTGTATATATGTATATTAAGTTTTCTTTATTTAAATTTTGGAAGGTAGTTTCTTCTAACAAACAGACCAAAATATACACAAGATACAGTGTATTTCTCTGCTCTGTTCACTTGTATGGTTATATTCCCTCTTTTTTGTCCTAATTTTCATTTTCACAGTTACATTTTATTCTTTCATTGTATTTAACTTTATTTCTGTACATATATGAGCTTTTTATTTCTTTATGAATTTGGATTTGGTTTTCTAACAAACAGACCAAAATGCCCAGAGAATCCAGTCTATTGCTCTATTCTGCTCACCTGTCAGATTATATTCCCTCTCTCTTTTTTCTCCTTCTTCATTTTTTTCTCCTCTTTTCTTATTTGTTTATTATATATTTCTCTAGGGTCATTGTCATTTTATTATTTTGTTCTCTCATTCAACTATTATTTCCCTGGAAAGAATGACAAGATGGAAAAACTCACCTCAAAAAAGAACAAGGGATAGTACTGACTGCCAGGGACCTAATCAAGATGGATATAAGCAATATGTTAGATTAAAAGTTCAGAATAATGACTAAAAATATACTAGCTGGGCTTGAAAAAAGCATAGAAATCTCTTGATAATCAATTTCTGGAGAAATAAAAGAACTAAAATCTAACCAAGTCAAAATTAAAAAAAAAAGGTTATTAGTGAAATGCAATAAAAAATGGAGGCTCTGTGGTGCCTGGGTGGCTCAGTTGATTAAGCAATTGCCTTTGGCTCAAGTCATGATCCCAAAGTCCCAGGATCAAGTCCCATATCATGCTCCCAACTCCATGGGGAGTCTGCTTCTCCCACTGACCTTCTCCCGTCTCATGCTCTCTCTCTCACTCTCTCTCTCTCTCTCTCAAGTAAATAAATAAAACCTTTAAAAATATATTTTTAAAAATGGAGGCTCTAAAACCTAGGATAAATGAGGCAGAAGATAGAATTAGTGATATAAACAATAAAAAGATGGAAATAAAGGTGCTGAGAAGAATAGAGATAACTATTGGATTACAAGGGGAGAATTCAAGAAATAACTGATACCATGAAGCAAAACAATATCAGAATAACTGGAATCCCAGAAGAAGAGGAAAGAGAGAGAGGAGCAGAAGATATAATGGAGCAATTTATAGTGGGGAACTTCCCTAATCTGGGAAACAGACATCAAAATCCAGAAAACACATAGGAACCCCCTCAAAATCAATAAAAATAGGTCAGCATCATGACATATAATAGTGAAACTTAACAAATCTCAGAGAAAAAGAGAAAATCCTGAAAGCAGCTTGGGACAAGAGGTCTGTAATCTACAAGTGTAGAAACTAGATTGGCAGCTGACCTATCCACAGATACCTGGCAGGTCAGAAAGGACTGGCATGATATATTTAGGGTGTTAATGAGAAAAATATGCAGCTAAGAATGATTTATTCAGCAAGTATCTCATGCAAAGTACAAGAAGAGATTAAAAGTCTTCCAGGACAAACAGAAACTAAGAATTAGTGATCACTATAACAGCCCTGAAAGTAAAATTAAAGGTGATCCTGAAGAAAGCCCAAAGTAACATACACCAGAAAAGAACAGAGACAATATACAAAAATGGTCACTTTACAGGTAATGCAAAGGGCACTAAATTCACAACTTTCAATAGTTACTCTGAATGTAAATGGGCTAAATGATCCAATCAAAAGACAGAGGGTATCAGATTGGATAAAAAAGCAAGACTCATTGATATGCTGTCTGCAAGAGACTCATTTTAGACCCAAAGATACCTCCAGATTGAAAGTGAGGGAATGGAAAATGATTTATCATGCTAAGGGACATTAAAAAAAAGAAAGCTGGAGTAGCAATCCTTATATCAGATAAATTAGATTTTTAAAGCAAAGATTATAATAAAAGATGGGGAAGGTCACTATATCATAATTAAAGGACCTATCCAACAAAATCTAACAATTGTAAATATTTATGCCCCTAACATGAGAGAACCAAATTATGTAATGCAATAAATAACAAAACTAAAGAAACACATTGATAATAATACAGTAAAAGTAGGGGACTTCAAAGTCCCACTCATGGCAATGGACAGCTTATCTAAATGGAAGATCAACAAGGAAAGAAGGGCTTTGAATGATACACTGGACCGGATGGACTTCACAGATATATACAGTGTTCCATCCTAGATCAACAAAATACACATTCTTCTCAATTGCACAAGGAATAATCTCCAGAATAGTTTACATGTGGGGTCATAAATCACATTTCAACTGATGCCGAAAGACTGGGATCTGTCCCCGCATATTTTCAGACCACAATGCTTTGAAACTGAAACTGAATCACAAGAGGAAATGTGGAAAGAACTCAAATACATGGAAACTAAAGGGCATCGTACTAAAATTGGTCAAGCAGGAAGTTAAAGAAGAAATAAAAAACAAAACATGGAAACAAATGAACATAAAAACACAACTGTTCAATGAATACTGTTACGCTGAAAAAAATAAATAAAATGAAAAAAAAAGGAAAAAAAACACAACTGTTCAAAACCACTGGGATGCACAAAAGGTGGTCTTAAGAAGGAAGTATATAACAATACCAGCCTTTCTGAAGTAACAATAAAGGTCTCAAATATGCAACCTAACCTTGAACTTACAGGACATGAAGAACAGCAAATAAAGCCTAAGCCAAGCAGGTGAAGAGAAATTATAAAGATTAGAGCAGAAATCAATGAAATAGAAATCAAAAGAAGAGTAGAACAGATCAATGTAACTAGGAGTTGTTTTTTTTTTGAAAGAATTAATAAGATTGATAAACCACTGACCAGACTTATCAAAAAGAAAAGAAAAATACCCAAATTAATAAAATTATGAATGAGAAAGGAGAGTTTGCAACCAACACTGAAGAAACATAAACAACAATAAGAAAATATTATGGGCAACTATATACCAACAAATTGGGCAATCTGGAAGAAATGGATGCATTCCTAGAAACATAAACTAACAAAACTGATATAGGGAGAAATAGAAAACTTGAACAGATCCATAACGACCAAGAAATTGAATCAGTAATCAAAAATCTCCCAACAATGAATAGTCCAGAACTGGATGGCTTCCCAGAAGAACTCTACCAAATACTTAAAGAAGATGGGGTGCCTGATTTGCTCAGTTGGTTAAGCATCGACCTTTGCCTCAGGTCATGATTTCAGGGTCCTGGGACTGACCCCCACACTGGGCTTCATGCTCAGCAGGGAGCCTGCTTCTGCTTCCTCTGCCTGCCACTTTCCCCACTTACACTCTCTCTACCTCTGTCAAATAAATAAAATTTGAAAAAATAAAAAGAATTAATACCCATTTTTCTGAAGCTGTTTCAAGATATATAAATGGAAGGAAACTTACTAACTCATCCTATGAAACCAGCATTACATTGATCCCAAAACCAGACACAGACCCCACCACAAAGGAGAATTACAGACCAATATCCATGATGAACATGGACGCAAAAATTCTCACCAAGACACTAACTAGTGGAATCAACAGTACACTAAAAGGATTATTCACCACAACTAGGTGGGATGTATTCCTGGGCTTCAAGGTTAGTTGAACAACTGCTAATCAATCAGTTTAATACAACTCATTAATAAAAGAAAGATTAATAACCATATGCTCATCTCATCAGAGGCAGAAAAACATTTGACAAAGTAAGGCATCTTTTTGTTTATTAAATACTTTACAGTGTAGGGATAGAGGGGACATATCTTCAAAACTATCTATGAAAAGCCCACAATAAATATCATCCAAAATGGGGACAAACTGAGAGCTTTTCTCCTATGTTCAGTAACATGGTGGGATGTCCACTATCACCACTGTTGTTCAATATAGTACTAGAAGTACTAATAATCAGACCGCAAAAAGAAATAAAAGACATCTGAACAGACAAAGAAATCAAACTCTTACTCTTTGCAGATCACATAATACTGTATGTAGGAAACCCTAAAGACTCCACCCCAAAATTACTAGAACTCATGCAGGTTTCAGCAGCATGACAGGATACAAAATCAATGCACAGAAATCAGTTGCATTTCTATACACTAACAATGAGAAACGAAGAAAGAGAAATTAAGGAATCAATCCCATTTACAACTGCACCATAATTAAGATACTTATTAATTAACCTAAGCAAAGAGGCAAAGTTCCTGGACTCAGGAAATTATAAAGCATGCATAAAGGAAACTGAAGAAGACATAAAGAAATGGAAAAACATTCCATACTAATGGACTGGAAGAACAAATATTTTTAAAACATCTATGCTACCTATAGCAATCTACACATTCAATGAAATCCTTATCAAAATACCATCAAAATTTTTCACAGAGCTGGAACAACTAATCCTAAAATTTGTATGGAACCAGTAAAGACCCCAAATAGCCAAAGGAACATTGAAAAAGAAAACCACACCTGGTGACATCTCAGATGTCAAGCTCAATTACAAAACTGTAATCATCAAGACAGTACGGTGCCAGCACAAAAACAGAGACATAGATCAATGGGACAGAATAGAGACCCCAGAAACGGGCCCTCAACTCTATGGTCAACTAATCTTCAACAAATAGGAAAAAATATCCAATGGAAAAAGGACAGTCTCTTCAACAAATGGTTTTGGGAAAATTGGACAGCCACATGCAAAAGAATGAAACCGGATCATTTCCTTAAATCATACAGAAAAATAGACTCAAAATCAATAAATGAACAACTGTGAAACAGAAATCCATCAAAATCCTAGAGATGAGAACAGGCAGCAACCTCTGTGACCTGGTGCCACAGCATCTTCTTGCTAGACGAGTCTCCTGAGGCAAGGCAACACAAGTAAACATGAACTATTGGGACTTTAGCAAAATAAAATGCTTTTTTACAGCAAAGGAAACATTCTAAAACACCAAAAGGTAATTGACAGAATGGAGACAATATATACAAATGACATATCTGACAAAGAGCTAATATCCAAAATCTATTTAAAAAACTTAAAAAATCAACACCAAAAGAAAAAATAATCCAGTCAAGAGATGGGCAGTAGACATAAACAGACCTTTTTCCAAGAAGACATCCAAATGACTAACAGACACATGAAAAAAAAGTTCAACATCAATTGGCATCAGGGAAATACATACCAAAACCACAATGAGTTACCACCTCACACCAGTCAGAATCACTAAAATTAATGACTGGAAACAGCAAATCTTGGTAAGGGTGTGGAGAAAGGGGAACCCTCTTACACTGTTGGTGGGAATGCAAGCTGATGAAGCCACTCTGCAAAACAATATAAAGGTTTCTCAAAACATTGAAAATAGATTACCCTATAAACCAGCTATTTTATAACTCAGTATTAATCATTAATTACTTTGGTATCTCCCAAAGATGCAAGTGTAGAGATCTGAAGGGGCACCTACATTACAATATTTATCACAGAAATGTCCATAATAATCAAACTATGGAAACAGCTCATATGTCCATAAACAGGTGAATACATAAAGAAGATGTGAAATATATATGTAATGGAATATTATTCAGCCATCAAAAAATTAAAATCTTGCCATTTTCTAGGACCTGGATGGAACTAGAAGGTATTGTGCTAGGTGTACTAACTCATTCAAAGAAAGACACTTATATGATTTCACTCATATGTGGAATTAAAGAAACAAAGCAGGGGATCATGGAGAAAGACAGGAAAAAATAAACCAAGACAAAATCATAGAGGGAGACAAACCATAAGAGACTCAACATATAAAACAAACTGACGTTTGATGGAGGTGAAGGGGGTGGGGAATTGGGTGGCTCAGTGGGTTAAAGCCTCTGCCTTCGGCTCAGGTCATGATCCCAGGGTCCTGGGATCGAGCCCCATATCGGGCTCTCTGCTCAGCAAGGAGCCTGCTTCTCCCTTTCTCTCTCTCTTTGCCTGCCTCTTTGCCTGCTTGTGATCTCAGTCTGTCAAATAAATAAATAAAATCTTAAAAAAAAAAAAGAAAAAAAAGAAAATAAGGAAGGCATGTGATGTCATGAGCACTGGGTATTATATAAGACTGGTGAATCACTGAACTCTACCTCTGAAACTAATAAGGAATTGTATGTTAATTATTTGAACTTAAATAAAAAGAAAAAAAAAAGACATTTTCACAAACATCAATCAATCAATCAATCTCCAAATCATCAGCTTCCAGTGGAAAAGGAGCAGGGTTTTTTCCTTTTTCTGTCTGTCTTTCTTTCTCTCCTTTCTATGACTTTTTAAATTTCTTTAGTTTTTTTTTTGTTTCTTATTCTTTATCTTTTATATCTTTTTCTGTTTTTCTTTTCTCTTTTTGTGAGAGATCAGATGTACAATTTTTGTTCATTTATTGTATTGTTTCCCTGTCTTATGTTTCAGATCAGACTTCTTTTTCTTCTCTCTCTCTCTTTTCTTCATTCTTCACTCCTTTCTTTCTTTCTTTCTTTCTTTATTTTTTGGGTTCAAGCTTGTAATTTTTTGTTTGAATGTTTCTTTGTATTTTTGTTCCTTTTCCTTTTCTCCTGTCGTGGATCAAACTTTGTTTTTCTTCTTTTTTCTTCTTTCTTGTATAGGCTTATCTTGACAAACAAATCAAAGCACACATAATTTAAAGGTCCAAACACTCCTTACTATAAGAAAGGAGGTACACATTTTAGAAGACAGACAAGTTGGAAAGAGCAGCCAAAATGCAACAGCAGAGTGTAAGCACTGTAGATAAGAAATTTTCTGAAATTTTGTTGTTATTCTTGCTATTCTTGTTCTTTTTGTTTTTTTTTCTCTTTTTCTTCCTCCTTTCTTTTCTGTACAAAATGATAAGATGGAGAAAACCACACCTAAAGCAAGAATAGGAATTAGTACTGATTGCCATGGTTTTAATCAATACTAATAAAAGTTAGATGTCTGAAGTAGAATTTATTTTTCTTAAAGACTTTATTTATTCATTTGAGACAGAAAGATACAGAGAGAGACCATGAGAAGGGGGAGAAGCAGAAGGAGAGGGAGAAGCAGATTCCCTTCTGAGATGGAAACTTGAAATGGAGCTTGATTCCAGGACCTGTAGATCATGGCCTGAGCCAAAGGCAGATGCTTAACTATCTGAGTCACCCAGGTGTCCCTGAACTAGAATTTAAAAAATGAAAATTGTAAAAATGCATGCTGGGCTTGAAAGACACTAAACTTAGAAGACACCAAAGAATCCTTAGCTCTAAGGATAAAAGAGCTAAAATCTAGTCAGGCCAAAATTAAAAATGCTATTACCAAGATGCAGTCCCAAAGTGAAATCCATAAAAATGAGGATGAACAAAACAAAAGAGAGAGTCAGTGATATAGAAGATAAAAAGGTGGAAAATAATGAAACTGGAAAGAATAGAGAAGAAAATTATTAGATCATGAAGGGCATATTAGGAACTCAACAATTCCATAAAGTGAAATAATATCCACATGATAGAGGTCCCAGAAGACAAGGAGCAGGAAAAAAAGGGTGGAAGTTTCATTTGAACAAATTAGAGCTGAAAATTCCTTAATCTGAGAAAGGAAACAAACATTCAACCCAGGAGGCACAGAGAACCCCCTTCAAATGCACCAGAAATAGTACAGCACCTCGTCATATTATAGTGAAACTTGCAAATTTCAAAGACAGAGATAAACTCCTGAAAGTAGCTCAGGACAAAAGGTCCTTAACCTACAACTGTAGACAAATAAGGCTGGCAGCAAACCTATCCACAGAGACCCAACTGATCAGAAAGTCTGGCATGATACATTCAATGTATTCAATAAGGAAAAAAATATATACAGCTAAGAATACTTTATCGAGCAAGGTTGTCATTCAGAATAGAAAGAGGGATAAAGAATTTCAAGAACAAACAAAATCTAAAGGAATTTGTGAGCACTAAGCCAGTCCTCCAAGAAATACTAAAGGAGATCCTTTCAGTGGAGAGAGAGCCCCAAAGTAACAAAGACTAGAAAGGAACAGAGACAATTTAGAGGAACAACAATTTTGCAGATAATACAAAGACATTAAATTCATATCTTTCCATAATTACTCTGAATGTAAATGAATTAGGTGCTCCAATCAAAAGACATAGGTTATCAGAATAGATATAAAAAGAAGATCCATTGATATGCTGCTTACTCATTTTAGACCCCGAGACACCTACAGATTGAAAGTGAGGGGGTAAAGAACAGTTTATTATGCCACTACAGCAGTACAAAACAGAAGTAACCAAACATATTTATAAACTAGATTTTTAACCTAAGACTGTAAAAAGAAATGAAGAAGGACACTATATCCTAACAAAGGGGTTTATCCAACAAAAAGATCTAGCAATTCTAAATATTTATGCTCCTAACTTGGGGAAAGCAAATATATAAATCAATCAATACCAAACTTAAAGAAACTCATGATAATAATACAATAATAGTAGGGGACTTTAACATCCCACTCACAACAATGTACAGATCATCTAAGCAGAAGATCAACAAAGAACCAAGGTCTTTGAATGACACACTGGACCAGACGAACTTAACAGATATATTCAGAGCATTTTATCCTAAAGCAGCATAATACACATTCTTCTTTTTTTTTTTTAGATTTTTATTTATTTATTTGACAGAGAGAGATCACAAGTAGACAGAGAGGCAGGCAGAGAGAGAAGCAGGCTCCCTGCTGAGCAGAGAGCCCGATGCGAGACTTGATCCCAGGAGACTGAGATCATGACCTGAGCCGAAGGCAGCAGCTTAACCCACTGAGCCACCCAGACGCTCAATACACATTCTTCTAAAGAGCATATGGAACATTCTCCAGAAATGATCACATACTGGGCCACAAATCAGTTCTCAAACAATACAAAAAAAACTGGTATTATACCATGCATATTTCCAGGCCACAATGCTTTAAAACTTGAAGTCAACCACAAGAAAAAAGATAGAATGATCACAAATACATGGAGGTTAAAAAACATCTTACTATGGAATAAATGGATCAACCAAGAAATTAAAGTTGAATTTAAAAATACATGGAAGCTTGGGGTGCCTGAGTGGCTCAGTGGGTTAAAGCCTCTGCCTTCAGCTCGGGTCATGATCCCAGGGTCCTGGGATTGAGCCCCACATCAGGCTCTCTGCTCAGCAGGGAGCCTGCTTCCTCCTCTCTCTCTGCCTGCCTCTCTGCCTACTTGTGATCTCTATCTGTCAAATAAATAAAATCTTTAAAAAAATACATGGAAGCAAATGAAAGTGAAAACACAATAGTTCAAAACTTTGGGATGCAACAAAGGCAGTCTGAAGAGGGAACTATATACAGGTCTTTCTCAAGAAGCAAGAATAGTCTCAAGTACACAACCTAAACTTTCAACTGAAAGAGCTGAAAATACAAGAGGAAATAAAGCTCTGTGAAACATGTGGACAGTTCTTATCTGAAATTAATGATATAGAAATAAGAAAAAAAAGTAGTAAAGATCAAAAAAAGTAGGAGATGATTCTTTGAAAGAATTAATAAGATTGATAAACTCCTAGCCAGACTTTTATTTTTTTTAATTTAATTTAATTTTTTTTCAGTGATCCATAATTCATTTTCTATGCACCACACCCAATACTCCATGCAATATGTACCCTCCTTAATATCCACCAACAGGGTCACCCAATCCCCCACCTCCCTCTCCTCAAAAACTCTCAGTTTGTTTCTCAGAGTCGAGTCTCTCATGGCTTCCCTTGCCCTCTGATTACCCCCAAATCATTTCTCCTCTTAGTCTCCCAATATCCTCCGTGTTATTCCTTATGCTCCACAAGTAAGTGAAACCATATGATAATTGGCTCTCTCTGCTTGACTTATTTCACTCAGTATAACCTCTTCCAGTCCCGTCCATGTTGATACAAAAGTTGGGTATTCATACTTTCTGATGGAGGCGTAACACTCCATTGTATATATGGACCATATCTTCTTATCCATTAATTTGTTGAAGAGAATCTTGGTTCTTTCCACAGTTTGGCAAATGTGGTCATTGCCTCTATAAACACTGGGGTACAGATGGCCCTTCTTTTCACTACATCTGTATCTTTGGGGTAAATACCCAGTAGTGCAATTGCAGGGTCATAGGATAGCTCTATTTTTTAATTTCTTAAGGAATCTCCTCACTGTTTTCCAAAGTGGCTGCACCATCTTGCATTCCTACCAACAGTGTAACAGGGTTGCCCTTTCTCCATATCCTCTCCCACACTTGTTGTTTCCTGTATAGTTCACTTTGACCTTTCTAACTGGTGTAAGGTGGTATCTCAATGTGGTTTTAACTTGAATCTCCATGATGGCTAATGATGATGAACATGTTTTCATGTGTCTGTTAGCCATTTGTATGTCTTCTTTGAAGAAGTGTCTGTTCATGTCTTCTGCCCATTTTTTTACACGATTATCTGTTTTGTGTGTGTTGAATTTGAGGAATTCTTTATAGATCCTGGATATCAGCCCTTTGTCTCTAGTGTCATTTGTGAATATCTTCTCCCATTCTGTGGATTGCCTCTTTGTTTTGTTGACTGTTTCTTTTGAAATCCCAAAAGTTCATTTTTGCTTTTGTTTCCCTTGCCTTTGGAGATTAGTCAGACTTTTAAAAAGAAAAGAAAAAGGGCCCAAATTAATAAAATCTTGAATGATAGAGGAGAGATCATTACCAACACCAAAGTACTATGAACAACTCTAAGAAAATATTATGAGCAACTATATGCCAACAAATTAGGCAATCTGGAAGAAATGGATACATCCCTAGAGACATATAAACTACCAAAACTGAAACAGGAAGAAATAGAAAACCTAAACATACCCATGACCTGAAAAGAAATTTAATCAGTAATCAAAAATCTCCTAACAAACAAGAGTCTAGGGCCAGATGGCTTCCCAGGGAAACTCTACCAGATATTTAAGGAGGAATTAATACATATTCTTTTCAAACTGTTTCCAAAAAATAGGCTAATTTGCCAACTCTTGATAGGAGGCCAGCATTTCCTTGATCCCAAATACCAAGACTCCACTAAGAAGGAAAATTACAGACCAATATCCCAGATGAACATGAGTGCACAATTCCTCACCAAGTTACTAGCTAATTGGATCCAACAGTACATTAAAAGGATTATTTAGCATGACCAGTGGGATTTATTCTTCAGCTTCAAATGTGGTTCAACATCTGCAAATCAATCCGTGTGATATACCACATTAATAAAAGAAAGGATGAAAACCATATGATCCTCTCACTAGGTGCAGAAAATCCATTTGAGAAAATACAGCATCCTTTCTTGATAAAACTCTCCACCATGTAGAAATAGATGGAACATACCTCAACATCATTAAAAACAATCTATGAAAAGACCTACAGAGAATATCATTCTCAGTGGGAAAAAACTGAGAGCTTTTCTCCTAAGGCTGGAAAATAATAAAGATGTCCAGTCTCACCATTGTTATTTAACATAGTACTAGAAATCCTAGCTCAGCAACCAGAAAACAAAAAGAAACAAAAAACATCAAGCTGGCAAAGAAGAAGTCAAACTTCATTCTTTGCAGACAACATGATATTATATGTAGAAAATCCAAAAAACTCCACCAAAAAATGTCTACAGCTGCTCCAGGAATTCAGCAATGTTGCATAATATAAAATTAATGCAAAGAAGCCAGCTGCTTTTCTATACAGTAACAATGAAGCAGAAGAAAGAGGAATCAAGTAATTGATTCCATTTACAATTGCACCAAAACCATAAGATACCTAGGAATAGCACTAATGAAAGAGTTAAAGGTTCTCTACTCAAAGAACAACAGAACATTTTTGAAAGAAATTGAGAAAGACACAAATTAATGGGAAAAATTTCCATGCTTATGGATTGGAATAACAAATATTGTTAAAATGTCTATGCTACTCAAAGTAATCTACACATTAAATGCAATCCTTATTGAAATACTATCCACATGTTTCACAGAGCTAGAACAAGCAATCCTAAAATTTGTATGGAATCAGAGAAGACTCTGAAAAGTAATGTTGAAAGAGGAATCCAAAACTGGAGTAATCACAATTCCAGACTTCAAGCTGTACCACAAAACTGTAATCACCAAGATGGCATGGTGCTGGCACAAAATCAGACACATAGATCAATAGAAAAGAATAAAAAATGCAGAAATGGAACCTCAACTCTATGGTCAACCAATCTTCGACAAAGCAGAAAAAAAATATCCAATGGAAAATAGTCTCTTCAATAAATGGTGTTGGGAAAATTGGGTATCCATATGCAGAAAAATGAACATGGACCACTTTCTTACATCACATAAAATATTAAACTCAAAATGGATGAATGACCTAAATGTGAGACAGGAATCCATCAAAACCCCAGAGAATAACATGGGCAGCAGACTCTTTGACCTTGGCTGCAGCAACTTATTGCTAGACACATCGCCAAAGGCAAGGAATAGAAAATTAAAAATGAACTACTGGGACTTCATCAAGATAAGAATCTTTTGCACAGCAAAGAAAGGAGTCAAGAAAACTCAAAAGCTCCAAACAAAAAAATCCAGTCAAGAAATTGGCAGAGGACATGAACAGACATTTCTCTAGGAAGACATACAAATGGTCAACAGGCACATGAAAAAAATGTTCAAAAATTACTCAGCATCAAGGAAATAAAAATCAAAACCACAAGGAGATAACATCTCATACCTGTCAGAATGGCCAAAATTAACAAGTCAGGAAATAACAGATGTTGGCAAGGATATGGAGATAGAGGAACACTCTTACACTGTTGATGGGAATGCAGCTGGTGAAACAGTATGGAGGTTCCTCTAAATGTTAAAAATAGAGCTACATATGACCCAGCAATTGCACTACCAGATGTTTACCCAAAGGGTACATACATAGAGATTCGAAGGGACACATGCACCCCATTGTTCATAGCAGCAATACCCACAATACCAAAAATATGGAAAGAGCCCAGATATCTGTTAAATAATGAATATGTAAAGATGCAGTATATATAAATTTACAAAATGGAATATAACTCAGCCATAAAAAATAATTAAATCTTGCCATTTGGAACAACATGGTTGCAAGTAGAGGGTATTATGTTGAACAAAATAAGTCAGTCAGAGAAAGACAAATACCATATGATTCTCTTATATGTAGAATTTAAGAAACTAAATAGGTATACATAGAGGAAGGGAAAGAAAAATAAATAAATATGAGTATATATAGGGAGGGAAACCATAAGAGATGCTCAACTTCGGCAAACAAACTGAGGATTGCAGGAGGGGAGGTGGGTAAGGTGATGGGGTAATTGGGTGATAGGCATTAAGGAAGGCAATTGATGTAATGAACATTGGGTTCTTATATGCAACTGATGGGCCACTAAATTCTACCCCTGAGACTAACAATACATTATATGTTAACTAAATTGAATTTAAATGAAGAATTAAAAAAAAATAAAACCAAACAGCAGAACTCATTGGAGCAGCCTCTTGGAAATACATTTTTTTCACTCATCAAGACCAAAATTAAAGGGCTCTAATCACAGTTGCTTCACCTTTATGGAAAAAATGCTTCTTCATATATAAGGTATTATGCAAAGTAGTCCAGGTAATGAGCACAAAAAATATTTAGAATAACCCCATCATGAATCTCAGGAAATTCACAACCTAAGGGATTTGATTGGATTTTGCTGAACATGCCACAAAACAAGTAGTGTCAGCAGAGAACACAGGTTAGGAGATAGCACATGACTTCCTTTGCATTTGGCTATAAATACTCTAAAAAATTACCATTTTCAGAAAAAAATAGCACTTTCTTCACCCTTATTTTTTGCAAATTTAGCAGAAATCCTACCTGTCAACAGACCCCCTTCCATTGGAGTGGGAGTTGAGAATTGAAATTCAGTAAGCCTGGCCTAATGTGACTAAGGACTGACAGAAAATGGGATGGATCTAATACAGTGATGTCTACCAATATGATCTGTTGCCTGTAGATGAATTGGGAAGTGATACTTCCCTATGTATGTCAACCCAGAGCTTGAGGAATTACGCAGGAAAATAAAGCATCTGTCCTTTGTGTAGGAAAAGTTTGAAGTAGACTATGTCTGATTTCCATGAGAAAAGAGAAGCTAGGGTAGATAGTCAGAAAATGAGATCAGAGTTATTGTGACTATGAGCTAAGGATTCTGCCTGCCCATACCCACAGGCTTTATAATAGACAGTGTTTTTTGAACATGCAGCTTCTCCAGAGAACTCTCAGGAAGTTCCAGAAGACTGAAAGAGCATGGAAGCCTACTTATCTAGGGTAAAAGAGATCAAAGAGAGGAAGGAAAATGGTTGTATTGAGAAAAAGTATTAATTAACCACAGAGGTAATTTGAAATCTGGATTATAACCCAACATTATTCTATCACCTGGGTTATTCCATGGAAGGATGTCACAAACAGACCAGCACTGTTTGGTACATGAGAATCTGGGCCTGTGAACCATCTTCAAGTGGCTAGATAAAAGATTGCTTATTTTCTCATTCTTTTATGTGTTGATTCCTGAGTGAAGACACAGACTCTAGCATGTACTACAACTTTTTCTTTTCCAGGACGAAAGAATATAAGGGGTCTCAGAATGCCCCCAACTTTGTTCCACTTGGGTTTTGGACACATCTGTGTATACTTGGAGAACTGGTGGCAGAGCAGTGCCAGGAGTCTAGCTACCTGAAGGGCCATGGAACCTCTCAAAAAATAATTCCTCTTCTCTGTGAAGTAAATTTCACAGAACTAAAGAGAAGTTCAAAGACAAGGGGGCAGAGGGGAGGAGTCAAGATGGCGGAGAAGTAGCAGCCTGAGACTACATCAGGTAGCAGGAGATCAGCGCGATAGCTTATCTAAACATTGCAAACACCTACAACTCCAATGGGAGAGCGAAGAGAAGAAGAACAGCAACTCTAGAAACAGAAAATCAACCACTTTCTGAAAGGTAGGACTGGCAGAGAAGTGAATCTAAAACGACGGGAAGATAGACCGCGGGGGGAGGGGCCGGCTCCCGGCAAGCGGCGGAGCAACAGAGCACAAAATCAGGACTTTTAAAAGTCTGTTCCACTGAGGGACATTGCTCCAGAGGCTAAACCAGGGTGAAGCCCACGCGGGGTCAGCGTGGCCCCAGGTCCCGCAGGGTCACAGAAGGATCGGGGGTGTCAGAGAGCTTGCAGGTATTAGAACGGAGAAGCCGGCTGCAGAGACAGAGCCGAGGACTGAACTCTTAGCTCGGGGTTACCTTGAACTGGTCGCGGGCTGGGTGAGCTCGGAGCGCGGCTAGAGGCTGGGGATACGGGAGTGATTGGGTGCTGTCCTCTGGGGGCGCACTGAGGAGTGGGGCCCCAGGCTCTCGGCTCCTCCGGGCCGGAGACTGGGAGGCCGCCATTTTCATTCCCATCCTCCGGAACTCTACGGAAAGCGTTCAGGGAACAGACGCTCCCAAAAGCTAACCCAAGCAGATTACTTAGTCCGGCCGCTGGTAAGGGCGGTGCAATCCCGCCTCGGGCAAAGACACTTGAGAGTCACTACAACAGGCCCTTCCCCCAGAAGATCAACAAAATATCCAGCCAGGACGAATTTCATCTATCAAGGAGAAAGCAGGTTCAATTCCTAAGACAGCAGAGCAATTCCAAAGGAGGAGAAAGCAAAGCACGGAACTCATGGCTTTCTCCCCATGATTCTTTAGTCTTGCGGCTACTTAAATTTTTTTAATCTTTTTTCAATTTTTTTTTCTTTTTTCTTTTTTCTTCTTCTGCTAAATTTTTTAAAATTTTTACCCTTTTCTTTTTTAACGTTTTTTGACTAGTTCATCTAAATATGTATATTTTTTCTTTCTTTTTTATATTTTTTCTTTATTTGTTTTATTTTTTAAATTTTTTTCTTTTTTTTCCTTTTTTTTTCTTTTTTTTTCAGAACCTGTTTTTATCCCCTTTCTCCCCCCCACAATTAGGGGTCTCTTCTGATCTGGTTACAGCACATTTTTCTGGGGTCTTTGCCACCCTTTTAGTAGTTTATTTGCTCCTTCATATCCTCTTATCTGGACAAAATGACAAGGCGGAAAAAATCACCACAAACAAAAGAACAAGAGACAGTACCGAATGCTAGGGACCTAATCAACACAGACATTGGTACTATGTCAGATCAAGAGTTCAGAATGACGATTCTGAACATTCTAGCCGGGCTCGAAAAAGGCATGGAAGATATTAGAGAAACCCTCTCTGGAGATATTAAAGCCCTTTCTGGAGAAATTAAAGAACTAAAATCTAACCAAGTTGAAATCAAAAAAGCTATTAATGAGGTGCAATCAAAAATGGAGGCTCTCACTGCTAGGATCAATGAGGCAGAAGAAAGAATTAGTGATATAGAAGACCAAATGACAGAGAATAAGGAAGCCGAGCAAAAGAGGGACAAACAGCTACTGGACCATGAGGGGAGAATTCGAGAGATAAGTGACACCATAAGACGAAACAACATTAGAATAATTGGGATTCCAGAAGAAGAAGAAAGAGAGAGGGGAGCAGAAGGTCTATTGGAGAGAATCATTGGAGAGAATTTCCCTAATATGGCAAAGTGAACAAGCATCAAAATCCAGGAGACGCAGAGAACCCCCCTCAAAGTCAACAAGAATAGGTCCACACCCCGTCACCTAATAGTAAAATTTACAAGTCTTAGTGACAAAGAGAAAATCCTGAAAACAGCCCGAGAAAAGAAGTCTGTAACATACAATGGTAAAAATATTAGATTGGCGGCAGACTTATCCACAGAGACCTGGCAGGCCAGTAAGAGCTGGCATGATATATTCAGAGCACTAAACGAGAAAAACATGCAGCCAAGAATACTCTATCCAGCTAGGCTATCATTGAAAATAGAAGGAGAGATCAAAAGCTTCCAGGACAAACAAAAACTGAAAGAATTTGCAAACACCAAACCAGCTCTACAGGAAATATTGAAAGGGGTCCTCTAAGCAAAGAGAGAGCCTAAAAGTAGTAGATCAGAAAGGTACAGAGACAATATACAGTAACAGTCACCTTACAGGCTACTAATGGCACTAAATTCATATCTCTCAATAGTTACCCTGAATGTTAATGGGCTAAATGCCCCAATCAAAAGACACAGGGTATCAGAATGGATAAAAAAACAAAACCCATCAGTATGTTGCCTACAAGAAGCTCATTTTAGATGTGAAGACACCTCCAGATTTAAAGTGAGGGGGTGGAAAACAATTTACCATGCTAATGGGCATCAGAAGAAAGCTGGGGTGGCAATCCTTATATCAGATCAATTAGATTTTAAGCCAAAGACTATAATAAGAGATGAGGAAGGACACTATATCCTACTCAAAGGGTCTGTCCAACAAGAAGATCTAACAATTTTAAATATCTATGCCCCTAACGTGGGAGCAGCCAACTATATCAACCAATTAATAACAAAATCAAAGAAACACATCAATAATAATACAATAATAGTAGGGGACTTTAACAATCCCCTCACTGAAATGGACAGATCATCCAAGCAAAAGATCAACAAGGAAATAAAGGCCTTAAATGACACACTGGACCAGATGGACATCACAGATCTATTCAGAACATTTCATCCCAAAGCAACAGAATACACATTCTTCTCTAGTGCACATGGAACCTTCTCCAGAATAGATCACATCCTGGGTCACAAATCAGGTCTCAACCGGTATCAAAAGATTGGGATCATTCCCTGCATATTTTCAGACCACAATGCTCTGAAGCTAGAACTCAATCACAAGAGGAAAGCTGGAAAGAACCCAAATACATGGAGACTAAACAGCATCCTTCTAAAGAATGAATGGGTCAACCAGGAAATTAAAGAAGAACTGAAAAAATTCATGGAAACAAATGATAATGAAAACACACGGTTCAAAATCTGTGGGACACAGCCAAGGCAGTCCTGAGAGGAAAATATATAGCGGTACAAGCCTTTCTCAAGAAACAAGAAAGGTCTCAAGTACACAACCTAACCCTACACGTAAAGGAGCTGGAGAAAGAACAAGAAAGAAACCCTAAACCCAGCAGGAGAAGAGAAATCATAAAGATCAGAGCAGAAATCAATGAAATAGAAACCAAAAAAACAATAGAAAAAATCAATGAAACTAGGAGCTGGTTCTTTGAAAGAATCAATAAGATTGATAAACCCCTGGCCAGACTCATCAAAAAGAAAAGAGAAAGGACCCAAATAAATAAAATCATGAATGAAAGAGGAGAGATCACAACTAACACCAAAGAAATACAGACAATTATAAGAACATACTATGAGCAACTCTACGCCAACAAATTTGACAATCTGGAAGAAATGGATGCATTCCTAGAGACATATAAACAACCACAACTGAACCAGGAAGAAATCGTAAACCTGAACAGGCCCATAACCACTAAGGAGATTGAAAGAGTCATCAAAAATCTCCAAACAAACAAAAGCCCAGGGCCAGACGGCTTCCCTGGGGAATTCTACCAAACATTTAAAGAAGAACTAATTCCTATTCTCCTGAAACTGTTCCAAAAAGTAAAAATGGAAGGAAAACTTCCAAACTCATTTTATGAGGCCAGCATCACCTTGATCCCAAAACCAGACAAGGATCCCACCAAAAAAGAGAACTACAGACCAATATCCTTGATGAATACAGATGCAAAAATTCTCGCCAAAATACTAGCCAATAGGATTCAACAGTACATTAAAAGGATTATTCATCACGATCAAGTGGGATTTATTCTGGGGCTGCAGGGTTGGTTCAACATCCGCAAATCAATGTGATACAACACATTAATAAAAGAAAGAACAAGAACCATATGATACTCTCAATAGATGCTGAAAAAGCATTTGACAAAGTACAGCATTCCTTCCTGATCAAAACTCTTCAAAGTGTAGGGATAGAGGGCACATACCTCAATATTATCAAAGCCATCTATGAAAAGCCCACCGCAAATATCATTCTCAATGGAGAAAAACTGAAAGCTTTTCCACTAAGGTCAGGAACACGGCAGGGATGTCCATTATCACCACTGCTATTCAACATAGTACTAGAAGTCCTAGCCTCAGCAATCAGACAACAAAAAGAAATTAAAGGCATCCAAATTGGCAAAGAAGAAGTCAAACTATCACTCTTCGCAGATGATATGATACTATATGTGGAAAACCCAAAAGACTCCACTCCAAAACTGCTAGAACTTGTACAGGAATTCAGTAATGTGTCAGGATATAAAATCAATGCACAGAAATCAGTTGCATTTCTGTACACCAACAACAAGACAGAAGAAAGAGAAATTAAGGAGTCAATCCCATTCACAATTGTACCCAAAACTATAAGATACCTAGGAATAAACCTAACCAAAGAGACTAAGAATCTATACACAGAAAATTATAAAGTACTCATGAAAGAAATTGAGGAAGACACAAAGAAATGGAAAAATGTTCCATGCTCCTGGATTGGAAGAATAAATATTGTGAAAATGTCTATGCTACCTAAAGCAATCTACACATTTAATGCAATCCCTATCAAAATACCATCCATTTTTTTCAAAGAAATGGAACAAATAATCCTAAAATTTATATGGAACCAGAAAAGACCTCGAATAGCCAAAGGAATATTGAAGAACAAAGCCAAAGTTGGTGGCATCACAATTCCGGACTTCAAGCTCTATTACAAAGCTGTCAACATCAAGACAGCATGGTACTGGCACAAAAACAGACACATAGATCAGTGGAACAGAATAGAGAGCCCAGAAATAGACCCTCAACTCTATGGTCAACTAATCTTCGACAAAGCAGGAAAGAATATCCAATGGAAAAAAGACAGCCTCTTCAATAAATGGTGCTGGGAAAATTGGACAGCCACATGCAGAAAAATGATATTGGACCACTTCCTTACACCACACACGAGAATAGACTCCAAATGGATGAAGGACCTCAATGTGAGAAAGGAATCCATCAAAATCCTTGAGGAGAATGCAGGCAGCAACCTCTTCGACCTCAGCCGTAGCAACATCTTCCTAGGAACAATGGCAAAGGCAAGGGAAGCAAGGGCAAAAATGAACTATTGGGATTTCATCAAGATCAAAAGCTTTTGCACAGCAAAGGAAACAGTTAACAAAACCAAAAGACAACTGACAGAATGGGAGAAGATATTTGCAAACGACATATCAGATAAAGGGATAGTATCCAAAATCTATAAGGAACGTAGCAAACTCAACACCCAAAGAACAAACAATCCAATCAAGAAATGGGCAGAGGACATGAACAGACATTTCTGCAGAGAAGACATCCAGATGGCCAACAGACACATGAAAAAGTGCTCCACATCACTTGGCATCAGGGAAATACAAATCAAAACCACAATGAGATATCACCTCACACCAGTCAGAATGGCTAAAATTAACAAGTCAGGAAATGACAGATGCTGGCGAGGATGTGGAGAAAGGGGAACCCTCCTCCACTGTTGGTGGGAATGCAAGCTGGTGCAACCACTCTGGAAAACAGCATGGAGGTTCCTCAAAATGTTGAAAATAGAACTACCCTATGACCCAGCAATTGCACTACTGGGTATTTACCCTAAAGATACATACATAGTGATCCGAAGGGGCACGTGTACCCAAATGTTTATAGCAGCAATGTCTACAATAGCCAAACTATGGAAAGAACCTAGATGTCCATCAACAGATCAATGAATAAAGAAGATGTGGTATATATACACAATGGAATACTATGCAGCCATCAAAAGAAATGAAATCTTGCCATTTGCGACGACGTGGATGGAACTAGAGCGTATCATGCTTAGTGAAATAAGTCAATCAGAGAAAGACAACTATCATATGATCTCCCTGATATGAGGACATGGAGAAGCAACATGGGGGGTTAGGGGGATAGGAGAAGAATAAATGAAACAAGATGGGATTGGGAGGGAGACAAACCATAAATGACTCTTAATCTCACAAAACAAACTGGGGGTTGCTGGGGGGAGTTGGGAGTGGGAGAGGGGGAGGGGGTATGGACATTGGGGAGGGTATGTGCTATCGTGAGTGCTGTGAAGTGTGTAAACCTGGCGATTCACAGACCTGTACCCCTGGGGATAAAAATACATTATATGTTTATTAAAAAAAAAAATTTGGAAGGGGAGGCGAACCATAAGAGACTATGAACTCTGGAAAACAACCTGAGGGTTTTGAAGGGTCAGGGGTGGGAGGTTGGGGGAACAGGTGGTAGGTAATGGGGAGGGCTCGTTTTGCATGGAGCACTGGGTGTTGTGCAAAAAGAATGAATACTGTTACGCTGAAAAAATAAATAAAATGAAAAAAAAAAGACAAGGGGGCAGGTCCATTAAAAAGAATGATTTGAATTACATCACAGATGTCTATAATTCAGTTGTATTAGTCACTAATCCAGCTCACTCACAGGGACTCACATTTCGGTCCTAGAAGAAAACCAAACATGAAAAATGCAATGAGCTGTTTTACTTCATTACATAGCTATTTTACCTCAGCTATCGCATTTTCATAACACATCAAATGTTTAATCCTTACATTGTCGTCTCTGAAGCACTATCATCAACAACCTCATTTGGGAGATGGCACCCTTAATTCAGATATCCCTCTTAGGCAAAAGCAGTAGATATTAGCAACATTAATGTAAAAACGTCCAAGTACCAGTAGCAGCAAGAACCCTCAAACACTATCAGCAATGCATGTGGCCTTAAGACGCAATATCTTACATAAATTCTTTTTCCATAGGCAAGACAGGAAACATGACTATGGCAAGGAGAGGAAGAGAATGGGAGGCACCAAGTGGAAACCAAGAAGACTGGTTCACAAGCTAGCTGAGATATGTCCCCTAAGATGCACTGGGGGTATGAGTAAAATGAGATAGAGAGTAGTCACTAGATTTTGTAAAGCAAGTGAATCCAGAGTCAGAGTAATACTATATGATGATTGTTAGAATAACTATTTTACATCCATGATGATTTGGTCTGGCAAATGAAAATCACTTAAGGCTATATTACTTTTCTAGTAAGAAAATACATGTATAAAAAAAAGAATGGGATATATTAAGAAAGGAATGCAAAATAAGGCAAGATCACTTTGTCTCATAATGCTAATGGCCTAATTTATAAAATTATAAGTGGACACACTAGGGGCATAAAGAATAATATCAATAAGCCTTCAAACATTATCAATGAGTGGCTACCAGTGAGATATACCAATAATGAAATATATCACTTATAAATAAAATATCAGCTGTTTGTAATATATATGTATATAATATGTAATATTATAGTGATAAATTCTAATATATCTCAAATCTACCATTATAAGTATATTAAATATGACAATAAAACATCATAATTACACTGAGCATTTGCTGTGTGCCAAATACTTACATAAACGTTCTCACAGTATTATTAGATACCATTAGCACTATTAGTACTATTAGATACCCACAGCCTATTAGATACTATTATTTCCACTATGTATATATAAAAAAAGTGACTGACAATTAGGGAGACTGTAACTTGGTCAAGATATACTACAAATATGTAGTGAAACTGGGATTGTGACAGTCTTCTGATTGACTTCAATCCTGATGTTTCCTCTGCTACAATATGCTATTTTCCAAGAAGATTGATTTTAAAAAATTGAAATGAGGATGGGGAAATATATAACAGTGTTAAAAGAATAACACATTGTTTTATGACTCAGGAAAATCTGCTTTTAACAACCAATCTCTGTATTACAAGTAAATTCAGTCTCATTTGATAAATATTAAGTGATTGATAATACTCACTTTGGAGTTCTACATATAAGAAAATGAGATTTTAAATTACACCAATCAATGGTGGTAAAACTTCAGCTCTCATCACAGAAAAATGCATCACAGAGATGCATCTTAAGTATGTGGGAAGGAAAATGAATGACATTGAAGTAACTTCTGAAAAGGTAATGACTGTACAGTTTTTCTATTTTTAAAATATCATTTATTTTCTTTTCAAATAGAGATATTTGCATCCTGAGTTCTTATATGTCAGGTAACAGGTCAGTTTTCTGCATAAACTACGGTAATTGGTGGAAATGTAAACAGAAATGCAGTGACATGTTTCTAGGCTTGACAACATAATTTACTGAGATGTTACTCACATGTTAGTGTATGGCAGCCAATTTACATTTTCTTGTGTATTTTTAATGTGAGGTAGTTACTCAACAGATAAATATTCAGAATTTTACTGAGTTGAAGGTATACAGCTGAAAATTTAAAACTTTTTAATGACTTCCTATTGTTCTCAAGAAAAAAACCCAAGATACCTTATGGGCCTAAAGAGTCCTGAATGCTTTAAAATCCGCTTCTCTCTGTGCAATATATCTCCAAGTCACTTGGACCTTGCTCATAACACTTCTGCCACAATGTTTCAGGGTAATTGTACATATTGTACCCAAATTATGGTACATTACTGAAATTATTTTATTCTCCCACTATAAAATATTACAAATATAACAATAAGTATATAAAATGAGAACTGATAAGTATATTCACAAAGGACAATTTGAAGAATTCTAGAATAATGCAAAAGAAGTTTAAATTTATCAAAAATTACTTTTTATGAATCACATGTCTTGATAAAATTAAATATGTTGGGCAAAGCTAACTGTCATTTGTTTGTTTAAATCTTAATTTCTTTCTCAAAAGTATTTGAGAACTCTCTAAAGCCATTTTTAAAGAGTGATACTGCACTCTTCTGGTTCTCCTCTTTCTGCTCCTTAAATATATATACATAATACAGGGAAAAGCAGGAGGATGTAGAATGAAGCAAACGTGAGACATAACAACCAAATGTGATATATGGCCCTTATTTAGATGCCAATGAGAGAAAAAATAAATGGTTGTATAGAGACATCTTTTAAGTAATCAGGAAAACTTTAATGTAGCATGGCTAGGAATAAATAAGGAATAACTTAATTTGGATAGCTATGATAATGGCATGGAAGTTTAATGGAAAAATAAGTTCTATCACTGATATGCAGACTCAAATATTTAAGTGAATAGACATGATGTCTATAATTTGCATTTAAATGTTCCAGCAAAAACAACAACAAAAAAGAGATGAAAAGAGATTATCAGAACATAATATACACTGCAAACCCAAAATAAACTCAAATGTTTAAAAAAAAAAAAGCTACCAGAGGATTAGAAGAAAACACGGGTGAAATTTTGTTTTAATAATCAAGGGATAGGAAAGGCCCTTTAAACTGTGGTACATAATCTGTAACCCAGGGGAAGAGTCAAAGATGGCAGGGGAATAGCATATCATTCTGAACACCTGCCAACTCAACCACAGAGCAAAGAAAAGAAGAGCTGCAACTCTAGAGATGAAAACAAAACAAAACAAAACAACAACAACAACAAAAAAAACAAAAACAATAAAAAACATGACCACTTTCAGCAAATCAAGGCAATATATGAGAAGATAGACCACAGCAGGGAGGAAGCCTCAAACAGCTGGCTAGCAGCAAGTGATATAATAGTGGAACACAAAATTGGAATTGTTAGAAGTCTGCTCTGGTGAGGGACATTGCTCAGGCTACTAAGCAGAGATGGAACACAAGCTGGGACTGTGTGGTCTCTGGATCCTCAGGGCATAAGAAGACCAGGGGTGTCTGAGTGCAGCAGAGCTTCCAGACATCAGAACAGGGAAGCTGGCTGTATTAGTGAGCCCAGGAGTAGGCTCTCAACTTGGGTTGCCATAAACAGTGACTGTGGCATTGTCAGGTGACTGCTCTCTAAGCAGGATCCCAACAAGTGGAATAACCAGCAACACCCTCCTTCTGCCCCTGAAAGAGTGGCACAGGAGCACACCACAATAGTCTACAGGGTTTGGAGCCTCGGAACAGGGTCATGTGCCTGAGATAGAATAACTTTGTCACAGATTGGGTGAGCACAGAGTGTGGCCAGGGACCAGGGAGTGATTGCTTTTCCCTTGATGCACTGAGGAGTGGAGCCAGAGCTTTCAGCTCCAGGGTCAGAGATAGGGAGACCGCCATTTTTATTTCATCCTCTAAAGCTTTACAGAAAGCCTTCAGGGAACAAAAGCCACATGGAGCAAACCAGAGCAGATTACTTACCCTGGCCATCTGGCAAGGGTGACACAGTTCTGCCTGGAGCAGATACTTGAGAATCAATGCAACAGGTTCCTCCCCCAGAAGATCAGCAAGAACATCCAGCCAAGATCAATTTACCAATCAATGAGAAACATAAAACTCCAGACCTAAGGGAATGCAGCACATAGATTTCAGGGCTTTTTTTCTCCATGATTCTTTAGTCTTTCAACTTAATTCAACTTAATTCTTTTTTCTTTCTGTTTTCAAATATTTTCTTATTTTATCAACTCCTTTTTAAAATATTTTTAGCTTTCATTTTTGTAGTTATATTCTATCCCTTTGTTGTACCTAATTATATATATATATATATATATATATATATATATATATATATATATAAACAAATTTAGGATGTAGTTTCTTCTAACAGACCAAAATTCACTAGAAATCTATTGCATGGCTCTCTTCCATTCACATGTCTGATCATATTCTCTTTGTTGTTGTTTTCTTTCTTTATTTTTGTTTTGCTAAGGTCTTCTTTAATTTTCATCTTGAAAGGCATGATCTATCCTTTCTATGTATTTGATTTTATTTTTGTATGTGTAATATTTTGTTTCTTTACAATTTATAATTTTGATATGTAGTTTTTCTAACCAACTGACAAAATACACTCAGGAGATAAGGTATTGCTCTGTTCTGTTCACAAGTCTGTTTATATTCCTTCTTTTTGTTGTCGTTGTGGTATTTTTTTTTTTTGCTCTCCTCTTTTGTTTTTTCTTGTCTTTTAGAATCCATTTTTACAGTTACATTCTATCCTTTCATTGTATTTAATTTCATTTCTGTACACATATAAGTTTTCTTTTCTTTACAATTTTGGAATCTAGTTTTCTAACAGACCAAACTACACACAGAATCCAGTGTATTTCTCTATTCTAGTCACGTGTTAGATTATATTCTCTTTTTTAATTTTTTTCTTCTTGTTTTGGGTCTCTTCTGATTTGTTTAGTGTATATTTTTCTAGGGTCTTTGTTGTCATTTTATTATTTTGTTCTCTCCTTCATCGATTCTTCCCTTGACAGAATGACAAGATGGAAAAACTGCACCTCAAAAAAGAGAACTAGGCTGCAAGGGACCTAATCAGAATGGATATAAATAAGATGTCAGATCCATAGTTCAGAATAACAATTAAAAAGATGCTGGCTAATCTTGAAAAAAGCATAGAAGACACTCAAGAATCTCCTTCTGTAGTAATAAAAGAACTAAAATCTAACCAAATTGAAATCATAAAGTTTATTAATGAGATGCAATAAAAATGGAGGTTCTAACTCCTATGATTAATGAGGCAGAATAGAGAATTAGTTATATAAATAGATGGAAATAAAGATGCTGAGAAGAATAAAGATAACTATTAGATCACAAGGGGAAAATTCAAGACAAAGTGATACCATAAAGCAAAACAATATCAGAATAAGTGGAATCCCAGAAAAAGAGGAAAGAGAGGGGCAGAAAATATAACAGAGCAAATTATAGCGGAGAACTTCCCTAATGTGTGGAAGGAATCAGACATCAAAATCCAGGACGCACATAGAAACTCCCTCAAAATTAATAAAAATAGGTCAGCATCATGACATATAATAGTGAAACTTACAAATCTCAGAAACAAAGAAAAAAATCCTGAAAGCAGCTTGGAACAAGAGGTCTGTAACCCACAAGGTTATAAACTAGATTGGCAGCTGACCTATCCACAGATACCTGGCAGGTCAGAAAGGACTGGCATGATATATTTAGGGTGCAATGAGAAAAATATATACAGCCAAGAATATTTTATTCAGCTAGAATCTCATTGAAAACAGAAGGAGTGATAAAAATCTCCCAGGACAAACAAAATCTAAAAGAATTTGTGTTCACCAAACCAGCTCTACAAGCAATATTAAAATTGATTCTCTAAGCAAAGATAGAGTCCAAAAGTAACAGACCAGAAAAAACAAACAAACAAACAAACAAACAGAGACAATATACAGTAACAGTCACTTGACAGGTAATACAATGGCACTGAATTCATATCTTTCAATAGTTACTTTAAATGTAAATGGGCTAAAATCTACAGTCAAGAGACACAGGGTATGATTGGATTTAAAAAAAAAGCAAGACTCATCAATATGCTGTCTACAAGCGACTCATTTTATTTATTTATTTATTTTTAACGATTTTATTTATTTATTTGACAGAGAGAGAGATCACAAGTACACAGAGAGGCAGGTAGAGAGGAGGGGGAAGCAGGCTCCCTGCTGAGCAGAGAGCCTGATGCGGGGCTCAATCCCAGGACCCTGAGATCATGACCTGAGCTGAAGGCAGAGGCCTAACCCACTGAACCACCCAGGTGCCCCAAGAGACTCATTTTAGACCCAAATACACCTCCAGATTGAAAATGAGAGGTTGGAAAATCATTTATCATGCTAAGGATATGAAAAGAAAGCTGGGGTGGCAATCTGTATGTCAGACAAATTAGATTTTAAATCAAAGTCCATTATAAGGGATAAGGAGGAACACTGTATCATAATTAAAGGATCTATCCAACAAAATCTAACAACTGTAAAATTTATGCCCCTAACATGGGAGGAGCCAATTATATAACCCAGTTAAATAACAAAACCAAAGAAACACATTGATAATAATACAATAATAGGAGGGAACTTTAACATCCCCCTCACTGCAATGTACAGGTCATCTAAGCAGATGATCAACAAGGAAACAAAGGCTTTGAATGACACACTGGACCAGATGGACTTCATAGATATTCCATCCTAGATCAACACAACACACATTCTTCTCAACTACATATGGAACATTCTCCAGAATAGTTCACACACTGAGTCACAAATCATATCTCAAATGGTACCAAAAGATTGGGATCAGTCCCTGCATATTTTAGGACCACAATGCTTTGAAACTGGGACTCAATCACAAGAGGAAATTTGGAAAGAACTCAAATATATGGAGGCTAAAAGGCATCCTACTAAAATGGGTCAACCAGTAAGTTAAAGAAGAAATTAAAAAAAAACCATGGAAACAAATGAACATGAAAACACAAGTGTTCAAAACCTTTGGAATGCAATAAATGTGGTCCTAAGAGGGAAGTGTATAGCAATACAGGTCTTTCTCAAGAACAAGAAAGGTCTCAAATACACCACCTTACCTTACACCTAAAGGAGCTGGAGAAAAAAATAGCATATAAAGCCTAAACCAAGCAAGAGTAGAGAAATAAGAAAGATCAGAGCAGAAAACAATGCAATAGAAATCAAAGGAAAAGTAGAACAGATCAAGAAATGGGGAGTTGCAATATGTGCCCTCCCTATTACCCACCACCTGTTCCCCCAACCTCCCACCCCTGACCCTTGAAAACCCTCAGGTTGTTTTTCAGAGTCCATAGTCTCTTATGGTTTGCCTCCCCTTCCAAATTTTTTTTAATAAACATATAATGTATTTTTATCCCCAGGGGTACATGTCTGTGAATCGCTAGGTTTACACACTTCACAGCACTCATGATAGCACATACCCTCCCCAATGTCCCTAGCCCCCTCCCCCTCTCCCAATCCCACCTCCCCCCAGCAACCCCCAGTTTGTTTTGTGAGATTAAGAGTCATTTATGGTTTGTCTCCCTCCCAATCCCATCTTGTTTCATTTATTCTTCTCCTATCCCCCTAACCCCCCATGTTGCTTCTCCATGTCCTCATATCAGGGAGATCATATGATAGTTGTCTTTCTCTGATTGACTTATTTCACTAAGCATGATATGCTCTAGTTCCATCCACGTCATCGCAAATGGCAAGATTTCATTTCTTTTGATGGCTGCATAGTATTCCATTGTGTATATATACCACATCTTCTTTATCCATTCATCTGTTGATGGACATCTAGGTGCTTTCCATAGTTTGGAACACTATATAGTACATCATTAGTTTTTTTTTTTAAGATTTTATTTATTTATTTGACAGAGAGAGATCACAAGTAGATAGAGAGGCAGGCAGAGAGAGAGAAAAAGGGAAGCAGGCTCCCTGCTGAGCAGAGAGCCTGATGCGAGAACATGACCTGAGCTGAAGGCAGCGGCTTAACCCACTGAGCCACCCAGGCGCCCCCATCATTAGTTTTGATGTAGTGTTCTATGATTCATTGTTTGCATATAACACCCAGTGCTCTGTGCAATATGTGTGCTCCTCAACACCCATCACCAAACCAACCCATTCCCTCAATCCATTCCCCAATATAACCTTCAGTTTATTTCTCAGAGTCCATAGTCTGGTTCCTCTGAGTCTTCATACTTCATAGCAATCTTAAAAATAATTGTTCCAAGTTTCCACACTGTGATTGTTGTCACTGTGTGAGTTCATATTCTTCACATGTTATGGTTTTCTCATCCTTAAATAAAAATGTATCAAACCCCCCCCCCAAAAAAAAGAAATGGGGAGTTGTTTCTTTGAATGAATTAGATTGAGAAACTCTTTGCCAGACTTATCAAAAACAAAAGAGAAAGGGTCCAAATAAATAAAATCATGAATGAAAGAGGAGAGATCACAAAGAAATCAAACAATTATCAGAACATATTATGAGCAACTATATGGCAATAAATTAGGCAATCTGTAAGAAATTGATGCATTCCTAGATATGTATAAACTACCAAAACTGAAACAGGAAGAAATAGAAAACCTTAACAAACCCATAACCAGAAAGGAAATTGAAGGCATAACCAAAATCTCTCAACAAACAAGAGCCCAAGGTCGGATGGCTTCCCAAGTGAATTCTACCAAACATTTAAAGAAGAATTAATAACTATTCTTCTGAAGCTCTTTCAAAAAAATAGAAATGAAAGGAAAACTTTTAGACTCTTCTTATGAGGCCAGCATTACCTTGATCCCCAAACCAGACACAGACTCAACAACAAAAAAAAAAAAAAAAAAAAAAAAAAGAATTACAGACCAATAACCCTGATGAACATGGATGCAAAGATTGCAAAGATTCTCACCAGAGTATTACCCAATAGGATCCAACAGTACATTAAAAGGATTATTCACCATGACCAAGTGAGATTTATTCCTGGGCTACAAGGGTGGTTCAACATCTTCAAATTAATCAGTATGATACACTACACAAATAAAAGAAAGAACAAGAACTTTACGATCCTCTCAATAGATGCAGAAAAAAAAAAAACACTTGACATAATGCAGCATCTTTCCTTGATTAGTCTCTTCACAGTGTAGGCATAGTGGGAACATCCCTCAATATTCTATAAGTTATATATGAAAATCTCACAGCCACTATCACTCTTAATGGGGAAAAAGTGAGAACATTTCCCCTAAGATCAGGTCAGGAACAGAACAGGGATGTCCACTATCACCACTGCTGCTCACCAAAGTACTAGAAGTCCTAGCCTCAGCAATCAGACAACAAGGACAACAATAACAACAAGAACAACAACAGAAGGCATCAGAATTGGCAAAGAAGAAGTCAAACTCTCACTCTTCATAGATGATATGATACTTTATGCAGAAATCCCAAAAGAATTCACCCCAAAATATCTACAGCTCAGACAGGAATTCCTCAAAGTGGCAGGATATAAAATCAATTCACAGAAATCAATTGAATTTATATACACAAGAAATGAGAAATAACAAAGAGGAATTAAGGAGTCAATATCATTTACAATTGCACCCCAAAACAAAAGATACCTAGGAGCAAACCTAACCAAGGAGGTAAAAATTCTGTACTCAGAAAAATATGGAACACTCATGAAAGAAATTGGGGATAAAACAAAGAAATGGAAATATGTTCCATGCTCATGGATTGGAAGAACAATAGATATTTTGAAAATGTCTATACTACCTAGAGCAATCTATGTATTCAATGAAATCTTTATCAAAATACCATCAAGTTTTTACAGATGTAGTGAAAAGAAGGGCCATTTGTACCCCAATGTTTATTGCAGCAATGGCTACGGTCGCCAAACTGTGGAAAGAACCAAGATGCCCTTCAACGGATGAATGGATAAGGAAGATGTGGTCCATATACACAATGGAGTATTATGCCTCCACCAGAAAGGACGAATACCCAACTTTTGTAGCAACATGGACAGGACTGGAAGAAATTATGCTGAGCGAAATAAGTCAAGCAGAGAGAGTCAAGTATCATATGGTCTCACTTATTTGTGGAGCATAACAAATAACATGGAGGACATGGGGAGATGGAGAGGAGAGGGAGTTGAGGGAAACTGGAAGGGGAGATGAACCATGAGAGACTGTGGACTCTGAAAAACAACCAGAGGGTTATGAAGGGGCGGCGAGAGGGGGTGGGGTGTGGTGGGAGGTTGAGGAACCAGGTGGTGGGTAATAGGGAGGGCACGTACTGCATGGAGCACTGGGTGTGATGCCAGAACAATGAACACTGTTATGCTGTAAATAAGCAAATAAAAATAAATTAATTAATTAAAAAAATAAATAAATAAATACCCAAACCATTAAAAAAAAAAAATACCATCAAGTTTTTTCACAAAACTGAGACAAATAATCCTAAAATTTGTTTGGAACCAGAAAAGACCCCAAATAGCCAAAGGAAAGTTGAAAAAGAAAACCATACCTGGTGGTATCACAATTCCAGACATGAAGTTCTATTACAAAGGCTTAATCATCAAGAGAATATGGTGCTGGAACAAAAACAGACACATAGATCAATAGAACAGAATACAGATCCCAGACATGGACCCTCAACTCTATGGTCAAGTAATCTTCAACAAACAGGAAAACATATACAATGGAAAAGGGACAGTCTCTTCAACAATTTGTTTTGGGAAAATTGGACAGCTACATGCAAAAGAATGAAACTGGACCATTTGCTTACACCATACACAAAAATAGACTCAGATGGATGAAAAACCTCAATGTGAAACAGGAATCCATCAAAATCCTAGAGAACAACACGGGCGGCAACCTCTTCAACCTTGGCCACAGCAACTTCTTCTTAGACATATCTCCAAAAGCAAGGGAAACAAAGGCAAAAATCAACTATTGGGACTTCAACAAGATAAAAAGCCTTTTGCACAGGAAAGGAAACAGTTGACAAAACCAAAAGACAACTGACAGGATGGGAGAAGATATTTGCAAATGATGCATCAGATAAATGGGCTAGTATCCAAGATCTATGAAGAACTTATCAAACTCAACACCCAAAAAACAAATAATCCAGTTAAGAAATGGGCAGAAGACATGAATGGACATTTCTTCAAAGGCATCCAAATAGCCAACAGACACATGAAAAAAAAATGCACACCATCCCTTGGTATTAAGGAAATACAAAACAAAAACACAATGAGATACCACCTCACACCAGTCAGAATAGCTAAAGTTCACAAGTCAGGAAACAACAGGTGTTGGTGAGGATGAGGAGAAAGGGGAATCCTCTTACACTGTTGGTGGGAATGCAAGCTGGTGCATCCACTCTGGAAAACAGTATGGAAGTTCCTCAAAAAGTTGAAAATGGAGCTACGCTATGACCCAGCTATTGTACTACTGGGTATTAACATAAAAGACACAGATATAGTGATCTGAAGGGGCACATGCACCCTAATATTTATAGCAGCAATATCCACAATAGCCGAACTATGGAAAGAGCCCAGATATCCAATGACAGATGAATTTATAAACAAGATGTGTAATATATATACAATGGAATACTACCCAGACATCAAAAAAATGAAATCTTGCCATTTGCAGGGACCTGCATAGAACTAGAGGGTATTATGGTAAGCGAAATGAGTCATTCAGAGAAAGACAATTTTTATATAATCTCACCGATATGTGGACTTTAAGAAACAAAACAGAATCATTGGGGAATAGAGGAAAAATACAACAGATGGAAACATAGCGGGAAACAAACGGTAAGAGACTCTTAATCATAGGAAACAAACTGAGGATTGCTAGAGGGAAGGGTGTGGAGTGATGGGGTAACTGGGTGATGGACATTAAGGAGAGCATGTGTTGTAATGAGCACTAGGGATTATATAAGACTGATGAGTCACAGGCCTATGATTCTGAAACCAATAATATATTACGTGTTAATTAATTAAAATAGTTTTGAAAAATCTGTAAGCCAAAAAAGAAAAGATTGATAATGTCAACTACTTCTAGAAAAAAAGATTACTTCTGCATGATTAAAAAAATAATACAAATTTTAAAATGAATAGTGTAAAGCTGGAAAATATTTGTAGCTCATATCACAGACAATAGCTAATCATTAGGGAAATATGAAATGAACTACAATGAGAAAGAATTGTCACTAATCAGCTTTGGGAAATAAGCATTCTCATATATTTTGATAGAACAATGTTTAGGGAGGATTATTTGATAATGTTTATCAAAAATACAAATAAATTTATGTTTTGAATTTGCAATCCTAATGAGAATTTATGTCTAAAGATATACCTTCATATGCATATGAAACTATTAATTGGTGACCTGTGTGTAGTAATAAAAGATTGGAGATAACCAAAATGTCCATCACTAACAAGCTGGTTAAGTAAATTATGGTAGATACACACATACAATGGAGTACTGTTCTTCTGCTTAAAAAACAAGAATAACCTCTATATATACTGATACAAGATGATTTCTAGGATATATAGTAATGTGGAAAAAAAAGTAAGAAAAAGAATAGTATAATACGGGAGTGAGTCAAGATGGCGGGGAAGTAGGAGGAGGCACCATTTCAACCTGTACCCTAAAGTGAGCTGATTACCTACCAAAGAACTCCGACCACCCATGAAATCAGCCTGAGATCAGAATTATACACATCTGGATCTCTACAGGAGCAGAAGACGCCAGTGGCAGGTAAAGCAGACTGGGAACGTCCCACTGATATCAGAAGATAAACAAAAGGGGGAGGGAGCCACCAAGGTGACCGATGGGAAAGTAACACCCCAACACAAGAGTGCTCTGCGTCTGGGGACCAGCATTAACTTGGAGTCTGGTTGAAAGCACTCAAAAAACAAACAGCAAAGGATCACGGGGGGTAATAGTGGGAACCTGGGCAGTTAGGGTCAGGGACCTAAGTCCCCGGACCCAGGACAACCTCCCCTGGCGCGGAGCCAGAGAGAGTGCGGCGGAGAAATCAGGTCTCCATCCCTGAGCAGCCAGTGCACCTGAATGCCAGCACGCCCCAGAACGAGTGGGGTCTGGCTCCCGTGAGGGGCTGGGAGCCTGGCCAGACGGCAATCCTGAAACGCGCGCGTCCCACACCCTCCCTTGGGATAGGTGCTCATAGGCGCTAGCCTGGAGCTCTGGCAGCCCTAAAACCAGACATTCCTAGCCCGGGACAGCGGGAAAATCTCAGTGTGCGATCTCTGCTCCGAACCTCTCCGGCGGTCTGGAGCTGCCTAGACAGCCACCGCTGCCCTGGTTTTGGGTACAACGAGGAGCTCCTGCATCCCCAGGGACAGTGACTCAGAACCGACTCTGCCAGCAGCTTTTGCAAAACAGTCTGAGGCTTCTCTCTGAGAGGGAGGTCGGGGTGCTGTTTGCTCTCCTCTAAACCTCCAAAAACCATCAAAAGCTGTCAAGGCGAGAGAAAGCAGATGAAAGAACATAAAAACCCCCAGAGAACAAAAGGCTGAAAAAAACAGTTTCCTGAAAAAAAAAAAGAGCTCACCCCCTTGAGGGGAGCAGGAGGACCTAACTCAGGGAACATCATTGTCTGAAAACCCACGTGGCAGGCCCCTCCCCCAGAAAACCAACCAGGAAGGAAGAAAAAAAAAAAAAAAGACTACAAGAGAACAATCACCACTACTTCATAAATACAACTTTTATTTTTAACTCTTTACCAATATTCTGGTTCTTTTTTTTTTTATACATACAGATAATTTTTTAACCTATTTACCATCACACCGAGATGTCCAGTACATCAAATTCTTTAATAACCTTCTAACCTGAACTTTTTGATACATACACCCGTGTTTTTCTTTTGTTTTTCTATTTTTTAATTCTTTTTTAATTTTAACTTAGTTTAGTCTAGTTTATTCTTTTTTAATTTTTATTTTCTACTATACATATAGAGTTAGACTGCAAGGTAATCCCCTTTCCCCAATCAATGCTACCCCTATAGGCAAACCAGTTTCTAATCCCCCTGTAACTTAGGAAAGTTGAGTCCCTTAACAAAAACATCAAGATACCTTCAGGAAGAATCAAAATAACCTTCCTCACCCACACTGAGAATCTATAACCATTCTCCCAATTTTTCCTTCTGTCAGTGTTTCTGTGAATTTGTGTTTGTCCTGATAATATATAAACCTTATACTTGGGGTTCTTTCTGATGAGGTTCTTCCCCTTTTTTTTTTTTTGATTATATATACTTTTTCTCTAGTCATATACTTTTATCACTCTTTTTGTCTGTCTGTTTTTGTTTGTATACTCCACAAATCTTACCTTGTGGCCCATTTGGGCTGAGCCTTCTCTTGTATCTTCCCTTTTTTTCCTATCTCTCTCTCTCTTTTTTTTTTCCTTTTTTCTTTCCCCTTTTTTTTTCTTTCTTCTTCTCTATTTCTTTTTCTTCTCGTTTTTCTCTCATTTGGGTGGGGAATCCTGATTGCACAGAAGCGTTCCAGGGTGCACATTGACTGCACCACAATCGATAAGTCCAGCTGCATCTGTTTAGTCATCTCTTACCAAAATGACTAGGAGGAGGAATGCCCAACAGAAGAAAAATACAGAGGATGGACCTTCTGCAACAGAGCTAATGGCTATCGACATAGACAATATGTCAGAAAAGGAATTCAGACTAACAATTATCCAGGCAATAGCTAGGTTGGAGAAAGCCATGGATGACCAAACAGAATTGATTAGGGCAGAACTGAAAGCCACCAGGGATGATGTTCACAATGTTAGGGCAGAACTGAAAGCCACCAGGGATGATGTTCAAAATGCTCTCAATGAGTTCCAATCCAATCTAAATTCTCTAAAAGCTAGGGTAACTGAGACAGAAGATAGAATTAGTGATCTGGAGGACAAAGAGATAGAGAGAAAGGATCAGGAGGAAGCCTGGAACAAACAGCTCAGAAGCCACGAAAACAGAATCAGGGAAATAAACGATGCCATGAAACGTTCCAACGTCAGAATTATTGGAATCCCTGAAGGGGAAGAAAAAGAAAGAAGTCTAGAAGATATAGTGGAAGAAGTTGTCTATGAAAATTTTCCCAATCTCACGAATGGAAACAACGTTCATGTACTAGAGGCAGAAAGATTTCCTCCCAAGATTTTAGATTCTCGAAAGTCCTCACGGCACCTTATCGTTAGAATGGGGAATTTTGTTTCAAGAGAGACCCTCTTAAAAGCAGCTAGGACAAAGAAGCTTCTTACATACAGAGGAAAGCCCATTAGAATAACGTCAGACCTTTCCACAGAGGCCTGGAAAGCCAGGAAGGGCTGGCAAAATATATTCAGAGTACTAAATGAGAAGAACATGCAACCAAGAATACTCTCTCCAGCAAGACTGACATTTAAAATGGATGGAGAGATAAAGAGTTTCCAAGACTGGCAAGGCTTAAAAGACTATGCAACCACCAAGCCGACACTGCAGGAAATATTAAGGGGGGTCCTATAAGAGAGAAAAAATCCTAAGAATATCATTGAACAGAAATACAGAAACAATCTATAGACAGAAAGACTTCAAAGGCAACACGATGTCAATAAAAACCTATCTCTCAACAATCACTCTCAATGTGAATGGCCTAAATGCGCCCATAAAACGACACAGGGTTGCAGATTGGATAAAACGACAGGACCCATCCATATGTTGTCTACAAGAGACCCATTTTGAACCTAAGGATACACCCAGACTGAAAGTGAAGGGATGGAGAAGCATCTTTCATGCCAATGGGCCTCAAAAGAAGGCCGGAGTAGCGATTCTCATATCAGATAAATTAGATTTTAAACTAAAGACTGTAGTCAGAGATACAGAAGGACACTACATAATTCTTAAAGGGACTATCCGCCAAGACGATCTAACAATTGTGAATATCTATGCCCCCAATATGGGAGCACCCAATTACATAAGAAAACTATTAATCAAGATAAAGAGTCATATTGATACGAATACAATAATAGTAGGAGACCTTAATACGCCTCTCTCAGAAATAGATCATCGAAGCAGAAAATTAATAAAGAAATAAGAGCATTGAATGAAACATTGGACCAGATGGACCTCATAGACTTATACAGAACATTCCACCCTAAAACAACAGAATATTCATTCTTCTCAAGTGCACATGGAACCTTCTCCAGAATAGACCACATACTGGGTCACAAAGCAGGACTCAACCGATACCAAAAGACTGACATTATTCCCTGCATATTCTCAGATCACAATGCTTTGAAACTGGAGCTCAATCACAAGGAAAAGTTCAGAAGAAACTCAAACACCTGGAAGCTAAAGACCACCTTGCTTAAGAATGCTTGGATCAACCAGGAGATCAAAGACGAACTTAAACAATTCATGGAAACCAATGAGAATGAAGACACCTCGGTCCAAAACCTATGGGATACAGCAAAGGCGGTTCTAAGGGGGAAATATATAGCCATCCAAGCCTCCCTCAAAAACATTGAAAAATCCAGAATACACCAGCTGTCTCTACACCTTAAAGAACTGGAGAATCAACAACAAATCAAACCAACTCCACATGCAAGAAGGGAAATAATCAAGATTAGAGCAGAGATCAATGAGGTAGAAACGAGAGATACAGTAGAACGTATCAATGAAACTAGAAGCTGGTTTTTTGAAAGAATCAATAAGATAGATAAACCATTGGCCACACTAATCCAAAAGAAAAGAGAGAAAGCCCAAATTAATAAAATGATGAATGAAAAGGGAGAGATCACAACTAACACCAAGGAAATAGAAACAATCATCAGAAACTATTACCAACAGTTGTATGCCAATAAGCTAAGCAACCTAGATGAAATGGATGCATTCCTGGAAAGCTACAAACTCCCAAAATTGAACCAGGAAGAAATTGACAACCTGAATAGACCGATATCTAGTAATGAGATTGAAGCAGTGATCAAAAACCTCCCAAAAAACAAGAGCCCAGGACCTGACGGATTCCCTGAGGAATTCTACCAAACTTTCAAAGAAGAAATAACACCCATTCTCCTGAAGCTGTTCCAAAAAACTGAAGCAGAAGGAAAACTTCCAGACTCTTTTTATGAAGCCAGCATTACCCTGATCCCCAAACCAGGCAAAGACCCTACCAAAAAGGAGAATTTCAGACCAATATCACTGATGAATATGGATGCAAAGATTCTCAACAAGATCCTAGCAAACAGGATCCAGCAGCACATTCAAAAGATTATCCACCATGACCAGGTGGGATTCATCCCTGGGTTGCAAGGTTTGGTTCAACATTCGCAAATCAATCAGTGTGATCGAACACATCAATAAGAGAAGAGAGAAGAACCACATGGTCCTCTCAATGGATGCAGAAAAAGCATTTGACAAAATCTAGCATCCGTTCCTGATGAAAACGCTTCAGAGTATAGGGATAGAGGGAACATTCCTGAACTTCATAAAATCTATCTATGAAAGACCCACAGCAAATATCATCTTCAATGGGAAAAAGTTTGCAGCCTTCCCGTTGAGATCAGGAACACGACAAGGATGCCCACTCTCACCACTCTTGTTCAACATAGTATTAGAAGTTCTAGCAACGGCAATCAGACAACAAAGAGAAATAAAAGGTATCCAAATTGGCAAGGAAAAAGTCAAACTCTCTCTCTTCGCAGATGACATGATTCTTTATATGGAAAACCCCAAAGACTCCACCCCCAAACTACTAGAACTCATACAGCAATTCAGTAACGTGGCAGGATACAAAGTCAATGTACAGAAATCAGTGGCTTTCTTATACACCAACAATGAAAATACAGAAAGGGAAATTAGAGAATCGATTCCATTTACTATAGCACCAAGAACCATAAGATACCTGGGCATAAACCTAACCAAAGAAGTAAAGGACCTGTACTCGAGGAACTACAGAACACTCATGAAAGAAATTGAAGAAGACACAAAAAGATGGAAGACTGTTCCATGCTCTTGGATTGGAAGAATAAACATTGTTAAAATGTCTATACTGCCTAGAGCAATCTATACTTTTAATGCCATTCCGATCAAAATTCCACCGATATTTTTCAAAGAGCTGGAGCAAATAATCCTAAAATTTGTATGGAGCCAGAAGAGACCCCGAATTGCTAAGGAAATGTTGAAAAACAAAAACAAAACTGGCGGCATCACGTTACCCGATTTCAAGCTTTACTACAAAGCTGTGATCACCAAGACAGCGTGGTACTCGCATAAAAACAGACACATAGACCAGTGGAACAGAGTGGAGAGCCCAGATATGGACCCTCAACTCTATGGTCAAATAATCTTCGACAAAACAGGAAAAAATATTCAATGGAAAAAAGACAGTCTCTTCAATAAATGGTGCTGGGAAAACTGGACAGTGATATGTAGAAGAATGAAACTCAACCATTCTCTTACACCGTACACAAAGATAAACTCGAAATGGATAAAAGACCTCAACGTGAGACAGGAATCTATCAGAATCCTAGAGGAGAACATAGGCAGTAACCTCTTCGATATCAGCCACAGCAACTCCTTTCAAGATATGTCTCCAAAGGCCAAGGAAACAAAAGCAAAAATGAACTTTTGGGACTTCATCAAGATCAAAAGCTTCTGCACAGCAAAGGAAACAGTCAACAAAACAAAGAGGCAACCCACGGAATGGGAGAAGATATTTGCAGATGACAGTACAGACAAAAGGTTCATATCCAGGATCTATAAAGAACTTCTCAAACTCAACACACACAAAACAGAGAATCATATCAAAAAATGGGCAGAAGATATGAACAGACACTTCTCCAATGAAGACATACAAATGGCTATCAGACACATGAAAAAATGTTCATCATCACTAGCCATCAGGGAGATTCAAATTAAAACCACATTGAGATACCACCTGACACCAGTTAGAATGGCCAAAATTAGCAAGACAGGAAACAACATGTGTTGGAGAGGATGTGGAGAAAGGGGAACCCTCTTACACTGTTGGTGGGAATGCAAGTTAGTGCAGCCACTTTGGAGAACAGTGTGGAGATTCCTGAAGAAATTAAGAATAGAGCTTCCCTATGACCCTGCAATTGCACTGCTGGGTATTTACCCCACAGATACAGATGTAGTGAAAAGAAGGGCCATTTGTACCCCAATGTTTATTGCAGCAATGGCTACGGTCGCCAAACTGTGGAAAGAACCAAGATGCCCTTCAACGGATGAATGGATAAGGAAGATGTGGTCCATATACACAATGGAGTATTATGCCTCCATCAGAAAGGACGAATACCCAACTTTTGTAGCAACATGGACGGGACTGGAAGAAATTATGCTGAGCGAAATAAGTCAAGCAGAGAGAGTCAAGTATCATATGGTCTCACTTATTTGTGGAGCATAACAAAGAACATGGAGGACATGGGGAGATGGAGAGGAGAGGGAGTTGAGGGAAACTGGAAGGGGAGATGAACCATGACAGACTATGGACTCTGAAAAACAACCAGAGGGTTATGAAGGGGCGGCAGGGTGGTGGGGGGGTGGGAGGTTGAGGAACCAGGTGGTGGGTAATAGGGAGGGCACGTACTGCATGGAGCACTGGGTGTGATGGCAAAACAATGAACACTGTTATGCTGTAAATAAACAAATAAAAATAAATATAAAAAAATCAGCAAAAAAAAAGAATAGTATAATACCTTTTAAATAAAAAAGGATGGAAGTGATAATGCTGTATAGCTTCATTTCTACATATTTATATAAACACTGGAAATTATCCACAAGAACTAATAAAAGCAGTTTCTTATAGGGGGTAGGAAAGAGTGCTGCAGATGGGAGGGGATAAAAATGGAAATCTTCAATATATACCATGGTTTATTTCTTTGTTTTGATCCATTTCAGTATACATATGTTCCAAACAATATAAAAAAGTAACATTTTAAGATAAAGAAGTTCACTCCTCAGCAAGATTTCCTCATTTCATTCAAGATTTAGTCTTTCCCTTGGATGTGCTCCCATACTATTTTATATGCAGCTTCTGTAGCACTTCTCAGTCAGTACCAGAATTTTTTGTTTGTCAGTCATTTCTACAAAGTTATGAGATACTTGAGTTCAAGACTCTTGTGTTAATTAACTTCTGTCTTTTTAACAATGTGCATGGTATCTGGCACACATGATAGTTGCCCAGTAAATTTTCTTTTGGATTAATAAAATTTTTCTAGGTTTACCTTATCTTACTAAATTTCTTCATATAGCTTCTTTGCTTTTGTCTCATTGCATTTGTCACTATCTTGTTTTACAATTATTTACTTAAATTCATTTTTTATGAGATTTTGAAACCTTGGAGTTGTAGTAGGTGGCCAATTAGTATGGTGAAATAATTTTCTATAATACCTAAATTAACAAATGATGATAATGCCATCACAATAATTAGTGACAGTTAAGATGATCACTTTCTAGGAAAATAATAGTCTCAGTGGAAAATAAGATTTAAAACTTTAAAATATATTATTTTATTACACTGATCCACTTATTCATGGAGACCTCACACACACTACAGTCATTTATTCAAAGGTATGCAGAAATCTATTAAGCTGTTTTTAAAATATTTCAATTTGGTTTCCATAATTTAAAAGATTAATTTGAAAGACATTAATGGAATTTAGACAGACTTCTATAGACTAGTAGGGGTAGAACATTAATAAACAGGAACTGAAATTATAAGATCAATAAAGATATTTACTTAGAGCATGTAAATTCTTTGAATACATGAAAGTTTCTTGACCTAGATGAAATGTATTTATTTATATATTCTTTCATCCAGCAAATATTTTTTGAGTAACTACTCTGGAAGTACTTAAGATGTAAATAAAATGTGCTAATGATGTATTGTATGGTGACTAACATTGCACAATAAAAAAAATGTGGTCTTTTTCCTCAGGGAGGCAGTATAGCATAGTGATTAAGAGCAAATGGCATTAAATAAACCTACTTTTAAAATATTGCTTCTCTCTCTACTAGTTACATGACCTTGATCAAGTTACTTACTTAAACATTGTGCCTTAGTTTTATGTTCTGCCAAATAAGGAAAACAATAGCTATTTTACATGACTGTTATGAAGATTTAGGTGGAATAATACACATATAGTGCTATATTTACAGTGCTTGCACATAATAATCACTCCAAAAGCACTTATTTTTCAGTCTATTGTCTAAAAATGGAAGTTTTCTTTTCTGTAGTTTGTTTTTATAATAGTAGCAGTCATCTGCTTTATTGTAGTATATTATCTCATTGCAAATACTTACAGATAGACTTGGTATTCAAACATGGTACTATTATCCTAATTCTCGGGCTGCATGAGGTATATGAGAACTTCTTAGTAGTGAGCACCGCAGTGAATAAAATTGAACAACTATATTAATGAATAATAAAAGATTTTCCAGGGTGCCTGCGTGGCTCAGTGGGTTAAGCCTCTGCTTTGACTCGGGTCGTGATCTCAGAGTCCTGGGATCGAGTCCCACATTGGGCTCTTTGCTCCGTGGAGAGCCTGCTTCCTCCTCTCTCTCTCTGCCTGCCTCTCTGACTACTTGTGATCTCTCTGTCAAATAAATAAATAAATAAAATCTTAAAAAAAAAAGAGTTTCCATAAGACTGACAGTGGGAGAATATTATTCATTGGAATGAAGAAGTAGAATTCTAAGAAAGATTCTAAATGTATTAAAAAGTATTTTGAAAAAGAAATGCTAAGGGTTAGTGTGGGTTTGCTGGGAATATATTATGCTAGACCAGTAGACCAGTATTACCTAAATTGTTGTGCCTCAAAACATTGAATGTTAATTAGATAGTTTTGAAAAAATTTTTCTATGACCAAATAAATTTAGGAAACATGATATTTAGCAAAATTAAGCATATGCTTTCAGATGTACTTACTGCAAGACTTTTCAGAGTTTTAATACACTAAAGTGTATTATAGGTTTCCAGTAGAGTAAACATGGTATATAGTGTTTCCCAAATGTGAGCACAAAACTGTTTTGTTGTGTCTGTGAGTGCATTACTTCTCAACATTATCCCAAACTAATATGTTATGAAATAATATAGTTTTGGAACTACAGTTCTAATTTAAGTCTCTTTATAGAATTACTAAAGTAGTAGAAAGAAGGAGCAGACATATAATATTGTAATTTTTGGAAGGCATTTGAAAAAAAATTTTGTTAATCTGAGATAGAAAAGTGCCTTCTAGATCAGTCATCATTAAACACTTTGCTTTCATAATCTCTAAAATAATTTTCAAAACATATATCTTTTACACAATTTTAAATTAATAAAGTGTTTTATCATCATTTTAAAATTATTTAAAATATTTTGACTGTCAAGATGTACAGAACTGGCATCATTATAAACCTTTTCTATGCTATACTCTGTAATTGGTCTTACACATGGATCATTTTTAGTTATTTATCCAGTAAATCAGTTCTCATAATGTTATAAGCATACACAAACCCAGCAACTAAAATGAAACCTAGACTTTTGACAGTAATTTGACATGTAACCACATATTTTCCTCCTGCTATTCCATTTCCAGGAGTGATCTACCTTGAACGCCATTCTTATTGTTCCCAGGATTTCTGTTTTATTTAGTCATGTTGAATTAAACATATTTTGAAGATATGCATAATTTTAGGTATTTTTAACTTCATTTAAAAAAGTGTTCATGCTGTAAGTAATCTTTTGGAACTTAATATTTTCAGACAATGTTGTGTTGCTAAGATTAATTCATTTTTGTCTCTGCAGTTTATTACTTAAAAAGAAAAATTTTCTTTAAGTAAATAATATATAAAACATCATATATGCCAGGAAGTGTGCAAATCATAGGTACAGCTTGAGTAAATAAACACATCTTTGTAACATCAAGAAATAGATTTAAAATTGGAGACTGGAGGAGCTAAGATAACAGTGTAGTAGGAGGACCCTAGGCTTGCCTTGTCCCTCACATACAGCTAGATAACTCTCAAATCATTCTGAATACTCAAGAAATTGACCTGAATCTGATAGAACAAACTGCTTAAGTTAAGAGAAAGAGAAGAGGCCACTTTGAGAAAGGTAGGAAGTGAGGAGATGTGGTTTGAGGGAGAAAAAGATCACATGTGCTGTGGAGGGGAGGGAACTCTGTTCACAGAGAAAGGTGAGGGAGGGAGGGAGAAAGAAAGAGAGAGAGAGAGAGAGAGGAGCACACAGGCGACTGCACAAGGAGAACACTTCCCCAAAGACATTGACTAAGAAAATGAAAGGGGTTAATTTTCCTGAGTTTTTGAAACAAGTGGGGCTCAAAGACTGGAGTTTTAGAGGTCCATGGCATGGCTTGGATAGAAGCCTGAGGCCCCTGCCCTAATCCCAGAGAGAAGGCAGGCAGTAACCCTGTGGAAACAGCATGATCTGAGGATTGACTAAGAAGCATGAGGAGAGATTCTTCTCTCTTCTTGGAGTATATCTACAAGAGGTGGTACAGGCTCTCCAGGGACAAAAGAGCTGGAGAGCACCATTTCTCTCCCTCACCCCTCAACACAAGCACAGAGACACTTCCTGAGGGTGGCTAATATGGGTACTGGTTCTTTAGCGTGCTTTACTCCAAATCCCAAGTCAGAGAACTCTGGCACAACTGCCCATCTGGGTCAAAACTGCATCAGTCCCAGAACAATGAGACCCTTCCTCAGAAGACCAGCACAAGTCCTTGCCATACCAGGCTCCTGAAATTTGGAATAATAAAGTTCAGCAGACCTGGCTATGGTAGACTCCAAGGTAGGGTGTGCTGATCCAGGCACGCAAGGAACCCAGAGACAGAGTATGAAACCAGTGATTTGGAAAATGTTGGAGACACACAAGGGGAAATTATCAGCTCCATACCTAACAACAGCAAGCATGGACTCACCTCTCCAGAGACAAAGAAGCTGACTGGTTCCATATCCCATTACCAACCCTTTAGCATAAACTAACTTCACTAAACAGCACAGTGCAAATACTGGTTGCCTAAACTGCTTACATGACGTCCCATCCCCCTGGGCTCTGCTATATGACTTTTCTGGGTGCAACCGTGCCTAATGACCAGCACAGGAGACCCTCCTGGAAGATCAGGGGAAAAAAATAAAACAAAACAACAACAAAAACAAAAAACCGAGGAGGAGACAAGATGGTGGGGAAGTAGGAGGAGGCGCCATTTCAACCTGTACCCTAAAGTGAGCTGATTACCTACCAAAGAACTCCAATCACCCATGAAATCAGCCTGAGATCAGAGTTATACACGTCTGGATCTCTATGGGGGCAGAAGACACCAGTGGGCAGGTAAAGCAGAGTGGGAACATTGGACTGATATCAGAAGATAAAAGGGGGAGGGAACCACCAGGGACGACCAATTGGAAAGTAATACCCCAATACGAGAGTGCCCTGCATTGGAGGACCTGCATTAACTTGGAGTCTGCTTGAAAGCACTCAAAAAGAGCAAAGGATCACAGGGGAAATTGTGGGAATCGGGGTGGTTAGGGACAGGGGCTTAAGTCCCTGGACCCAGGACAGCCACCCCTGGTGCTGAGCCAGAGAGAGTGTGGCAGAGAAACCAGGTCTTTGTTCCTGAGCCCCCAGTGCGCCTGAGAGTGTGTGGGGTCCGGCTCCCATGAGGGGCTAGGAGCCTCCCCAGCCAGCAGAGCACAGCCTTTTTGCATTCCCCAAATGAGTGCCGTGCCATGCTATCAGAGTCTGATTCCCGCCCCATGCCCTCCCCTGAGAGAGGTGCATGCAGGTGCCAGCCCAGCGTTCTCAGACCCGGAAAGACCAGACACTCCCAGCCTGGGCCAGTGGGAAAATCTCAGTGTGCAATTGCAGATTGGAACCTCTCTGGTGGTCCAGAGCTGCCCAGACAGCCACCGCTGTCATGGTTTTCGGTACAAGCAGGAGTCCCTGTGTCCCCAGTGACTGCGACTCAGAACGTGCTCTGCCCACGGCCGAGGGGGAACTTATGTGCTCTGCAGCACACAGAGGGGAACAGACTGAGGCTTCTCTCTGAGAGGGAGGTCTAGGTGCAGTTTGTTTTCCTCTAAACCGATAAAAACCATCAAAACCTGTCAAGGTGAGAGAAAAAAAATGAACAAACAAACAAAAAAACCTCCAGAGAACAAAAGCCTGAAAAACCAGTTTCATAAGAGCCCACTCCCTTGAGGGGGGTGGGAGGACTTAACTCAGGGGACATTGCCTGAAAACCCACGAGGCAGGCTCCTCCCCAAGAAAGTCAACCAGGAAAAAAAAAAGAATGAAAAAGAAAAAAAAAAAAGATGACAAGAGAACGATCACCATTACTTCATAGCAACAACTTTTATTTTTAATTCGTTCCCACTATTCTGATTCTTTTTTTATATAGATAATTTTTAACCTATTTACAATCACAGTGAGATGTCCAGTACATCAAATTCTATAATAACCTTTTAACCTGAAATTTTCGATATATAAACCCGTGTTTTTCTTTTGCTTTTCTATTTTTTAATTTTTTAAAATTTTAGTTTAGTTTAGTTTATTCTTTTTTTTTATTTTTTAGCATTCATATAGAGTTAAACTTCAAGGTAATCCCCTTTCCCCAATCAATGCTACCCCTATAGGTAAACCAATTTTTAATCCCCTTTTATCTTAGGAAACTTGAGTCCTTTAACAAAGATACCAAGATACATCCAGGAAGAATCAAAATAAACTTCCTTGCCCACATTGAGAATTTGTAACAACCTTCCCATCTTATTCTTCCACCAGTGTTTCTGTGTATTTGTGTTTGTCCTGATAGTATATAAATCTTTTACTTGGGGTTCTTTTTGATGAGGTTTTTCCTTTTTTTTTTTTTTTTTTGCTTTTATATATATATTTTTTTTTTTCTCTAGTCATATACTTTTATCAGTCTTTTTGTTCGTCTGTTTTTGTTTGTATACTTCATAAATATTACCTTGGGGCCCATTTGGGCTGAGCCTTCTCTTTTATCTTCCCTTTTTTTCCTCTCTCTCACTCTCTCTCTCTTTTTTTCTTTTTCTTTTCTTTTTTCTCTCATTTGGGTGGGGACACCTGACTGCTCAGAAGCACTCCATGGTGCACCTTGACTGCACCACAGTCGATACATCCAGCTACATCCATTAAGTCATCTCTCACCAAAATGACTAGGAGGAGGAATGCCCAACAGAAGAAAAATACAGAGGATGGACCTTCTGCAACAGAGCTAATGGCTATCGACATAGACAATATGTAGGAAAGGGAATTCAGGCTATCAATTATCCAGGCAATAGCTAGGTTGGAGAAAGCCATGGATGACTAAACTGAATTGATTAGGGCAGAACTGAAAGCCACCAGGGATGATGTTCACAATGTTAGGGCAGAACTGAAAGCCATCAGGGATGATATTCACAATGCTCTCAATGAGTTCCAATCTAATCTAAATTCTCTAGAAGCTAGGGTAACTGAGACAGAAGATAGAATTAGTGATCTGGAGGACAAAGAGATAGAGAGAAAGGATCAGGAGGAAGACTGGAACAAACAGCTCAGAAGCCACGAAAACAGAATCAGGGAAATAAATGATGCCATGAAACGTTCCAACATCAGAATTATTGGAATCCCTGAAGAGGAGGAGAAAGAAAGAAGTCTAGAAGATATAGTGGAAGAAGTTGTCTATGAAAATTTTCCCAATCTCATGAATGGAACCAGCGTTCATGTACTAGAGGCAGAAAGGTTTCCCACCAAGATTATAGATTCTCAAAAGTCCTCGGGACACATGATAGTAAGAATGAAGAATTATAATTGTAGGCAGACCCTCTTGAAAGCAGCCAGGACAAAGAAGCTCCTTACATACAGAGGAAAGCCCATCAGAATAACGTCAGACCTGTCCACAGAGACCTGGCAAGCCACAAAGGGCTGGCAAGATATATTCAGGGCACTAAATGAGAAGAACATGCAGCCAAGAATACTTAATCCATCAAGACTGGCATTCAAAATGGGTGGAGAGATAAAGAGTTTCCAAGACCGGCAAGGCTTAAAAGAGTATGCAACCACCAAGACGACACTGCAGGAAATACTAAGGGAGGTTCTATAAAAGAGAAAAAATCCTAATATCACTGAACAGAAATACAGAGACAATCTACAGAAAGAAAAACTTCAAAGGTAACAAGATGACAATAAAAACGCATCTATCCATAATCACTCTCAATGTGAATGGCCTAAATGCACCCATAAAATGACACACGGTTGCAGATTGGATAAAATGATGGGACCCATCCATATGTTGTCTACAAGAGACCCATTTTGAACATAAGAATACACCCAGACTAAAAGTGAAGGGATGAAGAAGCACCTTTCATGCCAGTGGGCCTCCCATTCCGTGGGTTGCCTTTTTGTTTTGTTGACTGTTTCCTTTGCTGTGCAGAAGCTTTTGATCTTGGTGAAGAACCAAAAGTTCATTTTCGCTTTTGTTTCCTTTGCCTTTGGAGGCATATCTTGAAAGAAGTTGCTGTGGCTGATATTGAAGAGGTTACTGCCTATATTCTCCTCTAGGATTCTGATGGATTCCTGTCTCACGTTGAAGTCTTTTATCTATTTCAAGTTTATCTTTGTGTTCAGTGTAAGAGAATGGTCGATTTTCATTCTTCTACATATAGCTGTCCAGTTTTCCAGCACTATTTATTGAAGAGACTGTCTTTTTTCTATTGTATATTTTTTCCTGTTTTGTTGAAGATTATTTGACCATAGAGTTGAGGGTCCATATCTGGGCTCTCTACTCTGTCTCAAGCCTCCCTCAAAAAAATTGAAAAATCCAGAATACACCAGCTGTCTCCACACCATAAAGAACTGGAGAATCAACAACAAATCAAACCAACTGCACACATAATTAGGAAAATAATTAAGATTAGAGCAGAGGTCAATGAGGTAGAAACCAGTGATACAGTAGAATGTATCAATGAAACTAGAAGCTGTTTTTTTGAAAGAATCAGTAAGAGCCATACACCATTGGCCACATTAATCCAAAAGAAAAGAGAGAAAGCCCAAATTAATAAAATTATGAATGAAAAGGGAGAGATCACAAGTAACACCAAGGAAGTAGAAACAATCATCCAAAGTTATTACTAACAGTTATATGCCAATAAGCTAAGCAACATAGATGAAATGGATGCATTCCTGGAAAACTATAAACTCCCAAAATTGAACCAGAAAGAAATTGACAACCTGAATAGACCAATATCTAGTAACGAGATTGAAGCAGTGATCAAAAACCTCCCAAAAAAAAAAACAAGAGCCCAGGATCTGACGGATTCCCTGGGGAATTGTACCTGTTGCGGCCAGCGCAACAAATCAACCAGGAAACATGAGGGTAAGAGGATGGTGAAAAAAAGTTAAAGAGACAAAGAAATGGGGATGGGAGGAGCACTGAGGAGGATGTCCAATAGTGCCAAGTTTATTTAGGGCAGCGAGGCATTATATAGCTAACAGAAATAATTACAAAGAAGTGTCCATCATTAGCTAATTATGAAAGAATTTGTTACATATGCATGAAACCCTCCAGACTTCCCCATTAACTTCTTCTCAAGATCTAAATGCAGATCTTCCAAGGCCAGTGGTCTTTATCTTCAGATAATAATTAAAAGAAGCAAAAACAAGCCTGAGAGTGTTCTTTGAGCTGTGCTGGAATAGCAAGGACCAGTTAAGAATTTATGACCCCACCCAATCTGCTCTCCTCTAACTAGTAAAGGTGTGGGAAATCACATAGGTGAGCGCACAACACACAGCACAGACCCTTTCTCAGTGTAACTCAACTCTTCCATACTAATAAGCCTTTTGTTAGGCTATTCAGACTTTAAAGGAGACACAAGTCAGGGCCTGGTTTGGTCCTCATCTCAAGCCTTATCGTGGCCTCCCACATCTACCAAACTTTCATAGAAGAAATAACACCTATTCTCTTGAAGCTGTTTCAAAAAATTGAAGCAGAAAGAAAACTTTCAGACTCTTTTTGTGAAGCCAGCATTACCCTGATCCCCAAACCAGGCAAAGACCCCACCAAAAAGGAGAATTTCAGACCAATATCACTGATGAATATGGATGCAAAGATTCTCAACAAGATCCTAGCAAACAAGATCCAATAGCACATTAAAAAGATTATCCACCATGACCAGGTGGGATCCATCCTGTGGTTACAAGGATGGTTCAACATTGGCAAATCAATCAATGTGATACAACAAATCAATAAGAGAAGAGAGAAGAACCACATGGTCCTCTCAATTGATGCAGAAAAAGCATTTGACAAAATCCAGCATCCGTTCCTGATGAAAACGCTTCAAAGTATAGGGATAGAGGGAACATTCCTGAACTTCATAAAATCTATCTATGAAAGACCCACAGCAAATATCATCCTCAATGGGACAAAGCTCACAGCCTTCCCGTTGAGATCAGGAACATGACAAGGATGCCCACTCTCACCACTCTTGTTGAACATAGTATTAGAAGTCGTAGCAACAGCAATCAGACAACAAAGAGAAATAAAAGGTATCCAAATTGGCAAGGAAGAAGTCAAACTCTCTCTCTTCGCAGCTGACATGATACTTCATATGGAAAACCCAAAAGACTCCACCCCCAAACAACTAGAACTCATACAGCCATTCAGTAACGTGGCAGGATACAAAGTCAATGTACAGAAATCAGTGACTTTCTTACACAATAACAATGAAAATACAGAAAGGGAAATTAGAGAATCGATTCCATTTACTATAGCACCAAGAACCATAAGATACCTGGGAATAAACCTAACCAAAGAGGTAAAAGATTTTTACTTGAGGAACTACAGAACACTCATGAAAGAAATTGAAGAAGCCAAAAAAATAAATAAATAAAAGATGGAAGACTATTCCATGCTCTTGGATCAGAAGAATAAACATTGTTAAAATGCCTAGAGCAATCTATACTTTTAAGGCCATTCTGATCAAAATTCCACCGATATTTTTCAAAGAGCTGGAGCAAATAATCCTAAAATTTGTATGGAATCAGAAGAGACCCCGAATTGTTAAAGAAATGTTGAAAAACAAAAATAAAACTGGCAGCATCACGTTACCTTATTTCAAGCTTCACTACCAAGCTGTGATCACCAGACAGCATGGTACTGGCAGAAAAACAGACACATAGACCAGGGGAACAGAGTAGAGAGCCCAGATATGGACTCTCAACTATATGGTCAAATAATCTTCGACAAAGCAGGAAAAAATATACAGTGGAAAAAAGACAGTCTCTTCAATAAATGGTGCTGGGAAAATTGGAGAGCTATATGTAGAATGAAACTCGACCATTCTCTTACACCATACTCAAAGATAATCTCGAAATGGATAAAAGACCTCAACTTGAGACAGGAACCCATCAGAATCCTAGAGGAGAACATAGGCAGTAACCTCTTTGATATCAGCCACAGCAAGTTCTTTCAAGATATGTCTCCAAAGGCAAAGGAAACAAAAGCGAAAATGAACTTTTGGGACTTCATCAAGATCAAAAGCTTCTGCACAGCAAAGGAAACAAAACAACAAAACAAAACAGGCAACCCACGGAATGGGAGAAGTTATTTGCAAATGACAGTACAGACAAAAGTTTGATATCCAGGATCTATAAAGAACTTCTCAAACTCAACAGACACAAAACAGATAATCATATCAAAAAATGGGAAGAAGGTATGAATAGACACTTCTCTAATGAAGAAATACAAATGGCTATCAGACACATGAAAAAATGTTCGTCATCACTAGCTATCAGGGAGATTCAAATCAGAACCACATTGTGATTCCACTTTACACCAGTTAGAAAGGCCAAAATGAACTATACAGGAAAAAACAAGTGTTGGAGAGGATATGGAGAAAGAGCAACCCTGTTACACTGTTGGTGGGAATGCAAGATGGTGCAGCCACTTTGGAAAACAATGAGGAGATTACTTAAGAAATTAAAAAATAGAGCTATCCTATGACCCTGCAATTGCACTACTGGGTATTTACCCCAAACATACAGATGTAATGAAAAGAAGGGCCATCTGTACCCCAGTGTTCATAGAGGCAATGGCTATATTCGCCAAACTGTGGAACGAACCAAGATGCCCTTCAACGGACGAATGGATAAGGAAGATGTGGTCCATATACACTATGGAGTATTATGCCTCCATCAGAAATGATGAATATCCAACTTGGATATAGCAACATGGATGGGACTGGAAGAGATTATGCTGAGTGAAATAAGTCAAGCAGAAAGAGTCAGGTATCATATGGTTCACTTATTTGTGGAGCATAACAAATATCGTGGAGGACATAGGGACATGAATAGGTGATGGGAGTTGAGGGAAATTGGAAGGGGAGGTGAACCATGAGAGACTATGGACTCTGAAAAACAATCTGAGGGTTTTGAAGGGAAAGGGGTGGGAGGTTGGGGAAGCCAGGTGGTGGGTATTAAGGAGGGCACATATTGCATGGAGCACTGGGTGTGGTGTAAAAACAATGAATTCTGTTATGCTGAAAAGAAAAAAAACTAAAAGAACAAAACAAAACAAAACAAAAACCTTGCAGTCACCATGTCTACTTACCATAAAGTTCAACAAATATTCAGCCTGGTGGTGGGTATTAAGGAGGTCACATATTGCATGGAGCACTGGATGTGGTGCATAAACAATGAATCTTGATGCACTGAAGAAAAATAAAATAAAATTACAATATTAAAGAAAAAAAGTTTCAGTCTGGTATAAATAGCATCAGGTCTCATTTAGCAAGGAGATCAGAGCTAACCTAGTTAAAACTCTCCTTAGGACTCCTGGATGGCTCAGTTTTTTAAGCATCTGCTTTCTGCTCAGGTCATGTTCCCAGGGTCCTGGGATGGAGCCCTGCATCAAGCACTCTGCTCAGCAGGGAACTTGCTTCTCCCTCTCCCTCTGCCTACTGTTCTGCCTACTTGTGCTCTCTCTCTGTCAAATAAATAAATAAAACCTTTAAACAAAATAAAAAATTAAAAATAAATAAATAAATAAATCTCTCCACACTCTGGCCAAGATCCAAACAAAGCCCACTGCAGGATAGGAGAAACCCTGCAGAGGACTGATCTGAGGGATAAAGCAGCCTAAGCTCAGCAATAGGGTGCACACAGGACGTACCAGAGACAATTCCTAAAGCATTAGGCCCTGAACAGGATATGACCTTTTCTTTGTAAAGCCGTTATTCTCAGAAGCAAGAAGCATAACAGGCTTTCCTAACACACAGAAGACAGAGACCCAGACAAAATGACAAAATGGGAGAATTCATTCCAAAAGAAAGAACAAGAAAAGGTCACAGCCAGGATCTACTTGAAACAGTTATAAGTAATATAAGTGATCCAGAATTTAAAGTAACAATCATAAGGATTACTAGTTGGGCCTGAGAAAACCATGGAAGACATTAGGGAGACCCATAGTGCAGAGATAATGAGCTAAAAAACAAAACAAAACAAAATAGAAACAAACAAACAAACAAAAGAAAACAATCAAGCAGAAATTAAAAAAAAAAAAATCCATTCATCTGTTGATGGACATCTAGGTTCTTTCCATGGTCTGGCTATTGTAGACATTGCTGCTATAAACATTCGGGTACACGTGCCCCTTTGGATCACTATGTTTGTATCTTTAGGGTAAATACCCAGTAGTGCAATTGCTGGGTCATAGGGTAGTTCTATTTTCAACATTTTGAGGAACCTCCATGCTGTTTTCCAGAGTGGTTGGACCAGCTTGCATTCCCACCAACAGTGGAGGAGGGTTCCCCTTTCTCCACATCCTCGCCAGCATCTGTCATTTCCTGACTTGTTAATTTTAGCCATTCTGACTGGTGTGAGGTGATATCTCATTGTGGTTTTGATTTGTATTTCCCTGATGCCGAGTGACGTGGAGCACTTTTTCATGTGTCTGTTGGTATATATACACAATGGAATACTATGCAGCCATCAAAAGAAATGAAATCTTGCCATTTGCGACGACGTGGATGGAACTAGAGCGTATCATGCTTAGTGAAATAAGTCAATTGGAGAAAGACAACTATCATATGATCTCCCTGATATGAGGACATGGAGAAGCAACATGGGGGGGTAGGGGGATAGGAGAAGAATAAATGAAACAAGATGGGATTGGGAGGGAGACAAACCATAAATGACTCTTAATCTCACAAAACAAACTGGGGGTTGCTGGGGGGAGGTGGGATTGGGAGAGGGGGAGCGGGCTATGGACATTGGGGAGGGGAGGCGAACCATAAGAGACTATGGACTCTGAAAAACAACCTGAGGGTTTTGAAGGATCAGGGGTGGGAGGTTGGGGCAACCTGAGGGTTTTGAAGGGTCAGGGGTGGAAGGTTGGGGGAACAGGTGGTGGGTAATAGGGAGGGCACGTTTTGCATGGAGCACTGGGTGTTGTGCAAAAAGAATGAATACTGTTACGCTGAAAAAATAAATAAAATGGGGAAAAAATCAATAACCAAGATTTAAAACTGACTGGATATAATGAACACAGGGATGGAAGAAAAAGAGTAATAATTAAGTGATATAAAAGACAGAATTATGAAAAATAATGAAACTGAACAAAAAAGAGAAAGAAAAATTTTGGATTACAAGAATAGACTTATAGAACTCAGTGACTTAAGCAAATTTAATAACATGTATATAATAGGAGTCCCAGAAGAAAAAGAGAGGAAATGGGACAGAAGGTTTATTTGAAGAACTCATACCTGAAAGCTTCCTTAATCTGGAGAAGGAAACAGATAGCCATATCCAAGAAACACAGAGAAATTTCCATCAAAATCAACAAAAGTAGGCCAACACCAAGACGTATGGTAGTTATATTTACAGAAATAGTAATAAAGAAAAAAAATCCTAGAAAGAACAAGGCAAGAGAAATCACTAACTTACAAGGGAAGACCAAAAAGTTTAGCAGGAGATATATCCACAGAAACTTGGCAATCCAGAAAGGAGTAGTATGATATATTCAATGTGTTGAATGGGAAAAATCTGCAGCTAAGAATATTCTATCCAGCAAGGCTATCATTCAGCATAGAAGGGGAGATAAAGTTTCCCAGACAAACAAAAACAAAAGGAATTTGTGACCACTAAATCAGCCCTACAAGAAATATTAAAGGGATCTCTTTCAGTGGGAAAGAAAGACCCAAAGTGACAGACTAAAAAAGGACAGGGAAAATCTCCAGAAGCAATGAAAAAACTAGCAATGGCACTAAATGGCACTAAATACATATCTATCAATATCTACTCTGAATGCAAATGGACTGAATACTCCAATCAAAAGACACAGGGAGTCAGAATGGATAAAAATACAAGACCAGTCTATATGCTGAGTATAAGAGAGTCATTTTGGACCTAAAGTCACCTACAGATTAAAAGTGAGGGGATGGAGAACCATTTCTCATGAAAATGGATATAAAAAAACAAAAACAAGAACAAAACAAACAAAAATCAAACAAAACAACAACAACAACAACAACAAAGGCCAGTGCTGTATTCCTTATATTAGGCAAGCTAGATTTTAAACCAAAGTCTATAATAAGGGATGAAGTAAGGCACTATCATAATAAGGGTACAATCCAACAAGAAGCCTATCAATAGTAAATATTCATGCATCCAACAAGGGAACATCCAAATATATAAAACAATTAATAACAAATAGAAAGAAATGCATTATAATAATACAATAATAGTATAGGACTTTGACACTGTAGTTGCCTCAGTAGACAGACAATCTACAAGGAAACAATTGCTTCAAATGACACACCGGGCCAGACTGACTTAACAGGTATATTCAGAACGTTTCATCCCAAAGCAGCAGAATACACATTCTTCTCAAGTGAACATGGAACAGTTTCCAGAATAGATCACATACTAAGCCACAAATCAGGCTTAGACTGAGATCATACCATTCATATTTTCTGACACAACCCTATGAAGCTTGAAGTCAACTATAAGAAAAAAAAAATTGGAAAGACCACAAATACATGGAGGTTTAAGAATACCTTATTAAAGAATGAATGGGTCAGAGGATGAGTTAAAATGGTAATTAAAATGGCAGAGTAGTAGGGGGACCCTATGCTTGCCTTATCTTTCTAACACAACCAGATAAATATCAAATCATTCTGAACACCCAAGAAATTGATTTGAGGACTAACAGAACAGACTGCATGTCTGGAGGAAGAAAAAATGGCCATATCGTGGAAGACAGGAGCTGCAGAGAGTTGATTTCCAGGAGAAAGAATTGCAAGTGTTGTGGGTGGTAGGGAGCACTGACCACTGAGAGAGGAGAGGGAAAGAGAGAGAGAGAGAGAGAGAGAGAGACAAGCATGAAAGAGATTGCACAAGAAAAACACTTCCTCCAATTGACTGACTAGGAAAAGGAGAGGGGCTGATTTTTCCAAGTTTTTACAAGCAGTGGAACTCAAAGTCTGAAGTTTTAGAATTCCACACCATTGCCAGGGTAGTGCTTGGCTGGCTTAATGGTGCTCCAGTGGGAAAGGAGGGGAGAGACTCGTGAGCAAACAGTGGGGTCTGAGGATCCCTTGAGTCACACAAGGGGAGAATGTTCTCCTTCTTAGTGTGCATTGGGAAGAGGTGGCACTGCCTCTCAGGGGACAAAAGAGATGGAGAGCACCACTTAGTGGCCCTGTTAATTAGCATAACAGCAGAGGAACCTGCTTGGGTGCAAACCTGAGATCCAGGTTTTGTTGTGCTTTCATAAACTCTGAGTCACTGCATGGTCATGCAACTGTTTTTCTGGAAAAAACAGCACCAGCCACAGCACAAGAGCCTCCCCCAGAGAATCAGTGAGAGTCTGTGCTGCACTGGTTCCCTAAAATTTGCAGTTTTGAAACCAGTTAAGTGCCTGAAATAAAACACAAGAGCACTTTGCCACGAAGCAGGCAGAGAACGCAGACACAGACATGATGAAGCTGGGATTCTGATGGAGGCCTGGACATAAGATGGGAGACTATTCACTCTTCTGTTAGAACTTTCTGAGTAATAGCAGTAATGAGCTTCCCTCTCCAGAGAAGACAGTGTGGAGTAATATCATTTTCCTGCCACCCATTTGCACAGACAGATTTCAGTGACTAACATAGTGTCTCCAGTGGAGAGTAGAGCTGCTTACACCAAACCGCACCCCATTGTGCCCTGCAGATGCATCTTGACTATAGCAAGTCTGCCTAAGAACCAGTGCAACAAGCCCTTTTCCCAGAAGACCAGAACAAATGTCAGGCATGCACTGTGTCTACTGATTGAAGACTACTGAAAATCTTCAGCTCTAGGAAAAATCAGATCTACCACTTTGTAACACAGAGACCAAAACGCACGTAGTTGAAACTTGCCACACACAGGAAGAGTTCCAAACACTCTCCACTGCAGGCAAGGAGAAACTATGCAGAAGACTGACCTCAGAGAAAGAGCAGCCAAAACACAGCAGGGTACAAACAACATACACCAGAAAGATTTACTGAAGCACCAGCCCCTGGACAGTATATGGCCTCTTCTTAATATAGCCATTACTGTAAGGAGAAGGAAACATAACAGGCTTTCCAAACACACAGAAGAGAGAGATCTAGGCATATTATCAAGGTGAAGGAATTCATCCCAAAAGAGAACAAACAAGGGCATGTGGATGGCTCAGTCAGTTACATATCTGCCTTCAGCTCAGGTCATGATTCCAGGGAGGAGAATTTCAGACCAATATCACTGATGAATATGGATGCAAAGATTCTCAACAAGATCCTAGCAAACAGGATCCAGCAGCACATTAAAAAGATTAGCCACCATGACCAGGTGGGCTTCATCCCTGGGTTGCAAGGTTGGTTCAACATTCGCAAATCAATCAGTGTGATAGAACACATCAATAAGAGAAGAGAGAAGAACCACATGGTCCTCTCAATGGATGCAGAAAAAGCATTTGACAAAATCCAGCATCCGTTCCTGATGAAAACGCTTCAAAGTATAGGGATAGAGGGAACATTCCTGAACTTCATAAAATCTATCTATGAAAGACCCACAGCAAATATCATCTTCAATGTGAAAAAGCTTGCAGCCTTCCCGTTGAGATCAGGAACATGACAAGGATGCCCACTCTCACCACTCTTGTTCAACATAGTATTAGAAGTTCTAGCAACGGCAATCAGACAACAAAGAGAAATAAAAGGTATCCAAATTGGCAAGGAAGAAGTCAAACTCTCTCTCTTCGCAGATGACATGATTCTTTATATGGAAAACCCCAAAGACTCCACCCCCAAACTACTAGAACTCATACAGCCATTCAGTAACGTGGCAGGATACAAAGTCAATGTACAGAAATCAGTGGCTTTCTTATACACCAACAATGAAAATACAGAAAGGGAAATTAGAGAATCGATTCCATTTACTATAGCACCAAGAACCATAAGATACCTGGGCATAAACCTAACCAAAGAAGTAAAGGACCTGTACTCGAGGAACTACAGAACACTCATGAAAGAAATTGAAGAAGACACAAAAAGATGGAAGACTGTTCCATGCTCTTGGATTGGAAGAATAAACATTGTTAAAATGTCTATACTGCCTAGAGCAATCTATACTTTTAATGCCATTCCGATCAAAATTCCACCGATATTTTTCAAAGAGCTGGAGCAAATAATCCTAAAATTTGTATGGAGCCAGAAGAGACCCCAAATTGCTAAGGAAATGTTGAAAAACAAAAACAAAACTGGCGGCATCACGTTACCCGATTTCAAGCTTTACTACAAAGCTGTGATCACCAAGACAGCGTGGTACTCGCATAAAAACAGACACATAGACCAGTGGAACAGAGTGGAGAGCCCAGATATGGACCCTCAACTCTATGGTCAAATAATCTTCGACAAAACAGGAAAAAATATCCAATGGAAAAAAGACAGTCTCTTCAATAAATGGTGCTGGGAAACCTGGACAGCGATATGTAGAAGAATGAAACTCAACCATTCTCTTACACCGTACACAAAGATAAACTCGAAATGGATAAAAGACCTCAACGTGAGACAGGAATCTATCAGAATCCTAGAGGAGAACATAGGCAGTAACCTCTTCGATATCAGCCACAGCAACTTCTTTCAAGATATGTCTCCAAAGGCCAAGGAAACAAAAGCAAAAATGAACTTTTGGGACTTCATCAAGATCAAAAGCTTCTGCACAGCAAAGGAAACAGTCAACAAAACAAAGAGGCAACCCACGGAATGGGAGAAGATATTTGCAAATGACAGTACAGACAAAAGGTTGATATCCAGGATCTATAAAGAACTTCTCAAACTCAACACACACAAAACAGAGAATCATATCAAAAAATGGGCAGAAGATATGAACAGACACTTCTCCAATGAAGACATACAAATGGCTATCAGACACATGAAAAAATGTTCATCATCACTAGCCATCAGGGAGATTCAAATTAAAACCACATTGAGATACCACCTAACACCAGTTAGAATGGCCAAAATTAGCAAGACAGGAAACAACGTGTGTTGGAGAGGATGTGGAGAAAGGGGAACCCTTTTACACTGTTGGTGGGAATGCAAGTTAGTTCAGCCACTTTGGAGAACAGTGTGGAGATTCCTGAAGGAATTAAAAATAGAGCTTCCCTATGACCCTGCAATTGCACTGCTGGGTATTTACCCCACAGATACAGATGTAGTGAAAAGAAGGGCCATCTGTACCCCAATGTTTATTGCAGCAATGGCTACGGTCGCCAAACTGTGGAAAGAACCAAGATGCCCTTCAACGGATGAATGGATAAGGAAGATGTGGTCCATATACACAATGGAGTATTATGCCTCCATCAGAAAGGACGAATACCCAACTTTTGTAGCAACATGGACGGGACTGGAAGAAATTATGCTGAGCGAAATAAGTCAAGCAGAGAGAGTCAAGTATCATATGGTCTCACTTATTTGTGGAGCATAACAAAGAACATGGAGGACATGGGGAGATGGAGAGGAGAGGGAGTTGAGGGAAACTGGAAGGGGAGATGAACCATGAGAGACTATGGACTCTGAAAAACAACCAGAGGGTTATGAAGGGGCGGCAGGGTGGTGGGGGGGTGGGAGGTTGAGGAACCAGGTGGTGGGTAATAGGGAGGGCACGTACTGCATGGAGCACTGGGTGTGATGGCAAAACAATGAACACTGTTATGCTGTAAATAAACAAATAAAAATAAATATTAAAAAAAAAGAAAAAATTCATGGAAACAAATGATAATGAAAACACAACGTTTCAAAATCTGTGGGACACAGCAAAGGCAGTCCTGAGAAGAAAATATATAGCGGTACAAGCCTTTCTCAAGAAACAAGAAAGGTCTCAAGTACACAACCTAACCCTACACGTAAAGGAGCTGGAGAAAGAACAAGAAAGAAACCCTAAACCCAGCAGGAGAAGAGAAATCATAAAGATCAGAGCAGAAATCAATGAAATTGAAACCAAAAAAACAATAGAAAAAATCAATGAAACTAGGAGCTGGTTCTTTGAAAGAATCAATAAGATTGATAAACCCCTGGCCAGACTCATCAAAAAGAAAAGAGAAAGGACCCAAATAAATAAAATCATGAATGAAAGAGGAGAGATCACAACTAACACCAAAGAAATACAGACAATTATAAGAACATACTATGAGCAACTCTACGCCAACAAATTGGACAATCTGGAAGAAATGGATGCATTCCTAGAGACATATAAACTACCACAACTGAACCAGGAAGAAATAGAAAACCTGAACAGGCCCATTACCAGTAAGGAGATTGAAACAGTCATCAAAAATCTCCAAACAAACAAAGCCCAGGGCAAGACGGCTTCCCAGGAGAATTCTACCAACCATTTAAAGAACTTATTCCTATTCCCCTGAAACAGTTCCAAAAAATAGAAATGGAAGGAAAACTTCCAAACTCATTTTATGAGGCCAGCATCACCTTGATCCCAAAACCAGACAAGGATCCCACCAAAAAAGAGAACTACAGACCAATATCCTTGATGAACACAGATGCAAAAATTCTCGCCAAAATACTAGCCAATAGGATTCAACAGTACATTAAAAGGATTATTCATCACGATCAAGTGGGATTTATTCTGGGGCTGCAGGGTTGGTTCAACATCCGCAAATCAATGTGATACAACACATTAATAAAAGAAAGAACAAGAACCATATGATATTCTCAATAGATGCTGAAAAAGCATTTGACAAAGTACAGCATCCCTTCCTGATCAAAACTCTTCAAAGTGTAGGGATAGAGGGCACATACCTCAATATTATCAAAGCCATCTATGAAAAACCCACCGCAAATATCATTCTCAATGGAGAAAAACTGAAAGCTTTTCCACTAAGGTCAAGAACATGGCAGGGATGTCCATTATCACCACTGCTATTCAACATAGTACTAGAAGTCCTAGCCTCAGCAATCAGACAACACAAAGAAATTAAAGGCATCCAAATTGGTAAAGAAGAAGTCAAACTATCACTCTTCGCAGATGATATGATACTATATGTGGAAAACCCAAAAGACTCCACTCCAAAACTGCTAGAACTTGCACAGGAATTCAGTAAAGTGTCAGGATATAAAATCAATGCACAAAAATCAGTTGCATTTCTGTACACCAACAACAAGACAGAAGAAAGAGAAATTAAGGAGTCAATCCCATTTACAATTGTATCCAAAACTATAAGATACCTAGGAATAAACCTAACCAAAGAGGCTAAGAATCTATACACAGAAAATTATAAAGTACTCATGAAAGAAATTGAGGAAGACACAAAAAAATGGAAAAATGTTCCATGCTCCTGGATTGGAAGAATAAATATTGTGAAAATGTCCATGCTACCTAAAGCAATCTACACATTTAATGCAATCCCTATCAAAATACCATCCATTTTTTTCAAAGAAATGGAACAAATAATCCTAAAATTTATATGGAACCAGAAAAGACCTCGAATAGCCAAAGGAATATTGAAAAAGAAAGCCAAAGTTGGTAGCATCACAATTCCGGACTTCAAGCTCTATTACAAAGCCGTCATCATCAAGACAGCATGGTACTGGCACAAAAACAGACACATAGATCAGTGGAACAGAATAGAGAGCCCAGAAATAGACCCTCAACTCTATGGTCAACTAATCTTCGACAAAGCAGGAAAGAATGTCCAATGGAAAAAAGACAGCCTCTTCAATAAATGGTGCTGGGAAAATTGGACAGCCACATGCAGAAAAATGATATTGGACCACTTCCTTACACCACACACGAGAATAGACTCCAAATGGATGAAGGACCTCAATGTGAGAAAGGAATCCATCAAAATCCTTGGGGAGAATGTAGGCAGCAACCTCTTCGACCTCAGCCGCAACAACATCTTCCTAGGAACAACGGCAAAGGCAAGGGAAGCAAGGGCAAAAATGAACTATTGGGATTTCATCAAGATCAAAAGCTTTTGCACAGCAAAGGAAACAGTTAACAAAACCAAAAGACAACTGACAGAATGGGAGAAGATATTTGCAAACGACATATCAGATAAAGGGCTAGTATCCAAAATCTATAAGGAACTTAGCAAACTCAACACCCAAAGAACAAACAATCCAATCAAGAAATGGGCAGAGGACATGAACAGACATTTCTGCAAAGAAGACATCCAGATGGCCAACAGACACATGAAAAAGTGCTCCACATCACTTGGCATCAGGGAAATACAAATCAAAACCACAATGAGATATCACCTCACACCAGTCAGAATGGCTAAAATTAACAAGTCAGGAAATGACAGATGCTGGTGAGGATGCGGAGAAAGGGGAACCCTCCTCCACTGTTGGTGGGAATGCAAGCTGGTGCAACCACTCTGGAAAACAGCATGGAGGTTCCTCAAAATGTTGAAAATAGAACTACCCTATGACCCAGCAATTGCACTACTGGGTATTTACCCTAATGATACAGACGTAGTGATCCGAAGGGGCACGTGTACCCGAATGTTTATAGCAGCAATGTCTACAATAGCCAAACTATGGAAAGAACCTAGATGTCCATCAACAGATGAATGGATAAAGAAGGTGTGGTATATATACACAATGGAATACTATGCAGCCATCAAAAGAAATGAAATCTTGCCATTTGCGACGACGTGGATGGAACTAGAGCATATCATGCTTAGTGAAATAAGTCAATCGGAGAAAGACAACTATCATATGATCTCCCTGATATGAGGACATGGAGAAGCAACATGGGGGGTTAGGGGGATAGGAGAAGAATAAATGAAACAAGATGGGATTGGGAGGGAGACAAACCATAAATGACTCTTAATCTCACAAAACAAACTGGGGGTTGCTGGGAGGAGGTGGGATTGGTAAAGGGGGAGGGGTCTATGGACATTGGGGAGGGTATGTGCTATCGTGAGTGCTGTGAAGTGTGTAAACCTGGCGATTCACAGACCTGTACCCCTGGGGATAAAAATACATTATATATTTATTAAAAAAAAATTTGGAAGGGGAGGCGAACCATAAGAGACTATGGACTCTGAAAAACAACCTGAGGGTTTTGAAGGGTCAGGGGTGGGAGGTTGGGGGAACAGGTGGTGAGTCATAGGGAGGGCACGTATTGCATGGAGCACTGGGTGTTGTGCAAAAACAATGAATACTGTTATGCTGAAAAAATAAATAAAATCGAAAGACATACCAATAGAATTTATACAATGTGAGAAATAAAGAAGACTTCTGGAAAAATCTCAAAAAAAAAAAAAAGAAAGAAAATAGAACAGACCGATAACCAGCAAAGAAATTGAATCAGTAATCCAAAATCTCCCAACAAACAAAAGTATAGGACCAGATGGCTTCTCAGGGGAATTCTACTAAACATTTAAAAAAGAGTTAATACGTAGGATTTTCAAGCTGTTCCAAAAAACAAAATGAATAGAAAACTTCCAAACTCATTCAACAAGTCCAGCATTACATTGATAACAAATCCAGACAAAGACCCCACTAAAAAGGAGAAATATAGGTTAGTATCTCTGATGAACATGGATGCAAAAATTCTCAGCAATGTATAAGCAAATTGAATCTAACAATATATTAAAAGAATTATTCAGTACATTCAATTGGGATTTATTCCTGGGCTGCAGAGGTTGTTCAATATTTGCAAATCAATGAACGTGATACACCACATTAATTAAAGGATAATAGCCATATGATCCTCTCAATAGATGCAAAAAAATGGACAAATCACAGCATCTATTATTTTTTAATTTATATTTATCTTATTTTCAGTGTTCCGAAATTCATTGTTTATGCACTACACCCAGTGCTCCAAACAATACATGCCCTCCATAATACCCACCACCAGGCTCACCCAATCCCCCATCCTCCTCCCCTCCAAAACCCATTCTGTGGGTTGCCTCTTTGTTTTGTTGACTGTTCCCTTTGCTGTGCAGAAGCCTTTGATCTTGCTGAAGTCCCAAAAGTTCATTTTCGCTTTTGTTTCCTTTGCCTTTGGAGACTTTTTTTTTTTATTTGTTTATTTACAGCATAACAGTGTTCATTGTTTTGGCATCACACCCAGTGCTCCATGCAGTACGTGCCCTCCCTACTACCCACCACCTGGTTCCTCAACCTCCCACCCCCCCCCACCCCTTCAAAACCCTCTGGTTGTTTTTCAGAGTCCATAGTCTCTCATGGTTCATCTCCCCTTCCAGTTTCCCTCTACTCCCTCTCCTCTCCATCTCCCCATGTCCCTTTGGAGACATATTTAGAAAGAAGTTGCTATGGTCAGTGTCAAAGAGGTTACTGCATATAATCTCCTCTAGGATTTTGATAGATTCCTGCCTCACATTGAGATCTTTTATCCATTTTGAGTTTATCTTTGTGTATGGTGTAAGAGAATGATTGAGTTTCATTCTTCTACACATAGCTGTCCAATTTTCCCAGCACCATTTATTGAAGAGACTGTCTTTTTTCCACTGTATATATATATAAAATATAAAAAATATATATTTTTCTGCTTTGTTGTGGGTTATTTGACCATAGAGTTGAGGATCCACATCTGGGCTCTTTACTCTGTTCCACCGGTCTATGTGTCTTTTTTTGTGCCAGTATCATGGTCTCTTGGTGATCACAGCTTTGTAGTAAACTTGAAATAAGGCAACACGATGCCCCAAGTTTTGTTTTTCTTTTTCAACACTTCCTTAGCAATTTGTTGTCTCTTCTGGTTCCATACAAATTTTAGGCTTCTTTGTTCCAGTACAGCATCCATTCTTGATAGAAACCCTAAACAAAGTAGAGATAGAGGAACCATACCTCTACATCATGAAGGCCATATATCAAAGATGCACAGCTAATTACCCTCAATGAGGAAAATCTGAGAGCTTTTCCTCTAAGATCAGGTAAAACACAGGAATGTGCGGTCTGATGACTGTTTTTTAACATATTACTGGAAGTCCTAAATTCAGCAATGAGACAAGAAAAATAAATAAAATTCATCCCAATTGGCAAAGAATAAGTCTGTTTCACTATTCACAGAAGGCATGGTGATATATGTAAAAAACCCAAAAGACACCACAAGAAAAATGCTATAATTGGTATAGGAACTCAGCAAGTTGCAGGATATAAAATCAATACACAGAAGTCTTTTGCATTTCTACACATCAGTAAGGAAGTAGCAGAAAGTGAAATCAAGTATTCAATCCCACTTACAATTACACCAAAACCAATAAGACACCAAGGAATAAATTTATCCAAACAGGTAAAGCTGGTACTCTGAGAATTACAGAACACTTATGAAAACAAACAAAAAAAAATTGAAGAGGACACAAAGAAATGGAAAAACATCCTCTGTTTATGGATTGGTAGAACAAATACTGTCAAATGTCAATCTACATATTTAGTGCAATCCCTGTGAAAATAACAACAGCATTTTTTTCACAGAACTGGAACAAACAATCCTAAAATTTGTATGCAACCAGAAAAGATCCTGAATAGTCAAAGAAATCTTAAAAATAAAAGCAAAGGTGGAAATATGGAGGCATCAGGATTTGGTCTTCTAGCTATATTGCAAACTGTAATGATTAAGACCGTGTGATACTGGCACAAAAACAGACACATAGATCAACAGAACTAAATAGAAAACCCAGAAATGTCTCCCAACTACACAGTCAACTAATCTTTGACAAAGCAGGAAAGAATGACCAGTGGGAAAATGAGTGTCTTCAATAAATAGTGTTGGAAATACTGGACAGCAACCTTCAGAAGAATGAAAATGGGCTACTTTCTCATACCATATGCAAAATTAAATTCAAAATTGGTTGAAAGACCTAAACATGAAACATGAAAGAATCAAAATCTTAGAGGAATACACAGGCAGTAACCTGTTTGACCTCAGCCATAGCAACTTCTTACTAGACACATGGCCAGAGGCAGGGGAAACAATGGCAAAAATGAACTATTCGTACTTCATCAAGATAAAAAGCTTTTGCCCATTATAGGAAATAATCAAAAAAACTAAAGGTATCCTTTGGAATAAGAGAAGATATTTGCAAATTATTTTTCTGGTCAATGGTTGCTACCAAAAATACAGAAAAAATATATAAAACAACATCCAAAAAAGCAAATAATCCAGATTAAAAATGGACAGATGACATGAACAGATATTTTTCCAAACAAGACATTCAGATGGCTAGAAGACACATGAAAAGATGCTCAATATTACTCATCATCAGGGAAACACAAATCAAAACCACAAGGAGACATCACCTCATTCCTGTCAGAATGGCTAAAATTAACAGCACAAGAAAGAACAGATGTTGGTGAGGATGCTTAGAAAGGGGAACCCTCTTACACTCTTGGTGGAAATGCAAACTGAGAATTTGTTTCCTGGTTTGCCTCTATTCTCACCCCATGTTCATCTGTTTTGTTTCTTAATTTCCACATATGAATCAAATTATATGGTATTTGTCTTTCTTCGACTAACTTACTTCACTTACCATAATACTCTATTTCCATCCGCATCATTGTAAAGGCAAGATTACATTCTTTTTATGGCTGAGAGATATTCCTTTGAATATATATACCACTTATTTATCCATTCATCAGTCAATGGACATTGGGGCTCTTTCCATAATTTGGCTATTCTTGATAACGCTGCTATGAACATTGGGATGCCTGTATCCCTTCAAATTAGTACTTTTGTAATTTTGGGGTAAACACCTAATAGTGCAATTGTTAGATGGTTGGGTAATTCTATTTTTAACATTTGAGTGATGTACATGCCCTTTTTCAGATGGCTGCATCAGTTTGCATTCCCACCAAGAGTAAGTTAGTCGAAGAAAGACAAATACCATATAATTTCATTCATATGTGGAATTTAAGAAACAAAACAAATGAACATGGGGTGAGAATAGAGGCAAACCAGGAAACAGATTCTCAGCTGTAGAGAATAAACTGAGGGTGCTGTGGTAAGCAGGAGTGGAGATGTGTTAAATAGGTGACTGGTTAAGTAGGATACTTCTGATGAACACTGGGTTTTGTCATGAAAGTGATGAATCACTAAATGCTATACCTGAAACAAATCTAACAGTGTATGTTAACTAACTGGAATTTAATAAAAACTTGGGGGAAAAGAAGTGGTATACATACAATGGGAAAATCTCAGCCATAGACAAGAATGAAATCTTGCCATTTGCTACACCATGAATGGAGTTAGAGAGTATTATATTAAGTGAAATAAGTCAGTCATAGAAAGACAAAATTCACTCATATGTGAAATTTAGGAAACAAAACAGATGTGCATAGTTGAAAAAGAAAAGGAGATAGGCAAACCATAAGAGACTCTTAACTATAGAGAACAAACAGATTGTTACTGGGTGAGAGGTGGGTTGGGGAATGGTTTAAGTGTCTGATGTGTATCATGAGGACACTTTTTCTGATGATCCCTGGGTTTTGTATGTAAGTGATGAATCAGTAGATTCTACATCGAAAACTAATGTTCTATTCTATGTTAACTAACTGGAATTTTGACAAAAACTTGAGGAAAAAAAAGAATGATTTATTATTAGGAATTTGATCTTTTATATTATTTAAATGATATACTTTTAAAGATTTCATTTCCAAAGAATACCAGTCTATTTATATATTTGCAACCAGTTATCGTGCTAAATAAATTTATTATTTAAAATAATTTGTGTTTTTGGCAGCAGCTTTTTCTGCCCATGGATCCTGTCCCCGTGCTTTAATAAACCACCATTTTGCACCAAAAAATTGTATATTTTTGAATTTTCTAAATACACATATAGTATTTATAAATAATGACATTTAAATTTCTTCCCTTGTAATCATTATGCCTTTATTTTTTCTTGTCTTATTATATTGGCTAGAATATCCAGCATGATTTTGAGTGAAAAGGTAGTTGTATCTATGTTTCATTCCCCAAATCAGAGGAAAATATATAGTATTTTACCAGTAAGTATGGTATTTGCTGTAGGTGTTTCTGTACATATTTTATCAGATTAAAGAAGTTTTTTATTCCTACTTTGCTCTCATTTTAATTAAAAAGTGATGTAATTTATCAGATTACTTTCTTCCATTAATCTAAATGATGTGATTTTTCTCCCTTATTCAACTAACGAGGTGAATTACATTGATTGCTTTTCCAATATGGAGCTAACACTAAATTCTCAAAATAACCCAACTTGGTCATTGAATATTATCCTTTTTATATACTACTGGATTTGGTTTGATTCAATTTTGTTTAGTAGCTTTTCTTTCATTTTTGAACAGTAAGAGTGGTCTATGGGTTTCTTTTCTTGAAATGTACTCATCAGATCTTGGAAAGAATACAAAACTGGCCTTGAAATGATTGAGAAATATCTATTGTCTGGAGAAATATAAATAACATTGATATTCTTTATTTCTTTTTTTTTAATTTTTTATACACATATAATGTACTTTTATCCCCAGGGGTACAGGTCTGTGAATCGCCAGGTTTACACACTTCACAGCACTCACCATACCACATACCCTCCCCAATGTCCATAACCCCCTCCCCCTCTCCCAACCTCACCTCCCCCCAGCAACCCCCAGTTTGTTTTGTGAGATTAAGAGTCACTTATGGTTTGTCTCCCTCCCAATCCCACCTTGTTTCATTTATTCTTCTCCTATCCCCCTAACCCCCCATGTTGATATTCTTTATTTCTTACATTTTTAGTCGAATTGACAAATGAAATAATCTGGGCCTATAGTTTAGATTGTGGGAAGGTTTTGAATTATATATATAATTTTTGTAGTAGTCATAGGACTATTTTTTGTGCACACATCTCCCCTCTACTAATGATCAGTCTGTTCTCTGTAGTTAGGAGTCTGTTTCTAGGTTTGTTTCTCTTTTTTATTTCCCTGTTTTCATTAGTTTAGTTTTTTAAAATTCCATGTATGAGTGAGATCATATGGTATTTGTCTTTCTCTGACTGACTGACTTTACTTTGTGTAATCCTCTCTATCTAGATCCATGTTGTTGTCACTGGCAAGATATCATCCTTTTTTATGGCTGAATAATACTCCATTGTGTATATGTGTGTATGTGTGTGTGTGTATGTATATATATATATACATATACACAGAGAGAGAGAGAGAGTGAGAGAGAGAGAGATTCCATTGTCTCTATCATCTATTATCTATCTATCTATCTATGGCATCTTCTTTATCCATCAGTCAATCAATATTTGGGCTCTTTCAATAATTTGTTTTTTTATAGATAATACTGCTATAAACATTGGGGGGCATGTGTACCTTTAGATCTGCATTTTTGTATACTTTTGGTAAATACCTGGTAGTCCAATAGCTGGATTGTAGACCAGTTCTATTTTTAACTTTTTGAAGACCCTCCAAACTGTTTTCCAGAGTGGCTGCATCAGTTTGCATTCTCAACAGCAGTGTAAAAGGGTTCCCATTTCTTCACATCCTGGCCAACATCTGTTATTTGCTGAGTTGTTAATTTTAGCCATCCAGAAAGATGTGGGGTGATATCTCATTGTAGTCTTGATTTGTACTTCCCTAATGATAAGTGATGTTAACCAACTTTCCATGTGTCTGTTAGCCATCTGGATGTCTTCATTGGAAAAATATCTATTCACATCTTCTACCCACTTTTTAACTGGAGTATGTTTACTTGGAATATTGAGTTCATAAGTTCTTTATATATTTAAATACTAACCCTTTATCAGATATGTCATTCACAAATATCTTCCCCCATTCTGAATGTTGCCTTTTAGTTTTATTGATTATTTCCTTTTCTGTGCAGAAGAAACTTTTAGTCCTGATGAAGTCCCAATAGTTTATTTTTGTTTTGTTTCCCTTGCCTCGGGAGGCATATTTAGTAAGAAGTGGCTATGGCAATGTCAAAGAGGTTACTACCTGTGTTCTCTTCTGGGATATTGATGGTTTCCTGATTCACATTAAGACTTTTCACCCACTTTGAATTTATTTCTGTGTATGGTATAAGAAAGTCGTCCAGTTTCATTCTTTTCCATGTTGCTGTCCAGTTTTCCCAACGCCATTTATTGAAGAGACTGTCTTTTTTTTTTCCCATTGGATATTCTTTCCTGTTTTGTTAAAGATTAGTTGACCACATAGTTGTGGGTTCATTTCTGGATTTCCTATTCTGTTGCACTGGTCTATGTACCTGTTTTGTTTTTGTTGCCATTGTTTTGTTTTGTTTTGTTTTTGCCAAGTCCATATTGCATTGATCACTACAACTTTGTAATATAACTTGAAGTCTGAAATCGTGATGCTTCAGCTTTGCTTTGCTTTTTCAAGTTTGCTTTGCCTATTGGGGTCTTTTGTGGTTCCATGCAAACATTAGGATTTTTTCTTGTAGCTCTGTGAAAAATGCTGTGGGTTTTTAATAGGGATTACTTTAATATGTAGATTGTTTGGGGTGGCATAGACATTTGACAAAATTTGTTCTTCCAATCCATGAGAATGGAATGTTTTTCCATTTCTTTAAACCATCTTCAATTTCTTTCATCAATGTTTTATAGTTTTCAGAATATAGACCTTTTACCTCTTTGGTTAGGGTTTTTCCTCGGTATTTTATTATTTGGTGCAATTGTAAATGGGATCGAATCCTTGATTTCTCTTTCTGTTGCTTAATTATCAGTGTATAGAAGTGCAACACATTTCTGTATGTTGATTTTATTCCCTGTGACTTTATGGAATTTGTGTATGAGTTCTAGCAAATTTATCATGGAATCTTTTGGGTATTCCATATAGAATATTATGCTATGTGCAAAAAGTGAAAGTTTGACTTCTTACTTGCCAACTTGAATGCCTTTTATTTCCTTTTTTTGGTCTGATTGCTGAGGTTAGATATTCCAGCACTACATTATAATAATGCTAAGAGTCTTAGCATTATTAACTTAGTCCTGACTATATAGGAAAAACTCTGAGTCTTTCCTAATTAAGGATGCTATTAGCTATGGGTTTTTCATATATGGCCTTTATGATGTTAAGGCATGTTCTCTCTAAGTCTACTCTGCGGAGGGTATTTATCGTGAATCCATGTTGACCTTTGCCAAATGCTTTTTCTGCATCTATTGGAAGGATCATATTGTCCTTATAATTTCTTTTTAAAATGTGGTATATCATGTTCATTGATTTCCAACTATTAATCCACACTTGCAGCACAGGAATAAATCCCGCTTGATCAAGCTGAATGATTCTTTTCATGTACTGTTTGATTTGGTTTGCTACTATTTTGTTGAGAATTTTTACATTCATGTTAATCAGGGATTTTAGCCTGTAGCTTTCTTTTTAAGTGGAGTCTTTGTCTGGTTTTGGAATCAAGGTAATGCTAGCTTCATAGAATGAGTTTCAAAGTTTTTCTTCCTTATATATTTCTTAGAAGACATTGAGAAGAATAGGTATTAATTCTTCTTTAAGTGTTTGGTAGAATTCATCCTTAAAGTCATCTGGACCCAGACTTTTGTTTGTTAGGATATTTTTTACTACTGATTCCATTTCTTCACTGGTTATCAGTCTGTTCAGGTTTTATTTCTTATGGTTTCAGTTCTGGTAGTTTACATTTCTGGGAATTAACCCATTTCTTCCAGACTGTCGAATTTTTTGGCATATTTTTTCATAATATTCTCTTAAAATTGTTTGTATTTCTATGGTGTTGGTTTTTATTTCTCATGTCTCACTACAATTTTATTTATTTGGGTCCTTTCTCTTTTCTTTTTTAAGTCTGGCTAGGGGTTCATCAGTTTTATTAATTCTTTCAAAGAAACAACTCCTAGTTTCAGTGATCTTTTCTACCAGTTTTTCTTTGTTTGTTACTATATAATTTATTTTTCCTGCAATCTTCATTATTTCCCTTTTTTTTGCTGACTTTGGTATTGATTTGTTGTTCTTTTTCAATCTCTTTGAGGTACAAGTTTAGGTCATTTCAGAATTTTCTTGCTTCTTGAGGTAGGCCTGCGTTGCAATATACTTTCCTGTTGGGAATGCTTTTGCTGCATCCCAAATGTTTTGGAAAGGCGTGTTTTCATGTATTGTTTTATTTTTTTGATTTCCTGGTTGACCCATTCATTCTTTATTAGCATCATGTTGTTTAATTGCCATGTATCTCTGGTCTTTGTAAATTTTTCTTGTGGTTGATTTCAATTTTTATTACATTGTGATCAACACTATGCATGGTATGATCTCAATCTTTTTGTGCTTGTGGAGACCTGATTTGTGAACCTTGTATGTGGTCTATTCTGGATAATGTCCCATGTGTACTTGAAAAGAATATGTATTCTGCTGCTTTAAGATGAAATGTTCTGAATATATCTGTTAAGTTCATCTGGCCCAGTGTGCCATTCAAAGCCATTGTTTCTGTGCTCATTTTCTGCTTAGATTATCTGTCTATTAATGTAAGTGGATGTTAAAATCCTCTACTATTATTGTATTATACTCATGAGTTCCTTTATGTTTGTTATTAAAGTTTTATACGTTCAGATATTCCCAAGTTAGGGACATAAATATTTATAATTGTTAAATCTTCTTCTGGACGGTCCCCTTTATTATGATGTAGTGCCCTTTTTCATCTCTTTTACAGTCTTTTGTTGAAAATCTAGTTTGTCTGATTTAAGTGTTGCTACTCTGGTTTTCTTTTGACCTCTATTTCCATGACAAATGGATCTCCATCCCTCACTTTTAATCTGCAGGTGTCTTTGGGTCTCAAATGAGTCTCTTGTTGGCAGTATATAGTTTAGTCTTTTTTTTTATCCAGTTGAAGACCTTATGACTTTTGATTGGAACATTTAGTCCATTTCTGTTCAGAGTAACTATTGATCGATATGTGTTTAGTTCCATTTTATTATTTGTTTTATTGTTCTTCCTGGAGATCTTCTGTGTCCCTTTCTAGTCTTTGTCACTTTTTGGTCTTCCCTTACCATTCAGTAAGTGTCCTTTTAATATTTCTTGCAGGGCTGGTTTAGTGGTTAGTTTTTGTTTTTCTGGGAAACTATCTCACTTTCCATTCTGAATGCAGAATAGAATAGTCTTTCTGGATATAGTATTCTTGGCTATCAACTTTTCCTATTCAGCACATTGAATATATCATACCACTCCCTTCTGGCTTGTCAAGTTTCTGTTGAGAGATCTCAACTAGCCTTATGGGTTTTCACTTCTAAGTTTGGGAATTCTTTTGTTGCTACTTTTAGTATTTTTTTCATTATTGCTACATTTTGTATATGTAATTACAATATGTCTCAGTGTTGGTCAACTTTTGTTGATTTTAATGGGAGTTCTCTGTGCCTCCTGGGCTTAAATGTTTGTTTCCTTCCCTAGATTTGGGAAATTTTCATCTATAATTTCATCAGATATTTTCTGCTCCATTTTCTCTCTCTCTTCTTCTTCTAGGTCTCCTATGATAAGAATGTTAATTACTTTTGAGGTAGTCACTGAGTTTTCTAGGGGTACTCTCATGATCCATAATTCTTTCTCTCTTTTGTTCACTTTCATTATTTTCCACAATTCTATCTTCTATATCATTTATTCATTCCTCTGCTTCTTCCATCCTGTAATCATTGCACCCTGTTGAATTTGAATCAGGTTTTTGCATTTTTTATTTCAGTGTGATCATTTTTTAAGCTCTTTTATCTCTGGGTAAAAGATCTCCTTGATGTCTTCCATGCTTTTCTCACACCAGCTAGTATTCTTATAATTGTTGCTTTAAATTCTGGATCAGGCACATTATTTATATCTGCTTCAATTAGATCTCTTGCTGTGACCTCTTCTTGTTCTTTCTTTTGGGTTGAATTCCCCCATGTTGGCATTTTGTCTAGGTCTCTGTCTTCTGTGGTTTTGGAAAGCCTGTTATATTTCTTGCTGTTGAGAGTATTGGCTTTATGAAGAAGAGGTCATATAGTGTCCACAGACTGGTGCTTCAGGGAATGTCTCTGGTGTATGCTGTGTACACTCTGCTGCTATATTTTGGCTGCTCTATCCTTCATGTCAGGTGTCCCAAGAGGTTCTCCTTGCTTACAGTATTCAGTGTTTGGAACTTGGACAGAGTGTGATGAGTTTCAAGTAGATGTTCTCTGGTCAACTTGTTAAGAGACTTGGTGGTATTTCCACTAGAACTGAAGCCTTTCAGAACTCTATCATTGGGAGAGGTAGTGTGTGCCAAGGTTTCTGCTGACTTTCTGGGGAATAGGTTCACTGCACTTGGAGTAAGGCACACTTGCTGAACAAAGGCAGTACTGACCTAAAGCAGGCAGACAGGATTTGGTGTAAGCAAATTATGTAGCCAGTGTTGGCACTGTATTTTTTATTGAAGTTGGTTTTTGCTGAGGGGCAGGGGTAGGTCATGGTACCAGCCAGGTCCTTTTTCTCCTCGAGAGGGGTCTCTGTGCTTGCACTCCCAGAAGAATGTATAATCTTCCCCTTTGTACCCCAGATGCTTTCCATATTGCCATTTTCACCCTGTTTCTAGGTTGTTTGCCTGTCAGGAATGGCACAGTGCACTTTGGGCTCTATCCCTGCTAAGCCTGCTGATTTTAAAACTCCAAAATTTATGGATGTGCTATGGCAGGGGTCTTCACTGGTCTTCTTGGGGAGGGTGTCACCATGCTGAGATTAATGCAAGTTTGATCAAAAAGGGAAGTTGGAAGAAATTATGCTGAGCGAAATAAGTCAAGCAGAGAGAGTCAAGTATCATATGGTCTCACTTATTTGTGGAGCATAACAAATAACATGGAGGACATGGGGAGATGGAGAGGAGTGGGAGTTGAGGGAAACTGGAAGGGGAGATGAACCATGAGAGACTATGGACTCTGAAAAACAACCAGAGGGTTATGAAGGGGCGGCGGGGGGTGGGGTGGGGTGGGAGGTTGAGGAACCAGGTGGTGGGTAATAGGGAGGGCACGTACTGCATGGAGCACTGGGTGTGATGCCAAAACAATGAACACTGTTATGCTGTAAATAAGCAAATAAAAATAAATAAATTAAAAAAATAAACAAAACAAAACAAAAACAAAACAAAAAACAAAAAAAAAAAAGGGAAGTTGTGCCAAAGTGCAAGGGCATGGGACTTGGAGCAATCAGGCTAGACAGTCAGCTTTGGGGTGAGCTGCCATCGGCATGTGTTTCTGCATCTATGCTAAGGGATAGAGGAGGGAAATGGTGCCTACCATTTCTTTGGTCCTTATAGAGAAGTCTCTGTGAATGCCATCTCTCTCAGTTGTGCTCTAAGAAGAGCAAACAATGTCTCCCCTTTGAGTCCCCTTCTGATTGTTCCATTTGACCCCATGTTGCTTGCCTTCTTTCTTTTTAGCAGTATGGCAACACCCTTAAGGTTCTATCCCAGCAATGCCTGCCAACCTTTAAAACTCCAGTCTTTGAGTTCTTGTGGTTGCAAAACCTCACAAAAATCAGCCTTTTGTTTTCCCAGCCAAAGACGTTGAGGGAAGTGTTTTTGTGCATTCTCCTGTGTACTCCTTACTTTCTCACGTTTCTCTGTTACCAGGGTTCCCTCCCCTTCACAGCACTTGGGAAGTTTCTCCCCCAAACCATGTATTTGCACATCTTACCATTTTCAATGCTGCCTCTTCTCTCCCTCTAGTTGTGGAATTTGTTCCCTCAGTCCTTTGGTCCATTTTATGAATAGTCAGAGTGATGTGATAATTATCTAGTAGTTTTCAAGGAAAAAGATGAGCCTAGAGTCTTCCTACTACGCCATCATCTTAGCTTCCTCTCCATATTTCATTTGCACTTAAAAAATATATGTTTGTAGGCAATGGAAACAATGTTTCAGTTTTGTCTAGTAGGTCAAGTATTTTATTGTATTTTTGCATTATTTATGCCTCTATAAGGATTCTGGCCTACACAGTTTTTATCAGTTACTGCAAGAAGCCTGTCAAAATATCCCATTATAATTGTATGTTTGTCTATTTCTCCTTCTAGTTCTGTATTTTTGTTTTATGTTTTAATGTTGTGTGACTATGCACATACAAATTTAGAATGGTTATATCTTCAACAGTAAATTAACTTTTTTGCCATTATGAAATGTCCTTTTTACCTCTAGTAAATTTTTGTCATAATGCTTACTTTTTCTGATATTAATAGCAATGTCAACTTTCTTTTGATTAGTTTTTCCATTGTTCAATTTTTCCATCTTTACTTCTGTTTATTCTGTATCTTATGATTTAATATGTGCCTTTTATAGGTGGAATAAAATTGGGCATTTTTGCTTATCCAATCTGATTATCTTTTAATTAGATTAGTAACTCTATTTACATGTAAGGTATTTCAGACTTATTTATTTTACATATTTGACTTATTACTACTAAATGTCTCATCTGTTTCTGTTCCCATTTTCTCTCCAGTCTTTTTTTGGTTTGATTTTTATTTATTACATTTGAATCTTCTATTAGCTTCTTAAGCTTATTTGTTATATATTCCTTTAATTTTCTTTTAGTCACTCTCCTAGTGATTAAAATAGTGTCCTTGACTATATATATGCATATACACAAACACTGTAAGCACTTCATGAATACTATAATGAATTTTGATTACTTGAACTACATTTAACTAATATATATGTTCTAATGTCTTCTAACTTTAAAAATATTTCAAATTCCACAAAAATATTATATTTTTTTCTTAAGTATTTATATAAATTCCATTGAGTTAACATACAGTGTAATATTGGTTTCAGGTATACGATAGAGTGATTCAACACTTCCAGACAACACCCAGTGTTCATCACAAGTGCACTCCTTAATGCCAATTGCCTATTTAACCACTTTCCCACCTCCACTCTGGTAACCTTCAGTTTCTTATCTATAGTTAAGAGACTATTTTGTGGTTTGCCTCTCTCTTTTTCCCCCTTTTGGTTGTTCATTTTTTTTAAAAATTCCATATATGAGTGAAATCATATGGTATTGTCTTTTTCTGGATGACTTACTTCACTTAACATAATACTGTCTAGCTCCATCCATGTCATTGCAAAGAGAAAGATTTCATTCTTTTTTATGGCTGAATATATATATATAAAATCTCCAGTAGTATATATATCTCTATACTACTCCATACTATATCACTTTTATCCATTCACCTATAGATGGACATTTGGATTCTTTCCATAATTTGCTTCCAACAGATAATGTTGTTATGAACATTGGGGTGCCTTTGCCCATTTGAATTAGTTGTTTTGTATTCCTTGGGTAAAAACTTGTAGTTCAATTGCTGGATTGTAAGGTAGCTCTATTTTTAACTTTTTCAGGAAACTCCTTCCTGTTTTCTACAGTGGCTACTCCAATTTGCATTCCCACCAACAGTGCAAGAGGGATTTGATGTCTCCACATCTTTGCAATACATGTTGTTTCTTGTGTTGTTGATTTTAGCCATTCTGATCAGTATGAAATGACATTGTAGTTTTGATTTGCATTTCCCTGATGATCAGTGATGTTGAGCGTCTTTTCATGTTTCTGTTGGCCATCTGTATGTCTTCTTAGGAAAAATATCTATTCATGCTCTCTGCCCATTTTTTAACTGGATCATTTGTTTGTTGGATGATGAGCTTTGTAAGTTCTTTATATATTTTGTGTACTAAGTCTTTTTCAGGTATTCATTTGTGAATATCTTCCTTCATTTTGTAGGTTGCATTTTACTTTTGTTTATTATTTCCTTTGCTGTGCAGAAACTTTTTATTTTGATGAAGTTCCAGTCATTTCTTTTTGCTTTTGTTTCCCTCACCTCAGGAGACATATCTAGAAAAAAATTGCTACAGCCAATGTCAAAGAAGTTCCTGCCTATGTACTCTTCTAGGATTGTAATGGTTTCCTGTCTCCATTTAGGTCTTTCATCCATTTTGAATTTATTTTTGTGCATGGTGTAAGAAAGTGGCCCATTTTCATTTTTTTGAATGTTATTGCCCAGTTTTTCCAACATTAACTGTTGAAAAGACTATCTTTTTTCCCATTGGGTAGTCTTTCTTATTTTTTTAAGTCTTTCCTGTTTTGTCAAAGATTTATTATCTATAGTCACCACAACTACAGTCTTATGACCTATTCATTTCACAACTGGAAGTCTTTACCTCCTGGCTCCCTGTGCCAATTTCACTCAGCCAACACCTCCCCTACTCCTGACAACCAACACTCTGTTTTCTGTATCTATGATTTTATTTTAGTTTCTTTGTTCATTTTGCTTTTTTAGATTCCACATATATGTGACATTATACGATATTAGTCTTTTTCTAACTAGCTTACTTCACTCAGCATGATGCCCTCAAGGTCTATTTATGTTGTGACAAATGGAAAGATTTCATTCATTGTTTATTGTGGCTGAGTAATAGTCCATCTCATAGATAAACAGATAGATAGAGGATAGATAGATAAGCAGACAGACAGATAGATAAAATACAGGTCAAGTGTTTTTTTTTTTATCCATTCCTCCACTAATGAGAACATAAATGACTTCCATATATTGCCTTTTTGAAGTAGTGTTTTTGTTTTCTTCTAAAAAATACCCAGAAATTGTTGGATCATATGATGACAGCACACAAGACAATGAAACTAACTACTATCTTTCACCACACAAAAAAATTAACTCAAAATGAATTAAAGACTTGACTGTGAATCCTGAAATCATAAAGCACCTCAAAGGAAGGTAGTAAACTTGACATCAATCAATCTCTCTCTCTCTCTCTCTGATTCTAAAAACAGGGCAACCAAAACAAAAACAAACAAGTGGATCTACATCAAATTAAAAAGTTTTGGTATAGCAAAGTATACCACCAACAAAATGAAACGGCAACATAATGAATGGGATAAAATAATTGCAAATCATATATCCAATAAGAGGCTATTATCCAAAATATATAAAGAAGTCATGTAACTCATGAGGGAAATGCAAATCAAAACAGCAATGATATATCACTTCTCACCTGTTAGAATGGCTAATATCAAAAAAAGAAGAAATGATAGGGCACCTGGGTGGCTCAGTGGGTTAAAGCCTCTGCCTTCAGCTCAGGTCATGATCCCAGGGTCCTGGGATTGAGCCCTGCATCGGGCTCTCTGCTCAGCAGAAATCCTGCTTCCTCTTCTCTCTGCCTGCCTCTCTGCCTACTTGTGATCTCTGTCTGTCAAATAAATAAAATCTTTAAAAAAAGAAAGAAAGAAGAAGAAATGAGTGTTAAACAGTGTATGGAGAAATAGGAACCTTCATGAATCTTTGGTGGGAAGGCAAATTGGTGCACTCACTATGGAAAATATTTTAACTTTTTAAAAATTGTGTTCAATTAGACAATATATAATACATTATCTGTTTTTGATGTTGTGTTCAGTGATTCATTGGTTGCATATAACGCTCAGGGTTCATCTCCACATGTGCCATCCTTAATACCCATCACCCAGTTATCCCATCTCCCCACCCCCTTCCCTTCTGTAACTCAGTTTGGTTCCCGGATTCCAGGGTCTCTTATGGTTTTTCTCCCTCTCTCATTTCTTCCCATTCAGTTTTCCCTCCCTTCCCCTGTGGCCCTCCACGCTATTCCTTATGTTCTAAATATGATTGAAACCATATGATAAATGTTTTTCTCTGCTTGACTTATTTCACTTAACATAAACTGTCCAGTTCCATCCATGTCAATGCAAGTGGTAAGTATTCATCCTTTCTGACAGCTGAGTAACATTCCATTGTATATATGTATCACTTCTTCTTTATCCATTCATCTGTTGAAGGATATCTCAGTTCCTTCTACACTTAGACTATTGTGGGTATTGCTGCTATGAACACTGGGTTGCAGGTGCCCTCTCTTTTCAGTACATATTTTTCTTTGGGTAAATACTTAGTAGTGCAATTGCTGGGTCATAGGGTAGCTCTATTTTTAATGTCTAGAGAAACCAATATACTAATTTCCTGAGTGGCTGTACCAGCTTATATTCCTACCAACATATTAAGAGGGTCCTCCCGGGGCGCCTGGGTGGCTCAGTGGATTAAGCCGCTGCCTTCGGCTCAGGTCATGATCTCAGGGTCCTGGGATCGAGTCCCGCATCGGGCTCTCTGCTCCGCAGGGAGCCTGCTTCCTCCTCTCTCTCTGCCTGCCTCTCTGCCTACTTGTGATCTCTCTCTCTGTCAAATAAATAAATAAAATCTTTAAAAAAAAAAAAAAGAGGGTCCTCCTTTCTACATATCCTCAACAATACTTTTTTCCTCTTTTGTTAATTTTTGCCACCTTAACTGGTGTAAGGAAGTATCTCATTGTGGTTTTGGTTTGTATTTTATTTTTTTTTAATTTTTTATTTAATATTTTTTTTACCCTTTGAAAATGATATTTTAATTTTTTTATAAACATATAATGTATTTTTATCCCCAGGGGTACAGGTCTGTGAATCGCCAGGATTACACACTTCACAGCACTCACCATAGCACATACCCTAACCAATGTCCATAACCTCACCCACCTCTCCCGATCCCCCTCCCTGAAGCAACCCTTAGTTTGTTTTGTGAGATTAAGAGTCTTTATTTTTTGTCTCCCTCCTGATCCCATCTTATTTCATTTATTCCTTTCCTACCCCCCAAACCCCCCATGTTGCATCTCCATGTCCTCATATCAGGGAGATCATATGACAGTTGTCTTTCTCTGATTGACTTATTTCACTAAGCATGATACCCTCTAGTTAAATCCACGTCACTGCAAATGGCAAGATTTCATTTCTTTTGATGGCTGCATAATATTCCATTGTGTATATATAGCACATCTTCTTTATCCATTCATCTGTCAAAGCACCTCTAGGTTCTTTCCCTAGTTTGGCTATCGTGAACATTGCTATTATAAACATTTGGGTGCACGTGCCCCTTCAGATCACAACGTTTGTATCTTTAGTATAAATACCCTGAGGTGCAATTGCTGGGTCATAGGGTAGTTCTATTTTCAACTTTTTGAGGAACCTCCATGCTGTTTTCCAGAGTGGTTGCACCAGCTTGCATTCCCACTAACAGTGTAGGAGTGTTCCCCTTTCTCTGCATCCTCGCCAGCATCTGTCATTTCCTGACTTGTTAATTTTAGCCATTCTGACTGGTGTGAGGTGATAATTCACTGTGGTTTTGATTTGTATTTCTCTGATGCTGAGTGATGTGGAGCACTTTTTCATGTGTCTGTTGACCATCTGGATGTCTTTTTTGCAGAAATGTCTGTTCAGGTCCTCTGCCCATTTCTTGATAGGATTATTTGTTCTTTGGGTGTTGAATTTGATAAGCTCTTTATAGATTTTGGACACTAGCCCTTTATTTGATATGTTGTTTGCAAATATCTTCTCCCATTCTGTCAGTTGTCTTTTGGTTTTGTTAACTGTTTCCTTTGCTGTGCAAAAGCTTTTGATCTTGATGAAATCCCGAGAGTTCATTTTTCCCCTTATCTTCCTTGCCTTTGGAGATGTACCTAGGAAAAAGTTGATGCGACAGAGGTCAAAGAGGTTGCTGCCTCTGTTCTCTTCAAGGATTTTGATGGATTCCTTTCTCACATTAAGGTACTTCACCCATTTTGAGTCTATTTTCATGTGTGGTATAAGGAAATGGTCCAATTTCATTTTTCGGCATGTGTCTGTCCAATTTTCCCAACACTATTTATTGAAGAAGTTGTCGTTTTTCCATCGGATATTCTTTCCTGCTTTGTCGAAGATTAGTTGACCATAGAGTTGAGGGTCTATTTCTGGGCTCTCTGTTCTGTTCCATGGATCTATGTGTCTGTTTTTGTGCCAGTATCATAATGTCTTTATGATGACAGCTTTGCAATAGAACTTGAAGTCCGGAATTGTGATGCCACCAACTTTGGCTTTCTTTTTCAATATTCTTTGGCTATTCGAGGTCTTTTCTGGTTCCATATAAATTTTAGGATTATTTGTTCCATTTCTTTGCAAAAAAATGGATGGTATTTTGATAGGGATTGCATTAAATGTGTAGATTGCTTTAGGTAGCATAGACATTTTCACAATATTTGTTCTTCTAGTCGAGGAGCATGGAACATTTTCCCATTTCTTTGTGTCTTCCTCAATTTCTTTCAGGAGTACTTTATAGTTTTCTGAGTATAGATTCTTAGCCTCTTGGTTAGGTTTATTCCTAGGTATCTTATAGTTTTGGGTGCAATTGTAAATGGGACTGACTCCTTAATTTCTCTTTCTTCTGTCTTGTTGTTGGTGTACAGAAATGCAACTGATTTTTGTGCATTGATTTTATATCCTGACACTTTACTGAATTCCTGTACAAGTTCTAGCAGTTTTGGAGTGGAGTCTTTTGGGTTTTCCACATATAGTATCATATCATCTACAAAGAGTGATAGTTTGCCTTCTTTTTTGCCGATTTGGATGCCATTCATTTCCTTTTGTTGTCTGATTGCTGAGTCTAGGACTAATAGTACTATGTTGAATAGCAGTGGTGATAATGGACATCCCTGCCGAGTTCCTGACCTTAATGGAAAAGCTTTCAGTTTTTCACCATGGAGAATGATATTTGTGGTGGATTTTTCATAGATGGCTTTGATAATATTGAGGTATGTGCCCTCTATCCCTACACTTTGGAGAGTTTTGATCAGGAAGGGATGATGTACTTTGTCAAATGCTTTTTCAGCATCTATTGAGAGGATCATATGGTTCTTGTTCTTTCTTTTATTAATGTGTTGTATCACATTGATTGATTTGCGGATGTTGAACCAACCTTGCAGCTCAGTAATAAATCCCACTTGGTCGTGGTGAATAATCCTTTTAATGTACTATTGAATCCTATTGGCTAGTATTTTGGTGAGAATTTTTGTATCGGTGTTCATCAAGGATATTGTTCTGCAGTTCTCTTTTTTGGTGGGATCCTTGTCTGGTTTTGGGATCAAGGTGATGCTTGCCTCATAAAATGAGTTTGGAAGTTTTCCTTCCATTTCTATTTTTTGGAACAGTTTCAGGAATATAGGAACTAGTTCTTCTTTAAATGTTTGGTAGAATTCCCCTGGGAAGCCATCTGGCCCTGGGCTTTTGTTTGTTTGGAGACTTTTGATGACTGTTTCAATCTCCTTACTGGTTATGGGTCTGTTCACGCTTTCTATTTCTTCCTGGTTCAGTTGTGGTAGTTTATATGTCTCTAGGAATGCATCCATTTCTTCCAGATTGTCAAATTTGTTGGCATAGTGTTGCTCATAGTATGTTCTTATCATTGTTTGTATTTCTTTGGTGTTGGTTGTGATCTCTCCTCTTTCATTCATGATTTTATTTATTTGGGTCCTTTCTCTTTTCTTTTTGATAAGTTTAACAATCTTATTAATTCTTTCAAAGAACCAGTTCCTAGATTCATTGATTTGTTCTATTGCTTTTTTGGTTTCTATTTCATTGGTTTCTGCTCTGATCTTTATTATTTCTCTTCTCCTGCTAGGTTTAGGTTTTCTTTCTTGATCTTTCTCCATCTCCTTTAGGTGTAGGGTTAGGTTGTGTATTTGAGATCTTGCTTGTTTCTTGAGAAAGGCTTTTACCACTATATATTTTCCTCTCAGGACTGCCTTTGCTGTGTCCCACAGATTTTGAACCATTGTGTTATTTCTTTCCATGATTTTTTTTCAATTCTTCTTTAATTTCCTGGTTGACCCATTCATTCTTTAGAAGGATGCTGGGGGCACCTGGGTGGCTCAGTGGGTTAAAGCCTCTGCTTTCAGCTCAGGTCATGATCCCAGGATACTGGGATCGAGCCCCGCATCTGGCTCTCTGCTCAGTGGGGAGCCTGCTTCCCTTCTTTTCTCTCTGGCTGCCTCTCTGCCTACCTGTGATCTCTGTCTGTCAAGTAAATAAATAAAATCTTTAAAAAAATAAAAAAGGATGCTGTTTAGTCTCTATGTATTTGGGTTCTTTCCAAATTTCCTCTTGTGATTGAGTTCTAG